>NC_138525.1:55284608-56484608 GCF_000230855.2 Cajanus cajan
CTCTCTCTCTCTCTCTCTCTCTCTCTCTCTCTCTCTCTCTCTCTCTCTCTCTCTCTCTCTCTCTCTCTCTCTCTCTCTCTCTCTCTCTCTCTCTCTCTCTCTCTCTCTCTCTCTCTCTCTCTCTCTCTCTCTCTCAATAATATTTATATTCATCTTAAAGTAGAGTCGATGGTTTCACTGTATCCGATTAACACTGTTGTAAGGATACTTGAAAACACTTAAACAAAGTAAAAATTGTTATAAAAAAACGGATACTACATAAATAATACCTGATAGAATAAAAAAATAAAAACTTAGCTTTTTAATATACAGCTGTTTACGAAATTGAAAAAATGTTATATTATAAAAAGGATCTTAGAAAAAATAATAATTTAATCTACAATAACCTGTGTACCAAAACTTTTCCCTATTATACACTCTGTGTCTCTTTTTTCTCTTGTTCTCTGTATAATTATACCAAGAACTTTTAAATCTCGTTCATTAAAAAAAAAGTTCAAGTCATGATATTTAATATTTATCTTTTATTAATTGCAAAATACCGTACAAAGATTATATTCTTACTTTTTATAAACAGGAAATACTCTACAGATACGGTCACCTATTGGTATATTTAATCATTTATCCACAAAAAAATTCCTCTCACTTATTAAGATTTGTCACAGAATAAATTCTCATTTTCACAGACTAATTTTATCTTTGATATTTTCTATCAATGAGTTAACATAGGGAAATATTATACATTTTTATATATTCAAGTTTGGACGTTTTATTTTAGTAAGTCGTCATACTTTAAGGAAAATACTTAATTAATATAAAATAGAACGTTTAAGTAAAATAGAAAATATAAAGAAATGAAACATCCTACAAAAAGAATTTTCTAATAAGTAATATAATGAATTAAATAAAAACAAAAATACAAAATCTTACCTTCAATCACTTTACTTGATTGTCTATTCGCGTATGTTTTACCGATTATCAATTCCTACCCGTTTTTTTATACTTCATTAGACTTAACCATCAGTTGATTTAATTTGATATTTTTGCTTAATAAGAGTTTCTTAACTTGATTTATTAAAAATATTTTTTATCTTTATTTTTTTACAGTTGTTTACTGGGTTGGGAAACCTAATCTATATACCAGGCGTTCAGTTTAAGATTTTTTCGTAACTTGGTTAAATCAGCTCAGGATGTTTGGTTAGTTTCAGCCGATCCAGTGACTGAAGGTACGATCTTTGGATGCTTCGGTTTAAATGAGCTGTAAAAAAATGAAAGGAAACATTTAAAATTAATTTTTAATTTTTTTTATTTTGCCGGTTTTGTTAAGTTAATTTTTGTAGTTTTGTCGAATTAAATTAAGACTAATGTTGAGTTTGTTTTTTGTTAAGTCGAGTGAAATTAATTAAAAGTTAAGTTTAGCCAAGTTCGTTTAAAAAGCTGCATGGAAAATATTCGAGACAAGTAAAACAGATGGATGATTATCATTGTCGAGGTACTTTTTGAATATTTATTGTATACTATTAAAAATTTTAATTAAATTACGGTTAAAAAATTTATTACTATTTAGTAGAAATTTAAAAAAGCCACTTATATTGAAAATTTACTGAAGACATTACTCATTCCCGTGTTTATTTCTAAATAGTATTCATTAAGTAAGTGTGTACTTGTATTATCATATTGGTAAGTCTGGCCCAGTGGTCCGGATAACAAATTTATATGGATATGCAGCCGTCACAGTGACTTTTATAACTTGTGCCTAAAAAAATTATTTTTATTTACCATATACTTACTTTGTAAAGTATATATTTTACGTATGCCTTTCGATCAAGTATGCTCTTTTTTTTTACCATGTTAGTTTAATCATCAGTATATAAGTATATTTCTTTTTTCTTTTTTCAACCGTTATTTGTGTCCAGTTCACACCGGTTCTTTAGGTTAAAACTTCTGAGGAATAGGTACATATTTTATTAATTTATCTTAATGAGGTCTTAATTGCTACACTAGTCGTTACTAACGAATACTCCACTCGTATTGTCAAACCGCTTCTCTTTATTTGATCAAATGACCATGAGTCTTCTTATCTTCTTTTATGTCAATTTCCTTCTCTCATCTAAGTAGGTTGAGGCTTCCCCATAAGACTTACATCGTAATTATTAATGGATTACTATACTTCTCACTACCGAAAATTTGGATATTATTGTATGTTATCAACGATCAAGGACGTTCTTAATTCTGGTAGGCAGTGATACCAGACCGGTGGTAAGGGTATCATGGTCGTCTACTGTTGTTAAAGAGGAACACGGTCTTTAACCCGTATAATAACACACTCGTCGAAACTCAGTGTGCGGTGATAAAATTGGGAAGGTTGTCAGAGAACCGACAGAAGCAAGAATTTGTTGCGTAAAACGTTCTACTTCCAGGTTTGTAACAGTGTTTTAGATATGCATACCTCTACAGGGACACTAACGTTTTAATTATTAACGCCAGTAATGAATCTGAAATCGAAGTGGTATTAAGTACTTGACGTTTAGATTTAGTATATACGTCATAGCTTGTGTTTTACGCATCTACAAGTTGTCTCCATAACCTCCTAAAGTGATGGTGTCAACAAACTTCTATTAACAACGATTTGTGTGGTCGTCGGGTACCATCTCTTTTATTAGTGTTGTCGGGTCAGTTCAATTGTGACTTATAGGGCAACCTGTTCTTTGTTGGTAAAGTTGTCTAAGTTTTCGTAGGCTCGTAATATCTCCTTTATTATCACAGTTTAGTATGATGTGCTTTTCGTCACTGGTTAGTTGGGGTTTTCTGACTCTGATTTTGAATATCCCTCAAGGTAGTACAACTATAATACGATCCCTAGTAAAGTTCTTTGATTTTAGGATTACGTGTCGATTCGAGTTCTTGAAAATTCCCTACCTATAACAAATCTCGATCTACATGTCCCATAATTCTATAGCACTTCTAAATAATCCTAATTAGTATAGAATTAATTAATATAGTATAGTATATTTAGGAATAAGAAAAATAATATTTATTCTCAATACACATGACTTCTAACTGTGTGAATTCCTAAATCACAACACAAGGAAAACGATAATTATATTAATTTACAAAAACATAAACTGGTTTTGTAGTTAGTGATAGGAAACTTTTTTCAGATGGTGTAGTCCTTTTAGTCATATTTGTTTGTTTTTTAGGCATTATTGAAGGATAACTCCCATGTTTTACTTTCCTTTTCCATTGATGAATAATTCTTCTATAAACTAATAAGGTTTAAAGTATTCATTTGATTCCTTTAGTTGTTCCCATTTTAAATTTTAGTCCCAGTACAAGAAAACTTTTTTTTTTGTCTCTGCATAGTATTTTGTGGTGGTTTATCACAGCTAGAACTTTTTGTAATGGTTTTACAATAACAGAAAGTATTCTGTAGTATTAGCAATGGGGCCAAAACTTAACTTCTATGCATATGTAGGAACTAAAACTACCATTTCTCATACAGGGACTAAAACTTAAAATGAGAAATGTAAGGACCAAATAAATAATTTAACCTACTAATAATAATCTCTGGTAAAACAAAAAAAACATAAACTTGTATATACCTATAATAATATTCTATTTAATAGAATCAACCAGAAGAATTATTGCAGAGCTCACACGAGAAAATTGGGCAATTAGTTCCCTCATAGTTGTTCTAAGCAATACTATATAATTGGAAAACAAATACTTGGGCTAATTTATTGATTTTATAACAAGCAAAGAAATGACTGATACAAAGTCTGGAAAGTTGTTACATTTCCTTGCAGAGCCTTTCAGGCTTCACTTGGAAATACTAAAAAATGATAGGATTAATTTTTCTATGAAAATTCCAGTCTGTAAAGCACAAGCTTCCTGTTTTCTGTTCCCCACGTAGACTCTCACAAAACAAATCAAACCTCTTCCAACCAGGCATCACCACAAAGAAAAATGCTACATAACAAACCATATGTCAAGTATCACCCCCCCCCCCCCAAAAAAAAATTAAAAAAAAGAAAGAAAACAAGACCAGAGAGATGTGTAAAAGACTGCATAAGCAAAACTTAACAATCATAATCAAATAATGTGATGGCTATGGTAATCATAATGGCAAAAAATACAGTAAGCCAAGACAAAACAAGAAAGGGCACATATTTGGCTTTATTTCCAGAAATCAGCCACCAGCAGATTATATATAGTTTTTAAAGCCATGAAATTGAGTGAAAATGTATTTAAAGATGGATAATCATGCCAACATTCTCTGTTTGAATAACATGTGTGCTAGTATCAATAGTTTTGAAAATAGGAAGACACCTTGCTATTGAGTTCAATAAAAAATGACAGCATGCTCAATTCAACCACAAATTTAATTTGGATAAACATGCTTTTTCATTCAAAAAACCAATACTCAATCATAAAAAACAAAACTATGTACATAGAGAGTATATAGGTGAAAAAAACGGAAGTTAGGGTGGGGAAGTGAGTCCCTTTGCCAACCAACCCTGCTCCTGATTAAGGCATATGGATGGCAGCCCCCATGTCAACCATCGAATGGAGAAAACAATTGCTCCATGGCATTAGCCTAGAAGACAACAAAGAGTTCTCAAAAGCCACGAACAACAAACTTGACCACGCAATTTCAAAAAGACACCATACAGTGGAGAGGAAAAGGCAGTTGTGGAAGGAGAGGGAGCAAGGGGTGTTAGAAAATATATGGTGTAGAGAGTCAACCATAATATTTTAAGGAAAAATCAATCTGGTGGCAAATAATAATGGTCCAGTGGTCCACCACCTAATTCCCACCCTAACCTCCATCAGATAAAAAATAAGGCAGGTAGAGAGGGTATCCTCCTGGGGGGCAGGGGATAAAAAAGTACAAAATTTCCATATCTAAACACCACCTTCGGCAAAATATCAAATATCAAGCTTTAACTGTTCTACGATCAACATTATAAGTTTAGTGCATTCAATGCATATATGTAACTCCAACAAAAAAAAAGCAAGTGATTTTCTATTCGTTGTGTTAATATTCATGCATGCCCATAGCAATTTGTTATAGCCGCGAGTCTTGTGACTACGTAACTTAAAGCAAAAGGAAAAACGTAACTTTTTCCAAGGCAACAATAAAATATTTTAACCAAATTTATTGCATATTGATTGGCACTAAGAAACAATTAGTCCGTTTAGAAACTAAAGATATGCAAACAAACATCATGATCAGCATATTACTCTCTATTCCTTTTCATATGTTCTATAAGCCTTTCAAGCAGTTGTTAAGGAAATTATTAAATATTTGGTTTCTCTACAAGTATACTTCTTAAGGGACAATGATGCAAAAGGTGCCAATGGTTACTAAATGTGGACACTTCTCCTAGCAAGAATTCAAATCTTAGTTAGCCACGTTCAAAAATATTAAATATCCTCAATTATAAGCAAAAAAAACAACTAAATTTGACTGAACTACCCCTTAATATTCCATAAATTATTTTTATTACTTTATCGATAATCTATTCATTTATTATTGGAGTAGCCAATCAAGCACTATTGTGGACCCCACTGCTCTTAAGGATGTTGTTGCAAAGTGCCTCAATGTAACAGCCATTGTGGCACCATTCGCAAACTTCCTGGGCGCTTTGGCTGTTAGAAGTAAAAAATATCCCTGAAAACTAGTGTCATTTTAGGATGGTTTTTTTTTTTGGAGGGGGGGAGGGGGGCTTCGTCTGTCTGTTAAATCTCAGTCCCAGCCTTTATCCTAATCAATCTCTTCGCATTTTCTTGCCCTAGAGCTCTTGTGGCTTCTTTTCTCATGTCATCTGTGGAGAAAGAGGCTAGTTTTTTTCTGGATGAGAAAGGGATGTTGAACTTGCACCTCAAATTGGGCCACTCTCCACCCCCAAACAGTGCTAATTTCTTTCTATTGAACATATAAAACTTGGGTATTCTATAATATTACAGGATATTGAAAATATATCATATTTAATAATATAAATTCACACAAACAGAACAAACATAACAAATAAAAAAGCAACAATTAAATATATTTCAAAACCGCAGCTATCTTGGTATATTCCTTCGGCAATTTTGGAGCAGACGTTTCGCGCCGCTATCAGCTATTGGCTACCATAATTAATCTTAAGGATAAAGTTAGCAAAATATAATTAATGCTTTATCTATTCCCTCGCGTGACAAATAAAAAAGGCAAGACTATGACAGCAAGAACACAAGCAAACATGTCCTCACACACCAAATTGCACAAACCCACAACTAGGACTGGAAGAGAACCTTGCCACCAGCTTGTAAGCTTGCTAGCAGCTCAATTCATAACGACTGAATGAACAGAAAATTTTGATACAATGACTCAAAACAATAGCTCAAACTAAGTAAACATTATCATTCAATTTAATTTGGACTAAATTGTATTAAGCTAATCATACATAAAGAAAAAAACTCAAGCTCAACTCATCGAACAAAAAAAAGAGCATCCACTTCATACAATAACACCTCGAGTCATTCCAACCCTAACTACATCCAACAGCAGAAGAGTAAACAAATGCCCACACCATATCCAAAATTTAACATCTCAAACACAATACATGAAAAAACGTGGAAAATAAATAAACGGTGTTACCTTGATGGAGACCTTGCTCTTAACTTGCGTTTCCAGAGCCTCAGTCATGGACTAAAATAACATCCACACACATGAATTATTATTATTTTTTTTTATAAAAGAAAAAAGCGTTAAAACAGATCCATAAAACCGAACCATTATAACCAATTGAAAACCTTACCTTATCGAACTGGACCAGAACCTGAATCGCGAGCTCGGGGCTGAGAGTGCCGTTCTGAACCATCTCGTCCAACGTCTCCGTCAGGCACATTCCGATCGTCGACCTACGGTACAGTTCGAACGTCGCCATTGTAGCTTGCGAAACGCGATCTGCGTCGATTGAAACGCGCGCGTTGGTGACACAACCGAAACAATTCGAAGGAATTCAGAGAATTTTAAGTAATAATAAAAACTATAAAATAAAAACGATAACAGCGATTGCGGTGAAGCGAGAAAACGCAGAAGCGGAAAAACGGAGATCTGAGGGTTGGAATTGGTATTACGAATCGGGTGGCGACGTTGGAGAGTTGAGAGTGGTTCGGTTTTGTTTCTTCTTCTGCTGGTGCTTCGTCTGAGTTAACGTTTGGGTTTGGCTCGATAGCGTTAGGGAGCGGAGAAATTTGGGGCTTTTTATACCCTAGAATTTGGAGGAGAGGGTATATATAGTGAAGGTTGGAGAATACTGTGCAATGACAATCTTACCCCTGCATCACGTTTTTGGCATGTGAGAGGGGGGCTCGCAAATAAGAAACATCTTGCACCTTTTTTATTTTAAATTTTAAATCAACATCATGTGCCTCTTTCGGTTGACAACTTAACTAAACGTTAATATATTTTATATTTTATTTTTTAAAAAACTTTTATTCAGAAATCTGTCTGATAGCATATAAATTTGGAGGTGTTTATTTTTTTTATAAAAATATTTAAAAACTCCTTATTTTTATATATATAAAAAATTTAAATTATATTTAACTTGTATCAAAACAAACTTATCAACGATTTCATTGGAGACAGAATAAAGTGCTTTGGAAGATATTTACAACAATTCACTCATTTTATTCAACAAATTAAGTTAAACCAAAGGGTTATACTACTTATTCTTTAAATTTACTAAATTTTTTGAACATTTGTCCATTAATAAGAATATTTTTAAGAATTATTCCTATTTTTTTTGGTGGCATAAGAATTGTTCCTATACTTCTTAAGCTATGCGAGCATTTAATTTTCATTAACTTATATTTTTGTTATTTTCAGGTATTTGTTGTTAAATCTAATTTTGATTGTATTTTAATTTAAATTTTAATATGTTATAACAATTTTATTTTTATTTTTAATAGCTTGAATTTAAAATATTTTAAATTTAACTAATATTAATTTTTCCCAATGTCTTCTTCGCTTTAAAATATTACTTCTTTAATTTAGTCCTATTTAATATAACAAAATACTTATTTATTAATACTAAAATTATATATTGTCATTTTTAATTTTATTCATAAATTTATTTATATTTAAAAAATTATGTAATGAGTAACACTGTACTTTTGTATTGATTATTGTTGCTTTTGTTGAATTATATGTTGCGATGATTTTGTGGTTTGATTGTTGAGAAATATTGAGAATTTAGGAAGCCTTAAAGAGTTTTAATTGTTTAGAAGTTTTCTATATAAAGGTTTTGTTGGACTTATAGAAAAAAATATATGAGATTTCTTTTAAGATTTGAATTTCATAAGTTTATTTTTTTAAATAAATTAGAGAAAAACGCTTTAGATTGATGTTGATATTCAAAGTTTGAAAGGTTGAGAATTAAGTTATTGTAGAAGTTTAGTGCAAAGTTCTTGAAAAGCTTCATTTCATTCTTTTTTTATTATTTTTAATTAATCTTGAGGTAAAAGAAACTAGGACTATTTTTTTATTTTTTGATTATTGTATATATATGTGAAGGATATGTTATAGTTCCACTAAGATATATATATATATATATATATATATATATATATATATATATATATTACATATATTTCTTAGAAACTATTTGCATGTTAACCTTAAATAATTGTTTTATATTTCTATTAGCGAGTAACTGTAGTATATTAAATGTAGTGATGTAATACAATTACACAATGTAAAGATGTTAGTGGTATGTTAAATTAGAATTCAAATTTAGAATTGAACATGCTAATTTTTAATTTTAGAATCATGTTAATAATATAACTAAGTCAAGTAATTTCATATTTTAAAGTTTAAAATATTTCAAACAAAATTTAAACTTTACAGGTATGAATTTTGTTAAGGAATAATAATTTCAATATAACTATCAATACAATTTGGGGAAAAAATGTCTAAAATCTTTTTAAAAAATTATAAATTACTTTATTATTTTAGCATGTAGGTTGAATCAATTTAACAATCAAACCAGGACACGTTATAATTAGGAGGACTAATTAACAAAGAACAAATGAAATGAAACTAGAAAAAAAAAATCATTTCATCTATTCACATAATCCAATATCGTTAAAAAGTATATGTAGATAGATATGACTCTGATAGTAATTATTAAAAACATGAGAAAATTAAAAAAATAGTAGAACTATTAGTAAACTTTCAGCTATCTAAGGGAATTTGTTATCACATCCTGACATACTCAATTCTCATTAATTCTCTCCCTGACTTTATTTTCTTTCTTTATCTTTATTCTCAAAGTATTTTTATTAAAATAGAAATTTGTTTAAATAATAATAATTAAGAGTACTTTTAAATATGTATAAATTTTATAGGTAAAACAACAATAATCAAATCAACATTATAAAAAAATATAGAAAACAAGTCAAATTGTTATATATATATATATATATATATATATATATATATATATATATAAACTTCTATGAATTTAATAGATTTTATATATTGAACAATCAGATATTTTTCAGTAAAATAGTGTCTTGTGTACAAAACTCGTTTATGTTAACCTAAAAGCAACATCATGTTGCTTTGGTTGATAGAGGTATTGAAATAGAAATATCATTCAATTCAATAGGAGAAAAAATTATCAAACAAATAGGTTTAACGTTTCTTCACTATTGAATAACACCTAATGTCTGTTTAATTTAAACTGTAAATCAAAGATATTCTTACTTTCGAATTACTTAGCTCTTAACTTCACAAACAAATTATCTTAGCATTTAACATATAAGATGAAATATTCTATATTTAGGTTAGGTATTCAAAATTTCAGAGAAGTATTTTTATTTAAAAATATATTTTTAATCTCTTATATTTGAGGTACTTATATTTTTGTCTTTCAAACTTAAAGTTAATTTTTGTAGTTTTTGTAATTTGATATTTTTTTATTTTATTTTAATCTCAATATTCAAATGTCATTAATAAATTTGTTAAATAAAACTTATATATTAGTATTATTGTTAGTAAAAATATAACATCAAGTTTAACCGATATTTCATAATTGTCTTCATTTATATTAATATTTTTAAAATTGAATGACTAAGGTTTAATGATTTAATTGTGGTTGAATTATGATCAAATTAGTACTAATAAAATAATAATAATAATAATAATAATAATAATAATAAATATAAAAATATTAAATAAATATAATATTATAATTTTATAACACTAAATATTAAAATAAAATGTTATTTATAGATTTTTTTAATATTTAATATATACGTAAAATATAGCAATGTTCACTAATAACAAATGTACATCTAAAATAAAAATATCAAATTAATATAATATAAATCATAAAAAATAAAAATATTATAAATTATAAATTATTATAAATTACTAAGTTATATTTAGGAGACAAGTATTAATTTTTTTTATTGTAATTTATAACTTTTTATTAAATGTTATTTTAATTAAAAATATTTTAAATTAAAATTTTATTTTTTAATTAGATTAATTCAAACTGGTGTTTTATCGATTTTAGATCAATTTTATTAACTTTTGACTAACTTGCTCCATATCGATTTCTTAGGTGGACCAAATCATCGATTCTGGACTAACTAATTCAGTCTGATTTTCGCAATTATAATTTATATAATGTCAATTATGTTGGGAGACAAACAAATATATATATTTTAAATTATATGAATTAAAAAGATAGAAACTAATTCATCTACATCTGAAAATTGAAAATATATTTAATTTTTTTTATTAAGTGAAAATGTAAAAAACTAAACAAGGATCACCCCAAAGAATCTTTCAGCAGGATAGAATACCAAACAAAAAACTACTATTCTTGACAAAATGAATCCCCTTATTCGTTATGATGCATGTTTTGTTATTATTATTTTTTTATGTACATAATTGATGCAATATCTTAAAAGTAATGATTAAAGATAAATTTATGTTCATAACACAATTTTTATTAATAAATATTATTTTAATACGTATTTGAAATGAAATATATGATATGTGTTTACTTTAGTTTTATAGTAGGAACAGTGAGAATTAATTTTGATCAGACTTAAACTTAATGTTATAAAAATATAAAATATTTTTTTATTAAATAAATGAATTATAAGATTTTAATTTAATTAAAATAATAACATGGTTTGCGTTGAATTAAAAAATGTACAGTAAATTTTATAACAAATTTATTCATAAAATATAGAAATATCCAACATAAATCACATGTGAAAGACACAATTGTTGCTTGCATTTAAGCAAATATAAATCACATATAGACAATGATAGTCTCCACTCTCGAGGATCATACCTCACAAACACGTACTAACAACACAAGCTCTGACAAAGTTTGTAAACAGTTGAATTTCTTAACTTATGTCAACAGAAATTTGATTATCTAGTTGAATTTCTTAGTTAACAGAAATTTGATATCTAATCATGTGCCTATGAAAAATTTTAGTGAAAAGAAATACAATTCACTTCAATTATCTCTTGATAAAAATAAAATACCTCATAGACACATGCCAAATTATGAATGAATCACAGAGGGATGACTATCATGGTAAGTAACGCGGATAGTTCATATAGCTGCCACGTAATGAAAGAAGATATATTCCAGAAACGTGCAAGCCTAACTCTTCTCATTTTGTTTCTTAAAAAAGAAAATTGGTTCAGTTTGAATGTAAAGATACTTCTACTACTAATGTCTCTTTAGTCTTTCCAAACACTGAATTTGACAAGGAAGATTATCATTCTTTCTTCATGAAAAAATATATCAAGTAGCAATGGCAGACATGGATTCTTCTTCTTCAAGCACTTTGTCATTAAATCATAAGAACACCTCGTTAGTGTCTCGTTTGAGGAAGAGTTGTTTATCTTTTGCAGCTTCTATTCAGGAAGGCTTTCGATATGTAAAAGCCTTTTTTGTGGGTCAGGTTCGAAATCCAAACATGCCTATTTTTTTAAAAAAAATTTTTGGGGTTGCGGTGATTTCAATTAATATTATTATTTTTCCAAGCAAATTGACTTTTTTTTTTAACTTTTGTGTGTTGAAAATCAGGTAAAGATTATTACTGCAAGAAATGAGAAGGAAGCAAGTGCAGGTGAACTTGAGGCTACCAAGATGCAGGTTGAGGCTGCGGATGCTGCTGAAGATTTCAAGAATAGACTCAATAAATCTGAGTAAATTTTAGCTTTTCACTAGTTAATTACTACCTAGTTCTTTGCCTTTTTTTTTTCTGCTACCGATGCATAAGGGAAAGTAGGAAACAGAAATGTCTTTTAGTAGCTCCAATATATCTCGTTTGTTGCACATGAATGAAATATTGTTAATTAATTTCTCATATATAACTTTTATGGTTTAGTTTTAGTTTCTATTTAATTTTCGAAGGTCAAGGATGGCCGAACCGAAACACTCGGCTATTTCATAAGAGCACTTGTCAATTGTCATGGACAAACAAAACATGAACCCTTTCCACAATAGAAGTAATCCATCAAACCCATTTGATTGGAACATCATGTGATCTTTGTAACCAGTTGGCAAACAAAAAGCTGCAGTACAAACCCTTCCATAAAAGATATGTGATCTTTGTTCCATTTGATTGTAAAATGGAACATCGTGTCCTCATTGTAATGTATGCAATTTGTAATCAAGTTAAGTGCAATGTCTAATATCTTCATATACAATATAGGCAAACAATATGAAAGATATGTAATTGTAAAAGGTGTTGTACTATTGTAGGTAGGAACAAGGTCATTTTGAATAAACTAATTTAATATTTTTATATGGGAGGAAAAGGGGTAGGACCTTCTAGACGAATATAGTCGTACATTATGCCCTGGAAGAGGGGCAATGGACCAGAAGCCATAGTTTGTGTAAGAAATATAGTGTTAACACCATTCTGTAGCAGAAGAGCAGGTATGTCGATGCTGAATAGCCAGTGGAGTCCATGAATTCCATGTCTAGCTATGGCATTGTCCTTCCCAATCACTCCTGTTGTAAACAATGGAGGATCTTGTTTTGGATCATTCACTCTCACCTTTAATTAAATTCCAAACCAAAAACATCACAGATGAGAAGAGGAATAGAATAGAAAATGAAAACACAACAAATTCATCACAGCTAGGTTGAATTATGGAGTTTGTTTGAATAAACTTTTTCATAAACATTATAAATGGAAAAAAATAAAATAAGTTATTTCATAAACTAAAACTAGCATATGTATAAATTAAAAATATTTTTTTGAAGAAGTTAATATGAAAGTTATTTTACAAATGAGCTTATAAAAACCACTACGGTTGGTCTATAAGGAGTTGGGGTAGAAGTGGGAGGAGGACTTATTTTCTATCTTCGTCACGTAATATTTCTCATGGATTAAAACAAATTGTTTATACATAAGTTATTTTTAACTTATGGATTCCTTCTTATTATTTCTTTTGATTAGGAGTATTTGTAAGGTAATTTATCCAAACAAATCTTATATTTAGGTGGGATTCCAAACCTGTAACTCAGAGACATTTGCACTTGCAAGTGCCAACCGTAATTTGTAGATTTTACTTGGCTCCACTTCATCGAGGTTGAACTTAATTCGCCATGTAGTTCCTTTGTAACTGCCATCCTCTTGCTTCCTGTATTTCATGCACTAATGTCATCTTTCATGGATAATTAATATAGGTGCTTTTATTTTAAATAAGGCAATATAAAATGTAGGAGTGTACCTGGTGACTTGTGCAAAGAACCAATCTTTTGTGTAGTCACTGGCACCCACTGTATAGATTAAATCCTCATTTGGGTACAACTCCGCATATCTTTCCCACAATCCATACTGCCTAAACCTGTCAACAAACGAGAGTTGATAAATAATGGTGCTTTGGTGGGAGCACAAAGCTAAAATCATTGAATATTTGAGATTTGAGAATTGAGATTCAGTTTGTTATTAATGTAAATAGAAGCTGACTTGTCTGGATGGTCGACAAAAAGCTTGTTTATGAAGTTGGGATTAGGATCAGGAACATAGAATCCATTAGCAGAGCGATCAGGAATTCCTATCTCCCATAATGTTGGGCCATCTCTTGGTGGCTCATAAATAATTTCACCAACATCTATTTCACAACCTGCATATTGCATTAACAAGGACTGAAGTATAAACAAGTAATATAACATCACTAAATCCTTAGATGTGTGTATTAATGCATATATGTACGATTTTAAAATTATGATAAACATAAATTAATGATAATGTTTGTAGAGTGTAGACTCTAGAACTAGTTTGTTTTAGAAGAACATTCAGGGGTGACATCATTTGGCCAATAAAGTAATAATTAAAAGAACCTGGGGTTATGGTGAGTACAGCATTGTTCCAATAGTCTCCAATGAAACCTGGAACCCATGCATAGAGATTGTAATCTCCACTGCGTATATTGTTGATTGAGAAGTACCCTTCTTCGTTTGCTCTACTCCAAAACTGGTATCCCTGAGTGACCAAACAAATAAATCTTCGAGTGTTAATAGAGCTCAAATTTTGGGTTGGTTCACAAGTAGTAGTATATGGTTCTATAGTTTAAACCTTGCATTCTCTTTGCCAAGATCCAGCTTCTCCTGGTGGTGCCACTCCCACATATGCATCTCGTGCTATTATGTACTCATCACTTAGATACCTTAAAACTTGTCATTTTGAAAGCATTAGCTATTTTAAACATCGACTTTATTTTGGTCTTAATTTTACAAAATATTATTTACTTAAATATGTTCTCATTATAATTCTCCTATTAGGACTTTGGTGTTACCTGTCTCGAACTAGTAATGTGCCACACACACTGCCCCGTTGGCTAGACTTTTGAAAATCTTCTGAAGCTGGAAAATCATAGGGCCAACTCTCAACCTCCTCCTCCATCTACAAGCCATTTTGTGTTTATTATTCTCTGTGATAATATAATTTCCCTACATGAAATAAAATATGTGCATATAATGAAATTGAAACCTGGTTTTTAGCGTCCTCCCAGAGCTGTACTGGGTCATCAGCATCTAACAAAGTGTTGAGATAAACAAAAGTTGGTCCAAAAACTTTCTTCCACGGCTCGTTAGGCTGGAGTTTCAAAACTATATCCTCTCCTGCGTAGTGAGCACTAAGAAACATCTGAAACGTACAACAACATTGCAACCTATTTCTATTTAATTGGCTGATCAATAAGAATAAATATAATATTTTTTTAAAAATTAAATTAAGAACTAATATTAATGGGTACGAGTACGACCGAGCAAGGTGAGTTCATGCTTTAGCTTAAAAAAAAAAAAAGAAGAAGAAAACTTACCGCGAGGCTTATTGGGCCTACGTGGGAAGTAAGGTTCTGTTTAACTGGGCCACCCGATCGGAACTCATTACTGGGTATGATTACCCAAAATCCCATGGCTGGATCTGTTTCGGATTGGGAACTTATCCACCCATGAACCTTAAGATCTTTGTTCTCACTCGAGTATTGGTACTTGTCATCCACCTTAAATTAATCACTCAATAATAAACTTCATTAACCACAAATAATGTTATAGAGTACTCCACTCATTTAAATGGAAGTGCACTTTAAATAATAACGCATATTAATAATTATTAATTATAAAATTAATCATCAAAATTATAACTACTTCTAAATTACTTGACTTTTACCACAATTTTAACCGTTGGGTCAAATTAACGAAATAACGATTGCATGTATTCTTTATCCTTTAAAGCCATTATTACGTCATATTTTCTAAATATCTCCTCACACATATAATTTTAGAATTTCTTTCTTGTAACTTTATTTGGTGTACTTTTCACTATAGTTTAGTTTAAGTCTAACCAATTATGTAGCTTTTTTTTTTTATAATTTTTTTTAAATGATAGATGTGTATATCAGTTTTAGAAAGTTAAACTATAAACATGGTCCTTCCGTTTTTTTTTTGTTTAGTCCTATATAAAAAAAAACTCTAATTTAGTCCGACAAAAAAATATTACGCATTGATTCCTACCATTTGCTTAAGTTATAACAATACCAGCTTTGATCCTTATACTTGACATTATTTCTTGTTTTAATCCTTTCGTATTTTTTTTTACATTTTAGTCCCTACATTTAATATATATTTTTTGTTTTGTTTTGGTCCTATATATATAAGAAGAAAATCTAACACTCTCACCATTATAACTTTAATAAATGGTTGAGATTAATTTGTAAATAATTTGTCATGTAAGGATCAAAATGTAGAGTTTATTTATTTATCCATTTAGAAACTAAAACAAAAATATTTCAAAAATAAGAACCAAATTTAAATAAAGCTTTTTTTTAATATAAGAAATAAAAGGGAGAGAAACATAGAAATAAAAAAATAAAAAAACGTGAAATTATTATAAAATTAAATAAAGAAAATGTACCTCTCCCTTAAATTCTGGCTCCACAGGATTGACGAGCAAAACTGCCTCAGGTGGAACTAGTTCTTTTCCTCTTCCCGGTAATCTATCATCCGGAAGAGGCATAAATCTTTGTCTATTATCCGACACCACCATGTAATCAAATCTACATAAATCAATAATTGCCCTCTTCAAATTAATCACCAACCTAATTTATCAAATCAAATATAACTAAAACAAGGTTAATTAGTTACTCCATACATACATGTCTTTACGAAGCTTGTAAACAATCCTTATTTGAGGTATGTTGAAAGCAGGCCATTCCACTAAGTGCTCAAAAATGGCGTAAGAATAGAATCCCGACGAATCACGAAGCATCACATACCTGCACAGAAATTTTGTTAATTAAATGTAATTAATTAACCATCATGACTAATTTCAACCTTAATTAGTTAATTAGCATTTAGCAACATATCTAATACAACGGCACCTTTTGTCGATATTAAGAGGTGCTCTCTTTCCCTTCAGAGATGGATCCCACTTACTAGTGAACGAGATTTCAACCCTTTCTTCATTTTCCGTCACAACACTAAAACTTGTTCCCACAATCCTGCGCAAATTATCATAACAGTACTAAAAACATCATTATTTAGAACCACAGTTCAAGTGTTTGGTTTGGTTTATGTTTATGATATGAATCTGTAATAGTAACATTATTAGATGCAATAATGATAACAAAACATACCTTTCAAATGTCCCAGTTGTTCCTGTGCTTCCAGCTTCACTCCAAACAACGTCCCAATACCTATGGATTCATTATTTAAAGTAATTAACCATAAGTAGTGAGGAAAAATGATTAAGATTTAAGAAAACCAGATCTGAATCTCAACGTTCACGTGCATAGATATATTATGTACCCTCTATTATCTCTTTCGTTAAGAATTTCAAGAAGATTATCAGTGCCATTATATTGTATTCTGGTAACAAATCCACCTGGGTTGGATAAATACACTTGCACTATGCCATTGTCCATAACCACCTACAATTCGAAATTCAATTTCCCATAAATTCAGAATATTATTAATTATTCCGAAACTTTGAACATAGAATTAAGAAAACAATGTCTTACTCGACTGTGTTCGATACGCAACTGCACTGCTTGTGAGGCCATGGTGAAGGATCTTGGCTAGTGTTGCGTTATCTTCAACAATATATTTTTGATACTTATACTTCATGCAAGTTAGTTCTTGGGGTTCGTGAAATAAGAGTCTGTTCTGGTTTCTTTCAACTAAAGCCCAAGCAGTTTTTTTTTTTTTTTTTTTTTACTTTATTTCTTCGGTTTTCAACTTTTCATGGTCATGTCTTTACTCAATCGCTACTGTAGCCGTGTACGTTTACGACTGTGACTTATCATATATTTACACGGTACCTAACATTTATACCCTTTATACCTATTATAAAGGGATACCCTGTAATCACTTATAATCTTGACTTTTAATAGACTATTATACCCTTTAAATGTAAAAAAGTAAATAAAAAGTTATATTTCTTTTGAATAATTACAAACAACATTCTAACTTTTTATTATTAAAAGTACGAAGTGTTTCGATCTCTCTAGTCTAAATAACATTAATAATAGAGTTAATTACTTATATACTGCTAGTATAAAAAAATTTTATACTAGCAATCAATTATATCTTTTAATAGTGCCATGTCAGTTGCTCATTTAATGAAATAAAAATAAAATAAAATAATTTAAAATATATGATTGGTTGCCAGTATAAAAATTTTTACTAGCAGTGTATGGATGATTAACTCTTAATAATATTTGGTTAAGGAAAGAAAGTGAAAAGAAAAATAAATGAGATTGATTTAGGGAGAAAAAGAGAAATGTTTGTATAATCTGTCATAAAAAAATATCTTGATTTTTTTAGCTTTTTTTTATCTTGACTGTGAATGGTTTAATAAGAATTGAAAAATCAAAATAAATATCAAAATATTTATATATATATATATATATATATAGTGTAAAGAAGAAAATAAGAGATAAAAATAACTAAAGTTGAATGAGCAAGTGATTAATAATTGAAAAAGATTTGGACAATTATAAAAATAAAACAGTTATTTATGAATAATTTAAAAAATAAAAATAAAATAAAATAAAAATAGGAGCAAATATGTTCACATAAAATTAAACACAAAAAATGATTACTAAAAATGGTATTATTTTTATTTATTTTATAGAAATATAAATATAAAATAATATAGGAATAGATTTTATTTTCTCTCTTCTAGCTCACTTATCAAGTGTCAAAATAGGTTTTTGGTGTTTAAAAATTATTTTTGTAATACAGAATAGGGAAAAAGATAGAAATAAATAATAAGTATTGAAGTGTTTAAAAATGAATTTCATGTATCATCCTTTTCTTTTGTTATTATATATAATAGGCTTAAATATGTATTTAGTCCCTCAAATTTAAGATAAATTTATTTTTGGTCCCTCAAATTTAAAACTGCTGTTTTTAGTTCTTGTAATTTTCAAAAATCTTGTTTTAGTCCCTTAGGTCACCAATAACATATTTGAAAGTGACTAATTAAGATAGTTATGCAATATCAATCAAATTTAATATGATATTTTCACTAATAGAAATACCAGTTGGTAGATTTTATGCAATAATATTTGATAAATTTCTTAACAAAAATTGAATATAAGGACTAAAATAAGATTTTTTGAAATTATAAAGACTAAAAACAACAATTTTAAATTTGAAGGACTAAAAACAGATTTATCTTAAATTTGAGGTACTAAAAATATATTTAAGCCTATATAATATTATACAGCTTGTGACTTATTAAACAATTATTTTTTGACTTGGCTTATAGTTTTGTCACACGTAATGCCCTCAACAAACATCACAAAATAATCGTTTGAGGTCTAAGAGATTCAAAAGTAAAGAAGAAGTGATATCTTTGAAATTTTGTATAAGATATAATGTAATGAGTAATAATGATCTGTATTCTTTAAGGATTAATTATCTTTTAAATTATTTTATTTTATTTTTATTTTATTAAATAAGTAATTGACATGATACTATTAAAAGATATAATTAGTTGTCAGTATAAAAAAATTTTACACTATCAATGTATATGTGATTAACTCATTCTTTAAACACCTACATATACTATAATTAGTTGACACTATTTAATTTTTCTAATTTTTCTTCAAATCATATACTATCTATATATATATATATCACGTTTAATTCCTCTCCCTCCCTTCTATTTCTTTCTCTCTCTTGAGTATAGATTATCAAAACTTTTAAACACTGTCCCTTTAACATTCTACGCAAAGATATAATGTGAATGTAATATCTGAAATTATTATTTTGTAATATATTTTTAGAAACTGCTGAAAAGTATATATCCATTTCCCTTTGTTGGATAAAGCCCCTGCTTGCTGGGACGTAGATATGACCATTCCAGAGAAGAGAGAATCATATCGGAGCAAGATATTTTGCGTTGCTCAAAAGGGTTGCCAGCGAAGAGGTTTTAGAGTGTGTTTAAATTATAATTAAAAAATTAAGTCAAGTTAAATTTAATCTTTTAAAATTAATTTTTAAAAAATAAAATAACTTCTTAATTTTTATTCAATTTCATACTTGACGAAATAGAAAACTTGTTGTCAAATATAGACATTACGTTTGAGATCAGCTCATTAAAATTACAAATTTCAAACTAAACATAACCTCAGTGATTACAATACATCACGGTTTTGCAATTCTTATGACTTTTTATTAGATGAAATAACTGTGAACAACAAAATTATGCTATGATTCTGATAATTTGTTTTGAATAATTAATTAAGTCAATTAGTGGGGCACACTAGGCACCACTATTATGGAAATAGTACCCTTATCTTTTGTTATTTTGTCTCCGTCTCTGATATTAGATATAACATTATCATCACATGACACATTAACTAGCATACTGATTTACGCCACAATTTCCTGAAACAAACTTAACCTAATGCAAGTAATATTTGATTGATTAAAATATAAGATTGAACGTGTTTAAATGCCCAATTAGGAACAGCTGCTGCACTACTGCTTCTCTATCGTGGGTGTCCTTTGTTAAAGAATAAATTAATGTCATGAATTGATAACATATTGGCAAATGTCTTATTGTAATAATGTATTTAGATTAAAAATTGTAAAATTTGATTTTGTAAATTAGTCTTATTGGTACAAATCCCTAACTATGATTGCACCCTTTAAACTTGAGTGTGCTTTTAAATATTCGGGGGTTGGTTTGTTCGTAACTTTCTGACATTTTGTCTATAGACTTGTCTGTCCTATAAGATCAACTAAATACTGTGTGAGAGTGAGACCTTTCACTGATAGTCACCCGTGAGCAACCATTTTCTTGGAATTTTTTACTATACTGCCACAGAAAAAAAAAAAAAAGTCAAAATGTCGAATTTTTTACCCAAATATTATTATTTTTTTAAAAAAATTACAAGATTAACAACTGTGCATGTTTATTTACTAAGTTAGAACTATTTACTGTGCAAGCTCAGAATTCGGTTCCCGGGGAACTGAATTCTGAGCATCAAAGTGTTATTTTTTTTGTTTTTTCAACTCAGAATTCGGTTCCCGGGGAACCGAATTCTGAGTTGGTTATATATATATTTTTTTTCTTCGTGTTTGTGGGGAAATGTGAGCAGTTGTTGGAAGTGGAACGGCCCGTTCCAAAAGCAGAACAGGCCGTTCTGCTTAAAGTCACAGAGTGAAATTTCTGAAATTGAAACGGGCCAAGAATGGGCCGTTCCAGAGTTAAGAATTAACGTTGAAATAGACCCATGAAACGGCCCGTTTTAAAGAAATTTTTTAGTCCCTTTTTTAACCTGGAACGGGCCGTTCTTGTTTTAGAACAACCCGTTCCAAAATAGAAATTTACACATTTTTTTGCAAGTGGAACGGCCTTAGAACGGCCCGTTCCAGGAGCTGTTTTAACGAAAGGGAACCTTGTTTGGAACGGGCCGTTCTGGGTAAACAGTAAAAACGTAAGTTTTTCTATAAATAGACCCTCTCCCCTTCATTTTTTTCACACGATTTCAGCTTACCTTCTCTCCTTTATTCCTTCCGTCTACTCCTTTTGAATCACTTTCTTAAAATCACGTTCATTTTCTTTAAACCTTTCATAAAATGACTTCTTCAATCTACGTTATTGTTCATTCTAATGGTTCCATTAACCAATGTTCGAATGAAGGAATCACCTTCTCCTCTCCATCTGCAAAATTAGTTCGTATCAACAGAGGAATTACTCTAGAAAGGCTTCAAAGAGTCATCCACAGAAAGCTACATCGACAAGATTCTAAGAGGGTGGCTAGCATACATTTTCGGTACCCTATTAGACTTGGCCCATGGGTTAGTAACTATACCTGTGTTGAGTTGACGGATGATGAAGACGTTGAGGCACTTTTCAATGTTCACGATTCTAATCAACTTCAATCAGGTATTGAATTATATGCTACATTTACTACAGTTGAATCACATGCACCACAAGTTTCACCTTCACGTTCACCTTACGAAATTTATCAAAGTTACCAGTACACTAACCCATCTGGCCCTTCTTAAGATATCCCCTCCAACTACGACAATGAGTCATACACACAGCTTTTTGTTGAGCTTATGACAGCTTGAAGCCTAAAGAAGTTTTGATGATCACAACACAAGTGTACAACAACAACTTACAACTTGGAAGCACAAAAAAAAAGTCAAAGAAAAGTCAAGAACATGCTATGTAATGGAGCAATGTAATAGAGTTTAGAAATTAAGTTGTTTTGAATGAGATTTTATATTGTGTGTACTTAGTATGCTTTGTGCATAAGCAAATCTATATCTAAAGCTAAGTAGAGGTATGTGATGATGAGTGAAAAGGTTGGAAAGTTATTTTGAGACTTAAAATGAAGTTTTGAAAAACTAACTCAAAATAATCGATTATCGTTAAATATAATCGATTATTCCAGCAATAGGCAAAATGGAATGCCTTGCTGCAATAATCGATTATTTGCCAAAATAATCGATTATCCCAGGAACAACTTTCTGGAATAATCGATTATCCAGCAAAATAATCGATTATATTGTTCTTGGTTGGTTTCCAGAAAACCTGAAGAACAAAATAATCGATTATTCTTTAAAATAATCGATTATCTGCGTCTGAAACTTTTATAAATAGTTTGAACTTTGAGAAACTTCAGACATTGAGTTAGAACTGATAATCAATTTGTGAAAAACGTTTTGGGGAGTCTTTGTGACATCTTGGAGAGTTTTCTTTGTGACATCTTGGAGAGTTTTCTTTGTGAAATCCAAGAGCAAAAACGTTTTTTGAAAAACTTTGTGAGATCATCATCATCATCATATCTTGAAAGGGGAAGATTAAGATTTGCTTCAAGAATTCCAGGTGAATTCGTTCCTTTATTCTTTGTGAATCTTTGTAAAAAATCTTGAGAAGGGTTTCTCAAGTGGTAAGGTTTCTTGTAGTGGGTTCTACAAGGGGTGCTTTCTTGGGGTCAAGAAAGTTGTTATCTTTTGTGTTGAAGTATATGCATGTGTGTGTGCTTGTAAACCTTCTTGCTTAAGATAGTGGAACAAATCTTAATCAGGTGTTGATTAAGGACTGGATGTAGGTCACATGTGGAGTGGCTGAACCAGTATAAAAGACTTGTGCAATCTTCTTCTACCTTATCTTTTACTTTGAGTAATTGCTTGATTGAACATTAAAGAAGATAATTCTTGATTAACATGTGTATGTGAAAATTGTTGGTTTAAATCTGAATTAGAACATTATATTTGAACCTCACAATTTTGTAATCAAGAAAGCATATTGCATTCATACTTTCATAACAAGTCTTTAAGAGAGCTTCATTTGAAAAATTCAGTCTTAGAAAAGTTTAAGTGAAATAAAGATCCTAAATACTCTGATAATTTTTAAAGGGTCATAGAATCCAATTCACCCCTCATCTTGGATTGTGCCATTCTTTTCTAACAATTGGTATCTAGAGCAAGGTTCTTGAGAGTTATTCAAGATTTCAAAAATGGCCAACAACAACCTACCCTATGGTGAGGGTGTGTCTATTCATAGACCTCCTGTTTTCAATGGTGAAAACTATGTCTACTGGAAAATTAGGATGAGAATTTTCATAGAAGCTATTGATATTGCTGTATGGGATGCTATAGAAAATGGACCCTATATCCCTATGAAAAAAGATGATGATGGTGAGCTTAAGGAAAAACATTGGAGTGAATGAAATGATGAGGAAAGGAAAAGAGCCCAACATGATAAGAGAGCCAAAAACATCATAACATCTGCATTGTCTATTGATGAATTTTTTAGAATCTCATAATGCATATCTGCTAAAGAAATGTGGGACACTTTGCAAGTCACTCATGAAGGAACAAGTGATGTGAAGAGATCAAGAAAGCATACTCTCATTAGAGAATATGAGCTGTTTAGAATGCAAAATGGTGAATCTATTTCTGACTTTCAAAAGAGATTTACACACTTGATAAATCACCTTGTTGACCTTGGCAGGAAATTTGAGAAGGAAGAGCTGAATTTAAAAGTTCTGTAATGCTTGGACAGATCATGGCAAGCAAGGTGACAGCCATTGAAGAATCAAAGGATTTGACCTCCTTGACATTAGCTACTCTCTTTGGGAAGCTGAGAGAGCATGAGCAAAAGCTGCACATATTTGATGAACATGAGCAACAAGATAAGAAAGGCAAAGGAGTGTCATTGAAAGCCTTGAAATCTGCCAAAGGTAAAGAGGTGTGTGAAGAAACAAGCTTCGATGATTCCGAGACTGAGAATTTCAATCTGCTGGTGAAGAAGTTCAGAAAGTTCATGAGAAGAAAGAAGAATTCTCCTACAAATTCAATAAAAAGACAAACAAGAAAGAGGAAGCAAACACATCCTCCTTCAATTGCTTTGAATGTGGAAAACCGGGACACATGAAAGCTGAGTGTCCAAATCTCTTGAAGAAGCAACAAGAGGAGAAGAAATTTAAGAAAAATGGAAAAGGGAAGAGAGCCTACATTGCTTGGGAAGATAATGACTCAAGCACATCAAGTGATGAATCCGAATGTGAGGAGAACAACTTGTGCTTGATGGCTGGAATTGACCAAGACACAATTGTAAGTGACTCTGACCTTGAATCAAATTCGGATTATGATCAACTCCAAGAAGCTTTTATACAAATCCATGAAGAAGCTGTCAAATTAGGAGCCTTAAATTCAAAGCTGAAAAACAAGCTGAAATAGTATGAAAATGCCTTAATTAAAGCTGAACAAGAGCTTGAGGATTTAAAGCATGAGCATGAAAATCTTCAAACTATGTTTAACTTTAATGAAGCTCATTGTGAAAACTCCACTTCCTCAAAAGATGCTTGTGAACATTGCAAAGTTTTTGAAAAGGAAAATGATGATTTGAGATTAACTCTTGCAAAGTTCACAAATGGAAATTCAAACTTAAACATTCTTTTGGGAAAACAAAGAAACACTTTTGATAGGAGTGGACTTGGTTTTAACCAAAGCATGAGCATGCCATTTAAGTCAAAGAAATAAGCTTTTGTGAAAAACCAAAATTTTAGAGAATTCAAAAGCAACTTTTCTAGACAAACAACTTATTTTTATTGTTGTAAAAAAGGCCATACAATTAGGAACTGCTATTCTAGAAAATATGGAGTTCCAAATGGAGAGATGGTTTGGGTTGAAAAGAGTCAAAGGCTGAGAACTAACCAACAAGGACCCTTCACATGGGTACCTAAATTTTTCCTCTGAATTTGTGTTGTAGGAATGCTTGAGGGCCAAAAATCTACTTTGGTATCTTGACAGTGGCTGCTTAAGGCATATGACTGGGGATCCTTCAAAATTCTCAAGTCTGAAATTGAAGAATGAAAGGTATGTTACCTATGGTGACAACAACAAGGGGAAAATTCTTGGCCATGGCAATGTTGGTAATTCCTCCTCTCAAACATTGATTAAAAATGTATTGCTTGTTGATGGTTTGAAACATAATTTGCTGAGTATTAGTCAACTAAGTGATAAAGGATTTAAAATTGAATTTGATGATACATGTTGCTTGATTTGTGATAAAAAGACAAAAGAAATCAGATTCATAGGAAAAAAGAATTGACAATATATATACATGCTGGACTTAGAACACTCAATAGAAATTTCAAGTACTAAGTGTCTAATAACTCAAGAAGAAAATATATGGCTTTGGCATAAGAGAGCTGCACATATTCATATGGATCATTTGAATAAGCTGTGTAGGAAAGAATTAGTGGTTGGTCTACCTAAACTCAAGTTTGGAAAGGACAAACTATGTGATGCTTGTCAAAAGGGCAAGCAAGTGAAGGCTAGCTTTAAAAGCAAAAATCAGATTTCCACAACTAGACCTTTGCAATTAATTCACATGGATTTGTTTGGTCCTTCAAGAACCATGAGCCTAGGCGGAAACTACTATGGTTTAGTGATTGTTGATGACTACTCAAGATATACATGGGTTATGTTTCTTGCAAACAAAAATTGTTTTTAATGCCTTTAGAAAATTTGCAAAACTTGTTCAAAATGAGAAGTGTTCAAACATCACCTCTATAAGAAGTGATCATGGAGGTGAGTTTCAAAACATAATGTTTCAAAAATTCTGTGAGGAACATGGTATAAACCATAATTTCTCGGCACCTAGGACACGTCAACAAAATGGGGTTGTTGAGAGGAAAAATAGGTCCTTAGAAGAACTTGCTAGAACAATGTTGAATGAAACAAATTTGCCAAAATATTTTTGGGCTGATGCTATTAACACTGCTTGTCATTGTTGAGATTTCCGTTGAAACACTTTTGTTAATATTTGTAAATTTGTTTAATTCTATCAACGGTCTCAAACACGGCAAGTATACCGGCCGTTCAAGTAGTAAAAATATCGTATCCACAGGGATTAGAAGGTAATATAAGCATTTATTGACTATTCGTGACTAAAGAATAATTCCAATTTCATAGTTTGTGTAGTGAATGCAAAGTTGTGACTATTGGAATGAAAGCTGTAAATAAATATTGTTTTGTGAGTGGAAAAGGTAAGAAATGGTATTGTGGTATTGTGAGGTTGTGGGGGTCAGATTTCACCAAACGTAACACTAATGTATCCTTAATCTCTTGTTGAATTCATTGCTTAGTCAACCCATAAGTTTACTCAAACCTAATCCCTTAGAGAAAGAGCCTAGGTGCGGATATTGAATATCAATCCCTTGAGTACCCAATATCTACACCCGCATTACGGGCTAGGGTTTAAGACTACTGATGGGTCAAGCTCTATCCCTAGATACAATCACCACTAGGTATATGTTTCAGAACTAGTTTCACAGGTTATTTTCCAATACCCATGGAACCTTAAATCATGCAAAGGGTGATCAATCCAAAGCAAGCATTAAGAATAGAAACAAACACAACAAAGAATAAAACAACATGTATATATATCATTAAAATCGTAAAGATTACAATAGAGTACGTTGGTTACATCTAACCCCACAAAATGGGTGAAACCACTCAACAAAGAGGGCAAATACAAAATAGAGATGAAAGGAGGATGAAGAACTGAAGGAAAGTTCCGCACACGGACGATCCCAAGCCCTAGGAATCCCTTCCGCAGCTCCTGGAGGCGCCCAATGTGAGAATGAGGGAGAAACCCTCGAAAATGGCTTCAAATACGAGCCTCGGAGGTCAGATTAGGGTTTCGCGCCCGGCGCATAAGTCTTCGCGCCCGGCGCAACGTCTTCTGAGCACTTTCTGCCTCATTATAAGCCCGGCGCAATTACTTTTACGCCCGGCGCAGTGTCTTCCAGAGGCTTTCAAGCATTCTCTGCCTTAGAGCAAGCCCGGCGCAATTCTCTATTAAGCCCGGCGCAATTCGTTCCAGAGAGTATTGAGGTACTCTCTGCCTCGATCACGCCCGGCGTGGTGGAGTCTCGCGCCCGGTGCATGTATGACTTCCAGAAGTCCACTGCTATGTTCTTCTCAAGCCCGGCGCGGCGTCATCTTGCGCCCGGCGCATCCACTCTGCTCTGCTCATTGGCTCCTTATGTTTCCAATCCCAAAGATCTTCAATCCTCAAATCTCTAGCTCAATACCTGCACAAAAAATGAGGTCTATTAAGGTATTGTTAGCTAAAATGGGTTAGCTATATCTGCACAAAAGATGAGTCAAAAAGGGAACAATTATCTTGCAATGGTGCTAAGAATGAGTAGAGTTGTACAATAATTCTCATTCAAAAAGATGTATAATTGAGACTTAACAACTCCCCCAAACTTAGAACCTTGCTTGTCCTCAAGCAAAAGGTAATTAATCTAGCAGATAACAAGCAATGCAAGTGTGTCAAATTCTACATCCTAGTTCACTTGTATTTTCCTTTCGCAAGCATGAACCTCAGATGAACTTTCAGTCACAATTGTTGCAATGGAACATGACAAGGTGCAAACAAAGGTTTCAAAAGAGATCAAAGAGCTGAGAAGAGTAATGACTATCTGTGTATACATCCTCACTAGGAAAGTGTTTCTCTCTATGCACACTAGTGTATTAGGGTGAGTGTTTCTCTCATATCTACTACTCACGCCACATGATTCAACTTTGCTCTTCGTTTCCAAATGAAACCAGTGGTAAAACAAATGCAGGCACTTATCACAAGGTCTTTATTAGGGCAATTCTGGGTCAAGCAGGGTCAAGCATTAGCAGTTTTATGGTTTTTCAAGGATTGAAGGTGCTATGGCTTAAGAGAGCAATTGGAATTTTTACAATGATATCCCTCTCCATACCCCAATACAACAATTTAGCACACATGCCCTTTCTCGGATCCAAGCCATTAGCCTTTATGAGATGCATATTTACACTTTTGCATCTTAATATTTTTGTTTTTTGTTTTGCTTTATCTTTTTTTTTTTTTTTTTTTTATTTATTTATTTTGAATGGCTGATC
Source organism: Cajanus cajan (assembly GCF_000230855.2). NCBI lineage: Eukaryota > Viridiplantae > Streptophyta > Magnoliopsida > Fabales > Fabaceae > Cajanus > Cajanus cajan. The sequence goes on from NC_138525.1 coordinate 55,313,066, forward strand.
ACATACTTCCTTTTTCCCCAAAATTTCCCATTTAACAACTCCCCCAAACTTATTTGATGTCATCAATTTGCTCTCTTAACCAAAGCAACGGTTATGGTTAATTTTTCATGGTTTGGGAGAAGTAGAAGGTGTGGTGTTTGGGCTTAGGAAAGTATGAGTCAAGTGAGAAGTGAAAATGGCTTTTTGGCTTAGGAGGTTAACAAAATAAGGAACAATATGAATGCCTTGATCACCTAAGTACACACATAAGTAAACCATCAGGGAAACTCAAGCAAAGTCTATCATGCAACATAAGCGTAGTTCACTCATTAGTGTTTAGGCTCAAACCTCACCCGGCTATGTATCCACAAACTATCAAGCTGAGCTCAGTTCTATGATCAACATTGAAACCCGTATGCAACTAGTCATGAACTAAAGATCTAATGTGACTTGAAAATGTCTAGGGTACAAGCACTATAAACATCAAGCAAACTACAATCCAGAATCAACCACGAGCAAAGCAAGTATCAACAAGATTAAAAACCATGCTAAAGCAGAATATTCACAAAAAGAACCAACAAAGTAATCACCAAAAAGAAATAGATATATAAAATAGAGTTCTGGGGCTAGAACAGTTAAACAACTACAACTGAGAAACAAAAAAATTTGAATGACAACAAATAATAAAAGTAAAATGGTCCAAGGCCAGCTCCATCTGCATCATCATGGGGCCTGGTCATCATCAGCAGCTCCGGGGTCAGCTCCACCCTCCTCAGCAGCAACCCCAGCATCCTTGGCAGCTCCACCCCCCTCAAAGAAAGGAGCCTGGTCCCCAGGCCACCCCGTGTAAGCATGATAATCAGTGGTGGTGGGAAACTGGTAATCAGGGGCAGAGTGCAGCGTGAAACTCCTGAAGGCATCAAACATGAAGGTCTGTCCGCGGTGGAGAGACTCCATCTGGCCCTCGTGCCTCTGCATAAAAGTATCCAGGCGGTCCTCTTGTCGCTGCATGAATGTGGCCATGCGACCCTCCAAGGCGTCAAAACGCTGATGGATAGTGAGTGGAGGGTCTGAGGCAGCAGCATCATCCATGGGCACGTCCTCCTGGGGCCCAGCAACATGAATAGGCTCGGGGGCAGGGACTGCTGGTGGCGCACGGTCCTGGCAATAGGCAGAGATGTATCTGCTGTCAATGGCCCTGCCAGGACCCTCAAATGGTGGCGAGTGGACATCCACACCTGCCAACTGGCATAACTGCGTGATGAGAGATGGATGTCCAAGAGCGGAGCCAGGTGCAGAGTTGGCGCAGCCCGAGATCTCTATACAGATAATGCCGCCCAGGTCCACGGTCCTCTGAGTCATAATGTAATAGATGAGCATGGACCGAGACCAGTGCAGGTCAGATACATGGGAGCACGGGAGAATGTTGGCATGCACCAAGGCTGACCAGATCCTGACCACTGGAAGAAGATCCCGGCGCTTCACGTGGAGAGGCAGCTGAGATCGGTTCCTGTGGAACCCACGTCCAGGTACGCAGATAGCAGCCTCTACTAGAGCGGGGTCCATCATCTCAGTGGTGTAGTTGTTATACTCTGACTCCTCATCAGCCCTCAACGCAGTCCCCAAAAACTGATTAATCGTCTGGGCGTCATAGGGGACTCGCACACCCCTAACATAGCTAACAAATGGCGCAATGCCCTCCTCCAATCGCAGGGCATTGGCGTAGAACTCCTTGACTACTGCTATGTTGGCCGGAAGTGGGTAAGAGCCAAGCCTCTCCCACCGGCGTCGGCGTAGCTCTGCCTGAAACTCAGGGGCCTCATCTGGCTCTAACTCGACCCGTCTCTCAAGAATAAACTTCTTCGCACTGACTGACTCAAAGTGCTTCTCATTTCGTTCAGTGAGGAAGAGATCAGAATAAGGTCGAGTCTGCTTGCGAGGAGTTTGCCCAGATTTGCTTTGACGTGGGCGTTTGCTGTAAGAGGCCATCTGCAGAAAATAAACAACAGAAATCCCAGGCAGACAGACATGAGCATAAAACATATAAGGATGACCAGTGCAATTTACCGAAAAGGAAACTAGCCCTAGACTGGAACTAAACCCTAAAAAGAAGCTAAAAACAATGAAAAGAGGGGTCCAGAAGTGATTTGCGCCGGGCATAGGATTTCATGCGCCTGGAAACTCTCTGGAAGCAAATGCGCTGGGCGCAAAACATAATTGCGCCGGGCGCAGAGAGTAGAGAGGACTCTCTGGAACCAACTGCGCTGGGCGCAAAAATAAATTGCGCCGGGCGCAAGTAAGCGTTTTTAGAAAAGTGGCCAGAACGGGCTGTTCCAAGATCAGAACGGGCCGTTCTTAAATTCGAAACGGGCCGTTCTGGAATTGGAACGGTCGGTTCCAAATTCCGAAACGGGACGTTCTGGACATGGAACAGGCCGTTCCAAAGTCCAAAACGGGCCGTTCTGGAATTTGAACGGGCCGTTTCGCAGCTTCAGCCGAAGGTACCGCGCCTGGCGTGATTGCACCCTTAACAAAAACCCCATGAAATCCCAAAAAGAAGAAGGAAAAATGCAAAACCAGACAAGAAAAAGTTGAGTGTGAACCTACTTGAGATGAACTGTTGTAGAGGAGGAGAAATGGTATGCGTGACCCTGAGATGGAGAATGCTGAGAGTGAATGATGAAGAGAAGTTGAAGGAGAAGAGGTGGTTAGAATGAATAGGAAGTTTTCGGAGTGGGAAGTTGAGAGAAAAGGGAAGGGAGTTGAGAGGGTGAGAGTGAGTGGGAACGTGGGAGAGGAAGTTGAGAGGTTAAGGCATCTGTAGCGTCGCGCCGGGCATGAAATTACCCACGCCGGGCGCCATATCAGTAGAAGCCCAAAGGTTGCCCTTTCTGGTGTCGCGTCGGGCTCTGCCGTTTCGCGCCGGGCTTATCTAGGGTTACAACGTGCAAGCATTCAATGCGCCGGGCTTGGGCAGATTCGCGCCCGGCGTATTTAAGGCTCAGACCTTTCAGTATTTAATGTGCCCGGCACCCCCAATAAATGCGCCGGGCTTGGTCGTTCTAGGGGTTTTAATGAAGGCTGGGCCGGGCGCAATAGGAATTGCGCCCGGCATGGGTCTTGGCAGAGGCCAATTTACTCTAGGTGCGCTGGGCGTGGCTAAGTCTCGCCCGGCGTGATTAACTCTGTGAAGCTTTTACCTAGATTTTCCACTCCTCACACTCTTAACATATTCTGATCTATATTAACCCACTCAAGCAAGAGTCACACAATTAATACCTAACACAAAACACATATAATATAATACAACATACATATCATAGACTATGCACAATCACAAAACAAGTCCCAAAAACAAGTATAACATACAATTCTAACTCAATCATAAACAAGCAAAGCTGAAAACATAAGCAACTGAAAAAAAAAAAAAAAAAAAACAGATAAAAACACAGTTCAGATCTCTGGGTTGCCTCCCAGGAAGCGCTTGTTTACTGTCCCGAGCTTGACATGAAGGGACCAACTAGAATTGCTCTGATTCTCCTTCTCCTCCTGTTGCTCTTGTTCCTCCTTGCTTTGTGCTCAATCTGAGGATTGTTCAGCAACTGCTCAGAGGAATTGGTCATTCTAATTTGAACAGTACCTTGCATACAAGAGAAAGCTGAAGACTAGAGTACACAAGTTAGCTTCATCAATTCATTGCTAACAAAAAAATAACAAAAAACAATAAAGGATTAAATCACAAATAGCTATAAATACTAAATCGCCATTCTAATCCCCGGCAACGGCGCCAAAAACTTGTTGAGATTTCCGTTGAAACACTTTTGTTAATATTTGTAAATTCGTTTAATTCTATCAACGGTCTCAAACACGACAAGTATACCGGCCGTTCAAGTAGTAAAAATATCGTATCCACAGGGATTAGAAGGTAATATAAGCATTTATTGACTATTCGTGACTAAAGAATAATTCCAATTTCATAGTTTGTGCAGTGAATGCAAAGTTGTAACTATTGGAATGAAAGCTGTAAATAAATATTGTTTTGTGAGTGGAAAAGGTAAGAAATGGTATTGTGGTATTGTGAGGTTGTGGGGGTCAGATTTCACCAAACGTAACACTAATGTATCCTTAATCTCTTGTTGAATTCATTGCTTAGTCAACCCATAAGTTTACTCAAACCTAATCCCTTAGACAAAGAGCCTAGGTGCAGATATTGAATATCAATCCCTTGAGTACCCAATATCTACACCCGCATTACGGGCTAGGGTTTAAGACTACTGATGGGTCAAGCTCTATCCCTAGATACAATCACCACTAGGCATATGTTTCAGAACTAGTTTCACAGGTTATTTTCCAATACTCATGGAACCTTAAATCATGCAAAGGGTAATCAATCCAAAGCAAGCATTAAGAATAGAAACAAACACAACAAAGAATAAAACAACATGTATATATATCATTAAAATCGTAAAGATTACAATAGAGTACGTTGGTTACATCTAACCCCACAAAATGGGTGAAACCACTCAACAAAGAGGGCAAATACAAAATAGAGATGAAAGGAGGATGAAGAACCGAAGGAAAGATCCGCACACGGACGATCCCAAGCTCTGGGAATCCCTTCCGCAGCTCCTGGAGGCGCCTAATGTGAGAATGAGGGAGAAACCCTCGAAAATGGCTTCAAATACGAGCCTCGGAGGTCAGATTAGGGTTTCGCGCCCGGCGCATAAGTCTTCGCGCCCGGCGCAGCGTCTTCTGAGCACTTTCTGCCTCATTATAAGCCCGGCGCAATTACTTTTACGCCCGGCGCAGTGTCTTCCAGAGGCTTTCAAGCATTCTCTGCCTTAGAGCAAGCCCGGCGCAATTCTCTATTAAGCCCGGCGCAATTCGTTCCAGAGAGTATTGAGGTACTCTCTGCCTCGATCACGCCCGGCGTGGTGGAGTCTCGCGCCCGGCGCATGTATGACTTCCAGAAGTCCACTGCTCTGTTCTTCTCAAGCCCGACGCGGCGTCATCTTGCGCCCGGCGCATCCACTCTGCTCTGCTCCTTGGCTCCTTATGTTTCCAATCCCAAAGATCTTCAATCCTCAAATCTCTAGCTCAATACCTGCTCAAAAAATGAGGTCTATTAAGGTATTGTTAGCTAAAATGGGTTAGCTATATCTGCACAAAAGATGAGTCAAAAAGGGAACAATTATCTTGCAATGGTGCTAAGAATGAGTAGAGTTGTACAATAATTCTCATTCAAAAAGATGTATAATTGAGACTTAACAGTCATGTGTTAAACAAAGTTCTAATTCAGCCTATATTAAAGAAAACACCCTATGAAATTTACAAAGGAAAGAAGCCTAACATTTCATACTTTAGAGTGTTTGGGTGTAAGTGCTATGTGCTGAACAATGGGAAAGAACAACTTGAAAAGTTTGATGCAAAGGCTGATGAGGCAATCTTTCTAGGATACTCTACAAATAGTAAGGCTTATAGAATCTATAATAAGAGAACTCTAGTTGTAGAAAAATCTGTCCATGTGGTATTTGATGAGTCAAATAAGCAAGAGACTAGGCAAACTGAAATTGAAGATTTAAATGAGTTGCTTGATCAATCCCTATTGGAGAATGAACCAAATGAAGAACCTAAGGAGAGTGAGTCACATGAAAAAGCTAGGGAAACAAGTGAACAACTGCCTAAGGAATGGAGAACTTCTAGAGACTTATCAATGGATAACATAATTGGAAATATTGGTAAGGGAGTTTTAACTAGGAGTGCTATTAAAAATATTTGCAACACTATGGCATTTGTGTCACAAGTTGAACCTAAGAGCATTGATGAAGCACTAAAAGATGAACATTGGTTAATGGCAATGCAAGAGGAACTAAATTAGTTTGAAAGAAATGAAGTGTGGAATTTAGTGCCATTACCAAAAGATTATCCAATTATTGGAACCAAATGGGTTTTTAGAAATAAGCTTGATGAATATGGGATAATACTAAGAAATAAGGCAAGACTAGTGATGGCAACACTAGGAGAAGTGAAGGATGTGCTTCTCCTTGGAATTGCCTAGGCCGGATCTTCTTCAAGGAAATGCAATCCGAATTGAATGAACACTATAAGGAGGATCCTCGGAACAAGATGAAGGCTCAAGCCTTGGATGAAAGTATCCAAGCTCAAGGACCAATGAAGTGCTCACTTCAAAGGGAAGGAAGAAGGTGATCTTCCTAGGGTTTTGAGGTGAATTCTCTCAAGACTTTTGAAGGGGAAACTCGGCACTTAGGCTCTCAAATTTCATATATGATCAAAAGTGAGTACAATAGTTGAAAGGAGGGAACATATAGCTTCCGAAAATTAGGAGTACACTTGGCGCCACATGAGTGGTCACATGTTGGCGCCAAGATTTGAATTCAAATTCAAATTTGAATTCAAACCTTGTGTCACATGTGCATAACCGGTCATGAAGAGCTAAATGCAAATTAGATTGAATTTAGTATGTATTTAGGGTTGCATTTCGGTGTCACACTTGTGCAGCCAAGGTGGTGCCAAGAGTGTGACCTAAATGCAACTTAAATCCATCCTAAATTTAACCTAATTTGTCCTAATTCAAATGAACTACTAATCCTCCTTAAATCCTAATCTAATGACCAAAATACAATGGTCTAAAGAATACAATGGAAAGGAAAAATTACAAGAATGAAAATGAGCCCAATATTGGGTACCAAAAGCCCAAAGCCCAAGAAGCCCAAAATTAAGCCCAAGACACCTAAACCCTAATCTATGGTCAAAATACAAGACCAACAACAAAGTAAATTCCTATACTAAGAAAATACATTTAAACATGGTGTTCAATCAATCAAAGCCCAAGTGAGAAGCACCCTAGGCCCACCAAGCCCATTGGGCCCACTAAGCTCTGAAGCAGTCAAATCTTCAAGTAACCTCCTGGCCATAGCTCTAGTGGTTGGGCCTTTAGCCCATGCTCTTCCATCAACTAGTGGCTAAGGGGTATAACCAAGAAGAGGGGATTGACTATGATGAGACTTTTTCCCCTGTAGCAAGAATTGAGGCCATTAGATTACTTCTTGCTTATTCCTCTATAAAGAATTTCAAGCTGTATCAAATGGATGTGAAAAGTGCTTTCCTCAATGGGTTGATACAAGAGGAAGTGTATGTTGAACAACCACCAGGTTTTGTGGACTGTAGGAATCCTAATCATGTGTATAAGCTCAAAAAGGCACTTTATGGCTTGAAGCAAGCTCCTAGATCATGGTATGACAGGTTGAGCAAATTTTTGATTGAGAATGACTATGAAAGAGGAAAGGTGGATAATACATTGTTTGTCAAGAAATTTAAAAATGATACAATGTATGTACAAATATATGTGGATGATATTGTGTTTGGATCCACAAATACCTCTCTTTGTAAAGAATTTGCTAAAACCATGCAAGGAGAATTTGAAATGTCAATGATGGGAGAGCTTACATTCTTTTTAGGATTGCAAATCAAACAAATGCATGATGGAATATTCATAAGTCAAAGCAAGTATTGCAATGAACTTCTGAAAAAAGTTTGGTATGGAAGGGTGTAAGGAGGCTGCCACACCTATATCAAACAATTGCAATCTTGACTTAAATGAGAGAGGAATTGTTGTTGATAGTTCAAAGTATAGAGGCATTATTGGATCACTCTTGTACTTGACAGCAAGTAGGCCTGATATAATGTTTGTTGTGTGCCTATGTGCAAGATTCCAAGCTAATCCTAAAGAATCTCATATGAAGAGTGTGAAGAGAATCCTTAAGTATTTGAAAGGTACAACTAATGTGGGGTTGTGGTATCCAAAGGGAGTCTCACTAAGTCTGATAGGCTACTCAGATTCAGACTATGCTGGGTGTAGACTAGATAGAAAGAGCACAAGTGGAACTTGTCACTTACTAGGGAGTGCACTTGTTTCATGGCATAGCAAAAAGCAAGCTTGTGTTGCTTTAAGTACAACTGAGGCTGAGTATATAGCTGCTGGAAGTTGTTGTGCTCAAATTCTTTGGATGAAACAACAATTAAGAGATTATGGAGTTGAGTTGAATAAAATTCCTTTGAGGTGTGATAATACTAGTGCAATAAATCTGACCAAGAATCCAATTTTGCACTCTAGGACAAAACATATTGAGATAAGACACCACTTTTTGAGAGACCATGTGCAAAGGAATGATTGTGTTGTAGAGTTTGTAGAAACTAGCAAACAACTAGCTGATATTTTTACAAAACCTCTACCAAGGGAAAGATTCAACAATTTGAGAATTGAATTAGGAATAATCAATGAATCATGTTTGAATTGATCATGTTTTGAGAATGATAATTAGAGATGTTTGAAAGAGAGTATTTAAAGTGACAAATAAGACTTGGTGAAATTTGAGAAATTAAAATTTCTGAGAAGCAAAACTTCTCTGGAATAATCGATTATCTTAAGATATAATCGATTATCTTAAGTAAACCCATGGAAATAATCGATTATCTGGGTAATAATCGATTATCTGGAACATGAAGAATTCCAAGAGCCTCTGAAATATCGATTATTTGGGTAATAATCGATTATTTGGGCAATAATCGATTATCTGGTAAGAAGGAACTCAAGAGTCACTGTAATAATCGATTATCTTAGGTAATAATCGATTATCTGGGAGTTGGAATATGAGAAGTCACTGGAATAATCGATTATTCTGTAAATAATCGATTATCTGGACTGTGTTAGGAGAAAATACCCTCTGTAATAATCGATTATCTTGAAAATAATCGATTATCTATATCAGATTGTGTTTTTAAGGGGTTTTTGCTGATGCAAATAATCGATTATTTGCATAAATAATCGATTATCTGGGCAATTTTTAAAATTCCTGATGCGTTTAAACGGTTTAGTGCGTGCCAAACGTTTGGAACCTCCTATAACCTCCCTCTCAAAAGCCATGAGGGCATAAACCCTCTCTTTTCTCATTTTCTCTCATTCTCTCTCAAACCCTCAAACCCTAACTCTCTCAAATCCTCTCAAATCTCTCATCTTCTTCATCTTCTTCAACACCCACTCATGGCATCTTCATCAAAGAGACCAAAGAAGCTTGAAGTGAGGGGGAGCAAACGTCCTCTACCCTCTGGGCAACTGATTTCAAATTGGTTCCTTGATGAGAAGACTCAAGAATATTATTTTGAGTGGTATGCTGGCCGGAGAATCATTCCTCCGAAGACCCTTAAACTTGAATGGTTTAAGAATGAGGGTTTCAGTTTTCCAACCCTTCTGGAGCACCAAGGATTGAAGAAATTTTTGGAGACGGATGGACCTTATTATCCTGAGTTGATAAGGTTATTCCTCTGCTTTGCCACAAGCAACGACGACATTATGCAATCGGTGGTGAAAGGGAAAATGATTCGGTTGGACGAACCGACATTGGAGGCTGCTGCGGGGCTGAGCAGCACTGGACAGGAGAAACCCCAACCCTTCAACTTTGGGGATTTTGAAGAGCTGACAACCTTCCAGGACTGTCAAAGGAACCCGGTGAACACAAATTATGAGAAATTCTTGGCGGGAGGTATGAAAAAGAATTCCCGTTTAATTTCTTTTATTATTGCTTGGATGTTGAAACCCAGGTTGCACAACCATGCTCAGATGTCAAGAGATGACATTCTGTTGATGCATGTGATTAAAAAGAAAATAAAGATCGATTGGGTATCGGTCGTGAACGATTGTATGTGGAAGGCTAGACGAAAGGAAGACGACCCAATTCCTTATGCTCTTTTGTTGTCCAAGATTTTTGAAATTGCTGGTGTAGATTTATCTGGAGAAAGAAAAATAATTTTGCATGCTTCAAACAAGATAGAGAAGTCTTCATTGCATCACATGGGGATGCTTAAACAAGAAGACAAATGGGTGTTTAAAGGCGATGTACCCCCTACTCCGGAGCAGGAAACCGATGAAGACGGTGTTTCGTCACACGATGAAGATCAGCCACCACAGGTGGAAACTGAATCGAGCAAGGAGCCTGAAGCGGAGCTGAAGCGGAGCTGAAGCCGTTTTCACTCTTTGAGCAAATAATGATCAACAAGATGGATGCAGTGATGGAAATGTTGAGAAGACATGAGTCCTTATTTTCTGGTATTCTTGACAGATTTGATGATCTGGATCATGAAGTGAGGCTGCTCAAGACTCACCTTGGCATACCGGAGGATGAGGATTGATCTTTGTTTTGTTTTGATTAGTTTTAATTAGGAGTTTAAATTCTGATTTGGAACAATTAATTTCGATTTGGTTGTAAGGTTTTTAATTTCTGAACAATTTTAATGTTTTGTTGTTGAACAATTTAAATTCTGATGAATTTGGAGTTTATTCTGCTGTTAATGGCTTGATTGTGGTTCAAATTGTGATTTGGAAAGCTGGTACTGAAATGCTCTGTTTTGTCAACATATGTGTTCATATTCTGTTTGGCTTGGCTGATGCAAGTATGTTATGTTTTTGTGAGCAAATTGAGCCTTGGTTGATGGCTGATTACAATACTCTGTTTTGAGTGTTGATGGTTTTGATTGGAATGCTCTTTTTATGATATTGTTTGTAATGTTTTTCTTGGCTTGACTTGTTCTGAATTGTGGTTAAATTGCTGAATCACAACTTTTGACTTAGATATGGCTTGTATTGTTTTTGATAATGCCAAAGGGGGAGAAAAGGTTGTGTGTATTGGTTGTGTGTAGTTGTGTGTAGTTGTGTGTATTAGTTATTGTTTTTGCAGGTATTGTGCTTGTGTGTGTGTAGTGTGCAGGTTTTATATGTTGGAATTAAAGGAACAATATGAAGATTGAAGCACAATAGCATTGGATTGATAATCATGGGTTGTCATCATCAAAAAGGGGGAGATTGTTGAGCTTAGGAGAGCTTGAAGCCTAAAGAAGTTTTGATGATCACAACACAAGTGTACAACAACAACTTACAACTTGGAAGCACAAAAAAAAAGTCAAAGAAAAGTCAAGAACATGCTATGTAATGGAGCAATGTAATAGAGTTTAGAAATTAAGTTGTTTTGAATGAGATTTTATATTGTGTGTGCTTAGTATGCTTTGTGCATAAGCAAATCTATATCTAAAGCTAAGTAGAGGTATGTGATGATGAGTGAAAAGGTTGGAAAGCTATTTTGAGACTTAAAATGAAGTTTTGAAAAACTAACTCAAAATAATCAATTATCGTTAAATATAATCGATTATTCCAGCAATAGGCAAAATGGAATGTCTTGCTGCAATAATCGATTATTTGCCAAAATAATCGATTATCCCAGGAACAACTTTCTGGAATAATCGATTATCCAGCAAAATAATCGATTATATTGTTCTTGGTTGGTTTCCAGAAAACCTGAAGAACAAAATAATCGATTATTCTTTAAAATAATCGATTATCTGCGTCTGAAACTTTTATAAATAGTTTGAACTTTGAGAAACTTCAGACATTGAGTTAGAACTGATAATCAATTTGTGAAAAACGTTTTGGGGAGTCTTTGTGACATCTTGGAGAGTTTTCTTTGTGAAATCCAAGAGCAAAAACGTTTTGTGAAAAACTTTGTGAGATCATCATCATCATCATATCTTGAAAGGGGAAGATTAAGATTTGCTTCAAGAATTCCAGGTGAATTCGTTCCTTTATTCTTTGTGAATCTTTGTAAAAAATCTTGAGAAGGGTTTCTCAAGTTGTAAGGTTTCTTGTAGTGGGTTCTACAAGGGGTGCTTTCTTGGGGTCAAGAAAGTGGTTATCTTTTGTGTTGAAGTATATGCATGTGTGTGTGCTTGTAAACCTTCTTGCTTAAGATAGTGGAACAAATCTTAATCAAGTGTTGATTAAGGACTGGATGTAGGTCACATGTGGAGTGGCTGAACCAGTATAAAAGACTTGTGCAATCTTCTTCTACCTTATCTTTTACTTTGAGTAATTACTTGATTGAACATTAAAGAAGATAATTCTTGATTAACATGTGTATGTGAAAATTGTTGGTTTAAATCTGAATTAGAACATTATATTTGAACCTCACAATTTTGTAATCAAGAAAGCATATTGCATTCATACTTTCATAACAAGTCTTTAAGAGAGCTTCATTTGAAAAATTCAGTCTTAGAAAAGTTTAAGTGAAATAAAGATCCTACATACTCTGATAATTTTTAAAAGGTCATAGAATCCAATTCACCCTGTAACGCCTAATTCTAATACCCAAATTATACAATATAAAATTATAATATTTTCGCAATTATATCATTAACAATATCTATATATTTATTTAATAAAAATAAAAGTAAAGAAAAGAATATCTTGTGAATTTAATACATAACATATCGTTCTAAAATATTTAGAATAACGTATTATTTTACACATTATTCATTTTCCTTACTCTTTTAATACAATATATATATTCATAACGGAAAGAAAATTACAATTAAAATAATATGATTGACAAGTAAAGTTATAACAGATCCATCAAATAGCCTCCGTATTCCAATTTCCTTCCACGTAGGACAGCAGTAATAATAACAGCAAAATGATCTGGAATCTCAAGTTGATCCATCTATTTATAATATATTTAATTAAAAAAAAACAAAGAAAAGAAAGGAGTAAGAACAATATCCAATAAATACAATAATTCGAACGAATAAACATAATTATTTATAAATAAAATTTTAACATATATATATATATAAATATATATTTATACAGATTAAATATTAGATTTTCTTGATACAATAAAATTTGAATTATACTTGTAGTGACTAGTCAGGATAAATGAGCATCATTATAACACCAACCAAAAGATATTCCACCTCCATTTCTTACTCATTTAAATCCCCAAGATTAAACCTCCAGCTACAAATAATTCAAACTTTATCATCTATGGCCATAGAGTATTAATTATCTTTAAAATGAGTAAAAGACATTTTAACAAATTATATTAATCATAAAAAAATTACTCAAAATAGATTTAAGAATTTATCATTATTTAAGCTTTAATTAAATAACACAAATTTAAATAAAATATATTAAGAGCACTAATTAATTAAATGACAATGACAATTATTATAAAATAATTAAATAATATAAAATGTGAATATATTAATAATTATTATAGATAAGAATAATCATAGAATAAGTAATAGTAATTAAAGGTTAAACAAATATATGAGGTTAGAAACACCCCACTAAATAATAACGTAAATAAATAAACATAATAATTAAAAGTTAAGTAGTTAGATGAGGTTAGGAACACCTCACTGAATAAATATAATAATAACATAAATAAACATTGTAATTAAAAGTTAAGTAGTTAAATGAGGTTAAGAACACCTCACTGAATAATTATAACAATAACATAGTAATTAAAAGTTAAGTAGTTAGATGAGGTTAGGAACACCTCACTGAATAAATATATAAATATAGTGAGGTTAGGGGCACCCCACTAAATAAATATAATCAAATAAATGCATAAATAATTATACATAATAGTATATAAAATTTTAAAAAGATAAGGTTCTCCTCCCCCTTACCTAAATAAACAAGAGCTATAACTTGAGCAGAACTTCCTCTTTTGGATTCCCTCTCTTTCCCTCTTTCTTTCTCTCTCCTTCTCTCTATTTTCTCTTCCTTCTCACTAATTTTTTTTTTTTCCGTAAACTTGTGTTTTCATTACATGTGAAGCCTATTTATAATGATTGAAAAATACTATTCATAATAATATTATATTAGGATTACTATTTATAAAATAATATTATATTCAAATTAAGAAATTTGGAGGAATTCATTGAATTCCGCAGCCCCCTTCCGTAGCTTTGTAGCAGCCATTTACTATTTATTAAAATAATATTAAATTTACTATTTATTAAAATAATATTATATTTACTATTCATAATATTATAAAATATTATTATTATTTTTTTTTTTACATTTTTTTTTAACTTTTAATAATCCCATAAATATTTAAAATACATAAAAATAATCCTTAATACTGCATAAATTTTGGGATATTACAATTCTCCCCTACTTACAGAAATTTCGTCCTCGAAATTTTTATTGCTTAAAATAGATAAGGATAATTTTTTCTAACTTCTTCTTCGAGTTCCCAAGTAGCATCTCCAGTGTCTTTATTCCAAATGACTTTTACCAATGCAATCTGTTTGCCTCTTAACTGCTTGATCCTCCTGTCTACGATCTGTACAGGCATTGTTTCAAATGTAAGGTTATCCTTTAATTGTACTGTATCAGGCATTATTATATGAGAAGGGTCAGAAATATATTTTCTTAACTGAGACACATGGAAAACATTATGGAGATTAGAAAGAAAAGGTGGTAGAGAAATTTGGTAAGCAACAGGACCTATTTTTCTAAGGATTTGATAAGGACCAATAAATCGAGGAGTGAGTTTCTTTGATTTCATTACCCTACCAATACCAGTTGTTGGTGTAACTTTCAAAAATACATGATCACCTTCCTGGAATTCAAGAGGTCGTCTTCTTTTATCAGCATAACTTTTTTGTCTGCTTTGAGTCATTCTTAATTTTTCTTGAATCATTTTGATTTTTTCCGTGGTTTGTTGCACCAATTCAGGACCCAAGATTAAATTCTCTCCTGTCTCAAACCAACACAAAGGAGTTCTACACCTTCTTCCATATAAAGCTTCATAGGGTGCCATACCTATGCTAGAATGGAAACTGTTGTTATAAGTGAATTCAATCAGAGGCAAGTACTTGTCCCAACTACCAGAATTCTCTAGCACACAAGCTCTCAATAAATCTTCTAGGGATTGTATGGTTCTTTCTGATTGTCCATCTGTTTGAGGATGATATGCAGAGCTAAGACGAAGCTTAGTTCCTAATGCTTGATGTAAACTTCCCCAAAATCTAGAAGTGAATCTAGGATCCCTATCAGATATTATGCTAGATGGTACCCCATGCAACCTTACAATCTCTCTTATATACAGTTCAGTCAATTTTTCTAGAGAATACCTAATGTTGATGGGTAAGAAATGAGCAGATTTTGTTAGTCTATCCACAATAACCCATATGGAATCAAACTTATGAATTGTTCGTGGTAAACCAACTACAAAATCCATTGCTATACTGTCCCATTTCCATTCAGGTATATCTAAGGGTTGTAACATTCCTGCTGGCTTTTGGTGTTCTATCTTAGCTTTTTGACAAATCAAACATGTAGCCACATATTGTGCTATTTCCTTTTTCATTTTGGGCCACCAAAACATTCTTTTGAGATCTTGATACATCTTTGTTGCCCCAGGGTGTATGCTCAGCTTGCTCTTATGTGCCTCACCTAAAATTATTTTCTTAATTTCTGAATCATTTGGTACACATATCCTATTATTAAATCTCAAAACTCCTCTTTGATCTAAATCGAACTTTTCACCATCCTTTTGACCTATCAACCTCTTTTTCTTCTGAATGAATTTATCAACTACCTGAGCCTCACCAATTTGTCCATGTAAGTCACTAGTAATTTGAACCGCATGCAATTGTATTTTATCTTGACTTACCGTAGTTGATAAACTCATGTCTCTAAATTTTTCTATCAAATTCATCTCTTGAATCATTAATGAGGAGACATGTAAGGATTTTCTACTCAGTGCATCAGCCACAACATTGGCTTTCCCTGGATGGTAATGTAATTCAAAATCATAATCTTTCAAAAATTCCATCCACCTTCTTTGTCTCATATTCAGTTCCTTTTGATCAAACAAATATTTTAAACTTTTATGATCACTAAAAACATCAAACTTACCACCATACACATAATGTCTCCATATTTTGAGTGCAAAAACAATGGCAGCTAGTTCTAGATCATGGGTTGGGTAATTCCTTTCATGAGCTCTCAATTGTCTAGAAGCATATGCTACTACCCTTCTATCTTGCATAAGAACACACCCTAATCCCATTTTTGAGGCATCACAAAATATGACAAATTGTCCATTAGGATTGGGTAAGGCTAAGACTGGTGCAGTAGTTAATCTTTTCTTAAGCTCCTGAAAACTATTCTCACATTTTTCTGTCCACTCAAAGGGTTGTCCTTTCTTGGTGAGTTGAGTTAAAGGCATAGCTATTTTAGAAAATCCCTCAATGAATCTCCTGTAATATCCTGCCAAACCCAAAAAACTACGGATTTCTGTTACCGTCTTTGGAGGTTCCCATAGTAGAACTGCTTCTACCTTAGATGGATCCACAGACACTCCATCTTTGGAAATCACATGTCCTAAAAACTTAACCTCCTCTAACCAAAATTCACACTTAGAAAGTTTGGCATACAGTTGTTTATCTTTCAGGATTTGGAGAACAGTTTGAAGGTGTTCTTCATGTTCTTCATGAGTTCGAGAATATATGAGGATATCATCTATAAAGACCACCACAAAATGGTCTAAATACGGACGAAAAATCCTATTCATATAATCCATGAACACTGCAGGTGCATTGGTTACTCCAAAAGGCATTACTTGATATTCATAATGACCATACCTTGTTCTAAATGCAGTTTTCTGTATGTCTTCTGCTTTCACTTTGATTTGATGGTATCCTGATCTTAGATCTATCTTAGAAAATACAGTGGCTCCTCTTAATTGATCCATCAAATCATCTATCCTAGGAAGAGGGTATTTATTCTTTATGGTAAACTTATTTAATTGCCGATAGTCCACACACAGTCTAAAGCTTCCATCTTTCTTTTTGACTAACAAAACAGGAGCCCCCTGTAGACCCCTAAAATTGTCCGGGACGGAAATAAGACTCGAAGACTCTCAAAGATCAAAGGAAAGTCAGCCAGAAGGACTCCCAGAAAACCATAGGATGACTATCTGTAGGTTTAGAGGTCTTAGAGTAGCAAAAAATAAGAAAGTGGGAGGTTTAGAGCTCAATACGGCCTCCTTGGAGTTCAGTACGGCCGTACTGCACATTTTGTACTACAATACGGCCCGTACTGAACCAATACGGCCCGTACTGAACCAATACGGCCTGTACTGCAACCAATACGGCCCGTATTGCATTCAGTACGGCCGTATTGCATGTTTTGCACTACAATACGGGCCGTATTGAATCAATACGGCCGCATTGAAGTGTCGGCAAGTGTCGGCGCCTCAATACGGCCGTACTGAATTCAATACGGGCCGTACTGAAGTGCAAAATTGCAATACGGACCGTATTGAACCCAGGGGCCGTACTGAATCCCATTCCTATATATAGGAGGCCATTTGGACGTCCTAAGACACTTCTACACTCAGTTTTGACTCCCTCCTTGAGTATTCTGGGGTTTTTGAGCAGTGTTCTGCCCTAGAAATCTCTCTGGGAGTCGATCCGACGAAGTTCTGGAATTCCGAGCACTTAGCTTGGAGATTCGAACCTAGTCGAAGGGGAATCCTCCGGATTTCCATAGTTAAAAGTTTTTTAGGAAAGAGCGAGCGAGGTTGTAGAGCGAGGGAACGCCAAAAAAGCTTCCCAGTTTTACTCAATATATAAAAGCACGCTTCAAGAGGTTTCTTCTTAAATCCTTCCTTTTACTGCTTTCTGTGTGCATATTTAAACTGTCATCATGTAGATAGTTAATCTATAATCGCTTATAATAAATAGGGGTAATTTAGTAATTTTACACTGTTATTTTAGAAATAATCTGTCATAGGGAACCCGAAAGGGGCGCTGTGGGGTGCTAACACCTTCCCCACGCGTAACCGACTCCCTTACCCGACTCTGGTTGTAATGGCCGAAGTCGATTTTTGAATCGATTGCCTTATCCCTTTTTCCAATGTTTTGAGTAAAACATTGGTGGCGACTCCACGAACCCTCCTTTTACGAAAACCACTAATCCATGGAGGGTCCCGCTTGGGATTAATATGGATTGGTGAGCCTTTTAATAAAATTGCTCGTTTGACAAGGTCTCAGTTTGAGAATAAGTCATTCTAGCAATCCACATTTTTCAAACAAATAAAAGAGTCTAACCATCCCTCGCGAATGCCGAAAGCCCGTTTCGGGCCGGTGGCGACAGATGGCGACTCCACTGGGGAAGCCTCGAGAGTCAGTCCCATTTAGTGACAGATTATTTTTAACAAATAATAGTTAAAATTACTTTATTACCCCTCACTTGTATGATAATATGTTTTATATATTTGGCTTTAAATAATTGTTGTTTGTTTAAATTTACGCAATTGTTTGAAATAAATTGCACACAAACCTTTGCACACAACAGTTCCCTCTATACCCGGGGGCATGAGTGGTAATCCATAGGGAGTGGATGTTAGTACGGCCGGATGATGGGTTTATAGGAGCCTATGAGACCGTTGTCGGAAAAACATCACTCAAGGTGATAACCATGAACTTGAGTCCGACGGTGCGTTGGAACTTTCCATCGACCTACGACGAGAGGAATTGGGTCCCTATAATGGGGGCACCTTGGGGGCCTTTGACCAAGTGAGAACAGTTAGATCCTCCTCGAATATGCACTTTTCTGCAGGAGACCCCTACCTCGTGATTCGCTCGTGACTGTTCGTGGATGAGTGAATTGTGTGTGCATTTTTATGTGACATTGTATGAGCATACATTGCACCTTTTAAACATACAACATTCTTTTTTAAAAATAAAAAGAATAAATAGAAATAAAGATCTTCTAGTACATGGTGTTAACATCTACCTTCATTACATTCATATAGGTAGTTTCCCTTTTCACCCAAAAAAAATATAAAAAAGATACAAAATATTCAAAAGAAAAAATATGTATTTACCCAAACCAAGCAATATCATGCATCATCTCAGGAAAATCCTAAAAACATGATAATGCTTAGTTGAATAAATACAATGCATGCATATTCAACGTCATCATCTCATATCATGCATATAGATCATGGAGAGATCTAGGAGTCATTCATACATCTCTCCTAGTATTCCATTAATAAATATTAATAAAAGAAAGAAATAATCGATGCGTATGTTCAAGATGGATCGCACGCCATTCGTTATCAAGTGTAAGCCAACAACCGCGCCAAGCGAACGCACGTCAACTCCGTTGTTGGTAATCAAGACGAATAAAGGGGAAGGTCCAACACCGTTAAGGATCATCGCTCCAAGGCCTTTTCCCTACGAATCGAATAAGGCTGTGCCATGGATATACGACATCCATTCTTCTGCCGACAGCGATATTTCCAACATCGCTGGACTTGGGGGCATGACTAGGAGTGGCAGGATCTACACTCCCAAAGAACTTCATGCTAAAACCCCCAAGAATAAAGAAAAAGAAGAAAAGAAAACCGAGGAAAAAGAATCCGAGGAGGAGACAGACGAGCTGTTAAAGTTTATCCGACAGAGCGAGTACTCCATCGTGGATCAACTTCATAGGACGCCAGCAAAAATTACGCTGTTGTCGTTGATCCTAAGCTCCGAACCGCATCGGCAAGCTCTGTTGAAAGTCTTGAACGAGGCATATGTGTCGCACACTATCTCCCAAGACAAGTTTGAGGGGATTGTTAGTCACATCACGGCTAATGATCACCTCACTTTCACCGATGAAGAGATCCCCGCCGAGGGACCAAATCACAACAAGCCCTTGCACATCTCTGTAAAGTGCAAGGAATATCACATCGCTAAAGTCTTGGTAGATAATGGATCTTCCTTGAACGTGATGCCTAAAAGAACTCTCGATCAAGTGGCAATCAAGGGAGTCCAAATGCGCCCGAGCAACATGATCGTTCGAGCCTTCGACGGTTCTAAGAGAGGAGTGGTGGGAGAGATCAATCTTCCAATCCAAATTGGACCCACTATCTTTAATGTCGAATTCCAAGTGATGGACATTACTCCGGCATACAGCTGTCTCCTTGGCCGACCTTGGATTCATGATGCAAAAGCTGTACCCTCTACGCTCCACCAGAAAATCAAGTTCATCGTGGGTGACAAACTGGTGACCGTGCAAGCTGAAGATGACATACTCATCAGTAAGCCATCCAACGTACCTTATGTGGATGCAGCAGAGGAAGCTTTGGAAACCGCCTTCCAAGCATTGGAAATTGCCAATGTTGAAACGTTTCCCCGAGAAATGAAGAAGGTAGCTCATATGCTCACAAAGAACGGATACTTGCCAGGACAAGGATTAGGCAAGGACTCCCAAGGAATCCCGGAGCTACCCATTATCAAGGATAATCCGGGGAAACAAGGGTTAGGATACAACCCTGTTAAAGATCAAAGAACAAAGAGGAACCAAGATCCTCCTCGACGTTCTTTAAGCCAGATCTTTAGAAAGGCCGGTTCACAAGCATCAAGGCCGGTCGTCGTCATCAAATGTTCTTCTCCTTCTGATAGGGATGTATAGACCCGATGACTATTAAAGATTACTCCTCGGGGATAGCCCGACCCCCGAACCTCAATAGGGCACATGTTTCCTCTATGATTATAATAAAATCATTCTTCATTGCTTCTTTTCTTGCTTATAATAAAATTCTAAACCACATTATTTTTAACCCTGTTTGAATAAACATGAGTGAGGTTAAAATCGTCTTAACCCGCATCATTTTTATGTGGAAATGTGCATGACAGCTTGGAGCACCTTCCCTTGGCCTCGATAAGTGCCATCATGGATAAATAAATCCTAAAGATAATAAGCTCGGCAGAAAACCCAAAAAAGGGAGCTGCGCAAAAATAAGAGCAAGAGACCCGCTAGGAATCCCACGAAAGGGTGACCTAGGCAAAAGTTAGGGTTGCAAAAATGAACAAAAACAAAGGTCCGCTAAAACGCCACAAAAGGGTGTTTTAGGCAAAAATAAGGACAATCAAAAAACAAAAGAAATCCATGATGGTACCATGAACCGAATTCAAAAAGAAAGGTTCAAGGGAAGCTATCCAAGTTGTCAAAGCACAATCATTAATAACAAAGATGTGCTTAACCTCATAAGTGTTTAATCAAACAAACCCAAACACAATAAGCCTACCAATGGCCAAGCCATTCTTACAAAATCCATTTTTCAAAAAATAAAATAATCCCCTCTAAAACACAAACTTTTGAAAAATATACCCTTTCCTTCTTTTCTCTCTTGTCCCAACGATTTTTGAATAATCTAGTGGAAACATGGAGATATAGTGGTCAATAGGAGGATTGACACATCTTCTAAAAAAGGGAAGGATCATTTGGTTGATGACACCAAATCTCAAAAATAATACGCATCATTCCTCGGTTATAGAAATCGGCAGCGCACAGCCCGTCTGGAGGAATGGCAAAATCCAAAAACGCATCGGTTAATTCTTTTGAAAAATGAATCAAATAGAATTAGGTGCATCATACCGCATACATGCATACAGATGATAGGTGTACTGGAAGATCACTTATTCTCTGTTTATTGAAAAAAACAAAACAAAAAATATAAACTTCAGAAAAACAATACGCCCGTATCATGTTCAGAACGCCCGTACCAAAATTAGGGTTATGAACAAATTTTCAATTCAATACGGGCATACTGAAATGGATACGGCCGTATTGGCCATAAAGAAATTTTCAAAGACCTCGTCATGAGGCAATTGCATAAAATAGAAAAAAATAGAAAAAATTGCTTGTGTATGACAGCAGCAAACAAAATGCAAAGATTCAGAAAATCAACAGCGTCATACAGAATAACTGAGCCTGGAGAGGCTTGCCGAAATAATACTCTCTCAAAATAATTGAGCCTGGAGAGGCTCGCCGAAATAATACTCTCTCATAATAAATGAGACATTTCTGTACAGAAAAAGCCGAAGAACAACAGAAAAGGCAAAAATACAGAAAAAGCCAAAAAAAAATGACAAAAAAGGCAAAAATACAGAAAAAGCCAAAAAAATGACAAAAAAGGCAAACATACAGAAAAAGTCAAAAGACGACAAAAAAAGACAAAGATTTCATATCTTTCAGAATAACTGAGCCTGGAGAGGCTTGCCGAAATAATACTCTCAGAATAATTGAGCCTGGAGAGGCTTGCTGAAATAATACTCTTTCAGAATAATTGAGCCTGGAGAGGCTTGCAGAAATAATACTCCCCCAACTGTACAGAGTAAATGAGCCTGGAGAGGCTTGCAGAAATAATACTCCCCAGAGGGAACCTCAACTCATGCTCTTGGATTCAAAATCCCCAGCGAGAGCTATCAAAGCAAGATCGACAAAATTCCCAATGGAAGTACGATCAGCCAAGCAGAATATCCAAGTCAAAGGACTTAAACTTCCTCAGTAAAGATAGCTCTCCAACTCAAGTGTTGAGTGAGACTAAGCCTGCAGAGGCTTCCTAAATAATACTCTGGGATACATAAGATCCCTCATTCCCCAATCGCCTACTCAAGAGGCATCCCTGCAAAAGGAGAAAAATCAAAAAAACATCAAATAACCATTCCCCAAGCGGAATTTGGCACTCAGCCGAACACTGAACTCTAAATCCCCAGTCGCCTACTCAAGAGGCACCCCTTCAAAAAAAAAAAAAAAAATCAAAAAGATCAATAACCATTCCCCAAGCGGAATGCGGCATCCAGCCAAGCACTGAACATCAAGATTATTTGCCTAACAGAAGAGGCCAGACAAGAAATGAATGACAGAATCCCCTAGCGGATAACAGCCTACACAGAGGCAACAAAATCCAAAAAATTAAAAAGAGTCACCCGAATAAGGATAATCGGGATACTCCACCAACGTCAAAGGACGTCAGCCAAACATAAGGCATCGCTCAAACTCAGAGAGAAAGAGCATCTGTGTCTATACCCCAAGGAGTCAGAAATTCCCCAAGGGTACCAACAATGCAATGCAAGTTGGGGCACAGGAACCTGTGAATGACTGCACATCCCCTAGACGGATCCCTGCGTTATCCAGCCCTCAGTGGCACAAAAATCAAAAATAATCGTCGAAACAGCATCGTGGACTGTGGAGACAAAATCAAATCCCCAGCGGATAACAGCCTACACAGAGGCAATAAAAATCCAGAAAATCAAAAAGAGTCACCCGAATAAGGACAACCGGGATACTCCACCAACGTCAAAGGACGTCAGCCAAACATAAGGCATCGCTCAACTCAGAGAGAGAGAGCATCTGTGTCTACACCCCAAGGATTCAGAAATTCCCCATGGGTACCAACTAAGCAAAGCAAGTTGGGGCACAAGAACCTATGAATGACTGCACATCCCCTAGACGGATCCCTGCGTTATCCAGCCCTCAGTGGCACAAAAATCAAAAAAACAATGTCGAAGCAGCATAGTGGACTGTGGAGACAAAAATCATCTCAAGACCCTGGAGAGGGTAAACTCGCATTGCCGAAGTGATCAGAAGACACGGACGCAGACCCTGGAGAGGGCAAACTCAATCACCGAAGTGTTCAGAAAACATGGAGGTGTGCAACTTCCGGCTCGGGCGTCGAGTGAAGTCGTGTCTGGAGAGACCGTACTCGCAGCTTCCGGCTAGGGCGTCTAGTGAAGCTAACCCTGGAGAGGGCAAACTCAAGTACCGAAGTGTTCAGAAAACATGGAGGTATGCAACTTCCGGCTCGGGCGTCGAGTGAAGTTGTATCTGGAGAGACCGTACTCGCAGCTTCCGGCTAGGGCGTCTAGTGAAGCTAACCCTGGAGAGGGCAAACTCAAGTACCGAAGTGTTCAGAAAACATGGAGGTATGCAACTTCCGGCTCGGGCGTCGAATGAAGTTGTATCTGGAGAGACCGTACTCGCAGCTTCCGGCTAGGGCGTCTAGTGAAGCTAACCCTGGAGAGGGCAAACTCAAGTACCGAAGTGTTCAGAAAACATGGAGGTATGCAACTTCCGGCTCGGGCGTCGAGTGAAGTTGTATCTGGAGAGACCGTACTCGCAGCTTCCGGCTAGGGCGTCTAGTGAAGCTAACCCTGGAGAGGGCAAACTCAAGTACCGAAGTGTTCAGAAAACATGGAGGTATGCAACTTCCGGCTCGGGCGTCGAGTGAAGTTGTATCTGGAGAGACCATACTCGCAGCTTCCGGCTAGGGCGTCTAGTGAAGCTAACCCTGGAGAGGGCAAACTCAAGTACCGAAGTGTTCAGAAAACATGGAGGTATGCAACTTCCGGCTCGGGCGTCGAGTGAAGTTGTATCTGGAGAGACCGTACTCACAGCTTCCGGCTAGGGCGTCTAGTGAAGCTAGGTCTGGAGAGACAGTACTCAAGGTCTGGAGAGACAATACTCAAGGTCTGGAGAGACAATACTCAACCATCAACGTCGTCAGAGGCACGTTGGTGTTAAACCTAGCTACCGAGGTTGTCAGAAGCGCCGAGGTATGCACTCACCTGGAGAGGCTACTCAACAATTTTCCACCGGAAGACATTACAAGTCAGAAGGATGGTACATCACCCGGACAATTGGGTCAACTCCTTTACTTATCAGCCGGTACACCAAAAGGCCGTCCGACTAAGTAAAGGGGGGGCAGCTGTAGACCCCTAAAATTGTCCGGGACGGAAATAAGACTCGAAGACTCTCAAAGATCAAAGGAAAGTCAGCCAGAAGGACTCCCAGAAAACCATAGGATGACTATCTGTAGGTTTAGAGGTCTTAGAGTAGCAAAAAATAAGAAAGTGGGAGGTTTAGAGCTCAATACGGCCTCCTTGGAGTTCAGTACGGCCGTACTGCACATTTTGTACTACAATACGGCCCGTACTGAACCAATACGGCCCGTACTGAACCAATACGGCCTGTACTGCAACCAATACGGCCCGTATTGCATTCAGTACGGCCGTATTGCATGTTTTGCACTACAATACGGGCCGTATTGAATCAATACGGCCGCATTGAAGTGTCGGCAAGTGTCGGCGCCTCAATACGGCCGTACTGAATTCAATACGGGCCGTACTGAAGTGCAAAATTGCAATACGGACCGTATTGAACCCAGGGGCCGTACTGAATCCCATTCCTATATATAGGAGGCCATTTGGACGTCCTAAGACACTTCTACACTCAGTTTTGACTCCCTCCTTGAGTATTCTGGGGTTTTTGAGCAGTGTTCTGCCCTAGAAATCTCTCTGGGAGTCGATCCGACGAAGTTCTGGAATTCCGAGCACTTAGCTTGGAGATTCGAACCTAGTCGAAGGGGAATCCTCCGGATTTCCATAGTTAAAAGTTTTTTAGGAAAGAGCGAGCGAGGTTGTAGAGCGAGGGAACGCCAAAAAAGCTTCCCAGTTTTACTCAATATATAAAAGCACGCTTCAAGAGGTTTCTTCTTAAATCCTTCCTTTTACTGCTTTCTGTGTGCATATTTAAACTGTCATCATGTAGATAGTTAATCTATAATCGCTTATAATAAATAGGGGTAATTTAGTAATTTTACACTGTTATTTTAGAAATAATCTGTCATAGGGAACCCGAAAGGGGCGCTGTGGGGTGCTAACACCTTCCCCACGCGTAACCGACTCCCTTACCCGACTCTGGTTGTAATGGCCGAAGTCGATTTTTGAATCGATTGCCTTATCCCTTTTTCCAATGTTTTGAGTAAAACATTGGTGGCGACTCCACGAACCCTCCTTTTACGAAAACCACTAATCCATGGAGGGTCCCGCTTGGGATTAATATGGATTGGTGAGCCTTTTAATAAAATTGCTCGTTTGACAAGGTCTCAGTTTGAGAATAAGTCATTCTAGCAATCCACATTTTTCAAACAAATAAAAGAGTCTAACCATCCCTCGCGAATGCCGAAAGCCCGTTTCGGGCCGGTGGCGACACCCCCCAAGGTGATACACTAGGGCGTATGAATTGTTTTTCAAGTAACTCCTCTAATTGTTTCTTCAACTCAGCTAATTCAGAAGGTGACATCCTATAAGGTGCCATTGAAATTGGTCCAGTTCCAGGTATTAAATCAATCGAAAATTCAATCTCTCTGTCAGGTGGCAAACCAGGAATATCATTAGGAAAGACTTCAGGAAAATTTTGAACGACAGCTATGTCTTTCAAGTTGACTTCCTCTTTAGTTTCCATAGAGGATAAGATTAAATATCCTTGAACTTTACCCCAAGGAAACTTGTTTATTGGTTTAGATAATGAAATCGATAGGTCCTTAGGATCAGAAAATATTATAGACTTTTCTGCACAATTAAGAAGAACGTGGTTGGAAGATAACCAGTTCATACCTAAAATCACATCTAATTGTGATAAAGGTAAGCAGATCAAATTTACAAGAAATTTTTTATCGCCAATAAAAATAGGACAGTCTGAACAAACCTTATTGGCAATTACAGATTTGTTTGTAGGGGTTGAAACAATCAAATTATTCTCTAAAGAAGAAATTGGTAATTGGAGGTATTGAACACAATTATTGGAGATAAAAGAATGAGTTGCGCCTGAATCATACAGTACATTTAAAGTTTTGCCTTTAATGAAACATTTACCTTGTATTAGATCATTGTTTTGAGCAGCTTCAGTTCCGGTCATGGTGTAAACTCTTCCAGTTGTAGAAGGTCTTGGTTTGGATCCGGAAGTATTCACGTGCGTCTTTGGTTGTCCACACTCAGAAAATACATGACCAGGCTTTCCACACTTAAAACAAACAGGTCCTTTGAGATGACAATCTTTAGTATAATGACCCTGTCCACACTTAAAACACTTGGCTTGATTATTAATGGACCTACTGGAATTTCCTGCAAATTGAGAGGATTGGGGTTTCCATTGTGGTCGAACATAAGGTTTTCTTTCATTATCCCTTTTCTTACTAAATTGAGGGCCAAAAGATTTTGGTCTATTATCCTTATTATGATCAAAACCTTCCAAAAATCGACACTTGTGTATTAATGTGGGAAAATCAGAGATTTCCAATATCCCTACTGCCTTTCTTAATTCTGATCTAAGTCCATCCTCGAATTTAATACACTTCATCCTCTCATCAGGGTGATAAAAGAAAGTAGAGTATTTTCCCAATTCCTCAAACTTAGAAGCATATTCTCCCACTGTCATATTCCCTTGTTTTAACTGCATAAATTCTATTTCTTTAGCCCTCCTAACATCATTAGGAAAATATTTTTCAAAAAATTTGGTTCTAAATACTTCCCATGTAATGATTATTCCCCCTCCTTCTAATAATCTCCTGGTACTATCCCACCAATATTTTGCTTCTCCTACTAACATAAATACTGCATAATTTACTTTTTGGTTGTCAGGACAGTTCATAGCTCGAAATATTTTTTCTATTTCTTTAATCCATAATTCAGCTTTTTCAGGATTGTATCCTCCATCAAATTGGGAAGGGTTATTGCTTCTGAATTCTACAAGTCCTTGTGACTCTCCTGTTCTTCCTGGTGGTTGATTCCTTAACAAGGCGGCAGCCATGTCCCTAATAGCTTGTACAGCCTCTGTTAGTTCGGTATTCCTTCTTCCTGCCATCTGTAATTTTATAGATCAGTTTATAATAGAAACATGGTTAGCACATTTCCCCAAGTTACACATGGAACGTTGCTCTGATACCATTAAATGTAACGCCTAATTCTAATACCCAAATTATACAATATAAAATTATAATATTTTCGCAATTATATCATTAACAATATCTATATATTTATTTAATAAAAATAAAAGTAAAGAAAAGAATATCTTGTGAATTTAATACATAACATATCGTTCTAAAATATTTAGAATAACGTATTATTTTACACATTATTCATTTTCCTTACTCTTTTAATACAATATATATATTCATAACGGAAAGAAAATTACAATTAAAATAATATGATTGACAAGTAAAGTTATAACAGATCCATCAAATAGCCTCCGTATTCCAATTTCCTTCCACGTAGGACAGCAGTAATAATAACAGCAAAATGATCTGGAATCTCAAGTTGATCCATCTATTTATAATATATTTAATTAAAAAAAACAAAGAAAAGAAAGGAGTAAGAACAATATCCAATAAATACAATAATTCGAACGAATAAACATAATTATTTATAAATAAAATTTTAACATATATATATATATAAATATATATTTATACAGATTAAATATTAGATTTTCTTGATACAATAAAATTTGAATTATACTTGTAGTGACTAGTCAGGATAAATAAGCATCATTATAACACCAACCAAAAGATATTCCACCTCCATTTCTTACTCATTTAAATCCCCAAGGTTAAACCTCCAGCTACAAATAATTCAAACTTTATCATCTATGGCCATAGAGTATTAATTATCTTTAAAATGAGTAAAAGACATTTTAACAAATTATATTAATCATAAAAAAATTACTCAAAATAGATTTAAGAATTTATCATTATTTAAGCTTTAATTAAATAACACAAATTTAAATAAAATATATTAAGAGCACTAATTAATTAAATGACAATGACAATTATTATAAAATAATTAAATAATATAAAATGTGAATATATTAATAATTATTATAGATAAGAATAATCATAGAATAAGTAATAGTAATTAAAGGTTAAACAAATATATGAGGTTAGAAACACCCCACTAAATAATAACGTAAATAAATAAACATAATAATTAAAAGTTAAGTAGTTAGATGAGGTTAGGAACACCTCACTGAATAAATATAATAATAACATAAATAAACATTGTAATTAAAAGTTAAGTAGTTAAATGAGGTTAAGAACACCTCACTGAATAATTATAACAATAACATATTAATTAAAAGTTAAGTAGTTAGATGAGGTTAGGAACACCTCACTGAATAAATATATAAATATAGTGAGGTTAGGGGCACCCCACTAAATAAATATAATCAAATAAATGCATAAATAATTATACATAATAGTATATAAAATTTTAAAAAGATAAGGTTCTCCTCCCCCTTACCTAAATAAACAAGAGCTACAACTTGAGCAGAACTTCCTCTTTTGGATTCCCTCTCTTTCCCTCTTTCTTTCTCTCTCCTTCTCTCTATTTTCTCTTCCTTCTCACTAATTTTTTTTTTTTCCGTAAACTTGTGTTTTCATTACATGTGAAGCCTATTTATAATGATTGAAAAATACTATTCATAATAATATTATATTAGGATTACTATTTATAAAATAATATTATATTCAAATTAAAAAATTTGGAGGAATTCATTGAATTCCGCAGCCCCCTTCCGTAGCTTTGTAGCAGCCATTTACTATTTATTAAAATAATATTAAATTTACTATTTATTAAAATAATATTATATTTACTATTCATAATATTATAAAATATTATTATTTTTTTTTTTTTACATTTTTTTTTAACTTTTAATAATCCCATAAATATTTAAAATACATAAAAATAATCCTTAATACTGCATAAATTTTGGGATATTACACACCCCCCATCTTGGATTGTGCCATTCTTTTCTAACACTTTTAAGTGGTCCAATCATGGACCTTAATCAAATACCTTCTCAGCCATTTGAGCAAGCTACACCTTCTGCTTCTCAACCCAATGTTGAAACCAACATTGAAGATGATGTTGTTGTTGGTCTCCCAACAGAATATGTCTTTGATCCTTTTAGCGAGGACGAAGACGAAATTCTTTCTGCACATGAACATGATGATGAAGAAACCCTCTCAATTCCAAATAATCCACCACTACAACCACAACCAGTAGCCATATACAACCCACCTCCACACTTTTTAGAGTTTCCCAATGAAATCCAACAAGACACTAAGTATAGCCATTTGTTGGAGCGTGATATGGTTGTGTATCCACCTGGAACACTATTTGTTAGCCAACGCTTCCAAACAAAAGAACAAATGCAGGACGCCATAAATAGATTTCACATTGTCAACCATTGCACTTACAAGGTTAAAAACTCAAGCAGTAGTAGGCTTGTTACGGAATGCGTTCACCACGACTGTGCCTGGAGATGTCGTGGTATATTGCGCACCAGGGAACAACATTGGGAAATCATGATCCTTGACGGCCCCCACACATGTGTTTCCCCACTTATCTCCTAAGATCATAATAAATTGGGATCACAAATGATTGCTCAAAGCATTGGTGAAATTATTGAGGTTGATCCATCGGCATCCATTTCAACCATCATAGCCCACATCAAGTCCACCATGGGTTATACAATTAGTTACAGAAAGGGATGGTTGGCCAAGCAACATGCCATTGAGAATATCTTTGGAAACTGGGAGGAATCGTACAACAAGTTACCGGGTATGTTGCAAGCAATGCAAATGTATGTTCCAGGTTTTATTTGGAAATTAAATACGCAACCGGCTTACCAAGGTGAATTATTGGATGAGGGGAGTGTTATATTCAAAAGGTTATTTTGGACCTTTAAACCATGCATTGATGGTTTTGCCTTCTGCAAACCAATTGTACAAGTGGATGGTACCTTTTTATACGGGGAGATACAAAGGTACACTATTGGTCGCAGTTGTGCAAGATGGTCGCAACAACATAATTCCTATTGCATTTGCTGTTGTTGAAGGTGAAACTAGCGATGCATGGTTTTTTTTTCTTAAGAACTTGAGGCGGTATGTAACACCGCAAGATCGGTTGTGCCTTATTTCTGATCGTCATGAAGCTATTCGAAGTGCATACTCAAGAAATGGAAGTGGCTGGACGGAAAACAATTCTGTTCATGTCTATTGTATTCGACATATTGCACAAAATTTCATGCAACGATTCAAAAATGCAGCACTAAAGAAGGATGTCGTCAATATGGGTAAGTTTATCATTACTTTTTTAAAAGCATTTGATTATTACTTTTAATTATTTAATATTTTTTTTTGCATCCTACGGGACGACTGAACCTAGATTCTTTTACTATTACAACATAGTAAGAAATACTAATGTTGAAGCAGCTCAATGGTTAGACAGCATTCCTAGGGAAAAATGGACACTAGCATGGGACAATGGACGACGTTGGGGACACATGACAACAAACCTAGCTGAGTCAATTAATTCCGTATTGAAGAAAACACGAAATTTGCCAATTTGTTCCATGGTAATGGCCACATACACTCGTTGCAACAAGTTTTTCGTTCAAAGAGGTAGGGAAGTGGGCGCAATGATTAATGCTGGACATGTCTACTCAGAAATTGCAAATAAAACTATTCAAGATGCATAGTCTAAGGCAAATACTTATAGAGTTATCAGCTTTGACAAATCAAGCAATAGATTTCTAGTGGAAGAAACGCAACATTCCAGAGAAGTTCGACCAGCTGGGAGATTTGCAGTAAGGCTTGATAAATTGTGGTGTGATTGTGGCAAGTTCCAGAAAGTTCATATCCCTTGCTCACATGTACTTGCATCATGCTTACATGCACATCATGACTATGAAAGGTACATATCTCCCATATATACCTTACAGCAAGTTGCAAAGGTATACGAAAGACAGTTTGGAGAGCTTCGACATGAAGATTATTGGCCTACTTACACTGGTCCAACTTTGTGGCCAAATCCAGAACTGAAGAGAACTTCGAAGGGTCGACCAAAGTCCACCAGGATTAGAACAAAGATGGATATTAGAGAACAACATACTCATGTAAAAAATTGTTCTTATTGTCACACTCCTGGTCACTCTAGGAAGACATGTCCGAATATTAGTCATGGATGTAGTTCCCGCCACCAATGATCATTATTGTTGTAATCAGTTATAATAAATTTATTTAGTTATGTAATATTAAAGTTAATTACTTTGTGTTAGTATCAGATAGTACGTTGTGTTTGTGTTGAAATCGTATATTGTGTTGAAATCGTATATTGTGTTGAAATCGTATATTGTGTTCGCTACAATACTTATAATTATAATAGTTTATAACCTTCTTAGTGCAGTAAATGTAAAAATGCATAACATTAAAATTCATATTACATTGATAAAGACACATAGTACATTAAAATAAAAAAACAATAACATTAACATAGAGTGATTTATATACATTTTTCAATCTCCGTAATGGTGTCCAATTCCACAACGAGGGCGACGTCTATTACGGCCTGGATTACGCCGTGGAGGTTGTTGCTCAGAAGGATTTGGTTCATCATCAACCACCGGATGTTGAAATGGTGCTGAAGAACTTCCAGGTTCATTACCAAATTGTGGACGGTAAAGAGATTGCATGTATGATTGTGCTGAAGATGGAGTTCTAAAATCTACTCCAAATAAATTTGTAAAAAAATCCTCTGAAGTTGTTGCAAATGAATGTCGTTTGTCAATTATGTTTTGTTCAGGAGTGACATACTGAGGATTTGATACATGCTGACCAGTCTCTTCATGCGATCGCATGGAAGTTCCACCAGTCTCAAATGTTATAGAAGTCCTTCGTTGTTGACGGGTCCTTGGATCTTGTAGTAGTCGTGGCACAGATAAAAAATAGATGGAATTGGCCATGTACCATTCCATGTATTCTCGTGTATGAAACAGTGGGCCTTGCATTGGATGACCCATCAATGTGTGCTCACGTCTATTGTTCCATATGTCGATCCATTGAGCATGTCTTGTAACCCAATTTTCATCTTGTCTTCCCCTCATGTCAATGTTGTGCAGGTTATCCAAATTATTCGGTGGAGAAGGGACATCCTGGAAGAGACGAAATTGCAATTTCACTCTATCAGATTGGTGCCATTCAACAATTGCAAAACAAATAATGGAGGTGCATGATGTCCATAGCAGAGCATCTCTATATGCTTGCATCGGTATTGCTGTTTGCAATACTCCATATGGCGCCCATAAAAACTACAAAAAAAATTAAACTTCTTTAGTTAACATATTATGCTAAAAAAAAGAAAATAAAAAAAAATAATAAAACTTTAATTTTAAACAGTTACCTAATCATTCTAAATGTGATCAAACCTTGATCTATATCCAACAACATCATTATGAGGTACATTTTGAAAGTTTAAAACTTTGCCCCCGCTCTATTTACAGACTAGAGGGAATGTTGCTGGTAACCTGGAAATAGGCGCAATATATGGCATGCGATGTCATGCCCAAGACTGTAACAAAGATGCACAACCACCCATTGTTTTGCTACTAACATTTGTAGCTCTACACATTTCCCT
Organism: Cajanus cajan; assembly: GCF_000230855.2. Classification (NCBI taxonomy): domain Eukaryota; kingdom Viridiplantae; phylum Streptophyta; class Magnoliopsida; order Fabales; family Fabaceae; genus Cajanus; species Cajanus cajan. Next base: position 55,346,000 of record NC_138525.1, read on the forward strand.
ATATAACATAGCTAAACAAGCCGACCCCAACTATATCGTCTTGTTCTTCTAAGATTTATTAATAAAGATAAATACATAAGATGTACCTTATTGCCTGTTTTGCCAGGCATCAAAACACCTCCTATTAAACCTAATATATATGATCTACAATGTGCATCAAGTTGTTCTTGAGATGGCTCTTCTGGTAATTCTAACATATTTTCTCTTAACCACTTTAACTTAATCATAGAGCCAATTAGTGACTCACCTTTAACTGGCATGATTTCGAGATAGGTGGAGCACATTTCCTCCCAGTCATATAATGTTGGGCCAATGACTGGTAAACCATCAACTCTTAAGCCAAGTTGAAGTGCAACATCCTCCAGTGTTATGGTGCACTCTCCAGTTGGAAAATGGAATGTATGAGTCTTAGGTCTCCATATTTCAACCAAAGCTGTGATTAATGCGTGATCCACTTTCAGATGTATGAGCTTTGCAACCCCAGAAAAACCAACTTCCTCTAGTATAGGAATAATTAGAGGGTGAGGTTCTGGCATTGAATGACAGTGAGAACAAATAATATTCTCATTCTCCTGCAATAATTACCAAAATTAGTACTAATTTGTTACAAGTTCATTGAAATTTAAAGTAAATAACAAAAGTGCTAAACTTACCGTTCTACCAATGAAAGCAAACCTATGCTCATTTTGCTTCCACAACAACATTTTTGATATTTGGTTAATGAAAATTGAACCAAAAAAAGAATTTCTTACTATCAAGGTGAATCAGAAACAGTACAGGAAAGGAGTAAAGGAGACAAACTTAGCTGAAATCGCATAAAAAAATGAAGGGGAGAGGGCCTATTTATAGAAAAACTTGCGTTTTTACTGTTTACCCAGAACGGGCCGTTCCAAAACCAGATCGGCCCGTTCCAAATCACGTTCCCTTTCGTTAAAACAGCTCCTGGAACGGGCCGTTCCACTTGCAAAAAAATGTGTACATTTCTATTTTGGAACGGGCTGTTCTAAAACAAGAACGGCCCGTTCCAGGTTAAAAAAAATGATTAAAAAATTTCTTTAAAACGGGCCGTTTCATGGGTCTATTTCAACGTTAATTCTTAACTCTGGAACGGCCCGTTCTTGGCCCGTTTCAATTTCAGAAATTTCACTTTGTGGCTTTAAGCAGAACGGCCCGTTCTGCTTTCGGAACGGGCCGTTCCACTTCCAACAACTGCCCACATTTCCCCACAAACACGAAAAAAATATATATATATATATATAAAACCAACTCAGAATTCGGTTCCCCGGGAACCGAATTCTGAGTTGAAAAAAAAAAAATAACACTTTGATGCTCAGAATTCGGTTCCCGGGAAACCGAATTCTGAGCTTGCACAGTAAATGGTTCTAACTTGGTAAATAAACCTGCACAGTTGTTAATCTTGTAATTTTTTTAAAAAAAATAATATTTGGGTAAAAAATTCTCAAAATGTCATTCTCTCCAAATTATTTATCTGATTACCACCATGTTTTTACTCATGAGAATTCAGGTTTGGAAACCTGACTTCTCAATGGTTTTTTTTTTATAATAATTTTTTGTTTTTAAATTAAGAAAATTATTTCAAAAATATATTTATTATGTATTTTTATAAATGATTGAAGCAAATATTAATCTAAAAAAGTAAGTGATAAAAAAATAACATATAATTTATTTTACATATATTTTTAAATCATTAACACAAACTATATTATAAAATACAAAAAACTTAATGTTGTTAGAGATGACTTTTAGTTAGTTAGTTTCTTCCATGTGGTATACAAGTTGGAAAATTTTGTAACATGTATTACAATGATTCATTTAAGTTATTAAGCCACAATAACATAAGTGGAGTCGTGATTTAAAAATGTAATAAATTTTTTTCTTTAATTTTTTAAAAAAATTTACTTACATACATTAAGATTAAGATTATCTACTAAAAAGGTATAATTATCGTCAAACATTTGGTCATGACCAAAAAATTGTTCCAAACTTAAACAATAATATTATTTTAAATATAATTTATACTTAAATAATTTAAAATATAATGAATAAAATAATTCAAAAAATATATAAAAATGATGATTGAAGTATAAATTAAATTAAAAATAAATGATAAAAAAATATATAAATTTATTATATAATATATATATATATATATATATATATATATATATATATTACCCATTATATATTTTAAATTATCTAAATATAAATCATATTAAATATATATTATTATTGTTGAAGTTTGTAACATTTTTTTTGTCATGACCAACTTGTTGACAATAATTAAATCTTTTTAATTGATTTTTTCCCCTTAAAATTAGATCAATCTCAATGTGTTTGCAAGTAAATTTTTTTTTAGCAATCTTTAAGAATTTATTTATTTATATTTTTAAATCATGAATTTATTCATCTTTATTATATTGTGGCTTAGTAACTTAAACGAGCCATCATAATACATGCAACAACATTTTCAAACTTTTACACTAGATAGAAGAAACTAACAAGCAGCCATCTCCAACATTATTATTATAATTCTTTTTTTTATCATCTTCTTGTAATGTGATTTATAGAGAAATAATAAAAATATATAATAAAAATTCTTGTCAATTTTTATCATTTTGAATTTTTTAGATTACTTTTTCTTCAATCATTTAAATAATATATGATAAACATATTTTTTTAAAAAAATTAATTCTTGAAAAAAAAACAAAATTAAAAAACCCATTGAGAAGTTGGGTTATCCATACCCAACTTCTCATATTAATAAAAAAAAGAGGGGCAATTAGATAAATACTCTGGAGAGAGTGACATTTTGGCATTAATTATTTTTTATTGTGGTAGTATAGTAAAAAATTCCATTTTCTTATTATTTGTTGACATATTTGTTTAAAGAAGGCAAATGAAAAATTATTGAATGGAAATATTTATACTCACAAAAACAAATAAGAAAGGAAGACCTTAACAAAAAATATCTGAGTCGGTTAAATATATGTATAGATAATATCTAACGTATTAAATTGAATAAGGAGATGAGGATGAATAGATATATCCATATCGTACTTGTTTCTATTTTAATTTTTTAGAAACTTAATTTATGTTTTTAAATTTTTTCTTAATATTTATGTAATTCTTAATTACTCTATTTTAAATTTTGTCAAATGAAACTTAATTAATATAATTTTATAATTATTGCTTTATGTTGAAAATTTTATTATATATATATATATATATATATATATATATATTTGTAAAAAGATATTTATTTAATATTTGGAGCAAATACAAAATTGATACAAGTATACCCAATGCCTAATAGGATAGAAGTGAGGTACAAATTTTATACCTATTGGGTATGAGAACGGGGATGAGTATATGATACAAGAACGAGAACAATGACGAGTATAATGATGAATATAACAATTTAATAGGTCACTATTAAATATTAAACAAAAATATTAAACAAAACAGTCACCTAGTCATATATATATATATATATATGTGTGTGTGTGTGTGTGTGTGTGTGTATAGAATTAGAAATCTAAACAATTCTTGCCCATGAACTTGAAAACATAAATCCCCTTATGGGATTACATACATACCCTATACATATATACAATATATACAAAATTACACCACTTTATATAAAATAAAACCTTAATCATCAATCAAGAGTTTATACAACGTTAAGCTACACTAAAGTAGCATCACTAAAATTAGGTCATTACCAGTATAACCCTCCACTAGCTAATTATGTCTTATTCTTATATCAAGTATATGATCATTACAATTTCAACCATATGAAAAAAAAAGAATAAGCTTATAAAAAAATAAACATAACAATTAAATAACAGTTAACTCAAATAAAATATCAACTGAAATCATTCATTAATGATTTAAAGAAAATACTAAATAAAATCAGCTAAAAACGGATCATCATACTAAATGTACCTGTCTGAGGGCACACTCGTAGTCTTCTGAGATGAGGGGCCGAACGGGAGCTTCAAGTAGATACTTCGGAGAGGGGAGGTACCTGTAAAAGGCACTTCGACGCTTAAGTCAGGACAAGCACGATTTTCGAGGATAATAAAAGAATAGTGACGTACCTCGTTATAAGTGACCTATTTATACTACCTTTGATGGGCCATGCTCGCAGTGGGCCTCTTCTGAAGTTTGCCAAATTAGGTAATACGACACTAATCGGCTGATTATGTCTTAAACACGCGCTTATCCTTGCTAACTTTGATTATTTCCGTAGTACTTGTCTTTATCTGTCGGCCCCTTTCCGGGCCGACAGATGAAGGCCCGGGGTGTTAACTATTTTTGGTCTTGGGCCGGACTGGTAGGTATGGGTTGGGTTGCCCTCGACTCTCGGCCTTCTGCCGAGCCGACGCGTGGGAGCACAACACGCATTCGTGGTTTACGCACTACCAGATAAAAGGCTTGGAACTCCATTGCTCTCTCGGTCTCTGACCGGGCCGATCTATCTGAGGGTGGATCGGCCTTCGACCGGGCCGATCTTACCGCTATTGGTGTTCGCACAAGATCACAGTTGTGTTCCTTCAAAGTCCACGTGGGTGTCTGACGGGGCAACACGTGTTGGTCGATGTGACTTAGGGGACCCTTCCGGTACACAAGCCCCCCAGCCTTTGGGAGTGAAACGTCACAAAGGTTAAACTTGCAGTTTCAATGGTGGTGGTTAGGTTAGAGTGTGGATTCGTGACTATTGGACACACAGCTATTGGCGTTTCGGTTGAAGGGTGACGAGTCGTGACCATTGGACATACAGCTATTGGCGTTTTAACTGCGGGGATATGAAAGGTTATGACCTTTAGGTTCGTAACCGTTGGGCATTAATGATGGCACGCGAAGAGTTACTTTAATATCAACCGTTAGATCAAGTTGATCCAACGGTGATTGAAGAGGCGTGTCGTTTGAAACCATCATAAGGAAGGCCTATAAATAGGCGTGTGATGGGGGTTGATACACACGTATTCGTTGTTTGCTCCGGGCCGAAATCATACTGCAGCTGTAGCATTCAAGCCTTGTCTTTCAGCAAGACCGATCAAGCTTCACTTTTAGGTACGTTATTATGGCAGATGTTAATGTTGTTCACATCGGCTCCTCTGGGGATACAGGTGACTCTGCCGGCGCCGGGTCAGGAGCAGCATCGAACCGACACCATGTATCGGCTTCGGCTTCCAATGTGTCAGATGACGCGGGATCCGCTTCAGGGTCGGGGCGTATGTCAAGTGAGGGTGACTCATCATCTGTAGTAGCTTCGGATGACCGGCCGGCTACGGCCTCTAGCCAGTTTCCACCCATCCAGACTCCTGGTTATTCGTGGGTGCATGGGGAGGTGGGCAGTGTGCACTCTCGGTATACTGACAAGAATTCTATTGCGCTCTTCGTTTCGGCTTTGAAGTTTCTAACCTTCCCTGAAGAAGAAGAGCCTTCTCCAATCTTCTTTCAGCCGTGCCGAGGCGATGGCGGGCCGAACCCGGACTTCGTCTTCTTGGATCAAGGAAATTGTAAATATCACTTTTTTTATGTATACGACTACATGTTTCGTGACTTGAAGGTGACGCTGCCGTTTGATGAGTATTTTGCTGGTATACTACGGTTGTTAAACGTGGCTCCGACCCAACTCCATCCAAATACTTGGGCCGCGATGCAAGGATTTAGACAGTTGTGTCTGGCTCTCGGCATTGAGCCCACTCCTCATCTGTTCCTATACTTCTATTCGTCTTGGCCCACCAAGAAGGTTAAGTGGTTGTCTTTGGTTTGGCACGCGGACTGTTTGTTACAGCCATTTACCACTTCCTACAAAAAGTTCAAGGTAGGATTCATTAAGGTAATGATTCGGCTGCGACGGGCAATAAATACTTTTTTGATGCTGGGAAGGGGCCGATATTCCTGCTCTACTGGACCCAGAAACCGCGCAAGTACGATACTATGTCGAAGTCCTGAATGTCCCCGGAGGAGCGGTCTAACTTGAATTTTTTGCTGAAGCTTCCTCGGCCATTGTCGTGCCGACCGTTGGTTCGACTGTTTGAGTCGGCTAACATGACTGAAGAATTGATTGGTATAGTAACTTTCCTACGCGTTTGAATTCTTACGTTATCATTGATTTTGACTAATGATGTGCAGGTATCATGGCGAGTTACAAAAATGACAACTTGGACATCCGTACTCTGATCGGAAGCCGCATGGCTTCTGCTCCGGCTACGAAGGCCCCGTCCGAAGGGCGCGTGGTCGGGAACCAGCCTGCTCCCCAAGGTGGCAAAACGGGGCCGAACTCCAGATGAGAAAGGGAGGCAAGGGTCCAAATAGGCCCCAGGGCGAAAAAAGAAGGCCCGAGGATAGTCGGGCCGAAGATGTGAGCCGTCAGGCTAAACAACCACGCTCGGGCAACCCGACCGTTCCACAAGGTTTGGTTGGACCGAGCTTCCTGGCCGATAACCTCAACGCTAAGGATTTCCTGAGCCAGGATTTGACCTCCGAATCAGGTTAAGGGGTCTTGGGTCGGATGAGTTCGACTCAGAAATGAAGCTTCTTCTGCGAGTTCCAAGTTCGGGCAGTGTCCTTGGCGTAGAGCATCATTATGGAGACGAATGGTGAGGCTGATGGGCTGCGTCGGCAACTGGCAGAGCAGGAGAAGTCTCTGCAAGAGACGTTGGCCGCGCTGACTGATGCCCAAACGACCAATGGGAAATTCCAGGCTGAGCTAAACCGTCGTGGGCGAATTGCCGACGACCTGGCCCTGAAGGTCCAACGTCTCAAGCTATCTCTGAAGACCGAGACGGAAAAGGTTGCTGTGCTGAGCAAGGAGTTGGATGCTAAGAAGCTTGCTTTCAGTGCCTATAGGGAGAAGGCACGCAACAAGGTCCTCTCTCAGCATCAGGCTGGGTTTGCTCAGGCGGCTCGGCAGGCCTGCTTCTTTGGCGACTTCCCTCCTGAATTTCACTTTGATATGACAAAGGACTTCTTTCAAGGTAAGTTGGTGGACTTGACCTCCATCCCTCCAGACCAACAGGCCGACGAGGAAGCTCCGGCACAGCCAACTGGGCCGAATGAGGAGGAGACGGTGTACGAGGAAGGTGCGCCGGAGGACGGTCCAGTTCAGGGGGAGCCAGAGGTGGCGTCGTAAGCCTTACTGTGTTTTTTTTAATGATGGGCCAATAAAGCCCTATTTTAATGTACTTTTTTGGGCCGATAGTGCCGTGTTCATGAATTTTAATTTCACTTGCTATCGTATATTGATGTAAAATGATAATTGCCTTTATCGGTAGGAAAGAGTTGTAAATATGAACGTAAGCCGCCTCCTTGGCCGAAAGAGATCTCGAAAGGGAAGACTTGTAAAATTTAACGTAAGCCGCATCCTTGGCCGAGAGAGATCTCGAGAGGGAAGACTTGTAAAATTTAACGTAAGCCGCATCGTTGGCCGAGAGAGATCTCGGGAGGGAAGACTTGTAAAATTTAACGTAAGCCGCATCCTTGGCCGAGAGAGATCTCGGGAGGGAAGACTTGTAAAATTTAACGTAAGCCGCATCCTTGGCCGAGAGAGATCTCGGGAGGGAAGACTTGTAAAATTTATCGTAAGCCGCATCCTTGGCCGAGAGAGATCTCGGGAGGGAAGACTTGTAAAATTTAACGTAAGCCGCATCCTTGGCCGAGAGAGATCTCGGGAGGGAAGACTTGTAAAATTTATCTTAAGCCGCATCCTTGGCCGAGAGAGATCTCGGGAGGGAAGACTTGTAAAATTTATCGTAAGCCGCATCCTTGGCTAGAGAGATCTCAGGAGGGAAGACTTGTAAAATTAAAAATATCTGACAATCATAAGTATGTGGAGTGTATGTTCATTGATGAATTGATGCCTCGTTAAAAACTTTGCCGACCAAAAACCCCTTTTCATGTTTTTATAAGGGGGAAAAGATCAGTCAAGGAAAAGAGTGCATCGTGATACATATACATTGTTTAGACATTACAAAATTGGATTCAACTATAGTACGTCTTCAGATGGGTTGCATTCCATGTTCTCGGAATGACCTTGCCGGACAGCTCCTCGAGCATGTAAGCTCCATTGTGGAGAGCATGTCGTACCCGGAACGGGCCGTCCCAGTTGGCCGAGAGCTTTCCCTCAGAGGAGTTGCGCCTTGCCGAGCCAGTTGCTCTCCAGACGAGATCGCCTTCGTGAAATGTTCTTGGCTTTAAGTTGGAATTAAAGCGTCAGCTCATTCGTTGCTTGCACGCTTCGGCCACAACCTGCGTCCTTTCCCTTACTTCGTCTAGAACATCAAGCTCTGCCCGAAGTGAGTTGTCATTGGATTCTTCGTGAAAGTGCTGTCGCCGGAATGATGGTTCCCCAACCTCAACCGGGACCATAGCATCCACGCCGTATGCTAGGCGAAAGGGTGTTTCTCGGGTAGTTGATTGGGGTGTGCATCGGTATGCCCAAAGGACTTCCGGTAGCTCCTCGGCCCACGCTTCTTTTGTTGAACCTAACCTTTTCTTCAATTCTGTCAGTATGACCTTATTGGCCGCCTCGGCTTGCCCGTTCGACTGCGGATGTTCAACAGATCTGAACCGGTGCCGGATGCCGAGATTTTCGAGGAAAGTGTTGAACTTTTTGTCAGTGAATTGAAGGCCGTTGTCCGAAACGATGGCATACGGGATACTGAAACGGGTAACCACATTTTTCCAAACGAACTTCTGGACGTTGGCTGCAGAGATGCAGGCGAGCGGTTCGGCTTCTATCCACTTTGTGAAATAATCCACCGCGACGAGAAGAAATTTAACTTGCCCCTTTGCCACAGGGAACGGTCTGAGTACGTCTATACCCCACAAGGGAAACGGCCATGGGGAGCTGATACTATGCAACTCGATAGTCGAGGCATGGATGAGGTTCCCATGCTTTTGACATTGCACATATTTTTTAACGAACTCGGCGTAATCTCCCTTCAGGGTTGGCCAAAAGTAGCCAGCTCGCAAGACTTTGGCTGCTAAGGTTCGTCCGCCCGAGTGGGAGCCGCAAATACCCTCGTGGATTTCCTGCATTACATAGTCAGCTTGGTGATTATCGATGCATTTGAGCAGCGGGGTGGATAATCCTCGCCGGTAGAGCTCGTCAGCCACCATGGAGTACCGAGCCGCTTGAGTTCGTAATTTCTTCGCTTCCATCGGGTCGGTTGGTAATTCGCCTCGGACAATAAAGTTCCAGATGGTGGTCATCCAGGTCGGTGTTTCAGTACTGGTTGTCATACACTCAACTGTCACACTTGGGGAAGGAATCTCAAGGTGAATGGTTGTGCGCAAATGTCCTGGCTTCCGGCTGCTGGCGAGCCAAGCTAACTGATCGGCTCGTTCATTGTTGTTACGCAAGATGTGTCGTATCTGAACTTCAGTGAAACTGTCCTTGAGCTTTTGGAACAGGTGGTAGTATTGCAACAGGTTGGGGTCTTTGACCTGAAAGTTATCATTGAACTGTTCGGCCACGATTTTAGAGTTAGTCCAGCATGTGATTCTCTTGACGCCCATCTTAGTTGCTAATCTCATTCCTGCTATCAAGGCTTCGTATTCTGCCTGATTATTGGATGCGCAGAAGCCGAACCGAAGGGATTGTTCGACTGTGATACCTGAGGGGCTAGCAAGGATTACGCCGACTCCACTACCTTGGGCATTAGAGGACCCATCAACGTGCATGGTCCACGGCTCGTCTTCAAAACGTCCAGGGGGAGTTAATTCGTTGACAAAATCGGCCAGGCACTACGACTTGATAGGACCTCTTGGCTCAAAGGATATATCAAATTCGGAGAGTTCGACCGACCAAGCCATCATTCGGCCAGCGACCTCGGGCTTCCGAAGTACTTTCTCAACCGGACAGTCAGTCCGTACGACTACCTTGTGACTTTGGAAGTACTGTCGCAATCGTCGGGCAGCGTAGACGAGTCCCAAGGCAACTTTTTCCAACAGCTGGTAACGCCGTTCGGCATCTTGCAGCGTTCGGCTGATAAAGTATATTGGTTGCTGATTGCCCTAATGTTCTTGTACCATGACGGCGCTTATAGAGTTGCTAGATACGGCCAAATAGACAATCATGTCTAGGTCTCCGATTGGTTTAGACAATATCGGGGGCGTGCCGAGGCGTTCTTTGAACTGTTGAAACGATTCTTCGCACTCCTGGGTCCACTTGAACTGCTCCGTCTTCTTCAGTAAAAGGAGGATAGGCTTAGCTATCTCGGCCAGGCAAGGGAGGAACCGGGAGAGTGAGGTAAGCCGACCTGCTAACTTCTGCACCTCTTTCAAAGTACCTAGGCTCTTCATATCCAGAATGGCTTGGCATTTGTCAGGGTTTGCCTCGATGCCTCGGCTGGACAGCATGAACCCTAAAAATTTGCCGCCCGAGACCCCGAACATACACTTCTCGGGGTTGAGTCTCATTTGGTTTTGTCGAAGCGCCTGGAACACCTCGGTCAAGTCTTGTGCGTGTGCAGATACGTTACTTGACTTTACAACCATATCATTGACGTATACTTCCATGCTTCGGCCAATATGGTCACTAAAAATTTTGTTCATCAGCCGCTGATAGGTGACTCCGGCATTTTTTAATCCGAAGGGCATCACCCAGTAACAGTAATTGGCCATTTCGGTGATGAACGCAGTCTTCTCTTCATCTTGTGGGTGCATACGGATTTGATTATATCCGGAGTATGCATCCAGGAACGACAAAAATTTGTGACCAGACGCCCCATTCACAAGCCGATCAATGTTTGGTAACGGGTAGGCATCCTTCGGGCAAGCTTTGTTTAAGTTAGTGTAGTCGGTGCACATGCGCCACTTCCCATTCAGTTTCTTGACCATGACTACGTTGGCCAACCAGGTTGTATAATGCACCTCTCGGATGAATCGAGCGTCTAACAACTTGCCCACCTCGGCTTCGATCGCTGCCTTCCTTTCTTCTCTGGCCTTCCAGCGTTGTTGAGCGATCGACCTTGCTTCCTTGCTTATTGATAGCTTGTGGCAGAGAAAATTGGGATCAATGCCAGGCATGTCGGATGGATGCCAAGCAAATAAATCATTGTTTTCGAGGACCACTTGGCTGATAGTCAATCGTTCTTGTTCGGACAGGTTGGCTCCTGTGTAAGTAACTTGGGATTCCAACATTCCTACCTACACCGGTTGCTTGTCTTCAATAGGTTCGACCCTCTCGTCTTGATCGATCCGGGGGTCAAGGTCCATGGCCGATTGCTGTGATACCGAGTGAACACCTCTCGGCTCCTTAGGTGTTTCGTCGTTTACTTTTGGTAATCGTAGGCTAGCAAAGTAGCATTCTATTGCAGTCTTCTGATCGGCGTGGACCGTGATGACTCATCCTGACTCGGCCGGGAACTTCATAGCTAAGTGTGGAGTGGAGACGATTGCGCCGAGGCGATTCAAGGACGGTCGGCCGAGCAAAATGTTGTAGGACGTGTTGGCGTGGACCACCACGTACTTAACTGAAACGTCTCGGTACTCAGTCCCTTCAAACCCAAACTGGGTCGACAGCTTGATGTAACCCTTCGTCTTGACTCTCTCGCCCGAGAATCCCACCAAAGGTTCATCGTAAGGAACTAGTTCAGTCTATGGGATGCCCAACTGTTTGAACGTGTTCTAATAGAGGATGACGGTAGAACTCCCCTGATCAACTAAAGTCTTACGTACTATACAATTGTGAATTTCCACACTAATTACCATTGGATCGTCTTGGTCCGGGTCGATGACTTTAAAGTCGACCTCAGTGAAGGTTATGCTTGGTAAGCGGCGAGGGACTTTTTCGACTACGTGTACATGTCGAACAGCATGCAAGTGCCTTCGTTGTGCCGACGAGGAGGAGCCACCGCCGGCGAATCCGCCAGCTATGGTGTTGATGACTCGCCGAGGTTGTGTCGAAGGTTCCTCTTCCCTTCGATCCCTTGACCGACTGCGCTCTCTGTACGAGCGTGTTTCTGTCCTTCTTTGTTCGGGCTGATCATGTCGGTGGGATCGATCGGCGTATCGGGATGAGCTTTGCCGGTTCACAAAACCTTGCAGTTGTACCCCTGTTTGATTAAATCTTCAATCTTATCCTTTAGAGCCGAGCATTCCTCTGTTGAATGTCCTCGATTGCGATGGTACTTGCAGGATTTAGTCGTATCGGCCCTGGGAGGGGTCAAAGCTCTTTTCGGGACGGCTAGCACTTCTGAGGCAAGCGCTTGTTCTAGTATGGCCGATCTACTGGTATTGAGCGGCGTATACTGCGAGTACCTCGGCCCGCGAGGGGGCTTCTTGCGGGGAACCAGTTCTTTCGGACGGCTCCGAAAACTACTCTCGGCCGGCTTTTCAGGTTTAGCCGCTACCTCTGCCCTGGCTTGGTTACGGAATTCCGCTAATTCCTCCATTTGCATGTACTTGTCGGCTCGCCGACGCAAATCATCCATGTTTGTGGGTGGTTTCTTGCAAATGTTGTTGGCGAACGGCCCTGGTTTCAAGGCGGTGGTGGTGTAGGGCTATAGCAGGGTTTAAGTCCCGAATTTCGAGCGCTGCTTTGTTGAACCGACTCATAAACGCCCGAAGGGATTCCTTTTTCTCCTGACGAATGCTGACTAATGCCAAAGAGGTCAACTGGTGGGGTCGGCTCGTAGAAAATTGGATAGTGAACTGGGAGGCTAGTGTGTTGAACGAATCGATCGAGTTAGCAGGAAGCCGAGTAAACCAGCTTAGCGCGCGCCCTTTCAGTGACGTTGGGAAGATTCGACAGAGTGCCACATCATCTGTGGTGCTCAAAGTGACTTGGGTTAGGAACACGTCCACGTGCTCATCTGGATCGGTCGTCCCGTCATACTTGTCTAATGGCAGGGACTTCCAATGATCAAGAAGTGAGGACTGCATTATGTTTGGAGTGAACGGGTGTCGGTGGGCACCGGCCGGGATGGCATGTACGGGTCGACCAGGTGCCTGCACCGAAGTGTGATTGCCTGGGGCAGCTACAGAAGTGTGTGAGATAGAGGTGTGATGGCCGAGTGAGTGAAACGACCCTTGAGTGTGGGTCGTCTCAAAGGATTTCTATGTGGGATCTCGGTACTGGTTTTTGAGGGCGGCATTCTCTTCTCGCAATGCTGCCATCTTGCGAGCATCCTTCTCCCGTTGCTGCTTCATGGCAGTCATTTCGTCTTTCATTTGGCGTATCATATCGGTCAAGTTTGTCTCCTCTACCGTCTCGGCGTTGTCTGCCCCGGACTGGCGCTCATCTTCGGACTGGTGGTCTTCAACATTAGTTATCCTTGTCTTTGCCATGATTCTCTTCAACGTAGTGCTCAGTCTATTTCTGAAAAGCTATCGGCTCGGCCCCACGGTGGGCGCCAAAATGTACCTGTCTGAGGGCACGCTCGTAGTCTTCTGAGATGAGGGGCCGAACGGGAGCTTCAAGTAGATACTTCGGAGGGGGGAGGTACCTGCAAAAGACACTCCGACGCTCAAGTCAAGACAAGCACGATTTTCTAGGATAATAAATGAATAGTGACGTACCTCGTTATAAGTGACCTATTTATACTACCTTTGATGGACCCTGCTCGTAGTGGGCCTCTTCTGAAGTTTGCCAAATTAGGTAATACGACGCTAATCGGCTGATTATGTCTTAAACACGCGCTTATCCTTGCTAACTTTGATTATTGCCGTAGTACTTGTCTTTATCTGTCAGCCCCTTTCCGGGCTGACAGATGAAGGCTCGGGGTGTTAACTATTTTCGGTCTTGGGCCGGACCGGTAGGTATGGGTTGGGTTGCCCTCGACTCTCGGCCTTCTGCCGAGCCGACGCGTGGGAGCACAACACGCATTCGTGGTTTACGCACTACTAGATAAAAGGCTTGGAACTCCATTGCTCTCTCGGTCTCTGGCCGGGCCGATCTATCTGAGGGTGGATCGGCCTTCGACCGGGCCGATCTTACCGCTATTGGTGTTCGCACAAGACCAGAGTTGTGTTCCAAGTCCGCGTGGGTGTCTGACGGGGCGTCACGTGTTGGTCGATGTGACATAGGGTACCCTTCTAGTACACTAACAATTGTTTTAAATTGGGTCTTATAAATATAAATAAATGTAGAATTTAATTTATACGTAATTACAGTTTTTAATGATAAAAAACAATTTTAATTCCTTAACCAGTGAGCCCTGGTTAGTATTTCTAGTACTTTTTAAGATATTTGGATACAATCATACATTAAAGACATACGTAGTTTATAATTTAGTATCTTCTAGACGAATATAATCGTACATTATCCCTTGGAAGAGGGCCAAGGGGCCAGTAGCCATAGTCTGTGTTAGAAATATAGTATTAACACCATTCTCTAGCAGAAGACCAGGCACGTCAATGCTGAATAGCCAGTAGAGTCCATGAATTCCATGTCTAGCTATGGCATTATCCTTCCCAATCACTCCTGTCGTAAACAATGCAGGATCTTGTTTTGAATCATTCACTCTAACCTTTAAATTCCAAACCAAAAACATCACATGATGAGAAGAGGTAGTATAGAAAGTGAAAACACAAACAAATATTCATCACAACCAACTTAGATTACGGATATATTTTAGTAAACTTCTTCATAAATACTATAAGCAATAAAAATGAAATAATTTTTTTTATAAATTAAAATTAACTTATAAGTAAATTAAAAATATGTTTTTTTGAGTAGTTATTATGAGAAAATTTCCACATATTAATTTATGCCTATAAGGTGTCTTTTATATTAGAAATATTTTTAAAGAAATTTATCTAATTAATAAATCATGTTTTGGTGAGGTTCCAAACCTGTAACTCGGATACATTTGCACTTGCAAGTGACAACCTTAATTTGTAGATTTTACTTGCCTCCACATCATCCAGGTTGAACTTAATTTGCCATGTAGTTCCTCGGTAACTGCCATCTTCTTGCTTCCTGTTTTTCATGCGCTAATTTCATCTTTCATGGAATGACATATAAAACGTGCTTTTAAAGAAGGAAATATAAGGGTGTACCTTGTGACTTGTGCAAAGAACCAATCTTTTGTGTAGTCACTGGCACCCACTGTATAAATTAAATCCTCATTTGGGTATAATTCTGCATATCTTTCCCACAAGCCATACTGCCTAAACCTGTTAATTAACAAACGAGAGTTGATAAATTAAAAAAGTTGAACCTTTAAAATTGAATTTGTAAATAGAAGCTGACTTGTCTGGGTGGTTGACAAAAAGCTTGTTTATGAAGTTGGGATTAGGATCAGGAACATAGAATCCATTAGCAGAGCGATCAGGAATCCCTATCTCCCATAATGTTGGACCATCTCTTGGAGGCTCATAAATAATGTCACCAGCATCTATTTCACAACCTGCATATTGCATTAACATGGACTTAAAAATAAACAATATAAACCAACATCACTAAATCTTTAGATGTGTGTATTAATGCATATATGTATGTATGATTTTAAAATTATGATGTACATAAATTAAGGATAATGTTTGTAGACTCTATAGAACTAGTTTTTTTAAGAAGATTCAGGGGTAACATATCTGGCCAATAAAGTAATAATTAAAAGAACCTGGGGTTATGGTGAGGACAGCATTGTTCCAATAGTCTCCAATGAAACCTGGAACCCATGCATAGAGATTGTAATCTCCACTGCGTATATTGTTGATTGAGAAGTACCCTTCTTCGTTTGTTCTACTCCAAAACTGGTATCCCTGAGTGACCAAACAAATAAATCTTCAAGTGTTAATAGAACTCAAATTTTGGTTTGGTTAACACGTAGTAGTACATGGTGCTGTAGTTTAAACCTTGCATTCTCTTTGCCACGATCCAGCTTCTCCTGGTGGTGCCACTCCCACATATGCGTCTCGTGCTATTATGTACTCATCACTTAGACACCTGAAAACTTGTCATTTTGATACCATTTTAAGTTACTTTAAACATTGACTTTATTTTGGTCTTAATTGTAAAAAATGTTACTTTCTTCAATATTTTCTCATTATAATTCTCCTATTAGGACTTTGGTGTTACCTGTCTCGAACTAGTAATATGCCACAAACACTGCCCCGTTGGCTAGTCTTTTGAAAATCTTCTGAAGCTGGAAAATCATAGGGCCAACTTTGAACCTCCTCCTCCATCTACAACCCAGTTTTGGTAATCTTAGAGTTAGTACTTAAGGTTAATTATTTTGTTTACATGGAAAATATAATATCTCCTTAAATTCAACAACTTGATAATGAAATTGAAACCTGATGGTTGGCGTCCTCCCAGAGCTCCAGTGGGTCATCAGCATCTAACAAAGTGTTGAGATAAACGAAAATTGGCCCAAAAACTTTCTTCCACGGTTCATTAGGCTGGAGTTTCAAAACTATATCCTCTCCTGCGTAATGAGCACTAAGAAACATCTGAAACATACAACAATATTTCTAGTTATTTGTATTACCTGATCAATAGGAATAATAGCTTATTATTATTATTATATTAATTTAGCACCCATCAACAACTAATCTTAATGAGGTGATTCTATGCTTCAGTCTCAGAACAGAAAAACTTACTGCGAGGCAATATGGGCCAACGTGGGAAGTAAGGTTTTGTTTAACTGGGCCACCTGATCGGAACTCATTGCTGGGTATGATTACCCAAAACCCCATGGCTGGATCTGCTTCGGATTGGGAACTTATCCACCCATGAACCTTAAGATCTTTGTTCTCATTCGAGTATTGGTACTTGTCATCCACCTTAATCAATCATTAACAAATTTTATTAACTACAAACTGTGATATTTATCGAGTGCAACCTCACTTCACAAATCTAACCATCATCTTATCAATATTTAATTTATTAATTTTTATAATATCTAATGATATGATTAATATTTTTATTGAACTTTAGTAACTTTTAAAAATCACATAAAAGAAGAATACATAGAAAATATAATGATTTTTAAGTATAAACCGACAATTTGTATACCCGTATTTTATGTTAATCTATTTAAAAATTTATTTTATATAAAAGTTTTTAGATAAATATAATCTATGGCTAAATAAACTAATTTGGCAATAGGTTAATACAGAAATTTTTTATATACAATATATATTACAAATCATAAACATTAAAATCATTACTACTTAAATATGATAGGTGGCAAAAATAGGTAAGTTAGATCTTATATATGAGAGTCGATCTAACTTTTTTTTCTAATCCCCGATCTAACATGTTTATATGTTATAAAAAAAATTATGATCTTCATAACAACATTTAAAACTTTATTTTATAGTAAGGTATTTAAATAATAATATTTATCATTCAATAAACTAATAGATTTGACTCTTTATATAAGTTTACATGTTTAATATCAAAGATATGTAAACATGGACAGAGGGAGGGAGGACTTGGACAAATTTTTTTTTTTTAAATGTGTCAAAATTATTTTTATTTTTTTTATCCTCCTAAAATTTATATAAAAAAAATTATAGATTAATAGATAAAAATTATTGTATTAGTTTATACTTATAAAAAGAAAAGGAAAGAAATATATGTAAAATTGATATATTATATAATAGAAAGAGAGATAAAAGAAGTATAAATAATAAATTATTTATGATGTTATAATATGTATATATAAGTGTTAAAAAAAATTGATCGCTCTTGACATAATGTTCTGACTCCACTCCTGTATGTAATATATGATTTGAATGTATAAAAATTAATATATTAATTAATAATATATACTAAAAAAACATTTATTTAAATATGTTGCCATGTTATTAGAAAAAAAAAACTTTTTAAATGACTTAAGTATGACATTTTTTACTTATAAGTTTATTTCTTAAAAAATACCTCTTAAAAATTTGCTTCTTAATATTTCAAGAACTTTTAGTGTTTTAATCGAAAGATCGATCCATTGATTTGATATTCAATATTTAATAAAAATATCGAGGTGACTTTTATTGCATTAAAAAAAGAAATACCTCTCCCTTGAACTCTGGCTCCACAGGATCCACAAGCAATACTGCTTCCGGGGGAACTAGTGCTTTTCCTCTTTCGGGCGATCTATCTTCTGGGAGAGGCATAAATCTTTGTCTGTTATCCGACACCGTCATGAAATGAAACCTAATAACCTCTTCAAATTATCTTTGCACTTATCTAAAGTATCGTATACTATAAATTAATAAAGGCACCAAACAAGATCCATCCAATAATATTATACTATGAAGTGAGGTTTATTTTTTTTTAAGTTTTTATAAAATTATTTCACTAAATAATTGGAAATTTACATATATTTCAATAATTCACTTAAATTATTTAGTAATAAATAATTTACTTAAATTAATATTCTTTAGTAATAAATAGATAAAATATATAAAATTTGAAAATTATGAGATATTTCTATTTATAAATTAAATTAGTAAATAATATATTTTTAAGAATATATATTAATTTGAATTAATGTAATGAAATATCTTATAATTTTCAATCCTTATAAAATAATTATAAACGTTTGATATATTTTTTAAGAACTTTTAATTAAAGTATTAGATCATTGAAATTCATCTAAACTATTAATTATTGAGTAACATCATTCTATCAAAACTTATTTTTAAAGTAATAAAAAGATTTATTCTTAAAGTAATATTATGTGAATTCTTCTTCTTTATATTATTACGGAATATATATATTTCAAGCTAATTTACTCCATATATACTTGTCTTTACGAAGCTTGTAAACGATCCTTATTTGAGGTATGTTGAAAGCAGGCCACTCCTGTAGATGTTCAAAGATGGCGTAGGAATAGAATCCCGAGGAATTACGAAGCATCACATACCTGCACAAAAATATAGTAATTAATCTCTCTATCATATGACTGATTTCAATCTTAATTAATTAGCAACATATCTAACGGTACCTTTTGTCAATATTTAGAGGTGCTCGCTTTCCTTTCAGAGATGGATCCCACTTACTTGTGAAACAGATTTCAACTTGTTCTTCATTTTCCGTTATAACACTGAAACTCGTTCCCACAATCCTGCACGTAGTGTAGCCAATTAACTGCAGATTAAACTACCTAGTAATAACATTATTAAAGACATAATTTATGGACACAGTTAACGTGTTTTGGTACGTAATATAGTAACTTTTGTTTTGGCTCAGATAATTAAACTAGGAACTTAATTTATGAGGCAATAATGATAACAAACTTTTCAAATGTCCCAGTTGTTCCTGTACTTCCGGCTTCACTCCAAACAACGTCCCAATACCTATGAAATCTTTAACTTAATTAGTTTAAGTCGCATGAATAGAAGAAAAAAAATCATTCTGAATCTCAGTGTACATGCACGTACCCTATATCATCACTTTCGCTTAGAACTTCAAGCAGATTATCAGTGCCATTATATTGTATTCTAGTAACAAATCCACCTGGATTCGATAAATACACTTGCACTGTGCCATTGTCCATAACTACCTGCAATTTCAAATTCAATTTACCAGAAATTCGGAGTATTATTATCCCCAAACCTTTTCCTTTTATCTAGTTGTTCCAAAATTGATAATAAAAAATTAATATTTATTTTTGTTGAAAGCAATTTCGTTCGACTAAATATTATTTTATCATTAACGGGAATATTTGAAACTTAGTACTTAAACTTATAATTAGTGTTAAGCATCCTCCAAACTTTGAATAGTAAATGAAAAAAATAATAAAAGATTGTCTTACTTGAGTGTCTTCGATGCGCAATTGCACTCCTTGTGAGGCCATGTGAAGGATCTTCGCTGGTTGTGATATTTTGTAATACAATATATTTTTGCAAGAGACTTGATTTATACTGCCATGCAAGTAATGAGGTATATAAATAAGATTTTTTTTGTCTGGTTTGCTTCGACTAAAGGCCAAGCAATTTTTACTTCAATTTTATTTCTTTGGTTTAATTTCCATGGTCAATTCTTTACTCAATCGTCACTGTAGCCGTGCACGTTTAGGATTGTGATTATTTTGATTTTTATATGATGAGAGAATTGAAGCTCTCCTCCTTTTTTTCTCTCTTGGAGCGTATCTTATCTGTTGTTTTTTGACTTAGGGTAAAAGTGAACAAGGATAAGAAACAAATTCACAAATGAAGGAAGAGAAAACGACTTGGTCAAATGAAGTGGGGGCACAGAACCAAAGTTAACATTACTTCACGAGGATCAGCTAAACTTTTGAATGGTTGATTAACTTACGGGTCAAGTTGACTCATTTTGATAAATGCTTGAGAGATATACGTTTCAAGAAAAATAAAATATAAGAGAGAAAACAAAATTCTCTTCAAATTAGTGTAAAAATATTTTCTATATATTAATTTATTTCAGAAAATATTTCTCTATTTCTTATTTTTATCTATTTAATTTTTTTGTTTTACTCTATTTTTGTATTCTTTTTTGCTTCACTATTTCAATCCTAATATAATATAAGGTATGATTATTTTATTTTCTTTCATTTCATGGCCCCATAAAATTGGAGGAGAGGAAATAAAAATATCAATGTGACATTAGAAATGTGCTTCTAAATATTCGGGTAGACTTTTGGCATGTAAGTTTGAGTCTTTATCTAGGCTGTCTGTACTATATATAGGAACAACTAAATCATGTGTGGACCTTTCATTTTATTTTCAAATCTCATATCACCCATGAGCCAGAATATTGCTGTTATTTTCTGAAAATCTCTGTTTGGAAAACACAAATTAAAAATTATTAAAAGGGAAAATTCACTTCACATTTGCCAACATGAAAACAGGAAAGGAAGAATATGAAGAACGTTCAGAAAGTATTATAATTTATTTGCCTTCAAATTGATCCGAGGAGCACTAATTGTTTTTTTTTTCTTTCCAGATTTGATTTGAATAAATGTAAGATATCTGGCATTGAAAAAAAGAATATAATCATACAAAATCTTTATAAAGTGGAGAAAGGATTCCTTCAAAACGAATATAATCATACAAAATCCCTCCCATGTACAAGAAGAGTGTTCTCTACGTTATTGTTGCATGTAGCCAATATAGCCCATGAATCCCTGATATCAAATGGTAATCTTTTCACCAAATAAAACACACACAGATATGTCAAACGGAAAAGAAAATGTGAATCTCTTTTCTGTTTACCAGAAAGATGAAATGAAAAGGATAAATGTGCGTATGTTTTGGTAAGAGCATCTCAATGAGATTGCTTATAAACAACTCTCTTATCACGTCAGCCCATTTGAGTTGCTTAAATTTTATTAAAATTTCTTGTACAAGTTCCGGTACTTAATAAAAAAGGAAAAAATGGACAAATGTAACAAGGGAGTTGCTTATAAGCAACCCTGCTGGAGATGCTCTAAGAACTCTAAGTATCATATTCATAATGATTTTTTTTATCATGCGGAAAATATTCATGCAAATCATTTTAATTAAAATAAGTTTACTGGTTATAAGTTTAATTTAATAGTTCTTTTTACAATCTAATTTAATAGTTTCTTCGTATTTTTATAATTTTATTAGTTTATGAAAATAAATTAACTTATAAATCACTAACTTATTTGATATTTTTATAAATCACATTAACACTTCTAAAGGCAAGCAGTATTGAAAATGAAATTACCTGTCTCTTTCCTATTTTAATTATCAATTAAAAATGACATTAGCCAAATGACATGCTGGTCCCCAGTGACCAAGCCAAAAAGATATGATATGGGGGGATTTTAAAAAACAAAATTTATTAAACAAATACGTATAAATTTCATTCAATAAATTTAGTCTCTACACTTGTCATGGATTTTTAATTTGATCCTTAACATAAAAACTAAGTAAATCGATCCTTATAAATGTTAAATGTTCCTTATCATTGTTAACTTACACATCATTAATTTAATCTTTACGAAGAACGAAATTGTTTACGGAATGTGGACACCGAATTAGTATATCCTCTTTATTAATGTTAGATTTAACTTTTATATTATAATCTTAATCCCTTCAGCTTTTTTTTTTTTTTTGTCAAGCTCCACCGGTGTTCCCCTCCAATTAATTAACTGCAAAGTAAAAACACTGTAATATACTCTTCTCATCGGTGCCTCCTGTAGCTTTCTTTTGTATATGTCTAAAACACATTATATAACTTATTATAAAAAAAATGGTTTTTATACATAGTTTAATCTGAATACGATCTCCCAAAATTAGAAAAGAAAGGATAATGACGAGAAAAGAGAAAGGATATATTCTTTATATTATGAATATCAAATTTCTTATGTTTCTTTCTCAGTTTCTATGCCTATGGGGGAGCCTCTTCATGTAAATTAACATTCATGCTAGGCGTGCTGGTTGTATATAGCAGCCACACACACAGATATGATAAATGACCTTTTACACATACATGCTTTTAAGGACCATGGTACAAAAATAACACATGGTCAAGGTCTTTAACAGAATCCATATATAAAAAGGAACATAAATTTTCCTAAAACTTTCAAATATTTTTCATCAAATGCAGAGCAACAGTCATTTTCAGTGAAGTATATAACTAAATATATATTTTATATAATGACAATGCCGATGTGTTCTACACTTCTACATTACGCTAGCAAAAGTATATCTCATACGGCTTCTGATGCAAGGGAATGGATTATACAGAAAATGCAGGATCCTAAAATGATTCGGCTTTGTTGCTATTGCTAATGCACATCACTGGGCTCTGCCTTCCTCTGTAGAAAAAATGATCCCAGTATGACAGCAATACCAGTGATGGCTATTGTGAAAAGAAGGCGTCCAGTTGAGAAGTCATTCTGCCTCCTTCGAGGACCTTCCTCTCTCTCAGCTTCCCTCACATTCCTTCACACAAGACAAAAGTAAATAGCTTAATTATAAACAAGAGAGAGACACCATGTGAAGCATGAAAAATAATAGAAATAAATGGTTGAATCCAGGATATACCAAGAGGGGGTGTATCATGATTCTAACATAAAAAATTCAATTACACCACAAGCACTTCTTGATACATTGACTTAGATAATGAAATAAACTTCAAAAAATTGATGTCCTGACTTTGTAAAATAATGGGGTAAATCAATATTGCGCAAAAAGATGATAATTCCTTGTGCATAACTTTGTGTTGTACGTCTATGATCATCAACAGTTTCAAATTACTATTTTATCCATTAAATCAATATAAAATCAGATTCTCACAATACTATCTAATTTAACTCAATAGTAGCAACATTTTCATTCATTTTTTACTTTGGAACGTGGACTGTGCGTGTTAAGAGTGTGATATTATACCACAACCGCCAAACAATCTCCTGTGAATGTACATCTTAGCACTCATCTAAAATAATATAGTTACTGCAGCAGCAACAGAATGTTTATACTAACAAATATTGATCGGGAAATGATGCTAATTACTGATTATATGCAATGAAAATTCACAAAGTGAATTTCTGTAGATTGTCCCATTATGTAGCTAGCTGGCTTACAATTAAGCCCCACCTATGAAAAGAGGCCAAAGGATTCATGCAAATAGTGTCATTATTTAACATAAAGAGTAGGGATGAGAATAAGTCATGTCAACACTTTGAATATATAAGTCAGGCTTATTCTATAAAATTAAAATTTAAGTCTTAGTCTATTTATTATTTTAGGCTTAACCTACCCTTTTTAAACGATTGGTATGATCTATTAGCCTATTTAAAAACCTATTTTACATTAAAAATCAATAAACTTAATGTTAAATAAGTCAATAAATTTATTTTTAAATACATGTGAAAGCCTTTTTTTAATTTGTGATTAAAAAATAGTCTTCCATTATTATAAAAAATTTAGATTTTAAAAGAAAACTAAAATCTAACATACACTAAGTACACATGTACACTAAGTAAGTACACAAGCACAGGTTGTGATGAAAAAATGTAATCTTATAAAAAAAAAAAACTTTCTAAATATTCCCTATAATCAACTACAAAGATGAAGGAAAAGTCGAAGATGCATATATTCCCTATATTCCATTTGAAATATTTCATATGAGCAGGGAATGTAAAACTTTTAAGCATTTTGGATATGTCAAAAATATAGATAATTTGATTTTTTTAATTATAAATTTATTGATTTAATTATATTGTAAATAACATAATATGTACATTAATTTTTATTATAATATATTATTAAATAGGATGATCTATTAGACCTAACAGACTTTTTTATAAGCCTAAATCCAACCTTTTTAAATAAAGAGGATTTTTTGGTCAGGCTAGGCTTTAAACAGGTGAGGCCATATGCTCTTATTTAAGGTTTGACCTATTTTCATTCTTAATAAAGAGCCAACTATATAATTTTGCTGTATTCACCACGAACAGCAAAAGCAACAAGATTGTTGTAATTGTCATGAACCAACTCTCCAAAAGCTTGAACAGTTGAGTGAAAGTACATGAATGTTTGATATCTTAATGTACAAGTTCTTTGGGCTAGAAGCATGGTCAATGCATAGCAGCATAAGCCTACCTTACCTTCTGCTCAAATTTAATTTTCATTTAGAAGAATGGGGGCAAAATGATAAAATTGACAACATGGTTATAAAGGCTCTGATACCTTGTAGTGGGAGTGTCAAAGAAAACAAAAGATACAAGGCCATTTTTTGAGGTTTCAGAGATAACAGAGGATAAGTTCAATGCAGAAGCCATGAGATATGACTGAAGTATACTCAGAACTCAAAAGGAGAATATTGTCAAAATAACCAAGTAGATTTCAAGAGAGATGCTGGACTAAAACATATTTGAATAAAGTCAACAACAAAAGTGGGCACCAAGGACCCTGTACTTCAACAGGGCTAAATCAAAATTCCAACACCTAAAACAGGTCGAGAAACCAGTGAGAAAAATGGGACAGGTGGCATGACAATCAAAGACCAGGAATGTGAACTAAATGTAACTATGTAAGGGTGTTAATGAATCGGATTTTTGAAAAAGTCAAACTAAATTAAGTCGATTCATTTTATAAAATTAGATCGGTTAACCGATATTTTTTTTCATAAAATGGATTAGTTCGATTTTTTAAAAATATGGATTGATTTTTTTGAAACTGGATAGGTTTTACATGATGCGGTTATCCATTTTATACACATATATGGGATAGTTTTTTAAAACAACAAAACCAAACTGAACCAATCCACTTTGTAAAACTGGATCAAATAACTAAATTGGTTTTGCAAAGTGGATTGGTTCAGATTTTTTTTCAAAATGAATCGAATTATTTTAATATGGATCTGATCGGTTATGAATTAGTTCAAATCAGTTTGGATTTTTTGCACAAAATGTGTCAACAGTAAAGATAATGTGCTAGGGTGTGACATGGCCTCCGATGATGTGGCCTGGAAGGATGACCAATTAGAGACTTATAAGACAGGATAGCCATGGAACTTGATGGTTGAAGGCATGCAGATCAATGATCTTGTCAAGACGGTGAAGGCTGGAATAACGAGGGTAAGGATTTTCAGCCCAAAATCACATGAGATTTGATGCCATGTCATGAACTAATTTTCTAAAAAAAATTATGCTATTGAGTTAAAGCACATGAATGATTCTATATTTATTAGTATGGATATGCAATATGAAAGCATATAAAATATACCAATTGCTTCTATTATCCATAATAAAAAAATAAGTTGCAACATCCTAATCCCCCTAAAACCAACATATTTAAATTTGGAAATCACAGTAATTTTCTAGAAGCAATATAAACATAGAAAACAAGAATTAACCTTGGGAGTTTCAATTTGTAGTCTACATTTAAGTGTTATGGACCAACTAACCTAAGTGCTTAAGCTGTTGGGTGAGATGTTCAATATTGATTTTATATCTCTAACACACCCTTTCAAGCAAGATTCCTTTGGGCTTTACGCATGAATAATGCATAGACCCACTCTATCTTGTGCTAAAACTCAACTCAATTATGAAGAATGGGATGGCAAGGAAAAAACTCGACCACTAGGTCAAAGAGATTCCGTGACCATGTTAAGGACCAATACTCCTTACAGCCTAACCTGTTAAGTGAAGGTTCGAGTAATCAACAGTTTAAGTAGAACCTTGAAATGGAACAGCTATGCAATAGTGCAGGTATTAACTCCACTACAAGTACTAACCAAATAGTGTGATCATGCACTCAACACTTCCACACATGGCCAAGAATTAGAAACAAATAGAAGATAATTAATATGCACAACCATTCCTTAACCCTCAGAATGGATGATAACAATTAAAACAGAAAAAATTGTAGATAAGTATGTGTAGTGAGAAATAGACATGCATACTATTATAATGAGAGATTCAGGATTTGGTTAGTGAACAAGAAGCTACAATCCTACAACTGTGAAAATAAAATCAAAATTAAAAATTAGAGGCTTCATTCACAAAAATGATGTTATTTACTACCTTGAAGGGCCCACAGAAGTGACAGCACTATCTTGGATGCCATTGCACCGAGCTTCATGGCTGAACCTTTCACGAAGTCTAACATATTTGTTACAAAGGTGACAAAGTTCTGTTCGATTCCCACATACTTCCTGAAAGGTATAAATAATTAAATATCAAACTGAAGTTAGTGCAAATGTATCTAAAATCTTCCCAATTGGAAGTTCTTTATAAACACTACCTGATGTTCGGCCAGATCAATTGCTGGCAATGGAAACTCGCAGAACTCACAAGTCACAATCCTTTGAGGGCAATTTTCACCTTTATGGATATCTAAAATATCACGCTCCATTGTCTCACTGCATAATGAACAAGAAACCTGCACCAATCCACGCTTCTGTTTTTAGAACTAACATAAAAGCATATTTTAAATCCAACTTTAAGACTGTTATAGTGTGCTAAGGAGGTTGGGTTTGGAGGGAGGGGGGTTGCTATCTTAGGGAAGGAGGTGGTACACATACAGCCAGCTACCATGCAGAGATATGATGTGTATCAGATAAATTACATATTTGATATGTTGATACAACTTTATCAAAATATATAGGATATGAGATGTATCTAGATATGTATAAAAATTCATAAAACATAATAAATATAAATTGCAATTCTGCAAATCCAAATTAAGAACATACTTCTTAGACACATCAAAATAAAATAAAAAAGATAAATTATTGCTTATTGCCTAAACAGAAACAGTACCAATCTCATTCCCTTCTAAAGTGTCACTCATAAGAAGGACAACTTTCATTTTCGGTTCATCAATACTTCATAGAGAATGCTTCCATGTTTCTATCTTATACATGCCTTTATGTCTCATTTGATTGTATTAGATTTTCATAACCTTTTCTTGAAGGCTCGGGCACTTATTATACGTATAGGTGAAGTATCAGGTACATGAAGCATGTGCAAGTATCAATGCTTCATTGATAACCAGCTTACCCAACTATTCCAATGTAAATCAAGGATGGTGTAAGCCCTAACATATCTAGTGAGCTAGTAATAGTCAAACTTTTGCTTTTCTTCCTTTTTCTCCCTTTAATGGTATGATAAGTTATTTCATTGCGGGCTCTTATCATATCAAATCAACTTCGCAGAAAATATAGTTTTAATCATCCATGGCCATGCATCAATTGGCACAATAACTTCAGCAAATGTTACAGAAAATTTTCCATCAAATTCCAAATTCCCAATTCTGTACATGATGCCTCTTTAATCACAAGAGAAAACAAAGAACCAACATTTTCTGAACAAGAGAAAATAAAAAAAAAAATAAAAAAGCAATAAATAAAGCTGCTTAAAGAAGTCCTCTTTATATCTCAATTCATGAAATCTTCGCTGAATGGAATTTACATTTTGGGGGAGTAAACACATTTGCAATTTTCTACTCTTGCTAATGCTTAGAACTCTGAATGTGAGGTTAGCCACTTAAGTTCAGTATTTGTCTTAAAAATTTAATTTGGCTTCATCTTATCAGTATTAGGCAGTCAAGAATTCATCGAGTATCAACAAGAATTATCTTCCATTCACACAAAATTAATTTTCATAACCATGCTGCTATGCCTAAGTAATATAAACCTCGTTGATTTGTCACTCCTTTCCACAAAAAATGAATCCTATAAAAACAAAGACAAACAACAAGAAACATCACATACAGGCGCATGGGTGCTTAAATAGTGATCCTCTGCAGTTTTTCTGGGAATCATATCACCACAAACTTTGCATTTCTCAAGGTTCCGAGAACAATGAGCATAATGCAAGTCAATATTTGCAGCAGGGATAGCCCGATCACTGAAACCATTAAAATAAAACAAGTCATCGTTATTTCTCTCAGAGTACAAACCATACCTACATGTAAATTAGATGTAACCAACAACGTCAACACACAAATCCTCAAAATATCAGTGAGTGCCCAAGCAATTGTTTGTTTTCAAACGTGAACGCAACAACCCCTCATGGTAATTAACTCATCTAATATATATATTTTGGCATAAAACTTTAAAACGAACACAAGCAATTTTTATTTTTATTTTTCAAAATTAAGGTCCCAAACCTAGTTTAAAAATTTTCGGAAGGAATAATCCAAAATGATTTTGCATAATTCAAGACATTTTACCAGTGAGAGCATGTACTAGTGCCTTGATCCGAAACCCCTTCCATCGTGGAAGACAGACACACACAACACAACCCTACACCAAAGGATCGGTCTACGACGAAATCTTCAGAAACCGAGCAAAGGAAAGCAAAACAAAAATGAGATTCGGAGTATACGAGGGTTAGGTTTTGAAGAATTTCTGATTCTCGCTAAACAAGGTTTGTTGGATCTTAGATTCCGATGTCCGTTGAACGGCTTTTTGGTTGGGATGACTTTTTGGGACCCCTGAATTTGATGATCGAAGACTTTAACTCAAAAAAGTAGTGGACGCAAGTAGCGTTGCTGTTTATTTACCGTACGCGCCATTCGTGTGAGGAATGGTGATCCACCGTTGTTAGTCAAATTGGGCCACGTTTGGTTTGGGTAGTTTTTTTTTTTTTTTTTTAAATGTACACACCTTCTTCTTATTTTAATTAATAAATAAGTCTCCTTTTTCTTAATTTTTTTTTCTTTTAGGTTCTTTTCATCATCATCATCATTTTTTAAATTCTATTTTTACGCTATTAATTTCATAGTTATTTAAATCTTAATTTTTCATTCTATCTTTATTATTGACTTTTTAACAAGTTTGTGATTTTTTTTTATTTAAGTATTCTCATTCATTTTTTAAGATACATACTACTGCTCACTAATTTTTCAATGTATCAGCTTATTACAGGATACACTAGTAAACATTTTCTAAAATAGTACATATATATTGTTCTGGAAAATATGTTCTAAAATATATTCGGAATAGTATAAATAACATAAGAATTTTTTAAAATATTATTTCTTAAAATACATTTGGGACCAATTTTATTGATGAAAGGAAAGTAAATGGAGGCAATGAAGCCGGTAACGAGGCATGTTATGAAAAAAGATGAGTGTTAGAGGAAGGGGGTTTGTGAGGAGTAATTTCTAGAATGTGTAAGTTTTTCCTAAAACAAAAGTGTAAGTTAGAAATAAAGATTTATTTTTGGTAAATCAAAGGTTTAGATTATAAATAAAGTTTAAGAATATTTAGAGAATAAAATAGAAGTATTTAATAAAAGTGAAGTTAAGTAATTAATGATGGTTATTTCTTTGATGTACATATATAGTAAATGTTTTAATGTCTTATCTATTTATTTAATAATGTGTAAGTATATGTATTTAATTTACACGTTATTTAATACATTATTTATTACTATTTATTTGTTATTATTACAAGTCATTACAACTTATTAATAACTCTTTTTAATTTGTACTTTAACCATTTTTCCTATTCAAATGTTTTTTATTTTAAACTATTAATCAAAATCAAAATCTCTAAAATTATTTTAATTTCTTAAGTTATAATTAAAACATAAAATAAATACATAAATCAATCCTTATATAATATATGTGAACCTCTATTTTATATAAGAGTGTTTTTAGAAACTTTTATTCAACGAGAGAGTTTGTATTTTGTAAGAATTTTCTTAACTTCTTTTTTTAATTTGATTTTATTTATTATAATTATCATGTATTAAATATTAATATTTTAAAATAATTTATAAAAAAAACTCTTTACAATATAAATTATTTATTATAAATTTAAAATATAATGTACATATTTAAAATATTTATATATATTAATTTTAAATATAATTTATATATTCAAATATAATATTTATTTATATCTATAAATATATAATTTTAATTATATATAATAAATATATTTGTACGATAGTAATGTATATTAATTATTAGATTGACTTTTTACATATGTGGAAATAAATATTTTTATTTTTATAATATTATTTTCTGCTATTTTAGATTATTAATGTAGTATCGTCGTATTAATATATTTTACTTTTTTATCTTATAATATTAGTTTATTATTATTTTTTATTTAAATTAATTTTTTCCTATCATAGTTTTCCTTTAATTAATTCTACTCGTAGTACGGTGACAAGGTCACAACTGAATTTCTTTAAATAAATTATTTTTAAAAAAAATTTATGATATTAATCTAAATAAAAATCTCTAAAATTATTTCAATTTTTTATATTTCAATTAAATATTATATAAAATATTATATATATATATATAGGAGATCTACCTACTCTATAAGAGTAAGTCTACCTAAACTTATTCTATTTAATAATTTGTGTTCTACATTAAATTTTAACGATATAACCATTAAATTAAAAGTTTTTAATACATAGATTAACTCTGTAAAATTTTAAAAAAATCAAAAAATGATTTGATGTTTCGTTTCTTTAATTTAAATTGATAGATAATCTTAAAAATATTTTATATGTTGATTTGAATTAATAAAATAGGATATCAAATAATTTTTAATTTTTTTTAAAATTTATAAATATATATGCATTAAGAACTTTTAATTCAATAATTTCGTTGAAATTTGATATAAAATATTAATCATTGAATAGAGTATGTAGATTCCTCCTTATATATATATATACATATATATATATATATATATATATATATATATTATGAGGGATCAAATTATTCTAAGAGTAGCTTGTAGTAAAGTTATTTCATTCAATAATCCATAGTGTATGTTTAATTTCAATAATTTAGTCATTAAATTAAATTTTTTTAACATATAGATCAAGTTTATATATTTTATAAAATTTTAGAAATTATTTAATACTTTATTTTATTTATTCAAATTGATAAATAATCATAAAATTATTTCTATACATTTATTTAAATATATATAACAAAATATCATATAATTTTAAATTTTCTAGATTTATAAATTTAATATATATATTAAATTTTTTTAATTTAACAATTTGATTGTTGAAACAAGCACAAATAATTAGGCATATACTACAATGCATAAATATAAATATATTTTTTTTAGTATTTTTATTTTTATAATATTATTTATTATCTTTATTATTATATGGGAATATCTTTATTTTGTTTATTTGATAATATTATTTTTCACTATTTTAAATTAATAATATATATTATCATTGTAATGATATTTTTATTTATCTTAAAGTTATATTCTTAGTCTATTATTATTTATTATTATTTTTATTAACAATGTTTATATTCACTATTAATGTTATTTTTACTTACGTTAATTTTTCTTCAAAAATATAAATATATATTATTATCTTCTTAAAATTATTAATCAACATAACCTTTTACACAACTGAATTAACAAACTCACTGTTTGAAATAATTAACTAATAGAGTTGTATTAATTAGCCAATCACTTTATAAAGTTAAACACTTACTCTAATAAAATTAATCCACTTTAAATTACTCTACAACAGTTTTGTGTTGAATGTTGAGTGAAAGTGTTCCTGCACTTGAGGTAACACGCATATCGGCCAATGAGTAATCCTTTAAATAGATCTTAATATTTTAAAAGATTAATCTTAAATTTTTAACTAAGTATATCTTGATTTAAAAAAAAAAATTGACCAATAAATATTCTTAGTCATTATTCATAAACTTTTACATATAAAAAAATATACTTGAAAATAAATATAATGCAGTACATAAATGATACACTTTTTTCTTGTTTATTTTATTTAAGAAAATATATTAAAAATTATAAAGAACTATTTTTTTTTATCTGCCTTTGTACACAACTATATTATATGCTCTTAATCGATAATTAATTCTAGACTTTTTTGGCTTGAATAAATAAAAAAAATTAAAAAAAAAATTAATATTTTATCTATAATAATATATAAAAAATGATTCATCATTTTTACATATACAATTTTTAAGAAGTTTTTATCTTTTGTTTATTATAGAATTACTCAATTTTTTTAAAATAAAAAATAATTCAATAATTTTATTTTATTAATTTAAATAAAAATTATTATTTTTCATCCTAACTGTTTAATAATATCTTGTTTCAAAATATTAATATAACCTTTTTATAATTTTTTCATTTTAAAATATATTAGTGAGGTGTTAAAATAAGTTATTTTGGACTCGGTGATAGAATTGTGATAGATGCCACGAGACCTGTTGAAACATTCGCTAGATGAAAAAATACAACAGGTGTCATCAAGGGAGGTGACGCCTTCTCTCACTCTTGTTTTATCGCAGTGCAGTTATTGTACCCTGCAGATGTCGCTGCGAGGACTGAAGTCTTAAGCTGAAGACGTCATGTGCATTGGCCTCTCCTAAAAGACGTTCTACACCTATTACTCACACCTTCCATTTTGCAATGGGTGGCAGAATCAGTTACAAAGTAATGGAAATAACATAAATAAGTGCAACGCACAGGGCTGTTGCTAGTGCTAGGTCATAAGCAAATAAGATGACCATCCTTGGCTTCATATGAACATGACTAAGAAACATAATTATGTTTATGATATATATATATATATATATATATATATATATATATATATATATATATATATATATATATCTATCAATTGCAACGATCATAGTGCAACCCATACATTTAATCGATAGTGGGTCTTGAAAGGCTTGCAAGTTTGAAGATCAATAACAATCCCAACAAATGAACCCAAGCAATTCCTACAATGATGAATAGGTTAAAAATTCATAGTAAATGGAAAACATAAAATATAATATTGTAACATGTTCAATTAAGATTTAAAAAGAATTGCGTGTCTAAAAATCAATAAGGGATTCATTTCTTTTATTTTTGAACGTGTGAAGGAAAATTACTCTTTTTTTTTTTTGTAAGAAGTGAAAAGATAGACATAAAATGTTTTTCTACATATGAACTAATTAATGGAGTACAAATTCTATATTCTTACTAATAAAGACTAATAACCTCTCAATGGCGAGTTACTGAATAGTTCAATTATTTATTAGAAGCTTTAATATGGATTATATCCATAAATTAATAACAATACAATAAATATAATTTATTAATTGATGTTAATCTATAATAATAATAAAAAAATAAAGAATAATTATATAAATAAATATATAAATATATCAAAAAGGGAAAGCAATGATAAGTATTTGGAGGCACATCCATTTTGGTATTTACTTTTGAATAATGTATATCTCCACGGAAATACAAAACAAGGGCCAAAATCCAAGAGCTCCAAATAGCCTGATGATACTTCAAGATTATTTACTAATAATTAAATATTATTTTTATAAATGATAGACTAATTTTTATGAATGTATTTTATGTTAGAAATTTTATTTCTAATAAATATTGTGGACTACATATATTATTTGTAGTATTTATATTAGTTATTTACATTTAGTTGGGCTCAATAAAAGTGATCTAATTTTAGTGAGCCTTTAGACTGCCAACAGGAAAAACTGATATGGGCCCAAATAAGTGGAAACCAGATTTGGCCCGCTAGGGGTTCATGGGAACCCTAATAGGTTTAAAATCATAAAGATGGTCATGGTCCCCAATATGCCAAATCAGAAACACACGTCTCTCTGTCTCCCCATCAGAAGAGTAACATCAAGTCCCATCAAGGAATCTAGTGATTTGGCTGAGGAAGATCATTGCACCAAAAGACTATTTCGCTGCAACCTTTTGATCAACGTCAATGGATACAGGTACGTATTATTAACATTAACTCTGTAATCTCAGACAACGGTTCTTAATATTGATAAATGAAAAATTTCTATTTGGCTTAAGAAATTTATCCCAACAAGTGGTATCAGAGCCGCCGTTGTTATTAGGTTATGGGGTTCTAAAGTATATTGTTACAAAAAAAAAATTTCTCTCTTCATTGATAATACGTGTATTTGAATGCGTTGGTCATTTTTTTCTTCTTCTTCAATTTGGTTTAATTGATTATACGGATAAAGAGATCGATTAAAAATTGAATTTTTATTAAAGAGAATTTTTTTGAAATTGTATAATTTTTTGTGAATGTTATAAATTTGTATATGTAACAATTTTGCAATGATCCTGAAGACATTGTCAAATGTAGAAATTTTTTGAATTTTTAATTTTCTCACCGGAAGTGAGTTAATTGTGCAAAAATGCAATAAAGGAATATTTTCTCACCAGAAGTGAGTTAATTGTGCAACAATGCAATAAAGAAACATTTTCTCACCAGAAGTGAGTTAATTGTGCAACAATGCAATAAAGAAACTTTTTCTCACTAGAAGTGAGTTAATTGTGCAACAATGAAATAAAAGAATATTTTTCTCACCGGAAGTGGAAAAATAATATTGTGTTTGATCCTTTGAGTACCACCAGAAGTGGGAATTTTTTGTTTTTTTTGTCAAAATCATTGTTGTTATATTAAATGATATTTGGGAAAATTATATAATTAATATATATTGAATTCCACATTATAGTTTTTTTTAATGGCATTCGCGTAAGAATTATTTTCTTGAAAATTGATTGATATTATGTTCAAATTTAAATTGATATTTTTTTTATATATCAAATTTGAGTGCGAATGTCGGCAGATTATAGACCCTCTTTATTAATTAATTTGTCTGATAATTTTTTAATTAAATAAATTAATGTAATATATTGCCAAAGCAATCCCTATTATAGAAGTTAATTTGATTAAAAAATTACAATAGATGTTAGTATGAGATTATTTATGCGATTTGTGCTCATCCCAAAGGAAGACACAATTTGGCCAAATAATAACATGCCTGTGATGATAAATATGTGACAATTATAAAGTTACAATCATGTGAATAATAGTCGGTCCAAAGAAAGGCTATTATTTGACAGAATTAATTGTCAATATTTGATCGTTGCATTGAGAGTATCACTAACAAGTTAATTTGTATGTCCAAAGACAAAGAATTAATGTTGTGCTCGGTATCTTGTAATGGGTCTATTATGTAAATAATCTGCATGTTTTATTTATTTTATTTTACTGTGAGCATGTAATTAAATTAAATTTTTTTTTATGTTCTATTACAGTTGTTGTTGCTAGTGCTGTTAACTTATCTGCTCAAATTAATTATATACATATGCTTAATGGGACAAACTTTAAGGCCTGGAAGGAAGCAGTTGAGATAATTCTTGGCTGCATGGATCTTGATCTTGCACTTCGGGCTGAGAAACCCACTCCAAATCCGGAAAACCCGGATGAGGATAAGGTTGAAAAGTGGGAACGCTCAAACCGAATGTGTTTGATGATCATGAAGCGATCTGTTCCAGAAGTTTTTCAGGGCTCTATTTCTGAAAGCCAAAATGCTAAAGGTTTCCTTGATGTTGTTGAGCAGTATTTCACCAGTAATGAGAAAGTTGATGCAAGCAGTTTGCTTGCTAAACTTATCTCTATGAGATACAAAGGTAAAGGAAACATAAGGGAGTACATTATGGAAATGTCTAATCTCGCGTCAAAACAAAAAGCATTAAAGTTAGAGCTGTCTGATGACTTACTCGTGCATCTAGTTTTGATTTCCCTTCCTACACACTTTGGACAATTCAAGGTGAGTTATAATACTCAGAAAGATAAATGGACCTTGAATGAATTGATTTCTCACTGTGTGCAAGAGGAGGAAAGGCAGGAAAGAGAAAAGACTGAAAGTGCTCATTTAGCGTCAAGCTCTTAGAGTAGGAAGAGAAAGAATAATAAGAATGTTGTAGAAAGGACTTCTCAACTAAAGAAAGTCAAAAAGGATGAGAACACACCTACTTGCTTCTTCTGCAAGAAGCCTGGGCACATGAAGAAAGAGTGTCCCAAGTACGCCTCTTGACGTGTAAAGAAAGGTAATTTTCTCTCTTTTGTTTGTTCTGAAGTTAATTTAGCTTTTGTACCACGTGATACTTGGTGGGTAGATTCTGGTGCTACTACTCACATTAGTGTATCCATGCAGGGTTGCCTTTGGAGCCGACCGCCAAGTGATAATGAAAGATTTATATATGTGGGTGATGGCAACAAGGTCACAGTGGAGGCTATTGGAACATTTAGATTACAGTTAAAAACTGGATTTCATTTGGATTTATTTGAGACTTTTGTTGTACCGTCTTTTAGGAAAATTTTAATTTTTGTTTCTAGTTTGGACAAATTTGGTTTTTCTTGTTCATTTGGAAATAATAAATTTAGCCTCTATAAAAATTCAAATGTTGTTGGTTCTGGTTCTTTAATTGATAATTTATACTTACTAGATGTAGTTAGTTCCAATAAAGAAAATTTTAACATTGATTCTCGTGGTACGAAGCATAAAATAAATGAGAACTCAGCCACCTTATGGCATAAGCGTTTAGGCCATATCTCTAAACAGAGAATTCAGAGGCTTGTGTCAGATGAGATTCTTAAACCCTTTAAACTTGTCAGACTTTGAGGTTTGCGTTGAATGTATTAAGGGTAAACAAACAAATTCTAGAAAATTAGGTGCCGAAAGGGCTAAGGACGTTTTGGAATTAATTCACACAGATATTTGTGGACCATTCCCTACGGCATCTTGGAATGGACAACAATATTTCATTACGTTCATAGATGATTATTCAAGGTACGGCTACCTATTTTTATTTCACGAGAAGTCCCAATCCCTTGATGTTTTCAAATCTTTTAAAGCTGAAGTTGAGCTTCAACTTGGAAAGAAAATTAAGGCCGTCAAATCTGATCGTGGTGGTGAATATTACGGTAAAT
The DNA here is from genome assembly GCF_000230855.2 of Cajanus cajan. Taxonomy (NCBI): domain Eukaryota; kingdom Viridiplantae; phylum Streptophyta; class Magnoliopsida; order Fabales; family Fabaceae; genus Cajanus; species Cajanus cajan. Next base: position 55,383,172 of record NC_138525.1, read on the forward strand.
ATGATGGATCAGGTGAACAACGTCCAGGGCCTTTTGCGCTTTTCCTAAGGGAATGTGGCATCGTTCCTCAGTATACTATGCCTGAGAAACCAAGCATGAACGGTGTTGCAGAACGTAGAAACAGGACTCTTAAGGATATGGTGAGAAGTATGATTAGTCATTCTTCCTTACCAGAGTCATTGTGGGGAGAAGCGCTTAAGACTGCATTCTACATCCTAAATAGGGTACCAAGTAAAGCAGTTAACAAAACTCCTTATGAGCTATGGACGGGTAAAAGGTCAAGTCTAAAACATTTACACATTTGGGGTTGTCCGGCTGAAGCACGTCCTTATAGGCCACATGAAAGCAAGCTGGAGTCAAGGACTGTTAGCTGTTATTTTGTTGGTTATCATGAACGCTCTCGGGGCTATAAATTTTACAATCCCACTACTAGATCATTCTTTGAGACGGGGAATGCGAGATTCCTTGAGGATGTTGAGTTTGGGAAGGAAGAGAACATAAGAAATGTTGTCTTTGAGGAAAAACCTGTCATTGACAGTGATCAAGTCCTCGTGCCTATTACTATTCCAGTACCTACCCCAGTAATAGGTGACAATCATGGAGTGATTCCTAACATTGTCCCTACACAAGACAATATTGAGGTTCTCCCTCAAATACCTATAGAGCAAGCTCAACAATCTCAAGAAGAGTCATTAAGGAGATCCACTAGAGAAAGGAAAAGTGCAATTCCAGATGATTACATTGTGTTTCTTCAAGAACATGAGGATGGCATTGGTTTAACAGAGGATGATCCAATCAACTTCTGTCAAGCTATGCAAAGTTCTAGCTCTCAAAAGTGGATTGATGTCATGAAGGATGAGATGAAATCTATGTAAGACAACGATGTTTGGGATCTCGTTGAATTACCTGAAGGTGTGAAACCTATTGGTTGTAAATGGATATTTAAAACCAAGAGGGATTCAAAAGGTAATATTGAGAGATATAAGGCTCGTTTAGTTGCTAAAGGTTTCACTCAAAAGGAAGGCATTGATTACAAAGAAACCTTTTCTTCGGTTTCTTCAAAGGATTCTTTTAGAATAATAATGGCACTCGTAGCTCATTATGATTTAGAGCTCCATCAGATGGATGTTAAAACTGCGTTTCTAAATGGTGACATTGGAGAAATGATTTATATGATGCAACCAGAAAATTTTGTGTCTGGTGACTCAAAGTCCATGGTATGGAAACTAAAGAAATCCATTTATGGTCTCAAACAAGCTTCCCGTCAATGGTATCACAAGTTCCATCAAGTTATTACCTCATATGGTTTTGAGGCAAATATAGTTGATGATTGTGTTTATCATAAGTTTAGTGGGAGTAAATATATATTCTTAGTGTTATATGTCGATGATATACTGCTTGCCAGCAGCGATATATGCTTATTGCACGAAACCAAGAGATTTTTAACAAAGAATTTTGAAATGAACGATCTTGGTGAAGACTCTTTTGTATTAGGTATTAAGATACTAAAAGATCGTTCTCATGGTATCATAAGGTTATCACAAGAGAACTATATCGATAAAGTTTTAGATAGATTCGGCATGAAAGATAGTAAACCAGGAGATACCCCTATAGCCAAGGGAGACAAATTTAGCCTCAAACAATGCCCTAATAATGACCTTGAAAGAAATGAGATGCAAAAGATTCCTTATGCTTCAGCTATGGGAAGTCTAATGTATGCTCAAGTTTGTACTCGTCCCGATATTGCATTTATAGTGGGAGTTTTGGGCAGATATGATAGCAAACTTAGGAGAAGTGATGGATGATCTTCTCCACGGATTTGCTTAGGCCGGATCTTCTTCAATGGAGACTTGATTCTTCAACTCAAGAACACTTATAAGCTAAGAACTCACGGATGAACTCAACCTAGAACTAGGAGGGAAGCATCCAAGCTCAAGCATCAATGGAGAGCACACTTCAAAGAGAAGGATTCTAAGGTGAAATCCTAAGGTTTTGAAGATGAACTCTAAGGGACTTTTGAGAGAGGAAACTCGGCCAATGGCTCACAAATTTCTATTATGATCAAAAGTGAATACAAAATGTGTTAGGAGGGAACATATAATGCACCGAAAATAGGAGGAGACACTTGGCGCCACATGATAGGTCACATGTTGGCGCCAAGATTTGAATTCAAATTCAAATTTGAATTCAAACCTTGTGTCACATGTGCATAACCGGTCATGTAGAGCTAAATGTGAATTAGGCTGAATTTAGTATGTATTTAGGGTTGCATTTCGGTGTCACACTTGTGTAGCCAAGGTGGTGCCAAAAGTGTGACCTAAATGCAACTTAAATCCATCCTAAATTTAACCTAATTTGTCCTAATTCAAATGAACTACTAAACTTCCTTAAACCCTAATCTAATGACCAAAATACAATGGTCTAATGAATACAATGAATAGGAAAAAATACAAGGAGAAGAATGAGCCCAATATTGGGTACCAAAAGCCCAAAGGCCCATGAAGCCCAAAACTAGGCCCAACAAGCCTAAAACCTAAAATGCTACTCTATGTGGTCCAAAATACAAGACCAAAATATATGATACCTATACTAACATAATGTATACAAAACATATGAAAATAGCTATAACAAAATATGGCCCATGAAAAGTTCAACATGGGCCTTCCCAGGCCCATCAGGCCCATTGGGCCCTGACTGGCCCAAACCTTCATGTCTAGCCAACTCCTCTTGGATCTTTGAGTGTGTCACCTCTTGCATTCCCAAGTATGATTCCATCAAGATACTTAAGTAATCTTGGGATGCAGCATTGGAAAGCAGTAAAGCGTGTAATGCGCTATTTGAAGAGAACAAAAGGATATATGCTCACTTATCAGAAGTCTGACAGTTTAGAGATCATTGGATACTCAGACTCTGATTTTGCCGGATGTCAAGACAGTAAATGCTCCACATCTAGATACATCTTTATGTTGGCTGGAGGAGCTATCTCTTGGAAGTCTATTAAACAGACTATTATAGCTTCATCAACCATGGCTGCGGAGTTCATTGCTTGTTTTGAGGCATCCAACCATGGGATATGGCTGCGAAATGTTATCACTAATTTACGTGTGGTTAATGGCATTGAAAGGCCATTGAAAATCTATTGTGATAATAACTCTGCAGTTCTTTATTCCAATAACAATAGGAGTACAACCAAGTCAAAATTCGTTGATATAAAGTTTCTGGTTGTTAAGGAAAAAGTTCAGAATAAGCAAATTTCTATAGAATATATAGGGACTAATTTTATGCTAGCTGATCCATTTACTAAGGGTTTGGTGCCTAAAGTCTTTCATGAGCACACTGCTCATATGGGAGTAATTCCTTATAGTACCTTAGTTTAGTGGGAGTCTCATTTATGTTTTGTGTCTTCTTTATTTTTTAATTTTTCCAGATATTTGTATTATTTGGATTTTCTACAGTGTCGTCACCGGCCCAAACGGGCCTCGGCGGTCGCGAAGACGGTCGAGCTCGCTTTTATTTTAGTTTTGAAAATGTATTGGATTATTAGAACGACTTGTTCTCAAACTGAGACCTTGTCGATCTTATCCAATTTATTTATTAAATGTCTCACCAATCCATGTTAATCCCAAGCGGGACCCTCCATGGATTAGCGGTTTTCATAAAAAGGAAGGGTTCGTGGAGTGGCCACCAATGTTTTACTCAAAACATTGGAAAAAGGGATAAGGCAATTGATTTTATAAATCAACTTCGACCATTACAACCAGAGTTGGGTAAGGGAGTCGGTTACGTGTGGGGAAGGTGTTAGCACCCCACAACGCCCCTTTCGGGTTCCCTATGACAGATTATTTCTAAAAATAATAGTACAAAATTACTAAATTACCCCTATTTATTCTAAGCAATTATAAATTAACTATCTACATGATGACAGTTTAAATATGCACACAGAAAGCAGTAAAAGGAAGGATTTAAGAAGAAACCTTTGAAGCGTGCTTTTATATATTTCGTAAAACTGGGAAGCTTTTTGGCGTTCCCTCGCTCTACAAGCCCGCTCGCTCCCTCCTATAAAATTTTAACTATGGAAATCCGGAGGATTTCCCTTCGACTAGGTTCGATCCTCAAGCAAAATGGCTCGGGGCTCAAGAACTTCGTCGGATCAACTCTCCAAGTGATTTCTAGGGCAGAACACTGCTCAAAAACCCCAGAATACTCAAGGAGAGGGTTGAAACTATGTTCCAAAGTGTCCTATGACGTCAAAATGACGCCATATTTATAGGGAACAGGCGCAATACGGGCTATGGAATCAATACGGCCGTATTGAAATTTTTGAACTTCAATACGGCCGTATTGAACTCAATACGGCCGTATTGAAATTCAGAAATTTCAATGCGCCCGTATTGAGTTCACTGCGGCTGTATTGAAGCTTCAATACGGCCGTATTGATTTCAGTACGGCCGTATTGAAGTTTCAGAAACTTCAATACGCCGTATTGAGTTCACTGCGGCCATATTGAAGCTTCAATACGGCCGTATTAAGTTTAGTACGGCCGTATTGGGCTTCATTCCCTCCACTTCCTTATTTTAAGCTACTCTAAAACCTCTAGACCTACAGAGAACCCTCCTAGGGCCTTCCAGGAGTCCTTCTGGCTGATCTTCCTTCAGTCTTCGAGAGTCTTCAAGCTTTATTTCCGACCCGGACAATTTTAGGGGTCTACAGCTGCCCCCCCCTTTACTTAGTCAAACGGCCTTTTGGTGTACCGATTGACAAGTAAAGGAGTTGACCCAATTGTCCGGGTAATGTGCCAACCTTCTGACTTGTAATGTCTTCTGGTGGAAAATTGTTGAGTAGCCTCTCCAGGTTGATGCATACCTCGGCGTTTCTGACAACCTTGGTAGTTGAGTACCGCCTCTCCAGGCCCTGCCTCTTAACATTCGGCAGTTGAGTATTGCCTCTCCAGGCCCTGCCTCTTAACATTCAGCAGTTGAGTATTGCCTCTCCAGGCCCTGCCTCTTAACATTCAGCAGTTGAGTATTGCCTCTCCAGGCCCTGCCTCTTAACATTCAGCAGTTGAGTATTGCCTCTCCAGGCCCTGCCTCTTAACATTCAGCAGTTGAGTATTGCCTCTCCAGGCCCTGCCTCTTAACATTCAGCAGTTGAGCGTTGCCTCTCCAGGCCCTGCCTCTTAACATTCAGCAGTTGAGTATTGCCTCTCCAGGCCCTGCCTCTTAACATTCAGCAGTTGAGTATTGCCTCTCCAGGCCCTGCCTCTTAACATTCAGCAGTTGAGTATTGCCTCTCCAGGCCTTGCCTCTTAACATTCAGCAGTTCCTGCCTCTTAACATTCGGCAGTTGAGTATCGCCTCTCCAGGCCCTGCCTCTCAACATGAGGTAGTTGAGTATCGCCTCTCCAGGCCCTGCCTCTCAACATGAGGCAGTTGAGTATAGTTTGTCTCCACAGTCCACAATGCTGCTTCGACGGTTTGTTTTTCTGATTTTGTGCCGCTGAGGGCTGGATAACGCAGGGATCCGTCTAGGGGATGTGCAGTCATTCATAGGTTCCTGTGCCCCAACTTGCATTGCATTGTTGGTACCCATGGGGAATTTTTTGACTCCTTGAGGTGTAGACACAGATGCTCTCTTCTTTGAGCGATGCCTTATGTTTGGCTGACGTCCTTTTGACGTAGGTGGAGTATCCCGGTTGTCCTTATTCGGGTATCTCTTTTGGATTTTCTGATTTTTGCTGCCTCTGTGTAGGCTGTTATCCACTGGGGATTTTGTCATTCATTTCTTGACTGGCCTCTTCTGTTAGGCAAATAACCTTGATGTTTGGTGCTTGGCTGGATGCCGCATTCCGCTTGGGGAATATTTATTGATATTTTTTGATTTTTTTCTTTTTGTAGGAATGCCTCTTGAGTAGGCGACTGGGGATTTGGGGATCTTATGTATCCCAGAGTATTATTTAGGAAGCCTCTACAGGCTTAGATTCACTCAACGCCTGAGTTGGAGAGCTATCTTCACTGAGGAAGTTTAAGTCCTTTGACTTGGATATTCTGCTTGGGAGATCGTACTTCCATTGGGGATTTTGACGATCTTGCTTTGGTAACTCTCGCTGGGGATTTGTTCCATGAGCTTGAGTTGAAATATCTCTGGGGAGTATTATTTCAGCAAGCCTCTCCAGGCTCAGTTATTCTGAAAGAGTATTATTTCGGCAAGCCTCTCCAGGCTTAGTTATTCTGAAAGAGTATTATTTCGGCGAGCCTCTCCAGGCTCAGTTATTCTGAAAGAGTATTATTTCGGCAAGCCTCTCCAGGCTTAGTTATTCTGAAAGAGTATTATTTCGGCGAGCCTCTCCAGGCTCAGTTATTCTGAAAGAGTATTATTTCGGCGAGCCTCTCCAGGCTCAATTATTCTTGAAAGAGTATTATTTCGGCGAGCCTCTCCAGGCTCAGTTATTTTGTATGAGGCGATTGATTTTCTAAATCTTTTGCCTTTTTTGTCGTTTTTGGCTTTTTCTGTATTTTTTGCCTTTTTTGTCATTTTTTGGTTTTTTCTGTATTTTTGCCTTTTCTGTTGTTTTTCGGCTTTTTCTGTACAGAAATGTCTCAGTTATTCTGAGAGAGTATTATTTCGGCGAGCCTCTCCAGGCTCAATTATTCTGAGAGAGTATTATTTCGGCGAGCCTCTCCAGGCTCAGTTATTTTGAGAGAGTATTATTTCGGCAAGCCTCTCCAGGCTCAGTTATTTTGAGAGAGTATTGTTTTGGCAAGCCTCTCCAGGCTCAGTTATTCTGAGAGTATTCTTTCGGCAAGCCTCTCCAGGCTCAGTTATTCTGAGAGTATTCTTTCGGCAAGCCTCTCCAGGCTCAGTTATTCTGTATGACGCTGTTGATTTTCTAAATCTTTGCATTTTGCTTGCTGCTGTCATACACAAGCAATTTTTCTATTTTTTCTATTTTATGTGGTTGCCTCATGACGAGGTCTTTGAAAATTTCTTTATGGCCAATACGGCCGCATCCATTTCAGTACGCCCGTATTGAGTTGAAATTTTGTTCATAACCCTGATTTTAGTACGGGTGTACTGAACATGATACGGGCGCATTGTTTTTTCTGAAGTTTATATTTTTTGTTTTTTCAATAAACAGAGAATAAGTGATCTTCCAGTACACCTATCATCTGTATGCATGTATGCAGTATGATGCACCTAATTCTATTTGATTCATTTTTCAAAAGAATTAACCGATGCATTTTTCTATTTGGATTTTTGCCATTCCTCCAGACGGACTGTGCGCTGCCGACTTCTATAACCGAGGAATGATGCGTATTATATTGAGATTTGGTGTCATCAACCAAATGATCCTTCCCTTCCTTTAGAAGACGTGTCAACCCTCCTATTGACCACTATATCTCCATGTTTCCACTAGATTATTCTAAAATCGTTTGGGACAAGAGAGAAAAGAAGGAAAGGTATATTTTTTCGAAAGTTTGTGTTTTAGAGGGGATTTATTTTTATTTTGAAAAATTGTTTTTGTAAGAATGGCTGGCCAAGGTAGGCTTATTGTGTTTAGGTTTGTTCGATTAAACACTTGTGAAGTTAAGCACATCTTTGTTATTAATGATTTGTGCTTTAACAACTTGGATAGCTTTTCTTGAGCCCCTTGTTGAATTCAATTGATGGTACCATCATGGATTTATTTAGTTTTTTTCTTTTTTTGACGGCCCTAACTTTTGCCTAGGTCACCCTTTTCGTGGGATTCCTAGCGGGTTTTTGTCTTCATTTTGTAACCCTAACTTTTGCCTAGGTCACCCTTTTGTGGGATTCCTAGCGGGTCTTTTGCTCTTATTTTTACGCAGCCCCCTTTTTGGGTTTCCTACCGAGCTTTTTGTTTTTTAGGATTTTTGTCCTGAATGGATTTCTTTATCCATGATGGCACTTATTGAGACCAAGAAAAGGTGCTCCAAGTTGTCATGCACATTTCCACATAAAAATGATGCGGGTTTATTGATTATTAAGACGATTTTAACCTCATTTATGTTTATTCAAACAGGATTAAATAATGTGGTCTAGAATTTTATTGCAAGCAAGAAAAGAAGCAATAAGAAATAATGAAGAATGATTTTATTATAATCATAGTGGAAACATGTGCCCTATCGAGGCTCGGGGGTCGGGCTGTCCCCGAGGAGTGATCTCTAATAGTCACTGAATTTACACATCCCTATTAGAAGGAAAGGGACACTTGATGACAACAGCTGGCCTTGACGTTTGTGAACCAGCCTTCCTAAAGATCTGGCTTAAAGAACGTCGAGAAGGATCTTGATTCCTCTTCGTTCTTTGATCTTTAACAGGGTTGTATCCTAACCCTTGTTTCCCCGGATTATCCTTGATAATGGGTAGCTCCGGGATTCCTTGGGAGTCCTTGCCTAATCCTTGTCCTGGCAAGTATCCGTTCTTGGTGAGCATGGAGGCTACCTTCTTCATTTCTCGGGGAAACGTTTCGACATTGGCGATTTCCAATGCTTGGAAGGCGGTTTCTAAAGCTTCCTCTGCTGCATCCACGTAAGGTATGGTGGATGGCTTGCTGATGAGTATGTCATCTTCAGCTTGTACGGTCACCAGTTTGTCATCCACTATGAACTTGACTTTCTGGTGGAGCGTAGAGGGTACAGCTTTCGCATCATGAATCCAAGGTCGGCCAAGGAGACAGCTGTATGCCGGAGTAATGTCCATCACGTGACATTCGACGTTGAAGATAGTGGGTCCAATTTGGATTGGAAGATTGATCTCTCCCACCACTTCTCTTTTAGAACTGTCGAAAGCTCGAACGATCATGTTGCTCGGGTGCATTTGGACTCCCTTGATTGCCAATTGCTTGAGCGTTCTTTTTGGCATCACATTCAAGGAAGATCCATTATCTACCAAGACTTTAGCGATGTGATACTCCTTGCACTTTACAGAGATGTGCAAGGGCTTGTTATGATTCGGTTCCCCAGCGGGGATTTCTTCATCGGTGAAAGTGAGGTGATCACTAGCCGTGATGTGACTAACAATCCCCTCAAACTTGTCTTGGGAGATAGTGTGCGACACATATGCCTCGTTCAAGACTTTCGACAGAGCTTGCCGATGCGGTTCGGAGCTTAGGATCAACGACAACAGCATAATCTTTGCTGGCGTCCTATGAAGTTGATCCACGATGGAGTACTCGCTCTGTCGGATAAACTTTAACAGCTCATTAGTCTCCTCCTCGGATTCTCTATCTTCCTCAATTTTCTCCTTTTCTTTTCCTTTATTCTTGGGAGCTTTGTCGTGCAGATCTTCGGGAGTGTAGATCCTCCCACTCCTAGTCATGCCCCCAAGTCCAGCGATGTTAGAGATATCGCTGTCGGCAGAAGAGTGGATGTCGTATATCCACGGCACAGCCTTATTTGATTCGTAGGGAAAAGGCCTTGGAGCAGTGATCCTTAACGGTGTTGGACCTTCCCCTTTGTTCGTCTTGATTACCAACAACGAAGTTGACGTGTGTTCGCTTGACGCGGTTGTTGGCTTGCATTTAATAACGAACGGCGTGCGATCCATCTTTTGAACATACGCATCGCTTAATTCTTTCTTTTTATTACTGTTATTAATGGATTACTAGGAGAGATGTATGAAATGAATGACTCCTAGATCCCTCCATGATCTATATGCATGATATGAGATGATGATGTTGAATATGCATGCATTGTGTTTATTGAACTAAGCATTATCATGTTTTCGGGATGTTCCTAAGATGATGCATGATATTGCTTGGTTTGGATAAATAACCCTTTTTTCTTTTTTGGGTATTTTTATTTACTATATTTTTTGTATTTTTGGGTGAAAAGGGAAACTACCTATATGAATGTGATGAAGGTAGATGTTAACACCGTATAATGGAAGATTCTTATTCCTATTTATTCTTATTTTAAAAAGGAATGTTGTATGTTTAAAAGGTGCAATGTATGCTCATACAATGTCACATAAAAATGCACAAACAATTCACTCATCCACGAACAGTCACGAGCGAATCACGAGGTAGGGGTATCCTGCAGAAAAGTGCATATTCAAGGTAGGTTCTAACTGTTCTCACCAGTCCAAGGCCCCCAAGGTGCCCCCATTATAGGGACCCAATTCCTCTCATCGTAGGTCGATGGAAAGCTCCAACGCACCGTCGGACTCAAGTTCATGGTTATCACCTTGAGTGATGTTTTCCGACAACGGTCTATGGGCACCTATAGACCCATTCGACAACCGGCCGTACTAACATCCACTCCCTATGGTTAATCACTCATGCCCCCGGGTATAGAGGGAACTGTTGTGTGCAAAGGTTTGTGTACAGTTTGTATTTCAAACAATTGCGGAATTTAAACATACAACAGTTATTTAAAGCCATATAATAAATCATGTTATCATACAAGCAAGGGGTAACGAAGTAATTTTTAACTATTATTTGTTAAAAACAATCTGTCACTAAATGGGACTGACTCTCGAGGCTTCCCCAGTGAAGTCGCCATCTGTCGCCACCGGCCCAAACGGGCCTCGGCGGTCGCGAAGACGGTCGAGCTCGCTTTTATTTTAGTTTTGAAAATGTATTGGATTATTAGAACGACTTGTTCTCAAACTGAGACCTTGTCGATCTTATCCAATTTATTTATTAAATGTCTCACCAATCCATGTTAATCCCAAGCGGGACCCTCCATGGATTAGCGGTTTTCATAAAAAGGAAGGGTTCGTGGAGTGGCCACCAATGTTTTACTCAAAACATTGGAAAAAGGGATAAGGCAATTGATTTTATAAATCAACTTCGACCATTACAACCAGAGTTGGGTAAGGGAGTCGGTTACGTGTGGGGAAGGTGTTAGCACCCCACAACGCCCCTTTCGGGTTCCCTATGACAGATTATTTCTAAAAATAATAGTACAAAATTACTAAATTACCCCTATTTATTCTAAGCAATTATAAATTAACTATCTACATGATGACAGTTTAAATATGCACACAGAAAGCAGTAAAAGGAAGGATTTAAGAAGAAACCTTTGAAGCGTGCTTTTATATATTTCGTAAAACTGGGAAGCTTTTTGGCGTTCCCTCGCTCTACAAGCCCGCTCGCTCCCTCCTATAAAATTTTAACTATGGAAATCCGGAGGATTTCCCTTCGACTAGGTTCGATCCTCAAGCAAAATGGCTCGGGGCTCAAGAACTTCGTCGGATCAACTCTCCAAGTGATTTCTAGGGCAGAACACTGCTCAAAAACCCCAGAATACTCAAGGAGAGGGTTGAAACTATGTTCCAAAGTGTCCTATGACGTCAAAATGATGCCATATTTATAGGGAACAGGCGCAATACGGGCTATGGAATCAATACGGCCGTATTGAAATTTTTGAACTTCAATACGGCCGTATTGAGTTCAATACGGCCGTATTGAAATTCAGAAATTTCAATGCGCCCGTATTGAGTTCACTGCGGCTGTATTGAAGCTTCAATACGGCCGTATTGATTTCAGTACGGCCGTATTGAAGTTTCAGAAACTTCAATACACCGTATTGAGTTCACTGCGGCCATATTGAAGCTTCAATACGGCCGTATTAAGTTTAGTACGGCCGTATTGGGCTTCATTCCCTCCACTTCCTTATTTTAAGCTACTCTAAAACCTCTAGACCTACAGAGAACCCTCCTAGGGCCTTCCAGGAGTCCTTCTGGCTGATCTTCCTTCAGTCTTCGAGAGTCTTCAAGCTTTATTTCCGACCCGGACAATTTTAGGGGTCTACATACAGAAATAAAGTTGATGTTCATAATTTTATTATGAGCTTGTTTTTGTGCAATATATATATATATATGTTGCGTTTTGAATGGATCTCTATAAAGAATAAAGTTTGGACCAGTTGGAAATAGACATGATTAAGATCACGTTGCATGTAATTTCCATGCCACTTATCCATATTTGATCTATGTCATTGAGTGCATACAATTGTGGTGATTATTGTGGTTTAGTCACATTAGATAATGATGAAAGCTGCAGTGGTTCCCTGTTGTTGTATGAGATGGACCAGATTGTTTAAGGGGAGTCTAAAAGTAAATAGCATACGGTTACGCGCCTAAAGAATTTTGTGATATAAATACTTAAATGAATATGAAGCCCAAGTGAGAGATTGTTAGAAATTTTATTTCTAATAAATATTGTGGGCTACATATATTATTTGTAGTATTTATATTAGTTATTTACATTTAGTTGGGCTCAATAAAAGTGATCTAATTTTAGTGAGCCTTTAGACTGCCAACAGGAAAAACTGATATGGGCCCAAATAAGTGGAAACCAGATTTGGCCCATTAGGGGTTAATGGGAACCCTAATAGGTTTAAAATCATAAAGATGGTCATGGTCCCCAATATGCCAAATCAGAAACACACGTCTCTCTGTCTCCCCATCAGAAGAGTAACATCAAGTCCCATCAAGGAATCCAGTGATTTGGCTGAGGAAGATCATTGCACCAAAAGACTATTCCGCTGCAACCTTTTGATCAACGTCAATGGATACAGGTACGTATTATTAACATTAACTCTGTAATCTGAGACAACGGTTCTTAATATTGATAAATGGAAAATTTCTATTTGGCTTAAGAAATTTATCCCAACATTTTATTTATATGAAATATGTGGTTTTTATTAAATAAGTTTTATTTAGTAACTGAGGGAAGAAAAGTAAAATTTGGTTAAATTATTTTTATTGAAGGGTTAAGCATAGATTATGGTTAAGAAAGGGGTAATGACAATTCTTTCATTTTACACTTCTCATTTTTTATTTTTACACTTACTCTCAAGAACTGGAAAAAGAATTCGAGTTCGTTGGAGATCACCTCAATAATTTGCACCCTTATCTAACGTTCATCAAAGTAAGGGGAAGCGAATAATCTCACTTTAGGCATTGAGTAACTGTTGGACAGTAATATTATCTCTCAATCTCTTCTCTATTATATGTGTTGTATGAGGGGAAACATCAAATTCTGATTTGTATTGTGTTTTTGTCTTTCTTGTGATTCTTCAATGCTCTAGTTGATGTTAATTATAATGTATATGTATGTTTGATTTCGCATTTTAAACTAGTCTTATGAATCTTGGATTGTTCACAAGTTCTTGTGAGACCCTTAAGGGAATGCATTTTTAGTGATTGTATAAGAAATTGATATGAATATATAATTATGTGTAATTTGTGCCTTTTAGAAGTGTATCTTGACCTTTATAAGTGTTTTATCAATTGGGTTTGTAAATTGGTAACTTGTACTCATTGTATGCATTTTGCATTTTTTTTTTTGTAGAATTTGGGTTTCTAATACAATGCTAGACTTCACCTTGAGTTCGTCAGATGTCATTATGACTAAGAGTTAAGTTGCTCTCTATGCCACTCACGTTGGCCATGGGTTAGTCCTCACTGGGTGTGGGGGCTTTGGGGAGCTCCTTATGATGATCTCATCGGTCATGAGGTAAGTCACATCAAACACAGGGTGCTCTTTGGGTGCACCACGTCGAACGGGGAGGTTGTTGTTGGTGATGTCCTGTACTTTGTACCTCTTCTTGTTTGTGACTAGTAATGATTGATTTGGGTGACTCTTAGGTTAATTGATGGATATGACTAAGTATGATGATTTGAGTATGAAATTGTGATGTCATAATGAATGAATGTTGCAAATGGTGTTGATATTGGTAAATCGTTGTGAATATGCATAGTGATAGCATGATATTGCATTAAGCCTCACGTGACAAGCATCATATGCACACAAATTGGCAAATCAACAAATTAACACACACACACATATATATTTGGCTGATGTCACATGCATTTGCAAATCATAGTCCGTGCCCATTGCATTATGTGTGTGAATGTGTATTGTGTGATGAGTGATGTGGTGTATATATATATATATATATATATATATATATATATATATATATATATATATATATATATATGTATGTATGTATGTATGTATATATGTATATACATATGATATTTTGTTATTGTGTGTTTGGCTACTTGGACCTTATTCTATGTCATGAGTTATAGTGAGATGTTTCTCATTCCTCATTTTCTATGTTGTTTTTAGTATTTATGTTGATGTAAGTGAGACTCGTCATGATGTGGATGATGTTGGTGACAAAACCTAGACCTCGTGTGAGAGTACTCTGATGGGATATGTCATCGATGCATAGTTAAGATTTGTCATTCATGTTGTTTAGTCGTATCTTAAGACATAGGGTTGGACTAATTTTGTAATGTTTTTATTTAGAGGTTATTGTTGGAGTAGTGACATGTTTAGTTGTTATGTGATATCTTATTCCAAACTTGATACTATTTAGTTGATTATTTGTATGTGAACTCAATTTTTGGTTAAAGCATTTCGTTACTATAATTATTATCATATGCAAGATAGGTGGTATTACAACCCCTGCATGCCACTGTAAAATGTGAGGAGCATTGACATTATAGGCTCAACACTACATACAAGTGCTTGTTTGATGAAGTTATTGGAGTACTTAAGAAGAAAACAACAAGCACCCAATGTTCAAATAGAAAAGGTGTTGGGACATCTTTAGGAAGCGCCAATGCCCATGACATCTTTAGCCAAAAATGTCATTTCCCATGACAACAACATCTACAACAGACAAAAACTACTTTGCAACAGAGCAAGAATGAGAGAGTGTGACACTCCCCTTAACAATATTTGTGTTTATTTTGTTATTTGACGACTTCTCTCACAATACTACCATTATTTCCAAAATAATTTGTGTTTGATAAATTATATAAAAATAATAATTTTAAAAATAATTTATTTATTTATTAATGCCAAAAGCCTTTAATCCCTTTTCAATTTTTCATATATCACTATAAGAAAAACGTAAATCTTTGACAGAAAATTTTCGACGAATACAAATCCGTCAGAAAATAAATTTTTCGACAAAAAAATTCGTCAAAAATTTCTGACGAAAATTTTTGACAGAAAAATCCATCAGAAAAAATAGGTCAGAAATTTCTGACTGATTTTTATCCGTCGGTAATTTCTGATGGAAAAATCCGTCAGAAATTATTGACAGATTTTTTCGTGGGAAAATTTATATTTTTGATGAAAAAAAATCGTAAGAAAAATTATATTACTTATAAAATATTTTTGACAAATTTATATTTGTCGAAAATGTAAGAATTTATTTACAAAATTGACAATCATATATTAAAAATAATAATAATATTTTAAATATATATCTGTGCGTGTGTGTATATATGAGGAGGGTTATAATAATACCGGTATAATTTTTGCTAAGTATTACACCGGTCAATAACTTTATATTAAATGAGAATTTTGTAAATCTAACCGTTAAATTGAAAATTCTTTACTCTTAAATCATATATACAAAATTTTATATTAATCGAAGATGATTTCTTATAAAACAAAATTAACGTAATATATACATTTCAAAATATATAAAATATGAACATTTTGATTACCTTGACGTTGTTGTTCAATTTTAACAAAATTTGATATAAACACATAAATTAATATGAACTTTTCATCAAACAGTTGGATTTACAAAATTCACATTTAATATAAAGTTATTGAACGATATGTAATACTTAATAAACGTTACACCAGTATTAGTATATATATATATATAGAGAGATAGAGAGAGAGAAAGAGGAGGAATCAAATAACTTACAAAATAACTTTTGGTAAAGTTATTTCGCTTAATAACTCATGGTATGTGTTGAATTTCATCGATCCAATTGTTAAATTAAAGTTATTAAATTTTATTAATAATTAATATAAAAAAATTAATTAGCTTTGGAATAAATTATTTGCTAATTAACAATATAATTGAAACATTAATTATTTTAAATTGTTTAACTAAAATCTTATTGACAATTTACTATATGATCTTAATATTTTTGTATAACTAATATTTGGTTTTAAATTTGATATGAAAATATAATGATATAGTTAGATAAGATTTTAAGTTAATATTTTATTAATGGTTGATAATTAGAAAATAAATAAGGATAAATACATTTTTTTTTAATTTTATATTTTGATTTAAGATAAATAAATATATTAAATTAATTAATAATTTATATTTAAAATGTTAAAATTTAATTTATAAGTATGTAATAAATAAATATTTATAATTTTATAAATTATATTATCATTATAAATTATAAAAATAAATAATTTAAATTATAATTTTAAATAGAAATAAGTAGATTGTTAATTATAAAAGTAAGTATATATAAATAAAGATTAATTAAATATTATTATTATTATTATTATTCGTAATATAATTATTATATATTATTATATTTTTATAGTAATCTAACGGTTGGATTTACAAGATTCACATCTAATATAAAGTTATTGAACAATGTGTAATATTTAGTAAAAGTTATATGAGTGTTAGTATAACCTTCTTCTCTCTCTCTCTCTCTCTCTATATATATATATATATATATATATATATATATATATATATGATGAGGGTTCAAACGACATCGGTGTAACTTTTACTAAGTGTTACACCGCTCAATAACTTTATATTAAATGTGAATTTTGTAAATCCAACCGTTAGATGGAAAGTTCATATCTCTTAGATCATATATGTCAAATTTTGTTAAAATTGAACAACAACTTGAAGGTAATCAAAGTGTTCATATTTTAGTATATTTTGAAATGTATATATTACGTCAATTTTGTTTTATGAGAATGAAGTATCAAATCATCTTAGATTAATATAAAATTTGATATATATGATCTAAGAGATATGAACTTTCAATCTAACGGTTGGATTTACAAAATTCACATTTAATATAAAGTTATTGAGCGGTGTAACACTTAGTTAAAGTTACACCGGTGTCGTTTGAACCCTCCTCTATATATATATATATATATATATATATATATAGAGAGAGAGAGAGAGAGAGAGGAGGAATCAAATAACTCTTGGTAAGGTTATTCCGCTCAATAACTTATGGTGTTTGTTGAATTTCATCGATCAAATTATTAAATTAAAAGGTATTAAATTTTACTAATAATTAATATAGAAAAAAATTAATTAGCTTTGGAATAAATTATTTTCTAATTAACAATATAATTGAAACATTAATTATTTTAAATTATTTAACTAAAATCTTAAATATTGACAATTTACAATATGATCTTAATATTTTTGTATAACTAATATCTGATTTTAAATTTGATATTAAAATATTATTTAAAATATTAAAATTTAATTTATAAATATGTAATAAATAAATATTTATAACTTTATAAATTATATTGTCATTATAAATTATAAAATTAAATAATTTAAATTATAATTTTAAATAGAAATAAGTAGATTGAAAATTATAAAAGTAAGTATATATAAATAAAGAATAATTAAATATATTATTGTTTTATTATTATTTGTAATATAAAATTATTATATATTATTATTATAGTACAAGTATGAGATTGTATAGTTGAGGATAACTTAAATGAATTAATTTGTACAAATTATACTGATAATATGCATATACATTTCAGTAGCTTATCTCGTGAGAACTTCACAATTAAGCATGTTTGACCTGGAGCAATGAATGAATGGGTGACCTTCTGGAAAGTTTCCTAGAAATTGCGCAAGTACTGATAAAAAACGTTAAAAAATGAAATGTTGTAAAATAGAATCCTTGAGAGGCTAAATATAAAGGTTATTACATTAATAAATTTATTAAAATTAAATAAAAAATATAAGATATTAATTTTTTGACAAAATTTTTCGTCAGAAATTTCTGACGGAATAAAGTATTTTTTACGCCCCTTTTTTTTATGGATTAAAATTCGTCAAAAATCCTTAATTGCGTCGAAAATTTACTTATTTCTGTCAAAAGTTAGCATTTTTCTTGTATATAGGTATTTTTAATCCATTTTTATTTTTACCAGCACATTTTATTTTTATACAATTTTTACTATTTGTACATCGTACTAACAACATCCTCCCTAAATTTGAAAAATATATTATGATAAAATATATTTATATAATAAATAAATGATTATTAAAAATATTTAACTTATTGTTTAATTAATTGATCCCTTTATTTGCTTGAGATTAATATTTCGTGTTTCAGTTGTTATAATTTAGAGATCTTCAACTATTAAAAAATATACTGAAGAACAAAATAAAAAATATCTTTTAATTAATTTATTTAATTTTATATTGAGATATTGATTATAAGTTAATACACATATATTCTATATTTTTGATAAATTTTATGATTCAAAAGAAAATATTTATAAATTAGATAAATGATAGGATGTATTTAACGATTCTGATTTAGCGTTTATTACTTAGATCTATTATTAAAAAAGAAGACAAATCCCTCTTTAATTAATAGTATTATTGTTCTAGATTCACTATGTCATCATGTGATGGAGCACGAGAATATAAAATATATTGTATGGTTGATTAATAATCATATCCTTTAACATAAAGCATGAGAATATATAATATCTGGATAGGGAGAAAAAAATCAATGGATAAAGCACAAAGTTATTAAGGATGATTTTTAAATACTCTACTTATTAATTTTAATAATTTTTTTTATAAATATTTAAAAATTATTAAATATTATCAATAACTAATAAATGGTTCACAATTTTTTAGTACACTCATGAGAGAAAAGATGTGTCAAAGATATCTTCTTGAATTCTCTCAGTAAGTAAGTACTCCATTGTACTTATATAAAAGGAAAAAATATCAATTTTACATAGATTAAGGTTACTTAAAAGTATTTATTTATGATTTCATATAAAATATACACTGCATTTTTTAAAATATTCTTAATAATATTTATTACAAATAGTATTTTTATCTTACTTTTAATAACATAATTAAGTAATCAAATGAAATAAATCAATTATGTAAAGAGATAATAAAGCGCGATTCACTTAATTGATGATAAGATTGAACTGCTTTAACTTGAATTATTGAGGTGGAATTGATATTAGCTATCCTCCATTAATTACATGAAGTAATTTGGTTGATATTAAAGTAAACTTTCCTTGAAGTTTCCGATGATACTAAGTTTAGAATGTGACAACATCTTTAAACTTTTCTTAGATTAGTGACTAACGAGATCATCCCATCCCACACTTTTCTCTATATCTGCACTTGTATCATTTCTCTGATCATTGACACTTGTCCATATCTTTAACTTTTACAAATTTCAGGGCATGGAAGCCCGTGTTTATATACTGCTTCTCGTGGTTCTATGCCCTTGATTTTCGCCTAATTAATCTCCGAGGATACCCATTAGTTGAATCCTTTTATTATTTATTTATTTGGTACCGTTGAATTCTAATCTAGTTGATTGGGTCATCCAAAATCGTTCACGTGGTTTCAGCCAATCAAAAGCTAAGAAACAAGAAGGAACAACACACCAATGTTTCAAACATTCTTTCGTTCAAAAAATAAAAAAATACTGTAAATTCTTTTTTTTTTTGGTGTATGATATTTTTACAAGACGAAGTCCCTACTCCCTAGAAATGCTTAGGGAAAACAGTAAGTTAAATCTGCTATAATATCTCTTGCAGCAAAATTTGGTACAAAATCAAAAACTTCAAAACAAAAAAAAATAGTAATTCCCATCCCATACTATGCAAACTTATCCGCAATCTGATTGACTTTACGATACACATGTTGCCAAACGATCGATGTTTCCGTCATTTCTACGAATATCATGAATACCTTGCATTCACTAAAAAAAATGTTTTTTTATAGTGACATAGAAAAAGTATCACTATAAATATAATATATGTAGGTATATATCTATTTGATATATAATTACATATACTTTTAATATGGATTATAAATGAGATTTAATAATATATTTTATGTGTCATTATAATTTATATTTATATTTTTTAATAATATACTAACATATATTATATTTATTGTGTGGATAAAAGTAATTTTTAATAATACGTATTGTGTTATTATAGCGTATATGTTATTATATGACAATTTTGTTGTAGTGATTAAGAAATAACATGGATGATTCACATAACATTCTTTGCCAAAGAAATTAATAGCTTGCCGAGAATCTTAGCAAATCCGAACATTATGAAAACCTCTATTCCAGGCTAGAATTAATATTTAAAAGTTTTGTTTAAAAGAGTAACACAAGTTATCCGTCAATGAAATATTTGATAACTTATTTTCCTCCTGAACTGTACGGATTTACTTAATTAGTACATGCATGTTGTCTCTTTTAATTATAGAAGGCTTCACTTCACAATCCTAAAATTACTCGTGACCCTGTCTCAGGTTGTTTACCACTAAGATCGATACTAGATTCACACCCTATTGCAATTCACAAATAGGATATGATGAGGATTTGTTATTTGCACATAATCCTATCTCAAACGACTAGCCATAATGTTCACTGGGTTGCACGTGGCAGCAACTACTCCCTCCGTTTTTTTTTATAGTCGTTTAAGGTTTTGCACGAGACTTAAAGAAATCATTGATATTTTAATTTTAAAAAATATTTATTACTTACTTTCTTATTTTACCTTTTATTTTTTTTTGTTGTATTTTTGAGACTGTTGAACTGCAATTTACTCCATTAATTATTAATACATTGATTACACGTGAAATAATCTTGTAAATAGTTGTCATTTTTTTTGTTTTTTTATAGTATTTTGTTGGGAACATATTGCTCTTATAAATGCACATTAACTTTATATGGATAGTTTGAGAAAAAATAGGTAGACATTAAAAATAAATACACACATTGTTCAGTAAACATGTATTAATTATCAAGGGTAAAAATGGAGAAAAAAAATTAATAAGTCATTGATTTTAGTAAAATGATAATGAAAAAAAAAACAATAAATTTTAATAAAATGACTATGAAAAAAACCGGAAGGAGTAATAAAGTTCTGACAAGTTCAATTGCTTCCCTTGCTTCCGGAGAACACAAACACGAAAAATACTGTATTAGAACGTTCACATGTAAATCAACACTGTGCCTAGAGTAGTTTTTTTTAATAACCCAAAAAATCTTAGATGAAGGGAAGGTACTCCTTGAGAATTTATGATTTAGGGTTTACGGTGAAAATTTTGAAAATTTACACACTTCCTATTACCGTTTGAGGTTAGTATATTTGAAAAAAAAAGTCTAAAAATAAATGTAATATTAACTTTTAAATATAATATTAGTTAATTATTTTTATTTATATTATTCATAATATTTTTTAGAAAATAATTGTTGTGTTGCATACCCCAGTAAAGAAAATTAATCATAAAGATAATTTTATAAAATTATTATTCTTTTATCTATTTATTACTTTTTATTGATTTGTGTAAAATAATTTAGGACTTGTTATGAGAAAAAAAAAAGTATTATTTATCAATCAAAACAAGATTCCACTCAATGTGTCAACTTGCGGTAACGCTTAGAGCTGTCGCCATGGTATATAGCATATTGGAATATTGGTAATCACGCGTTTTTTCTGTTGATTTTATGCGTGTTATGCAAAAACATAAGCTCTAGCTCAATCAATATTGTAAAGGCAATTTTTTCCTAAAAGAATAAAATTGTATGATAAATTCTTTTTAAGGCCTCAATTTTTAACCCCATATATATAAGGCTTAGTTTACTTTTTTCATTCTCATTGAGCAACGATCATGTTTGACAAAAGGTGTTACGAAAGTAAAGATTGGTCCACAACCTATAGAGTCAAGTTATCAAAGTCGACACCAAAATAATCCCAATTTTAGTAGGATAGATAACCTAGCTAAGTACTACAAAAACTATGACGTACCCTTAGACACGTTCGAAATTAACCCTGACTTTCATTGTCATAAATTAATGATAAGCATATAATCACCAAACTTGTATCATAAAAGAAAAGGAGGCTTGATCACGGCGAGGAAAGACCCAAGCCAACAATAGAAGAGTCTATATACCACTACTTAGTTGACCAATATCGTAATAGTCAAGAAATCAAAAGACAAATGGAGAATATACAAAGACTTTACCAATCTCAACAAAGCATGATCTAAACACACATACCCACTATCAAGCATCGATAAAACTATGGCCACGAAGTTCTCAGCCTTAAGGAAGCATATTCAAGATACAACCAAAATCATACTATTCATGTAACAAAAATGAGAACAACTTCATTACAAACAACATGAGACTATTGTTATCAAATAATGCTCTTTGGACTAAAAAAATTTGAGATAAAATATGTGAAATATTTTTTTTTTTTATGGATCACACAAGGAAAAAAAAAACCTTTGTCATGAAATGAGAGCAATTTTTATTTAATTATTTTTTGGTTTTACTTTTATAAAAGTAAATAGTTTTTATAATGTCAATTAATGAATATATTAAGAAAACAATAGAATAAAAGATGATTTTTTTAATTTTTCAGTATGTTTAAAAGTCTCAAATTACTAAGAGTAGTTTATAAATACTCTCCCTTCTTAACCTACCGAGACGCCTTTTAAAGAACAAAACTATGATGACTCAACGAGTGTCAAAGTCGAGGCTAAGAATAGTTTATAAAGACTCTCCCTCCTTAACCTAACGAGAGGTCTTTTAAATGACAAAATCGTGATGGCCTAACAAGTGTCAAAGCGGACAATACCTCGATAAGAACACTAATCAAACTTATTTTTCTTTTGTTAAAATCCAAAATTTTATAATTTATTTATTTTTACTCACTCCTCTACATATTTAAAGAAAGAAATAAAAAAATCCTTACTTCTTTTTTTCTTTTTTTTTGTTATATATATCAAAATTACATAAATTTTCTACGATATTTTTTCATTTATCCTTTTTTTTTATCTTTTTTGTTTTCTCTTTATTTTACTTTTCATCCAAACAAGTTAAATTTTCTTTCCCGATATATAAGTTGAGTTATCAAATTATTTTAAGAAAAATAAAAATCGAACTCAACATTAAATATGGGTGACAATTATCTTAGCAAGACATATTTCCAAGTGCCAAAAGCACGAGACATCAGTGTCAGACTCAAAGGACAAACGACATCGAAATATCAGGGTTTTGGCAGGGTCGCAGATTCCTTATTTGGTAACCTTAAATAATCAAAAAAAGATAGTAAGTTCCAACCTTCGTTTCCATTTCTCCACATCAAAAAGCGACACGTGCCCCTGTTCCTTCATCGTACCTCGTATACATGGCGAGTACTCGGCGAGTTTTTGCGCCTTCATACTAGTTTTTGACACTCATGCCCTTCACTTCACATATACATATGGGATCAGATAATTAAGATAACTGTGAAATGCTACGATTCTGATTAAATTAAGCTAAATTAAATAATACCCACTACACCAACTAACCAATCATGATTCTTCATGCTCTATAATGAAATGCTTATAAAGAGCACTTTCTTCACGTGATTTGACCTAAATTATGGAGCAACTTGCATTTCTTTCATTACAATAGTCAATTTAGCATGGGTCTCTGCGCGCCTTATCAATCCTCGTCCCACAACAAATGCCAGCCAATACAGAAATTATGGGTATGTTTGTTTAAATTTTTAAAAGTATTTTTGTAATAAAATTAAATAAACATTTTTTTATTTATTATTTTGTTTGTTTAAATTCTTTTAAATAATTTTTAAATAAAAGAAACAACTCTTATCTACTTCTAAAATATTATTTTTTTTAAAAAGACTTATTAAAAAATATTTATTTTTTAAATTTAAACAAATAGATCTTCTATTTTTTGTAAAATATATACCAATTATGGATATGTTTGAGAATATACTTTTATAAAAATACTTTTAAAAGAGTAAGATAAGAAAGAAAAATGAAATAAATTTTTCTATAAACTAAAATTAGTTTATGTATAAGTTATTTTGTAAAAAATTTCATCCATTAATTTCCTTAAAATTTTATTTTTAATTTAGACATAAATTAGTTTTAACTTATGAAAAAGGTGTATAATGATTTTTCTTTTTATTTTTTTAGAAGTGCTTTTCAAAAAAATTTATCCAAACAAACCTATATGTAACTAAAAATTCATTTCATGTGTTTACTATCCTAAAATTTATAGTGTTTAATTTGTTTAATTTTAGAAATTTGAACATATGAAAAATTCAGCGAAAAAAAAATAACGCTCTAAACAAACATTAATACCTAATTAACAATATAGAAAACCTATTAATTAAAACATAAATACAATCATTTATGGCCAAAGGATAAGCACTCATGCTCAAACAAAGCTTGGATATAATATTATTTTACCCAAATTATGGTGTCCCTTCCAAGTCACAAGGAATAAGCAATGTTCACAAATTAAATAATCCAACTTGAACGATTCCTTCATATAATGATAAACATATTAACAAAATAAATGTCGTCAGATTATTAATTATTGGGAGAAAAAATTGAAGTATATTTCATTAAAATAAAATGATTTAATAGAGGTTAGGGTCAGTTCAATTTGATAAAAGAAAAGGAAATAATGTAATACTTACTTCTTCGAGGAAAATAGTGCACACAATATTTTGCTAATATATTTTTTTAATAGATGTTAACAATTTTTTTTTTTTAAAAAAGTTAAGTATCATATATATGAATTGAGAAATTCTACGGTACCTACTATAATTGTGGGGTACCGAAACGTTCATTTTATTTCTATTTTTTTTTATTGTAATTACTTGTTTTATTTAATATTTTTAATAATTTCTCTGTATAAATTTTTTTATATCTTTATATTATTTATATATTTTTTAATTTATATCTTAATGTAACATCTATTATAATTAAAAAGTTTAATATTAATATTTTGTTAATATGTTTTAGTTTTTCTTTGATGATAATTTTTTTTGAATTTATAGTATAAATTAGTTTTTCAGTTGTATTATTTGTTTTTTTATTTTAATTTTTTTTATAATATTATTATAATTTTTTGTTTTTAATTTTTTAATTTTGTTACATATAAACAAAATTTGTTATGAAAATTAACCTTTTGATTATTTTTTTTGAATTAGTCTTCTTGATTGATTCATCTTATACAAATTTTTAATCTAAAATTTATGTTATTTTAAATTTATTTTTTTAAAATTTATTTGTTCATATAATTTAATGTACCAAAATCCTTCAATTTTTATAGGTACCATAGCAGCTCCCATATGAATTTCTTAGGAGAGAGTACATGCATGTATCACACACATTTATTTTTCTTCTCTTGTCCTTTTTTATTTTGGCATTGTTTGTGAGGTGATGATTTTGGCTCAATAGTATTGATACAAACACATAAATATTGGCCTCAAGTGCATGGATTCAAACACATAAATATCAGGTTGCCGAAGATTCGTCAAAATTTTTACTTTCAATGTGTAGCTGTCATGGAAAATATGTATTTTAACACAAGGACAGAAAACAATGTAATACTTGAATCTTTGAGGGACAATAGTGTAAAGAATGCCACCATAAAAATCATGTTGCCAGCACTATAGCCTAAGAAAGTCTTGTTAAGGTTGCTCGATCTCCCTCCCTATAACTTCAATTTATTTTTTTCTGTTTTTGTCCAATCGTAATCTAGTTTCTAATGACGAAGTAGTCAACGACTAGTCTAGCACACACGCTTCTGCCTCAATGTCTCTTAATGGTTGTCCACGATGCTCTTATGGAAAACAACAATAGAAGGAAGACACATTTGACAACTAGAACATCCAATTAAACATTAAGCATAAGGAGTACATCCAAGCCGAAGATAATCCGACAAACTTCAGTAGTCATTGCATCAATGGGTAATTCTATAACTTGTATCTTTTACTCATCATTTGTCGGATTCTAGATCCCGAGTTCTTGTGCTTTCAATCACTTAGCAAGTAATTAATTCTTTACTTTTCTCAAAATTGTTACAACACAAAATATCTTATCATATTATCTCTACCGATGGTTCTAAAATTTAAGTCAAGGCATTGGTCAAGCCACAAATTTTCTTTCATTACCCCTTAATTTTGTTTTTGTTTTTTTCCCTAATATAACTAGAAGATCATTATTATTATTATCAATCGTCTTGCAACCAATAAAAGAACATGAAATATGTTGTAATCCAACTTCAATACATGTTCAATTACCTCAAAATATGACATATTCATATATGTGGAGATTGTCTTTGGCCAATGATATATGTATAGATTTAGCTACAAGCTAGTGATACTGTTATTTTACATAGTACTTTTATTTCCTGTTCTTCTGTATAAAATGTGTAGCAATCAATCATATAACCGTGTAAGAAAATATGTGTATACCTCAACAAATTTCTCATTACATTTTCTTTTGTATATATATTCTCATTGCATTATTATTTTTTTTAACAATAGTTTAGTTTCGTACAAGTGTATCTCCATGGGGAGTATTAGTCATGTCAATGAGGAAGAAAAAGAATAAGAAATTGAAGTTGTGTGTTAACAATTGTCATCTGAACAAGATCACGATTAAAAAGCAAGTATCCATTAATCATAAAGGACATGCCTTAATAAAATTCCCATTGCATATTGTTTGTTAGTTCTCCCAACCACTACGGTATTATAGAACACTTTGAATATCCAAAATTTGCCAAAAAAAACAGATTTTAGAATTTTTATGCACCTTAAGAACAAAGATTGAGCTCCCAATCCATTCCATTTTATAGAAAAGATGACATTATCGATTCTAATAGTTGTTGGAATTAACTCAACAACGCAGTAGCAGTTTGGTTTCTCCCGATCGAGTTCTGATGGAGGACAAAAGGAATAATGATGAGGGTGGGTCTTGTTGGCGAGGTGGTAGTGGCATACTGGCATATGATATGCAATGAGAATTGAGGAATTCTAGAAGTGTCCGAACATATAAAATCACAAAGGCACTTTAGTTTTAAGTAAGATTTTAGGATATGTTCTGCAAGGTCGAAAACTGTAGATGAGAAAAGTTTGAAATTTGAATTGAAAAGAGAGTAGAAGGAAGGGAAAATTGAATTTTTGTTTATAGATCAATTTTTTTTCTCTTTCTTTTTTATTTTACTTTCTCTCTTAGTAAATTAGGGTGACAAATGAATGAATATAAGATAATTTTTCAGATGAATCATAATGAATTGGATAAAACCAACCCATTGATTTATTAAAAATTCACATAAAAATCAAATTCATATCTAATCTATCTATGAACAATTTTTTTTAATAAATGAATATTCAATCTATCCATAAAAGTAATATTTTAGAAATTAAATATTTTTTTTATAAATATTTTGAAACATTCTTATACAATCTTTTAAAATTTATTAGATTTTTTATTATGTAAAAATAATATTTTAAAATCTTAATCTAATAAATATCACATATTGTATTCTAATGAATTTTATTAAAAAATCAGTGAATGAATCATTAACCATCCATAAAATAAAATGAATAAATTGAATTTAATCTAATCTATTATTTATTTTTATTATAATAGATAAATTAAATTATGAATAAATTGGATGGATAATGGATAATTTGTCATCCTAAATAAACATAAGAAAATGTATAGTTATATATGTTTTATTTTCTCTTTATGTTGTTTACTTCCAATCAAGCTTATCATATAATTAATAATATTTTAGTTTAAGCCTTTTGATTTTATGCAATAGTTGAGAGTGATCATTCATATTCTCATATAACAATTAATCATTCTTACATTCTACCATGGTATCCTCATACAAACAACACTATCTATGCATTAATACATATAATAAAGAAAACATCTTCTTCTTTTATATACTCAATTTTGATTTAGAAACAAAAAAATTACTCACCAATTATCTTTATTTTTAATTTGATTTATTTTAAAATAAATATAGAAACATGTTATCTTAGTTAATTATTTTTTATCTATAATGATACACAAAGATGATATAATATTTTTACATACACATTAACTTTAAGATATTTTTATTTATCATGGTAACGTCACATCCTCAAGTTTTAGTATAGAAAAATTTAATTATTTTATTTTATTAATTTTTCCATAATCATAGTATCTAATATTCTATATATATCCACGCAAAAAGCATTTAGCGGTGCAAAGTTGAATGTACGAAAATGTACTGTAGAAAGCGCTTGGGGACCGGGACATATTAGACAATGTACAAAGATGGCGATTGTGGTTTTGGCGCTACACAGCGCACTCCTGGCGATTATTCGAAAGAAGCGCCATTTCCAAAAAAAGCAATTACGGTACGATCTACGGCATGCGTATTCGTAGTTCCACGCGTCAGCGTAGCAACGGTGGTCGGCACGACTTTCGAGGAACATATAAAATGAGCGAATCACCTCTCGGACACAATAATCTGATTGGGCCACGTGACACTTCAGAAAAACCGCTAGTGGTTTCGCTCGCCCCAACCAGAGCGGTTTCACTGCACCACCAAAAAGCGGTTTCATCACTTTCCTTATATAGCTAGCTCGTGCTTCTGATGCGCATTCAGCGCTTTGTCTGTTATAACCAACGCCTTCATCAGTAATCACTCTTTTTCTCTTTCTTTTCTTCTCTCTTCACCGTTTTTCTTTTCTCTTTTTGTTTTTTTTTTTCTTCCTTTTAAGATTCACTTACGTTCTCGGAAAATCAAATCGTTTTTCCTGCGTCACTATGTGGATCGACGCGTCTTCTCTCTTCCAACTACTGCGTCTTCTTTTGATTTTCGGCTTTTTCGCTTTCTTTTTATCTTCTTGAAATCGTCGAGTTGAAGTTTCGTTTCTCGATCTGTTTGCAGCGAAGTGATTTCGATCCGATTGTTAGGGTTTGGTATGGGGAGAGGAAAGATCGTGATAAGGAGGATCGACAATTCGACGAGTAGGCAAGTGACGTTCTCGAAGCGAAGGAACGGTTTGCTGAAGAAGGCGAAGGAGCTTGCGATCTTGTGTGATGCTGAAGTAGGAGTTATGATCTTCTCCAGCACTGGCAAACTCTACGATTTCGCTAGTTCCAGGTGCTTAGATTCATCCATCGATCTCTTTTCCATCGCTTTTCGTCGATTTGACTTTCAGATTTTCTGCTTCGATGTTGAATGCTGTTTGTGTGCTGTGTTTGTTCGTAACGACATTATGACTTCGTTGCCGAAGATGTTAGGCACAAACTCTGCATATAATATATTTGAAAATACATTGAGAAGCTCTCAAATGAACTTCGAAACTTGTATCTATATTTTCTTAGTTAATTAAATTATCAGTAAGGAGAGCACTTGGTTAGGTTAAAGATACAGATGGTTTTCAATTAGAGGAACGATTGCGTCCCGTGCTTACTCAAATGCATTTTTCAATATATATGTAGCAGTAGCACGATAGAGTTAGTACTATTGTTGGATTCTCCGGTTAGTAGCGAGTATTAATTAGTGGTTCCCTTTCTCTATAGTTTTTTTTGCTGGAGGTTTTAATCAATGTACAGGTGACAGGATAGTTAATTAATATTATAGTATAGTAATAAAAGCGATTATATAGTTGTGTTGAGTGAACTATCCGTGTTTTCTTCAAAGATGCAGTGGCTTTAGAAATTAGAACAGTTGTGTCGGATGAAAAAAATAGGGGCGCGTCCTAGTGTAGTACTCTTATTACTGTTCTGTAGAGGCCCACGCTAATTACTGGAAACCTAAGTTATGACCACAAGATGTTTATCGGTGAGATAATGAATCCGTTTTGTGGACGTGTTGATGAGAGTTGAATGAGCTCGCGCGTTTAGTGTAGTGGGTTTTTTTCAGTATGCCAGAGTTTGTTAGAGGAGAACTAAAAACGTGTATCTGGTGAGCTGAGAGTCGTTTACTGTTGTTGAACTTGAAGTTAAGGTGAACGGTGTGATTCTTTCCTCTGAAATTTGGTCGTATTTTTTTATCTGTAGAGGAATTTTACCATGTTATTTATTACTTATACATGCCAATATAAGCTTGTCTGGACATATGGGAATATATTTTTTAACACCGAATATGATAATATACACTTAGAAGAGAGAAAAATAAAAGAATGAATTGTGACGGATGTAATAGATTTATGATATAATAGGAGGAGAGAAGGAGGAAATGTAGGATATGATTGATGAATTTGAAATATTTAGGGTGCAAATATCATTACTCTTCTTTGATTTAGATTTACATTTACTATAGTGGAAAACCACCTATTAGCACGGGCAAGTTGGCTTCCATTTCCTATATATCCGGCTGTAATACCTCATACACTGCGTATAACCTTTTTTTTTTCGACATGTCATATATTCCATTAATATTTATTAATCCTTAAACTTTGAAAAAGAAAAACACACATGAAATTAATTAGTTTCTGATCTCTAAAAAAAAATTTAAAGAAAAATATTTAATTTCATATATTTTTTTAATTTGAAAATTAAATTCATCAATATAAAAATACAATGACCTTAATCACATCTAATTAAAGGTATATACATGAATTGAATTTTTTTTTTATTATTATCTCTTCTTTTTTTTCACATTATTTCTTCCTCTCTTATATCTTTCTCCCCCTAGATGTTAGAGTTAAGGTATCACAAATCATTTTATCTTTTCTTATATATATCAATACCCAAAATGTGAAACCTCATTTTTTTTTTCTTTTCTCTTCTCACCCATTAAGTCTATTGTTTCTCTACATTTCCATCTTTGCTAAAAGGATATGTGAAAAGAAAAAAATATTCGTTATGTATAGGAGTGAAAATAGACCGAAGAACTTTATCTACCTATATTTGATATCCATTTAAATATCCAAGACTTAAGTATGTAACTTATCATAAGATTTTTTAGGCCTATTTTATTATTTTTTGAAAATCTGACTTGACCAGTTGATTACTTAAATGCCTGTTTAATATAAAAGTTTTTAAGTAATTATGGTATATTCTCAAATTGACCAAAATGTAAAACAAACTGGAAATTAAGAAATAAGTTAATTAAATTTAATAAGGTTTGAGTTTAACTTGTTTATATTATATAGAGTTTAACAAAATCTCCATGATAATTTATTCATTAAAAGGATATTTTTCACAAACTTTTAAATAGGCTATAAATTTATCCTTCAGTAACTTTCTTTATTTTTATTATTATTATTATTATTTTATATTTCAACATGTTTAATATTTAAATAAATATAATAATATTATGATTATTTAATTAATATAATGATATATTATATTAATCTCATTTTAATATATTATATATAAAAAAATAATATAATACTAATATTACTAAAATATAATTTATATTTACTTAATTAGATCAACTTATTATATTTAAGATTCTTTGAGCTTAGAACCTGACTTTTGAACCAGATACGCTTTTATAAAATCTTTGAACAAGTTTAATTTTTTATTTTTAAATTTAACATAATCTAGTCTTATGTAGCTAGGCTAACTTGTAAACACTTGTCAAATAATCTTTACCTATTTTCGCCTCTAATTATGGATAACAGTAACACCCACCGAGTGCAATTGCAAAGTGGTTGGATGAATGACTTGTTGTAATTAAAACCAACTTATTGAGTAAGCACTTATCCCAAGTTCAAATAGGAAACTCATCATAATATAGTATTGGTCTAGACGAAACAACACTCGCTATTTTTTTTTATTTATTAATCCATAGGAGAAAACTCTCACCTTGCATGTTTGAGATCCATAGCGAAATTCGGTGCTATTCTCATGTGACTGTGTAAATTTGTGATTAGAATAATTTTAAACACCGTAAGTTAATATTAAATGTGTTTTTTAAGGATATATTAAATTAAATATATTTGTTTTTAATTAACACCGTAAGTTAATATTAAATTTGCATTTTTTCAATATTTTTTTTCTAACATTATTGCATTTTATTTTAGGTGAATTAAATTATAAAAAATGTATAAACTTCTACATAAAACAAAACTTCTAAACAATGTCTTTAGCATAATGCATCAAACAATAATTAATATATATATATATATATATATATATATATATATATATATATATATATATATATATATATATATATATATATATATATATATATATATATAAACAAACTCCCATATACATTTGGAGGCACTAAACTTGATCATCTTCTCCATTATAAGGTCTTTGCTTCGCGTATGACCCTATAACTTAGAACCATTTCACTCTGCCTTAGGATCACTCTCTAGAGAATACATTCTACCTCAAGCCTTCCTCCTTGGGGGACCTACGCTTAGAATGAGAACTTCACTTAGTAATGACCCACAAAATGAAAACTACTATTTGGAGCTCTTCTGCTTAACGTGGGTATATATCCCTGCTTAGCATGGGACTCGCATATCAAACACAAGTCTTTAGGGCTCTAGTACTTAACATACACATTAGCACGCTTAGCGTTTGATCCACAAAGTATTCTCAAGTATAGAGTCTCGCCCTCAGTGTGGCTTCATTGCACTTGGCACAGTTCACCTGACAAACCCGTAACATTATATATGTTGTGATGGGTGCACGATCCGTAGATCATGAGGTCTCGGATCTACTACTGACTTTGAGCCTTCCATTGCCTCTCAAGTCTCAACCATTCCCAATGATGCCAATTATAAAACTTCATTGTTAATAATGATCTCTTAAGCATTGCAGATAAAATATGTAAAAGTCAATACCAAACGAATTAAATATCAATTAAAGAATAAGTCAAATATATTCTTAATAATTATATAGCGTATTTTTATAAATTTTATAAGTAAGAAATATATCATAAAACTTAAAACTGACAAAAGTCAAATTTGTCGAGTTAATTCGAACTCCTTTAATAAATTATAGGATTTGGGTTCCAATTTTAAGCCTAAATTAAATATGATCCTTTTTTTTAGCTTAGTCCAATAAAACCCATGTCATAAACAAATTTGCATTAGGCTAGTCCAATTGAGTCACCGGCTGCTTATTTATTTATTTATTTTAAAATTTTAATATTTGATATATATTGAAAAGTTAAAAGGAAAATATTAATAGTCTAGATTGAGATATCTAAAAGACTAAAATAAATCACATAATTAATCAAATACTAAAACCTTTAGCTTATTCATACAGTCATTTGTGTAATCCTCTTGTTTTGGGATTACATTGGCTAGTCAAAACTTGCTTAATCCTCTTGTTTTGGGATTACATTGTGGCTAGTCAAAACTTGCTGCAAACTAAGAGTTAATTATCTAAATTAGTAGTCAAAACTCTCACTCTTAATTATCACTTTATATGGTTAAGTGATTTAACTCTAAACCATCAAATGTTTTCACTTTAAATTTTATAATGTTGATTTTGCATATTTGATTTTTAAAGGATGAAACATACGTTATAAATTTACACTTCATACGTCTATGCTACTAGCTAGTGTGTCATATATATATATATATATATATATATATATATATATATATATATATATATATATATATATATATGTATGTATGTATGTATGTATGTATGTATGTATGTATGTATGTATGTATGTATGCATGTATGTGTGTGTGTGTGTGTCAAGATCTGTTGATATTATGGTGTCAAATTAATGAAATGACACATTTAATAATATTTTATTAAATACAAATTTAATCTATTCAACTATTATATTTGATGATGTTACACTCATGATCATGTATATCAAATTTTAAATGATTTGAACTAGTTTAAATATCTAACAATATATATAGTTTTTAAACTTTGCAAAAATAATTTATTTATTAAGGACTCTTAATTGAGCGATTGAATTGTTGAAATTTAATATTAAACAAGAGTTATTGAGTTAAATAATTTTATCAAGACTTACTCTTAATATACTTTGTGGTTGGGGTATTGTCTTATATGCTACATCAAAAAAGAGTTTTTGTTACTAGATATATATTGTGGTTTGTGGTTGTGTGAGAGTGCAAATCTATGAGAAGTTATGGCAAGGAAAGACTTGATCTTTAAATTTGTCCATCAATGACCCACCTCTTTTTCTTGAGAACTTACTTGGTGTATACTAGTTCATGGTCTATCGTATTGTTCAAGCAAGCAGTACTATTCACGATGGAAGTTGCATAAGACAATTTAATTGAGAGAAAAAAAATTTAGAGAGAAACCAAGGCAACAAAATATGAGATAAAAAGTTTAAAAGGGGTAATTTCTCATCGTGGAAATTAAAGATAAGAGCAATTTTGTGAAAAGACAATTGTCTTAGTGTAATTGAAGGTAGACCCGTAGATATCATTGATGAAAGGTGGCGAGAAATGGAGACAATGTTGTTGCCAATTTACATTTAGCAATGGAGGATTTAGTTTTGTCAAGTGTTGTAGAGAAAAAGACTAGGAAGGAGATTTGGAACACTCACCAAGTTGTAGAGGGTCAAGTCACTTCACACTAAAATATTCTTAAAGAGAAAACTCTCAAAGTAGATAAAGAGAGGGTGAAAAGATTTGGAATGATCAGGAGGAAGACCATTAGACTTTATTTACAGCCTTAGCGGGATCCAAGTGAGAAGTTCCCCACCGATGTAGGACTTCTTTTTCAAACATTTCTCCCACTTGAATTGTTTGAACAATTCCACCTTACATTTTCAATTTGATAGTACTAACTCTAGCAATTTCTAGGGCATGATTGTTTCCCATGAATACACATCCTCCCAAGATTGGTTCATAAGTGGAAAACTAGTATCAATGTGGAGCCATATGTCGAGTTGCACCTGAATCCGATATCCAACAATCATAGAGTTGTCTTCTACCTCTATAACTCACTACTACTTCACTATACAAAACTTTCGCATCATCTAAGGTACTCACAACGTAACCTTGAGATGTTGATGTTTTGAAGTTCTTTTCTCTGCTCTTTTTGTGCCGGCAATCTTTCTTTACATGCCCTCTCATGCCACAATTGTAACATTTGAGATTCTTTCTTCTTTGAGATTTTGATACACTATGATATTGACTCCCACTAAGGCCATGTTCTACCAATCTTCTCATCATTGTTAACATTTTGCTTGTTTAAAAAATTTCAACCTATCTTCCTTATTCTTTTGCTTGGATTCTTCTTCAAGAATAGCTCCAACAAAACCTCAAAGGATTGATGGATAATGTCATTGTTATTTATTATGTTGACGATGAGTTAATCATACAAATTTGGTAAACTTTGAAGTAGAGGTTTCACATATTCATTTGCTACTATGTTGAAATATAATGTAAAAATCTAAGTGAATAGTGTATTCAGATTGTTGAAGTAGATGGATTCACTCATTTGAAGAGTGTAGAGTTTTCTTTAGACTTCTAGTTTCTATGTCTTATTTCTATGTAAGGTATCCATTTCTTCTTACATTGCTATCATCTATAGATAAACATCAAAACTCCTTAAAGACTCTTGAAAGGTTGATGGTTCTCCTTCTTACTTAGAAGACAATATGCATTGTGACTCGCCATGACATAGTCTGAGTGCTAAGATGGTCTCGTTATCTCACATCTTGTTTGTTAAGCTTCTAGAAGGTTGAAAAACCATTGGATGTAAATAGGTTTACAAGAAAAAACGAGATGGAAATGATCAAGTGGAGTGGTGTCATGCAAGATTGATAGTTAAAGGATATGTTCATAAAGAAGACATTGATTTCAATGAAATACTCTCGCCAATTGTTTGATTGACTACAATTAAAGTTGTTATGGCCAAGAGTGTTGCATTTGATTTACAACTTGATGTAAAGCCTACTTTTCTTCATGGAGAACTTGAAGAAGAAATATATATGCTCTAATCGGAAGGCTTTAAAGAACAAGAAAAAAAAAACTTGGTTTGTAGGTTGACTAAATCTCTGTATGGTTTAAAATAGGCGTTGAGATGTTGGTGCAAGAGATTTCATTATTTCATTATTAGCATTGGTTACAATAGATTGGGTTCACAACATTGAACATACTACAAAGAGTTGGATGATAATGATTTCATTATGTTTGTGTTGTATGTGGATGACACGTTGGTGGTAGGTCCCAACAAAGATTAGATCCTAGAATTGAAGGAAGAGTTGGCTAGGGAGTTTGATACGAAGGACTTGGGACCAACAAATAAGATTTTAGGAATGCAAATTTATCAAGACAGATAAGATAGTGAAACTCTTGCAACACTTCAAGATGCAAGATTATAAGCCAATTTCTACCCATTTCTTGTCAATTGCAAATTATCCTCAAGTATGGGTTCTAGCAATGAGGTGAAGAGGAAAGAAATGCCTTAAGTGTTGTATGCATGTTTTGTATATACCATGTTTTGTATAAGACTAGA
This sequence comes from Cajanus cajan, assembly GCF_000230855.2. NCBI lineage: Eukaryota > Viridiplantae > Streptophyta > Magnoliopsida > Fabales > Fabaceae > Cajanus > Cajanus cajan. The sequence goes on from NC_138525.1 coordinate 55,419,465, forward strand.
CATTGCACAATCAGTGAAGAAATCAATAAGTTTATGGTAAATCTTGGTAGAAAGCATTGGAATATTGTTAAGATGATCTTTAGATATATCAAAGGAGCATTAGATGTTGCATTATGTTTTGAAGGATCAAATTATTTGTCAAGGGCTATATCTAAATAAAAGGAAATATATTACTGGCTATGTGTTTACACGTGCTAGAGGGGCAATAAGCTAGTTATCCAAGTTATAGACTATTGTGACTCTATTTGCTATAGAAACTGAATACATGGCAGCTACCTAGGCATGCAAGGAAGCAATTTGGATTCAAAGGCTAATGGAAGAACTTGGGCACAAATAAATTGCTTTACACATTGCAAGGAATCCAACTTTCCACTCCAAAACAAAGTACACAAACATACAATACCACTTTGTTCGCGAAGTAGTAGAAGAAGGAAGTGTGGATATGAAAAAGATTCATACTAAAGATAACCTAATATATGTGATGACAAAGTTAGTCAATAGTGACAAGTTTACATGGTGTCAATCCTCATATGGCCAATAAAAAACATAAACAACATGGAATGACAAAGAAGAAAAAGTGGTGTAGGAAAGAGTGGTGTGAAGATATGATTAGCTTAATAACAATCTTCAAGTGGGAGAATTGTTAGAAAAAGAAGTTCCACATTAGTGGAAAATTTTCACTTGGACCCTACTAAGGTTATAAATAAAGCTTAATGATTCCCTTTTAATTCCAAATTTTCCTCTTCTCTCTTTATTTACTTTTTTCCATAATGAAATATCGGATTCTTTGCAATGTGGAAGATACTTTGACTGTCACAATACATAGTAGTCTTTTGTTGTTTGTGTCCAAGTTTCTCCATTAGCCTTTGAATCCATATTGTTTTTTTTTGCATACTTGGGTAGTTGTAATGTATTCAGCTTCTATAGTAGATAGAACCACAATAATCTGTAACTTAGATAACCATCTTAATGCCCCTCCAACAAGTGTAAACATATAACCAATAGTAGATTTTCTTTTATCCAAATGACCTACAAAATTTGAATCGACATAGCCCTTGATAATAAATTTGGATCCTTCTAAATATAATGCAACATTTGAGGTTCCTTTGACGTATCTAAGGATCCTTTTAACAATATTCCAATGATCTCTACCAAGATCTGCTATAAACCTATTGATTGCTAACATTGTTTGTACAATGTCTAATCTTGTACAAATCATGATATATACGAGGCTTCTCACCAACCCCTTATTTTTTTAACTAAAATCATAGGACTAAAGACTTACACTAGGTCTTACAAACCCTACAACCAACATGTCCTTCACAAACTTCTTGATTGTATGCTTTTGATTGTGGGATATCAATATGGTTTATAGTGGTATATGAAACCCTACCTTTATCTCTATTGAATGCTTACATCTTTTAGCTATAGGCAATTCAACTATTTCTTGAAAGAGTTCAACACATGCTTCCAATATCCCCTTGAATCCATCTACCCTTCCTTGCAAATCTAGATCATGAAGTGTTAACATTTATAATTCTATATAATACGCTCCATTCCCCCCCTTTTATGCTCCCTCAACATCACCTCAAGGATGCCACCACTCTAGATAAAGATAAATCCCCCTTTTAACTCTCCCTTTACTCCATTCACTTTCATCTTCATCACATACTCTTTAAAATTAGCCTTTATATTTCGAAAACCCTTCAATCACTCATTCTAACACCACATCAACCTCAAAAAATAATAAAAGTCTTGCACTATACTTATAGTTGATAACTTTAACTCTAAATTTCTACAAACCCTCATATTTTGAAATTCATGCCCATCACTCATTTCTACAACATATTCTCAACATCTTAACAACACCACGAATAGAAAATTATGAGATGATCTTGAATCTACCAAGACAATCACATTCTTACCCATGATTGTGCCTTCATACCTTCAACAACTTCATAGAGGTCATCCCTCATCGTGCTCCTCATGTTTAGTTGCATTGTTTATCCCGTTATCTCTTTGAACTTGATCATTCTACTAAGATATACTACATCTAAGGGTGAAAAATGAATCCATTAATTCACAATTCATCAAATTCATTAAGTAAATACATTGAATCTATCTATTACAATAAAAATAATTAATGGATCAAAACTAATTCATCCATTCACTACTTTTTTAAAATTAATTAAATTAAATATGGAATGTTTATTGATTTAAAATTTTTGAAGACTTTTAACATAAAAATAAAAGCATTGTGAATTATAAAAAACTAAGTAAAAATGTAACGATTTATAAAAATATAGGTTAGATTTTTTAAGTGATTTTTTTAAAAAAAATTAAATAAATCAATTAATTTTTTTAATCCAATTCATTATGATAGATTAAAAAAATTTCAATTCATCCATTAGTTACCCTTAACTACATCTTGCAGAATTTAGATAAAGTAAAAATATCCCAATTCCAAATGACTGACATGTTTATCATATACATAAATAACATTCCAGAATAGGTATAGTCGTGAACATCACTTAAAATTATAACAATTTACTCCCCTTGCGAAGAGAGGTAATTTCGAAGTTACACAATCCTAAAGACTGATTATAATCGCTACATCAAATTTTTATTTTATTTAGTAACTCTTTCCTACTGAGTCAACTACTATAGGAATAAAATATTGCTTTCTACTAAATCTTATTCGTTAGACATGTGAATTAGTTTATAAATTGATAAAAGATTACTGAGGTATAAGTATTTCTTCTTGCAATACTATCCTATTTTATAGGGTAATCCTATTTTCTTTTGTTGAGTGTTTCAGTCAACAGAGCACGTATCTTACGCATTTTGATTTTGAATGACATTTTCCAGCATGAAGTCAATAATTGACCGATACAACAAATCAAAAGAAGAACATTGTCAACTCGGGAGTTCAGCCTCTGAAATTAAGGTATTTATAAATATCTTGCCAATATATTCTTGGGAGTTTACGACCAACACTAGAATTACTTAGGGAGTTAAGAGATTATCATGTAAATGCATGGAACATTAGAAATGCTAGAATGTGAAGAAATAAATGACCGAAAATATTATTTGTAATAACATTTGCAGCCTCAAGTTTGCTAGTTTCTTCATTTTTCTTTCATTAGTATTTATGACATCATGACACCACATTTTCAAGTTCAAGAAAAAGCTTGATCATTATTTTGGAGGAAGCAGTCCATATTATATTGCGAATCAATTTATATTCTCTAGAGTATTGATGACCTCCTTCCAGCCAATTTCTTTCTTAAGTCCTAAAATCTTCAGTAAACCATGACAAACTCCTGAGGTGTAGTGCAACAGATTGTTCTAAAATCTATGGACACCTACCCGAAATTGAGAATCTAGAATCCAGGGTGAATAATAAAATAAAAAGCAAGAACTTGGCAGGATCTCTCATTTCTTGGTTGGCATGATCATATACACTAAAAAAGTGAAATAATTAACCACTATGCTCTACAAAACATCCATGTTGGACAATTAAGCACTCTGAAAGAAATAGGTAATTTAATGACTTCCACTTCTGCCTTTCTTATCGGATGATACTCCAAAACCAAGGGCATGATTGGGAAGAATGAACTACCAACACGAGCTGTGTGAATTGAAGCACTTGAAAAGCTTAGGTTTGATTCCCTCTACAGCACCCTGATTATAAAATAAAATATTGATTGATCATAATTACAATAGGATTATATAGGCAGAACTGACAAGGAGAGATCCTAACCACCTTGATTACAAATATAAGATAGGAAGGAAACAAGAAAAAGTACGATTATATCTGATATGAATAATTCAATCACCTTGATCTTTATTTATAATCAAGGAATAAATCAATCCCTAATTTCTAACAACGGATATGATGTTTCCATATATAATTACAAGTGACAAAAGCATATATTTAACATTACCCTCAAGCCGAAGCATAGTATATGAGCCAATCTTATTACAAATGTAAACACACGTGAGCCAAATGATATTTAGAGCTGACAAAGTCAGTAGTGATTTCCCCGGAGAGCACCTTCTATCTTATATAGCAACAATCTATGTGTATATTTAGTCCATTCAGGGAAACCGTATTAGATGCAATGTATTTTTTCTCTAACTTGGATTGACTTATTGGCCTATTGGGTTGGACCAAATTGGGCCATGTTATTTTTATAATAATTTTATTTGCTATTTAAAGAAAATTAAGAAATTAAAAAAAAAAAAAAAAAAACTAACAAAATAAGTCTGATACCTTTCAGGCCAAATGTTTATTGGCCAGTATAGCCTCTTAAACTGAGCAAAATTGATCCCGACTTTTTTGGGTCTAAAAATAAATAGCTCGATTATAATTGTTGACACCTTTAGTCACAAACAAGTTTAGTTGATGGAGAAGTTGCCTAAGCCATGTAATCTTGCATGTCACTAGATTGGACTTTACATTTGCAGTGTGGTAAGTTAGACCTTTAGTCACAAGCGGTTGACCTCAAACCCATATTGTTGACTAAAGGACTTGGGAAGATTTAGCGCTTTGTGGGTAAATACTATTTAAGTATGTTCTAAATTTGTTTTTCATAATTTTTTTTATACAAATATAAAATCTACTTGATAGGCCCAAGTGATTGACATCAAACCCATATTGGGTGAAAGATTATGTTAAGGGTTAAAACAATTCTCTTTTATTTCTTTGTTGTTATTTTCCCTAAATAGGCTATTTGTCTGTTTGACCCAAAACCTAGTGGTAATTGGCACGCCCGGTGGGACTCGTTTAATTCAGAACATAATTGGACTAGTTTAGGTGTGTGAATTGCATGAGATTAAGGAGTGGGAGAACTATGTCTACGTCTAATAATCCGAATGCAAGCCATAATAATGCAAATGTAGAACAGCCTAACCCCAATCCTGATAGTGCTACTAATGTGACCGGGGGGCAAGGTCTCCTCCTGTGTTACTCGAAAACACAGCAAGGCCAAATAATGTAACTCAGGAACTGGTAGATGTCACGAGGGAGTATCCTTGGGGTATGCCACCTAATTGGCGAAGTACCCAACCTATACATGCTGATATGCCAGTACCCTTGATAGGGCCTAATCCTCAAATGCATATATCCCCACAGGGATATATTCCTGGACCAAACGACATGGGGTTTGTTATGCAAGACCCCTATCAACATATAGGAACGAGTCAGGAAGGTTCGTTAATTCGACAAGGCAGTTACGTACCCACTGGAATTAGTAACCAGGCTATGATGGCTTTTAGACAGCAAATGGACCATAGTAATCATGACATGGTCAATTTGTTGTCAACTCAAATGCATAACATTATGACTCCCTTGTATGAATTGATAAACAAAATAGGGGATAAACTAGGTGAGGGAACACCTTCGAGAGCCATGAGTGCGAACTTGAATGACAGAGAAAACCTTGGGGGGCATGGAAATTTTCAGAATGTAATTCGACCTAATGGGAATCTCAATGATCATTTAGATCAGATGGTGAAAAGAATATTAAATAGGCATGGATTCAATGTAGGTTGAAACGAACGCCCATATTTCGTGTCAGCTTTTCCTGATTATATTACCCAAGCAGAACTACCCCGAGGAGTAAAAGTACCCAAGTTCTCGAAATTTGCAGGAGAATTGACTGAGTCAACAGTTGAACACATAGCTAGGTATGGAGTCGAATGTGGGGATTTAGCAAATAACGAATATTTAAAAATGAAATATTTCCCTAGTTCATTGACTAAACATGCTTTTACATGGTTTACTACCTTACCTCCTAATTCGATACACACATGGGTACAGTTAGAGGGTAGTTTCCATGAACACTTCTTTAGAGAGGAAACAAAAGTTAGTATAGTCGATCTGATGAATATCAAAAGACAAGATAATGAAACTTTGGATGACTATTTGAATAGATTCAGGCAATTAAAATCTCGATGTTACACCAATATACCTGAACATGAACTAGTTAGGATTGCGGCGACAGGGTTAGACTTCTCGATACGCAAGAAGTTAGTAAACGAACAGTTGAGGGATATGGCCCAACTGGCTGAAAAAGTGAGAAGGATCGAACAAATTAAACTAGAAAAAGAAAGATTGAGAAAATTTGACAAATTTGTTCGAAAGGAGAAGGTAGCGTATTTAGAAAATTCAGATCTTGGGGAAGATTCTAATTGTGAAGTCTCGAGTGAGGAGTTTGAGATCAACTTAGCAGAACTACGCCCTGGCCCTACGTATCAGTGTCAAATGTTAAAACCAGGAGATAATGTAGAAGGTAATTCGAGTAAGAAGTATAGTTTTGATGTAACGAAAGCGGAAAAAATATTTGAGATTTTATTAAGAGATAAACAAATCATACTCCCAGAAAATCATAAAATTCCCCCATTCGAGCAAAGAAAAGGAAAGAAATTTTGTAAATATCATAATATGTATGGTCATTGGACTAACAATTGTGTGCGTTTCAGGGATTTTATCGAAAAGGCGATTACTGATGGTCGCCTTGCTTTTGAGGAGAAAGATATGAAAGTGGACACAGACCCATTTGCTGCTCATACTGGATATGTCGAGCCAGTCTCGATAGGAGGGATCAATATGGTGGATGTCACTGTCGAAGAGGATGACAATATTGAGCCCATTTCTGATGAGAAGCTCGAGGAACTAATGGAAGATTTTGCTAAGGAGCAGGAGCCCATTTATCCTAAAGAGGGGGATAGCTTAGTTGATTTCTTGTCGAAAAAGAAAGAAGCTGATAGAGAAGTGATGTTATGCCCTCGATGTAGTGCTGTATTTGATAGGGCTGCTGCTAAGGCTTTTGAGGAGTCAGATATGATGATGAATTATAAGGCTGAAAACCTTCGACAAAAGCCTAAGCCCAACGTCGGGTTGAATGCTGGGTTAACTATGAGGCAGGTTCACATGCCTCAATATAACGCTCCAGTAGGAAAGATGGAGATGTATAATTCATCGAGGTTTGTTAACACTTTTGTTCCAAATGCTAATGTGCCTATTGGCAAATGGAATGCACCGCCAAGACCTATGGTCGGAGGAATAGGTCGAGGGAAACAAGTGATGGCTTATCCACGGAACCCAGTGCAAGGAAATCTAGGAAAATTCCCAACGGGAAGTTATGGTCGTGGCTTTCGACAACCTTTCAACAATTTGAGTAAAACTCAGTGGAGAAGACAGCAAAGGATGCGGGAAGCTACTTTTGAAGAAGTAAAAGGAAATCGTTTTTCGATCAAGATTGTTCTTCGAAAAATTTGGGGTAAGCCAATTTTATAGTTTTTGGCAGTGTAGCCCTAATTCCTAATAGTTCCCTAACAATGGTGTTTTCATCTTGATGCCTCCCAAACCATCTAAGGAGGTGGACGATGCCATCCATCACCTCATCAAAAAATTTGGGATAATGCAAACTTATTTTGAAGCTCAACAAGCGCAAGACACTCACCAAGCCACTATGCAACAATCCTTGGATGTAGTCATGAAAAAACTCACCACCTTGGCTGCTAAGCCCTTGAATGGCTTGCCATTAAGCTCACCTTCTTCTGTAACTAACTCTGTCATCTCTCATTCCACAATTATGACCTCTTCCCCTATTATTCCTGCATTTCCAACCCCACTTTCAGGCAATATCTCTGCCAATCTCCGTTCCCCCCCCCCACCACCACCTCTCAAAATATCCCTTACCCTGTCTATGCCTTTGGCCTTCCTTTTTCCTTCATGCCAACCTCTTTCACACACAATACTACCACCCAACCGTGCCCCCAAAACCTTTTCACATCTGGTATACCCCTCCCTACATCTCTCATCAACCCCCTTTTACACCACCAATTCAACCCACTATCACTTTTATCTAACCACCAAGACTCCAACTCACAACCTTTTAAGGTCCAAACCCACTTGATTGGCTTTTTCAGGCCGAGCGGTTTTTCCTCCTATATCAGATTCCCTTGGAAGCTCGTCTCCATATTGTTGCTTTCTATAAGGCAGGGAAAACCCTCAATTGGTATACGTGGATGTACCACAATCAACAACTCATTGAGTGGCACTCCTTTACTCGTGCTTTGGAGCTTTGTTTTGGCCCATCTTCCTATGAGAACCATCAAGAAGAGCTCTACAAATTGTGTCAATATGGGTTTGTTTCTAAATATCAAGCGCAATTTGAGAAACTTTCTAATAGGGTTTATAGTCTTTCTAATGAAAACTTGTTAAATAGTTGTCTCTGGCTTAAAATCAGAACTTCGACATGAGTTACTTATCTTACACCTCCTCACATACCTCCCTTTAGCCCATTAAACAACTCACATAAGCTCAAATGCAGGAGTGGAGGGCTTAAGGCCTCTGTCATAATTATGATAAGTTCGTGCTAGGTCACAAATGCACCACCTCTCATTTCCTATTTTAAGTTGGGGACAACTTGGACGAGGCCATTGTTTCTTCAACTAAACCTAATTTTTCCCCTTCATCAAACCCCGACACTAACCTTTTTCATCCATCCATCCAAACCTTGATCGATCATCCTTCTCCATATACTCTACAATTCAAGGCAAATTTCGTAACATTGCTATTTGTGTGCCCATAGATACTGATAGCTCTCATAACATACTTCAACCCTATTTGGCAGACCACCTTCAACTATCCATAATCTCAACACCAAAGTTATTTGTGATGGTGGGAAATGGCCAACATATTGCGTGTAGAAGCCTTTGTGCATAGGTTCCAATTATCACTCAAGGTCATCTATTATACAACCCTTTTTACCTAATACCTATTGAAGGTGTTGATGTCATGCTTGGCATGGATTGGTTATGTACTTTGGGACCCCTCATCACTAATTTCTCCACCCTTCATCTATCCTTTACTCATAATGAGTCCCCATTACTATTCAAGCTGATCCACATAACCCACCCACATTATCCACATTCCATCAATTTAGCCAAATGTTGCACCATAAGGTGATTGCCTCTTGCCACCTTTTAATTTTCCAATCAATCAAAAACCCAACCCACCCTCCACTTCATTAACCATTCCATCATCCTTAAATCCCAAAATCCAAACTTTACTTTTCATATATTCACCAATTTTCCATACGCCCACAGACCTTCCTCCAAACCAATTCCACAATCACCATATTACCCTCCTCCCTAATACCTCCCTTATCGGTGTTAAACCCTACCACTATCCCCATTCCCAAAAAAAAGCAATGACCAACCTCATGCAAGACCTCCTCAACCAAGGCCTAATCATTCCAAGTCATGACCCTTCTTCATGTCATGTATTATTGGTTCTTAGCGCCTATGTGTGGATTATAGAGCTCTTAACTCTGTGACGGTTAAGGATCATTCTTTGATTCCTACTATAGAGGAACTATTAGATGATTGGGCAATGCTACAATAATCTCTAAGTTAGATCTTACTAATGCTGATCATTTACAACACTTAACATTGATTTTCAAATTTCTAGTCACTAATCAATTTTTTGCCAAATTCTCTAAGTGTGTTTTTTATGTGACTTTAAAGTCCTATTTAGGCCATGTTATCTTTGATCACATGGTCACTCCTAATCAAGATAAATTAAAGGCAAACCATGAATGGCCACAACCTCAATCTCTCTTGGCACTCCACAACTTTTTGGGGCTCACTGGATTTTATCGCGGGTTCACTAGGCAATACGCCACCTCACCTCCCCTCCATTGATTTGCTTACATTACGAAAATTCCTTTAGACTCACGAGGCTACTTTAGCCTTTACAAAATTGAAACAAACATTGCTACAACCCCTATTCTCCAACTTTTGGACTTTGCTACTACATTTACAGCTGAAATCAATGCCTTCGGTGTAGCTATTGGAGTTGTCCTCACCCATAAAGGGCACCCAATTGCCTCTTTTAGCAAAAAGATGGGCCTCTACTTGCAAGCTTCATCCGCCTACATCATGTATCTTTATGCTGTTACAGAAGCCATTAAAAAATGGTGTCAATATCTCATTGGAAGGCATTTTTCCATTTACACTAATCAGAAGAGTTTAAGAACCTCATGCATCAAACTATTCAAACCCCAAAGCAACAAAAGTGGACTTGCAAATTCAAGGGTATATAGTTTTGATATTTTTTACAAACTTGGAAAACTTAACACTTGAGCAAATCCAGTAGTTTTGTGCTATTTCAACATTCCTTTTGGTTACTTCACCCATTCTTGCTATCATCACTCATTTGTGCCACTACTTTGCTAAAGTTCCAAATGTTATCGATTTTATACAACAAATTGATGCAAATCCCGATATATGCAGGGATCTTTTCATGTTACTCATGGCCTTGTATATTTTCACAATCGTTTGTACATTCCGACCATAGATGACTTGTGTGCTTCTTCGATTCAGGAATTTCACTCCACCCCATATGTCAACCACTTGAGAGTAAAACCCATGGTGGCTAGTTTGGTCACTTCTTTTTACTAGTCAGCCTACACACAAACCAAATAGTTCATCAAAAATTGCACTATTTGCCAACAAAACAAAAATATTACTCAAAAGAAACAAGGTTGCTACAACCTTTACCTGTTCCACACAAGGTTTGGGAGGAGATCACCATGGATTTCGTTACCCACTTGTCGTGCTCATTTGGCCATATCGTTAATTGGGTCCTTTGAGATCGATTAATTAAGTATATGCATTTTTTGGGGTTACCTACCCACTTCTTAGCAAAAGATCTGGCGCAACGTTTCTCCGTTGAGATTTTTCATTTTTATATAGTGACTAAATCTATCACTTCAAATCGCAACCCTCTCTTCATCAGTACATTCCGGAAGGAATTTTTCTACCTATAAGGCACCACCTTGTGTTACAGCATAGCATATCATCCCAAAACTAACGATCAATTGGAAATTGTGAATCAATCTTTAGAAGCTTAATTGCATTGTTTTGTTTTTGATTATTCTCAATGTTGATATACTTTCCTCCACCTCGTTGAGTTTTGGCACAACACATTGTACCACACTACCATAGACATGTCACCCTTTCAGGCTCTTTATGGACGTTTTCCTCTGTGTCTCTCAAATCTTGTTCTAGAATCTACCTCGAGGCTCACCCCCAAAGATTCTCTCCAAGAACGCCAAAATGGGTTACAAAATTTAAAAAGAAAATCTCCATAGATCTCACCAAAGTATGGTTGCCTAAGCAAACAAGAAGAGATGCGATTGTACCTTTAAGGAAGGTGACTAGGTCTGGCTACGCCTCCACCTGTACTGATAGTTGTTTGTCGTGTCCCAGTTGTTGGCCAAGTTAGCCAAACGATACTTCAACCCCTTCGTAATCCTTCACCACATCAAAGTTGTAGCTTATGAGTTGCAAATTCCCCATTTGTCATGCATTCACCCTGTATTCCATGTCTCTCTTCTTCATCCCTATCATGGCCCAACACCTCCATCTAGAATTTTCCCACCGCCCCGATTTCTCGACAATGAATTCACCCCTTCACCTTTCTCACTACTGCCAATGCGTGTTGCAAAGAAGCCCCCAACTCCTCTCCATATCCAACCCCTCACACTTTTTCACTTGGAATACCAAATGCCTTATCATGCTCTCCACCCATGACACATCAACCATTAAACTTCTCACCTAATTCCACACGTGGCCCCTTGCCTTCATTTCCTAACAATCTTATCACCTCCCACCCACTTCAAAATGACCCACCGTCTAAACTCTCCACTCCTAGCTTGCCACATATCACCCCACCCCCATTTCAAAACCCCTCCATATTACCCCCATCAATTTCACCTGCCAGGGAGAGCCCACTTAAACTTGAGGACAAGGTTAGTCCTCGTGGGCCACACATTGCTAGACCAAGCAGTTGACATCAAGCCCACATTGGGTGAAAGATTATGTTAAGAGTTAAAACGACTCTTTTATTTCTTTGTTGTTATTTTCCCTAAATGGGCTATTGGCCTATTCGGCCCAAAACCTAGTGGTAATATTTAAGTGTGTTCTAAAGATGTTTGATGGTTATGAATGAAATTATTTTATTTTCCCACTTTTATACTTTTTTGAAGTGTAGCACTAATTCTTAATAGTTCCCTAACACTACTCGTGCACAATTATGCATATAATACTAAAAAAATACTCTAATTGATGACAAATTAATAACTATCAATAAAAGGTCATAGGTTGAGTTTGCTAGAAAGAGAATAAAGTAATATGCAGAAAGTATTCAAGTACTTCTACTCTAGGAGATCAATGGTTCTCCCCGTGCCAAATTTTGCTAGCAAATTAAAGGACCCTAAACACTAAAGTCTGTTGAAACCCAAAATTTTGCATGAACTAAGGAACAAGATATGGTTGAATCACTTACGTCTACTTTAAGCCCCAAAACAACAACAATAAATACATCATAAACAATTTATCAGGTCTCAAAACCGAAATTTAAAATTTCTGAAAGTATTCATGCATGTTAATAATAAATTAAACTATCTTCAAGCACTTTATAAGATGAGAAGTGCCAAATAAATTTGTTATTCTGATCACACTTCATAATTATCAAATTTTTTTCTATTTTTTGTATCATTTAAATAATTATGAGACTAAAACTTTATTTCTGATAAAACATATATATCTGGTGATTTCTCTTCCACTAATATCTAATCAGACCTTTTACTTCTTTCAATTTCTAGTTTTGGCAAAGGGAGGCAGCAATGTTAAGGCAGCAATTACACAATTTGCAAGAAAGTCATCGGTACACCCTTATCAGAAAAACATATGCTTATCCTAAAGACGGGTTTATAAGAATAATTCAAATTATACAGAACTCCTAATAGCAGTCTAGAATTATTAGCATATTCAGCATGTTAGTATCTTGGTTAAGTGTAGTTATTGTATAGCTGTCAATTAGATATGTGATTAAGAATCTATTTCAGGAGATAATTACTCTAGTATTTATAGCTGTAATTAAAACCTCACTAGTCACTATTAAAAGTATACATGCCTGTTTTTTATGCAATTCAGCATTCTATATAATTTCTCATTTCCATATGAACATAAGAAAAATGTAGAGATCAGCATGTGCAGGCGTAAGTTAGTGATAGTTTTCATACAATACAAAAAATAAAATGCATTGACATGTGATGGGAAATGAGACCCAAGTGGAGGTATGTATAAAATAAGATACATCGATGGATTGGAGGTATGTATAAAATAAGATACATTGCACTAGTAATTCTGCATTAGAAAATGCATGATGGAAGTTAGTCATAGGAGTGTGTAATTAGGTATATGTGTAGTTAATTGTAGTTTGTGAGTACAGAACACTCTCTACAAGATTTTTGTCTCTGGGACAGCCAGTGAATAGCTGTCCCGTGTTCAATATTGTATCTTATTAGTTTACCAATTGGTGTTCAATCAACTTGTGCTAGTACTTCATAACCAATACAGGATGGCACAAATGGACATTGATTTTCAACACAAAACAGTGGTGCAGTAAAAGAAGGGTGTGAAATCAATTTGGCTACTGTACATCTTAGTGTATTTCCAATGAATTGAATTGCTTAATTTATGGAAATGAAGAGAAGACATTAAAAAGATTATTCACTGTTTTGATTTGTTACATTTGTTTGTTTTTGTTGAAACATAGAGTTAGAAAAAAAAAATCTGTTTTAAGGAGGAACAAAATTGCTAATTAACAGCTATTAAATACAACCAAATGTCTTAAATACAACAGCTATTAATATTCTGTGTGTTTTAAGGACATTGTATCCTTCAAACTCTCTAATTGCTTTTCTACATCTTAATAAATTTATTCTGTCAAAACAATATCTAACATGTGCTAAATATATGTTGATAAATCTACACTAGTATTCTGTCAACCTCCTCTAAGCTGGAACTTATTAAGTCTCGACTCATTACCACAAACTCAGTTGAATAAAACAACCTAGATATATAACATATGCTCTAAAAACATAGTTCAAAAGGCAACTTAGAAAATTGAGGCATCTCAGTAGAGGTGAAGAGCAGCAGACCACGTGCAAGCTGCTAATAAGACACAGCTAGAAGTTGGTCGGAATGATGTGAAGTGAAACCTAATTGGTTCCAATATTGCATGGACATGTAGATACCATCATAAAGATGAACAGAAATTTTCAGACACATCGCCATACATAGCATGGCCCAAACTTCTTCACATTCAAATAGTAACAATAATGTTAAGAGTAAGATAGTTAGTTAGTAAGGCTTAGTAGCTTAAAGAGTTTAGAAGAAATATCTCGAGGGTCGACATTCTAGTTTCAGAACTGCCAATGAGGCTCTAGAAGATAAGTCTTGATTTGTATATGTGCTGAACACATTTTACCTCTAAACTAACAACCCTTGAGAAGACAACAAAAGTATTATTATTATCATCATCATCATCAACAACAACAACAATATGATAAAGGCAAGAAGTTAAGATCCAATTGCCAGGTATGGGATTCTAATAAGTGGTTTTTAATGCCATCTCCAATCACAGCGAGTAGCTTTTGTAGTGTGGTGTGGTTCTCCCAAGGTTCTTATCAATTGGTATCAAAGACTTCCACCGTGTCTCTCAGTTGCAAACAAGTGACAGATGGTGACACCAGCATTGTAATGTTCACCATGACTATTGACTAGTCAAAGGGCTACTGCACAAGCAACCTGCATGGGCATGTGGGGGGCAGGGGGGCACGGGGCTGGGGCTGTGAAACAAGGAGGGATGTCAAAGTCCAGTTGTAAGGTATGAAACTTGAGCCCCACATTGGAAGAATGGGGGTTCTATTGTGGGGTTTATAAGGCACCACGCTCTCCAACTACAACAGCAAGCTTGGGCTCTCCAACTTCAGCAGTTAGCTTTTGTGGTATTATTGTCCCAAGGTTCTTATTAGAAAAGCTAAATTTGGTGTGCTTATTTACTTGGAACTTTTTATCCTTCAACTCCTACCTCTTGCAAACAACCCACTATTTTGTTTTTATCCCACTTTTCCATTTTCTATTCCTCCTCTTCCTTATCCTCCTCATCCCCTGGTGGAAATCCACTTACTATTGAGTAAAAACTTACTATGTTCAATAACTTACTAAGTAGGTTTTGTTAAACTTATATGTTCAATAACTTTCTTTCAACATTGAGATTCATCAATATGGTTCTTATTAATTACATTAAATATACTAAATTTTATATAATTTAAAAATTAATCAATATTTCATTGACCAACTTTATTTTAACATATAATATACATTTTAAAATAAAACTAACTATCAGCTATTATACTTTACACATATGAATGTGTAATTTTTTAAAAATTAGGTATTCAATTATCAAGATAATATCACATCACTTAACAGACAGACTTCTTAAATTGGTCTTCTATAGTGACTTCTTAGGTGGAGTTATGACCAAGAAAAACTCCTGCAGCAAGTGAATCCATTCCCATATTATTAATAAGGATTACACGGAGTTGAAAACATCTCTTGAATAATTATAAAAACACATTTTACTTCTAGTTTCAATATTATATATCCATTGTCTCATTTGTCTCTAACATTTATCTCGCACAACCAATTATTTAGGTTCCAAATTTCAAATACACACATTTACTTCTAGTTTTCTGTAGCAGGAAAATGATGGGGGAAGAACTGTCAAACCTGACAGTCAAAGAATTACAAAATTTGGAGAACCAATTAGAAATTAGCCTCCGTGGTGTCCGTATGAAAAAGGTTTGTATTTTCTATAAAAAAAATGCAGAGCTCAAGTTTGAAGATAAAGATATAATGGTTAACATAATATTGTCAAATGCAGGATCAACTTTTAATGGATGAAATACAAGAACTTAATCAAAAGGTCAGTCTTTAAACAGAGAAACTAATAATCCTAATATTCATTAAATAAAATATTGCTCCTATTTTCTGCAGGGAAGCCTCATTCACCAAGAAAATGTGGAACTGTATAAGAAGGTAAACCTAATTTGTCAAGAAAACATGGAATTGAAAAAGAAGGTATTGGTTTGGATGGCATATCAAACTAATATAATCTACTCAAACTAAATGATTCACTTTTTAAATGAGGACAACCTTTTTTGCTGTTTATCCTGAACTTTATAAGAGTTTTACTAACTCAGGTCTATGGAACAAAAGATGAAAGTGAAACAAACAGAAATTCTGTTCTCACAAATGGTCTAAGCATAGGAGAGGATTTGCGAGTGCCTGTGAATCTCCAGCTAAGTCAGCCACAACAACAACCCTACAAGGCACCTTCAGGAAGTACAAAATTGGGGTATGTTCATTGATCCTTTATTTATAACTGGTAGACCACTAACCATGAAGCAAAGCATTGATGTCAGATTTGTTTTGATTGTTGCAGCAGACTGCAATTGCAATGATCCATTCACAGGACATGCATGTTTCTTGATTGCTATCAAGAAAAATGGACTCGGATTTTAACTTCAATGTCTTTATAATGTTGTAGCATATAGACCAGGGGCTAATTAGCTTAAAGTGATTTTAATTTGATATTATCAAAAACGAAAAAGCAGCCCTAGCATGTATTTCAGAAACAATGAAGCATCTTATGAGAAGCTAAGACTCAATCAAGGAAGAAATTATTCAAACTGCACAGATGTGTGATTCATTTTAAATGTTTTAGTGTTAAAAATTATTACTGGCCTTCAAATGGGTGAAAAATGCCGCATTAAAGCAACCTTCATGTGAGTAATATATCAGATAAAATCATTGCAATCAAATGTTTATGGATTCCAGCAGATCGAATACAATACTACTGCAAAATGACATTAAACACCTATTGGAAGAAAAAATACCTACAACAATTAAAATGCAACCAGGTATAAACTCAAGCTCTTAACCACCGAAATTTCACTTAAAGTTCATAAATGACTGGTTAATATCACCCTATCATTTTGTTCTTGTTGACTTGATAGCATCAGTTACAAAGGAATAGAAAATAAAGGAGAAGAAAACAGAACTGCATAATAAATGTAGATGATCAGAAGGTCAAGAGACAAGAATAAATATCATTCTTCTTTAAACTGGAAAGGACAATAAGTAATCTATACTTCAAGCACCTAAAGGTGAGTGAGAAGAGAGATCATTATATTTATAGAAAATCTGATAAATAAAAAATGCAAAACATAAACAGCTCATAAAGTGAAGTGTCAATGTGTCATAATATTAATTTAAAGGTGTAACACAAACACATGGCAAAAATCAATATGCAACTCGATGCTTCAGAATGAAACTTGCATTTTTAATCTGACTTTTACAATCATGGTTATTGAGAATCAAAACTAAAACCGTCATTGTATTTACACCCTAGAAACAATTAAATGAACAGAATTGTGTAAACTGAGTACTTATTATTGAACAAGGCATAAAAATATTAATATTGGAAAGAACACCACCAATAAACAAACAAAATTCTTTGGGTGCTATGACGGAAGTAAGACTTCCACAGTAACAATATGACATTATTATCATAAATCACTGCAGATAAGATATCAAAACCCGTATACGACCAAATAATATACAGTTTGATCCTTGCCACTTCCTTTATTCAAAATAAAAGTTGAATTTGAGCACAGGGTAGGTGAATATGTACATTGCCCATGCTTCAAGCCCAAAGGGCTCTTACATGTCGATACATGCTCAATACTAAGCATTCATGAATATTTGTCTAACAGTAGCAGAGATAGTTTTTATTAGTTATGAAGTCTTTTAAAAAACCAAAGAAATTCAAGAATGGCCAAAAAGATGATAGATCTCTAAAATGACTTAGCAGAGCAACTGAATTTATTGAGCTTGAACATATATTAACAGTATAAAAAAGAATCTAGTTTACTTCATATAACTCAATTTGATAAAAAGATTTCAGTAGAAATATTTTTTTTCCCATCAAAAAGAGAAAGAATCTAGCTTCACTCACATACCCAAATCAAATAAAATTGGATAATTTTGATGCAAATCATCACTTCAGGCCTGAAGAGAAAACTAAAAGAATGAATAACTTTATATCCATGGCAAAACTTGATTCCAACCACATCTACTAGACATGTGGCTTAAGTAGAGCTTATAAAGCATTGGAAGGAAGTCTTCACCTTACGAACCAACTTTGTGAACTTTACAAAAAATTGCTAATACTAGTCAAAATTTATTTTTATCTCTATAAATGAGTTGTCTCAAGGGGAAGCGTTGACTTCATAAAATGATTTATTTTGTATTTTATATTTCTTTCCTCTCTTTGTTACCTTAAATTTGTATTTGAATGTGAACACTCGTGCCATATGTGCTTCCCCTTCCTATCTATTTCATTTATTATGCTCGCATTGAATCTCCAAGCCTCACCCATTCTTTCCTTTCCTCTTTTCTTCAAATTCACAGGTTGCCAAGTAGATTGTTAATCGGGGTTTGCTGGTTTGTCAAGGAGTTCTCTCATATTTTGGTAGGTTTCTACTTATAGAGGAGGCTAGTAATTGTTGAATCCAATATGATGCAAATATAGGTATAGGACTTCTTCTATTCTTTTTGAATTGTAGTTAGTATGTTAGAGTTAAGTACATTAAATCTATAGCTTCTATTTTATGAAAACTCTAAATGAAATGATGTAACACTTGTTCACTTGAGTGATAGAATCCAGTATACATGTGTCATTAGCAAGAATTGTTTATTTGAAATGTTGGAAATAGTGGGCAAACTAATTTTTTATAGCTCTTTGATTTAGTAATGTGTATGTGAACATAATGTGATCTATCATTAGGATTTGCCCGACTAAAGGTTGATTGGAATGGTGTCTACTTAAGTGCTAGTCATGGCCTAGGAGTGGATCATGACACCCAGCTTGGTCAAAATGACTCTTTCAACCTTCAACTCAATAGCAGGCTCTTTACAACGTCTTGGTTGTCCACAGCAAGTTTCGTGTACGCCTCCAAAACTTTGGGGTCAAAGCTAGCGAAGTTGTCATCAAAATGGTTTGTGTGATTTTTATCGATGACTATATACAAGTTACATGGACCTATCTTATGAGAAAAAAAAAAAGAGAGAGAATTGTCAAATATTTATTAATTTCTTTCATCTTGTTCAAGTTTACCGTATCATATTTTTAATGTGTTGCATTTGTCCATTCCCATTGTCCTCACCGGCATAAATTAGATCCAAGGGCAATCATATGTTTCTTTATTGGTTACCCCTCAAATAAAAAGGAGCACAAGTGTTATCATCCTCAAAGTAGTTGGGTTTTATCTCCATGGATGTCACTTTTCATGAAAATGAGTTATTCTTTGAGTCCTTGGCTTTAAGGGGAGAGAACTCAATAACACAAAGACAAGTCTTGTTTAGATTCATTACCTTTCTTGTCTATGCAAGATGACCATAATGAGGCCACAAAGGAGATACAAGAAGAAGCTCATAATAAAGCATACAAGGAAGATGAAGATTGATTCTTTGGCAAGAAAAATACCAAAGGAGGGAGAAACCAAATTTGGTCTCACAACAAGAAGAATCGTCTAACTCAGAGGTGAGTGTTTCTGAAGATAACATTCAAGACTTCAAGTGGTAAGCATTAATGATTATCATACTCCTATTGCTTTGAGGAAAAGGAAAAAGGTCATGTGTTAAATATCCTATTTCACAACATGTCTGAACTAACCATCTCTTTGTCTAGCATCAAAATTTTATAGTTACAACTGATGAAACAAAAGTATTGACTTCAATTTAGGAACCTATGGAGATGAGTTTTCAATTCAAGTCATGAAGGAGGAGATGG
Organism: Cajanus cajan; assembly: GCF_000230855.2. Classification (NCBI taxonomy): domain Eukaryota; kingdom Viridiplantae; phylum Streptophyta; class Magnoliopsida; order Fabales; family Fabaceae; genus Cajanus; species Cajanus cajan. The sequence continues at coordinate 55,439,248 of NC_138525.1, forward strand.
AGGCATTGGAGAAAAATTCAACTTGGAAAATTGTAGATTAACTAACTCAATGAGAAGAAATCAATGACTTTGAGGAGCAAGGAACAAAACTTAATTGCTCAATCTAGTACAGAAGCTGAGTTTCAATGACACAAGATATATGTGAAGGACGATGATGAAGATTATTCTTGACCTCAAGATTAAAGTTGAGAGCCGTATCAAGTTGAGACAAGAAGTCAACCATCAATATTGCTCTTGGTCTTGCTCTCAATTTAGTTCAACATGATAGAACCAAATATATTGAAATTGACGGACACTTCATCAAAGATAGTGGCCTTATTGTTACATTTCCAGCAAGACTCCAAGCAGCTGACATCCTTACCAAGACACTTCCTACTAATAGATCCCAAGAGCTTATAGACAAGTTGGAAATGATTGATATTCCTTTACCAACTTGAGGTGGAGTGTTGTAAATATAAGTATTTTAGGGAATCCCAAAGATTATGTAGTATTTTTTTCTTATTTCCACAGTTCCCTTATTTAGGGACAATTGTTCCCTATAGTAAAGAGACTAAAAATGTAATTACTGTGATACAAATTAATAAAATCAATCCTTTTCTAATGATTACCTCAAGGAAGTTGAGATCTTTGTCATCCTGATTTAGGGAGCTTTCCTACAAAGACTGACAGTGAAGGAGGAGAAGAGCAGCAAGCAAGAGAAAAATGACAAACTCTAGTTGAAAATCAAGACTCAAACAAATTTTTAGAGCTTTTCTATTTGGAAAACCCTTCTCAAAAATTATTTTTCAAGATAGTTTTCAAAAACAAAAACTTAAAGGACCAAACAAGTCCTCAGTTCCTTTATTAGGAGGCCAAAGGCTAAAATTATTTGTCTCATAAAACCAAATGCAACTTTATAGCACTGGATAAAGCAAACATGGTAGTTTATCAAGTCTACTATTTTATTTTGCTTATAAGCTCAAATTGACTATTAATAAAGTTAAAATAGTAAATATAAGTAGGGGACAACCCTCACTCCATGAATTAGCTTTTAGAGTTGGGTTAGACCAAACCCAAATTCTAAGATGCTTTTTGAATTTTAATAAACCACAAGCAATTCTATCATGGTTATTATAGGAAGTTGTAATGGATCACGTAAAACAATAGTAGACCATTTAATATTGCTCTCTTTAAACTCACCCCACACCCTTCACTACTTTTCACAATCTTAAAGCATTCAATTGTCTTGAAAACATTTGTTCAAAAATATTGGCTTCTAGTTAAAATTATCCACCAATATTTTCTCAACATCAGCAATTAATTGCCTTCAAACTCGAGTGTTCATAGCCAAAATAACATATTTGCTCCAGACCATTCTCCTACGATCCCGAATGGTATAGCCTATCTTTGAACTAAATATTCAGCGTCCTACATCACCGGAATGCATTGTGATGAGTGAAAAGTTCAAAATAGACCCTTACCATTAAACAAGATTTGAGTAAATTATACACGAGAATAAACAAATTTAACCATTCCAAGAGATGCAAAGTATGTGCGCATTGTCTCAAATGTATATAGGTCAAGGCAGTTTTGAAAATTCATGCAATGTTGCTTAAATTTATGTTGTTTTCAAACGCAGGGATACGCTTTTGTAGATTGACTTACTCCACCTCAAATTCTAAGTTATTTACCAAATAAAAGTTCAAATAATCTAATATGAGGATATGCAAAAATATTTAACAAGATTTAATTAAGCAACAAAATCACTTCAAAATTGAAATTGGGAATAAAAATAATGAAATTACATGATGGCATACTATGAATAATTGTGTTATATTGATTATAATAATTTGAAAAGCCATAAGTTAACAGACCGAGAATGTGGAAATAAAACAACTCACGTACATCTGCAAACCCATTATCCGACATCTCAAATGTTGCCAGAAATAATAAACATATAAATAAAGATATAGAATAATAAAGTCAATTACAAACACACGGTAACGAAAAGATTCCGGGATAAAATCTAGTTAGATATCAATCCAATTCCACCTAAGTTTGTTCTCTTAGAAATAGCCAGCAAGTTATTTTCCATCAACTTGATGAGAATTCGATAAGACATGCGGACTGCAACAGAAAGCTCGTCCGATCGGCACCTTTTTTTTTTCCAAGGGATAATGCTACAAGAAGAAACACTGAGCAACTCACAAACTAAACTAGGGGGTTATTTTCATTATATTTTTAACATAAAACCTAGGTACAACAAAAGGTCATTAACTATAGACTAAAAACCCCTGTTGAGACCCAAAGGAGTATTCCCGACACGATACTCATCTCAGTGAGGGAGAAAATAAAGAAAGAAAAAGCAACAAGGAAACATAAAGGCATTCGACGGGGTAAAGTTTACGTTTAAGGAAAATGAGAAGTTATGTATACGAAAAGATAAAAATAAAATAAAATTAAGAGAGAGAGAGAGAGAGTGGTAATTATATACGTTGTGCAATGTCTTTTTTTTTTATGTTCAAATAATGGAACTCGAATTGATATAATCAAAGCAACGAAACCAACAAAGTATACTACTGGAATATATAAGACTGTACTAATAGCTGCGAAAATAAAATAAAACAACACATCACCAATTAAAAACAACTAAAATAGCATTCACAGTACATGTAGTTTCTTATTTACCTGAGATTCAAACACGTCTCCATCTAAAGATCATTGCTCCACAAAGATTAAAAAACGTCTCTACCCTATATAACATGAGAACGCACAGGTAAGTTTACGACAAAAGAAGCACCACGTGATGCCGCGGTGTAGCCAAAAACAGGCTAAAACGATTCTTCTCTTCTTAAACGAGAAGAAATCGTGCAATAGTTAGGGCTCGGTGCAATTAAGATCACCGTTTCGTTTTAGTTCTTCGGTTTTACCTTTCTTTTTCGCGCGTATTCTCGGAAACCAAACGGATTCCGAAGAAGAAACCTCCTCACCGTTCTTCAACGGAACAGAAACCGAGACAACTCGTTTCATGAGAGCGGAATCCACGAAGATGCGAGAACAGCGAAGCGAGCAAGGTTGGAGCGTGAATGCAGTTCGGAAACGAAATTCGACGAGAGAATCGCGTAAACTGAGAATCAGAATCCATGAATGGATCCGAAAAGAGAAGAAAACGAAGCATTGAAGGATGAATGTGAGATCTGCTTCGGAGGATTGAAGCTACGAAATAGAGTCTGTAACCGTACGCAGAGAGAGAGAGAGAGAGAGAAACGAGTGACGGAGGTTTGAGGACGCAAGAAAATATCTAAGAGCCACTAGGTATTTATTTGAATAAGTAATCTGTAATCGTGGGAGTTAGCATCGTTCCCCTCGCTTTAACTATTAGCACTTTGCAGTCCAAAAAATAAGTACTGGAGCTTATTTAATAGTAATGTAATTAACCGATTGTGCTTTTATACTGCCATTGGTTGCCACTTGTCAACTATTGTCTTTTGGTTATTTTTTATTAACAAATGGTTCTAAATTTTTCTACCATATACTTCAATTAGTTCTCTTACTAGGATATGTATAGAGTTCGTTTGGCCAACTCATCTTTAGCTTAATTTTTATTTGAATTAAACACATTTGTAAAAAAAATACCTTTTATTTGTGGATAAATAGTAAAATATAAAATTTTGAAGAAATTAAATCAAACAAATAAATTTTTTTTAGTATCTCATATGAAGTGTTGAAGATTATTATTTGTTTGTTTTTTTTTATCTATATCTATATGTATATATTATTAGTATTTTAATATTACTGATAAATTAATATCAATAATATTTTTAGTATATTTATATATAAATTAATAATTTGATAAATATGACTTAGTATATATTAATATAATTTTATAAAAATATAAATATATAACAAAATATATGTATATTTCTAATTAATATACTTATATTTTTGTAAAAGTATATTAATATATAATAAATTATATTTATCAAATTATTAGTTTATTTATAAATATATTAATAATATCATTGATATTAATTTATCAATAATATTATAAAAATAATAATATATAAATTTTATTTATTTATTAATAATAAATATATATCATTTGATGCATTGAAGAAAATTATAATATGCGTTAACTTGAATAGACAATATAATTTTAAAATATTGTTTATATGTGAGACCCTTCCTTTACTTTTTCCCACTTCACCCTCACACTCTAACTCTCATTTCTCTTTACTCACTCTTTTGCTTTTGACCTTCTTCTTGGCTGACACAAGGTGGTGGTGCGGAGTGAATTGGGTCTTTGCTAGCTGGGTGATCGGAGTTCTTTCTTCTCCTTCGGCGTTCGTTCAAGCTCTCCTTCAATCTTCTTCTCCGTTTCTCTTCCCGGAAGCTCAGAATTCTTGTACCGAGGTAAGGGAAGCTAGTTTTCTTGATGGCTGGATGAAAATGAGCTTAGCAACTCATGGATTGTTTGATGTTGAATGATTTTGGCTGAGATGGATGGCTGTTTTTGTGAAAATATGTTTTTGGGGTGTTGCAGGAAAAATTTGGATTTTTCTTGTTTGATGATTGCATGTGTGAAAAGATTATATTTTTGAACTCTTGAATTAAAATGTGAACTTTTGGTTGGATTGCATGTGCTGGATGAGTGGATTTTTGCAGGTTTTGGGCAAATTTTCGAACTTGGTGAAGCTGCTGCTGAGCGCAGTTCGTCGCGCCGGGCGCGTGACCATCAGAGGGCTCCATTTGGGCAAGCCCGCCGGGCGTAAAGGTGTGTGCGTCGGGCGATCTTGAAGATGGGAGCCTCTGGATGGCCCACGCCGGGCATGACGTGGACTGCGCCGAGCGCGCTGGCAGTATGTGGCATGTTTTTGGGTTCTGGTTCCACGCTGAGCGCGACCCTTGTCGCGCTGGCCGTGGGGACTCCTTGGGAGTCTCTGCCATGGAGGTGTTGAGCGCAATTTGAATTGCGCTGGGCGCGAGACCTTGGGAGGTCTTTGCCTTCCCCGCGCTAGGCGCGGGTTAGGGCACGCCGGACGCGCGAGACTCCTTAGGGTCTTTGCCTGAGCATGCGCTGGGCGCAATTTTGTATTGCACCAGGCGCGTAAGAGCCTTGGACTCTCTGGCTGGGTCACGCCAGGCGCGAGCACTCTTACGCTGGGCGCGTTGACCACTGGTACTCTCTGGTTGCACCACGCGGGGCACGACCATGAGTGCACTGGGCGCATATGATAATGATGAATTGTATGCTGATAGTTGTTGAATTATGCTGAACTAAGTTGTAATTGATGAATATGATGTGCTGACTAGGTGATAATGCCGACTAATGATGTTAAGCTGTAATAGATGTGTATTGTCGTGCTGAGAGGGGCTGTTATTGATGATTTTTAAATGTTGAATTATAATATTACTGTACTATAGACTATTGAGTTGAGTTGTGAGTAGTAAGCTGTGCTAAATACTACTTAGTTGTGCTATATGCTGATTTTATGTGTTGTGTTATGATGTGAGTTGTGTTAGCTGGGCTGTTAAGTTGTGTTGTGTGATGTTTTGCCACTAAGTGGTGCTGTTATAGCCGCTAAGTCGGTGTTGTTATTGCCGCTAAACGGTGCTGTTATAGCCACTAGAGTGGTGCTGTTATTGCTGCTATGCAGTGCTGGTATTGCCGTTTTGCGGTGCTGATATTGCTGAATGTTGTGATGTATTATAAGCTGATCGATGTGCTGATAGTTGTAGCTGTTTTCCATTCATATTGTTATATATGTATGTTGATTTTCTTTTCACTAGCTTACCCTTTGTTGTTTCCATGTGTTTGGACTGTGATGTTCATACAATTGTATGAGAGCAGAACAAGGATAGGTTGGTGGCTGGTGGTAAGTTTGTAGCCGGTAGACAGAGTTGATCCTTTAGGATGTTTTGTTGTTTTAGCTACTTGGTATAGTAGCATTTGATGTATTTTGTACACTTTAACTCTATCCAGAATTGGACCTTGTATATGTATATATTATAGACCCTATATGCATACACTTGTTCCTTTCTGTGTGGTGTTTCTAGTGTGCTGTGCGGTGTGTAAAGACCAGTCGGGTCGTTACATTATATATATATATATATATATATATATATATATATATATATTAAAATTATTAAATTTTTAATGGGAGAGATTAAAATCGTACAATTATGATATTTGAGCGACTAAAATTACCCAATTAAAACTTTGGGGATCGAAATTGTCCAATTACAATACTTGAGGGATCAAAAATGCAATTAATCCAAATAAAAATGATGATTTAAATTTTAGGAAGATAAAAATTGAAGAAAAATATTTTTTAGAAGTCAAAACCAAAATTTATTTATTTTAACTAAATATTTTATAAAGACAAAAATAATATTTACAGATTTAAAAGGATAAAAGATTACAAAATTTAAAATCAAAATTCATTTCTTTTATATAAGCAAAAAGTATATTTAAATCTCTTGGACGCATATTCAATTGATTTTAAATATAACTTGCCGTTTTACCAAATTTCAAAAATAAATTAATCGAAACACCAAATTCTAGGCACTTTGGATATACTCCCTCTGTTTTTGTTTAAGGTTTTGTACGAGACTTAAGGAAATCATTAATATTTTAGTTTTCAAAAATATTTATTACTTACTTTCTTATTTTATCCTCTTTTTTTTTGTATTTTTTAGACTGTTGAACTGCAATCTATTCCATTAATTATTAATACATTGATTACACGTGAACTGTAACCTACTGTATTTAATTATACCTGTCCTTTTTTTTGTTTTTTTATACTATTTTGTTGGGAACATATTGCTCTTATAAATGCACATTAACTTTTTATGGATAGTTAGAGAAAAAATAGGTAGACATTAAAAATAAATACACACATTATTCAATAAACATGTATTAATTATCAAGGATAAAAATGGAGAAAAAAATTAATAAATTATTGATTTTAGTAAAATAAAAATGAAAAAAATAACAAATTCTACTATAAAAAAAATGGAGGGAGTAAATTTCTAGCAAATGAAAACTGGGCACGTACACGCATGTTGCCACACGCCAAACCTAGTTTTTTTGTTTTTAATTATACTCACGATTTTTATAAATATATAAATTATAAAATTATCTATTTATTTTTAAGATTTAATTTAGTCTAAAAAAATTTAAAAATTTAATTTTATCTTATAATTTTTAAAATATATATAATATTATTTTTTTATCCAAATTGATATTAAAAATATTAAAAAAAAAAAATTAACATTGAACGTTTTAAAAAATATAGAATTAAATTGAGTATTTTAAAAATAATAGAATTAGATTAAATAAAAAATATCTAACAATTTTGTCCAGATGAATGAAATTTTTTTTTACTTATCTTAATAAGATAATGAATGATAATAAATTGAATATTTAGAATTAAAAAAATTATCATAAAGTGAAAGATTTATTTATTAATATAAATTATTAAATAGATGAAAGAGAAATCAAATTTGTCTAGATAAAAAGTGTTTGATCAATTTTTATTTAATTTAGTTTTTCTATTTATAAAATATTTAATTTAGTCTTATTATTTTTAAATAATTTAATTTAATCAATTTAGACAGAAAAATAACATTGAATATTTTTAAAAAAATTAAAAGATTAAATTAAATCATTTAAAAATAGTAAGACTAAATTAAATTTTAAAAATAAATAATGAATAAAAATTTGATTTAATTTTATAAATACAAATTAGAAAAAATTAATAAAATTTTATTAAAAAATACTCTTTATTTTGATAAAAAAAATCATTAAATTTTTTTATAAATTTATATCTAAACATGAAGATGAATTTTTAGTAAGTATAATAATAACTCACTAATCAAATCAGTATATTATATTTTTTGAGAGTAAAATAATATCTTTAATTATAATTTAATATCCAAAATAAATATCAAACTCTAATTATTGTTTAATACATGTGTAAAACTATTTCTTGTTGACCATTTTCTTTCTTATTATATTTAGAATCTATAATGTCATGGAATCTAATTAGTCCATTAGCTGCCCTACATAGTGTTCCTGTTGCTTCGGGAACTTACTGGGAGAAAGTTCTACATAAAATTAACAATTTTTATATTCTTAAAAAATAATATAAAAGAAGCAATTCAGTACGATGATATTATAATTATTATTACTATAATATTATAGATACCTACTTAATACCTGTCACGTGAACACCTGTCCAATGGGACCAGCCTGTGAGGACACTTGTCGACAAATTCGTGCTAAAGTGACATTGTTCTTCCCTTTTTATGATGTTAAAGACTGATATTTTCTTGGGTTACTATTATAATATTTTGAAAAGTTACTCCACTTATTTTATTGCGACCATTTTCTTCTTCTAAGTCGATCATGTTTTTAAGATTTTTCTAATACAATAGTGACAACAAAATTTAAATATGGTAAATTTAGGTCTCTCAACTTTTGTTTTTAAGAGTTTTTTTTTTTAATATACGGCAATGTTTCTAAGATTTATTAAATTAAATAATAAAAAAACTAACTCTACCCGCCTCCAACTATTTAACTCTCTATGTTTTGAGAAGTAAAGTTGTAAATTGGAATAAGTCTAATCTATTATATATATATATATATATAAAGATTTATTTATTTTAGAAATAAATTTACTTAAATTTCTTCTGTTAAATAATTAATGTTTTATATTAAATTTTAATAATTCAATCGTTAAATTTAAAGTTCTTAATATATAAATTAAATCTGTAAATTTTAAAAAAAATTAAAATTTATTTTATACTTAATTTTATTAATTTAAATTAATGTATAAAATAATTTTATGATTATCCGTTGATTTGAAATAATAAAATGAAGTATCAAATAATTTTCAAATTTTTTAAAATTTGTAAATTTAATCTATACATTAAGAACTTTAATTTCAACAGTTGAATCGTCAAAATTTGATGTAGAATATGAGTTATTGAATAGATTAAACTTAAATAAACTTACCATTGAAGTAAACAAATCCCTTTTCTTTCCATATATATAATTAGATTATGTTGGTGTAATTTATATCAATTAAAACTTTATTTCATACTAGTTTTTGGTGAGTTATGGTCAATTTTTTTAATTTTAATATTATTGGAGATTGTGAGCACACACAAAATAAATATTCTCTTTTTAAGATTATTTATTTTATATTTAAGGTTAAGATTCAAATTTTGAACATCATATTTAAAAGATATAAGTCGTTATTATTTGTGTCAACTAATATTGATGCTTATTTCTAAATAGTAAATCAACTTGTGCAATATTCAATATTTAAAATTATTTTTTTAAACAAAATAATTATTTTATAATATAATTAGTATCAAAAAGATATTTTGTACCTTCATAACTTTTTAAAATATAAAATAAAAAAGTGACTTATTAACAATTTAAAAAATAAAAATAAATTAAAGGTGATTTGTTAAAGATATAGACGATTTTTAAGTAGTTGTAATTATAATTATAAAAGTAGTTTGAACAACTTTAAAAACTAGAATAAAAAAATGATGAAAAAATAAATAATTTAAGAGATAATTATGTAAATAAAATTATTCAAATAATGTAGATGTGAATTAGGATTATCCCCCTCATTATTTGTATAGTTAAACTAATATTTTTTTTTCAAATCTCACATATATTTTTATTAAAAATAACCTCATTTGAAATATTATTTAATATTAATTGTACATATTTTTCCAATGAGAATTCAAACCTATTTTATTTAAGGCTTATATTTTTGTTCAGTGTGTATAAATATTTTATAACTTGTTTTTAATCTATGTAATTCTTTTTTATTTTTATATATTTATTTTTTCATTTTATCCATTTTTTTTTGTATTTTTAATCCTTATAATGTAATGACGTGACACTATTATACACTATTATTAATTTGATTTATTGGGATACCATTATATTATGCTAATATGGCACAAATGATATGATATTTTACATTAACATATATGATAACATAACAAATTAATGTTTTTATAATGATATTTGACAATAAAATTTTAAAATGAAAAATTCGCACTTTGCAGAGATGATTTTAAAAAAAATATTACAGAAAAAATAAAAAATGCTAAATTATAAAGATAAAAATAATAAGATTTAATTACACTTTTGGTCCTCCTAATTTAGTGTAGAAGCAATTTTAGTCTTCATAATTTGCATTGTTTAATTTTGGTCCATAAATTCAAATAATAGGCAATTTTAGTCCCATAAATAATTTACCATCCAAAATTTAACAGACGTTAATAATGTGAATTTTATGTTAAATAAACATTAATTATATATCATTTAATTTCTTACGTGTCAAATTATTTAATATTCAAATTTTAAATTCAATACCCTTTTCATTTTGTTTTCAATGTTATTTGAATTTAAAATTTGAATATTAAATAATTTGACACGTAAGAAATTAAATAATATATAATTAACATTTATTTAATATAAAATTCATATCATTAGCGTCTGTTAAATTTTGGATGGTAAATTGTTTGCGAGACCAAAATTGTCTATTATTTAAATTTATGGACCAAAATTAAGCAATTCAAATTATAAAGACCAAAATTACTCTTGCACTAAATTAAAAAGAATAAAAGTGCAATTAGGCCAAATAATATTTATGAGACGAAATAATAATAGTAATAATCATACATAATAATAATTATTATTATTATGATTATTATTATTAAAAAATAATAATAATAAAAAAGAGTTCACATCCCACGGTCTCACACTACGGTGACCATTTCAATCAAAATTGCATGATTTGCATTGCATCTTTGTCTTGAACTGGTCATTCCTCAAAACATGCGAACTGAAATCTCACCTCCCTAACCCCCTCCCTCTCCGTGACCCGACATTTTACTTCTCTTCTTCTTCCTCACTACACTTGTAATACTCAAAATTTAAGAAGAAAAAATAATAACAATAATAAATCAAACAAATGTAAGGGGAAAAAAAGAAAAACTTTTAACTTTTGTTCGACGAAGGTAAAAGGAGAAGATCAACAAAGGCTCCTCCTTATCTTTCAATGTTATGGAACCATCCCTTTAAAACAAATGTCCCTTCACACCAAGGAAATTTGGAATGTTGTTTCCCTGTACATATTATTTTCACTTCTATTTAGTTATGATTTATAAACTTTATTTTTTTCAAGTCTCTATAACAATAAATAATAAAAGTTAAAAAAAGTAATGTATATAAACTAAAATAAAATATTATTTTATGAGAAATTATAACCTACAAAACTTATATTTATACACAAGTCATGATTCGAACCTCTGACCTTATTTTTTGTATTCTGAACACCTATAATATTAATAAAAGAATATATAGTTTTTGGTGTTCATATTTTTATATCATTTTATATCTTTACTAATTTATTTAATTATTTTTATTCACTTAACTAATTTATTTAATTATTCATTATGTTATAAAAATTGGCCGATAAAATATTATTTTAATTCCATAAATCGCAAAAGATGGTAATTGCAGTTTACACAACCTAGTACACGCACTTTACATTTCATCTCTCTCTCTCTCTCTCACTTTCTCTGTTTACTAGCACAATGGCTTCGCTTCTTTTTCTTTTCACAATTATAAATTCTTATTGCCAAGCCTTTTTGTCCCCTCTTCTTTAGTCATTAGAGGAGGTTTATGGAATTCTTTTGGCATGAGTTGATGGGAAGTATGACGAGGACAGAGTGAGACTCGGGCAAGGATTTCTCTTTCTGAAATGTTGAGCTTTTTCTCTACATAATCATGAATTAGGATTTCTATATATAATTTTATGATTTTTTTTTTCTTGATTTCTACTTTGTTTTAGTTATAGGTTCAGATTTCATGAGTGACTAGTGAAGTAATTATGTGACGCTTTGCCTATGGTGGTGTTGTGCTACGTTGTCGTCGTCGATGCTTAGGTTTTGACTATAAAAAAATATTTTGTTGCAAGTTTCATTGCTGTCTTGCCTTGTTTTTAATTTATACCATGCTTAATCTGTTGAGTTTATTACATTGTGCACTTATGCAATGTGTCATTTTTGCTTTTCAGGTAATGGTTGGTTGTTGGTGAAAATGAATTTTGTGGCGTTAGAGTTTGTGTAGCAAGTGTTGGAAGTTGGTGAAGCAATGGACTTGGTGGTACCCATACACAGTTTTGTTCTTATAAACATTTCCACTGTGAAAGCTATAACACTGGTTCTGCATTCAATTTGGTGAGAGTATATAATATGGCCTGCAAAACCCGCTTATTTGGTCTGTCTAATGATATTGGGGTTATTGAGTTTAGAAAACCCAAGGGTCTTTGGTCTAGAAAGCATTTGGGCAATTGCATGTTTGCTGTTTCAATATATGAAAATTCTGGTTTGAAAGGTAATCTGCAACATTTTGAAAGATTCCCGAAAGGAGCATTAAATAGGGTGGAATCCTTGCCAAATGGGGTCAATGCTTCCCTGAATTCTGAGGAGTCTGAGATTCACCATCTCCGCCAGTTGATTAAAAATGGGGAATTGGAGGAAGGTTTTAATTTTCTTGAGTATATGACAAACAAAGGCAATATCCCTGATGTCATTTCTTGCACTGCTTTAATCCGTGAGTTTTGCAAGATTGGCAGGACTAAGAATGCTACTCAAATCATGGGAATTCTGGAAGAGTCTGGAGCTGTTATTGATGTAACCAGTTACAATGTTTTGATTAGTGGTTATTGCAAATCAGGTGAGATAGAGGAAGCCTTGTGGGTTTTGGATCACATGACTGTTGCTCCAAATGCTGCTACATATGATATAGTTTTGTGTAGTTTGTGTGATACAGGGAAATTGAAGCAAGCCATGGAAGTATTTGACAGACAGCTGCAAAGCAAGTGTTACCCAGATGTGGTTACTTGCACTGTATTGATTGATGCAGCTTGTAAAGAAAGTGGAGTTGCTCAGGCAATGAAGTTGTTCAATGAGATGAGGAGAAAAGGATGCAAACCTGATGTGGTTACATATAATGTTCTTATAAAAGGGATTTGCAATGAAGGTAGATTGGATGAAGCAATTAGATTTCTAAAGAAATTGCCATCCTATGGTTGTCCGCCTGATGTGATTTCCCATAACATTATCTTGCGTAGCTTGTGTAGCAGTGGAAGATGGATGGATGCTATGAAGCTATTGGCTAGCATGCTTCGTAAGGGGTGTGCTCCCAGTGTTGTTACTTTCAACATCTTGATCAATTTCTTGTGCCAGAAAGGCTTGCTAGGTAAAGCCCTTAATGTCTTGGAGATGATGTCAAATCATGGTCTTACTCCTAATTCCAGGAGTTACAATCCATTGATTCAAGGCTTTTGTAGCGAAAGAGGTATTAATAAAGCAATTGAATACTTGGAAAGAATGGTATCTAGGGGTTATTACCCCGATATAGTGACCTATAATATTCTGCTAACTGCATTATGTAAAGATGGAAAGGTGGATGATGCAGTTGAGATTCTGAACCAACTAAATTCCAAGGGGTTCTCTCCTGTTCTAATTACTTATAATACAGTGATTGATGGGCTTTTGAAGGCTGAAGAAATAGAGCGAGCTGTGGAACTATTTGAAGAGATGTGCAGAAAAGGTCTTGAACCAGATATAATTACTTACAATATAATAATTGATGGGCTTTTAAAGGTGGGGAAAACCAAGCTTGCTGTAGAGCTCTTGGAAGAGATGTGCAATAAGGGTCTTAAGCCTGATCTAATTACATGCACTTCTGTAGCAGGGGGCCTATGTCGTGAAGGAAAGGTTCATGAAGCAATAGAATTTTTCCATTACATGAAAGGGTTTGGTATTAGACCCAATGCATTCATTTATAACTCAATAATGATGGGACTGTGTAAAACTCAACAAACCAGTCGTGCCATTGATTTTCTTGCTTATATGGTTAAAGAAGGATGTAAACCTACTGTGGCTACCTATACTATTCTTGTAAAAGGCATTATTTATGAAGGATTAGCTGAGGAAGCTTTCAAGTTGTTGAATGAATTGTACTCCAGAGGACTTGTGAAGAAAAATTTGGTTGAGGAAGTCAGTCAAGAAGTAAAATTAAACTGCAACAACAGCAGCCAAATCTAACCTCGTTAGGTTGGGTCGGATACTTGGCTATATGGTTTGGTTGATCCCTGTTCGATTATATCAAGAACCAAATTTCCAATAAAACCAGTATAGTGTGATATTTCTATAATGCATTTTTGCATTGTACTATTAAATATGCACTTAGATTTTGTTGCCCCGCCATTTTAGTGGCCACTAGTCATTTGGTTTAGATTATAGATTTTCAATTTTGAGGGAGAGCAGATGAAGTTTATGTCAATTTTGTAAGTAGGAAACTGTAATTTTATCCCAACATATTTAATTCTGAAGTATATTTCATTCTACTTGAGCTTCAATATTGCTCTATTCATGTTGTTCAACCATTTTTAGCTTCCAGTGAATAGGTTTTAAATCTAATCACATATTACTGGACGATAATTCCTTTACTGCAAGTTATGTTTTGATTCATTTGTATTAAAATTTCATTATCCATATCTTTTGGTCTAGAGCAAGCAAAGTGATATAGCTGCCAACATGATAAATGAAAATATCTCAAAGGAGTATTCCAACTTTTTTTTTTTTTCGCATAAATTGAAACTCAACATTCTTCTTTCAATAATTTATTATCTTATTAATTGCATGCAATTAATTGAATTTGAAACATACATTTAACTTATGCTCATTAACATCCTTTGCGTGTCAATGTTTCCAATATGCATTTAACATTCTCACATCCATTCACATTATACATTTTTGTTCACGTTCCCAAATTTCTTGCCTCTTGCCTTTTTCTCCTTCCAATCAAATTATATATATTTTTCAACCATAAACAAAATAAAGTTATCTTCGTATAACCCCTTCTTCATTTTCTCTAAAATTATATTTATTACTTTAAATTTTCATATCTATTTCATTATATATATATATATATATATATATATATATATATATATATATGTATGTATGTATGTATGTGGGATGTCATTGACTTTCAACTGATTGAAGTTGTCATTGTTTAAACTCCAAATATCGATAGAAGATGATTGTTTATTTGTGGGTGAGATCATAAGTGGTAGAAGATGAAAAAGATAACAAATGATGAAAAGCAACTATAGGAAAGAAATCATTTCATTGAGTAAAAAATATGTATTTTAATAACACTATTTGAAAGATTTTTGTGGTTTGACTTGTTGAATTTGAGATTGTAAATTATTTGATTAATTGAGTAAAAAATATGTATTTTAATAATACTATTTGAAAGATTTTTGTGGTTTGACTTGTTGAATTTGAGATTGTAAATTATTTGATTAGGTTATTAAATTTTTATGGATTGATAATATGAGATCACACTTGAAGTTATCAAAATACTAGGTTATTGTTACTACTTTTACAATTTAGTTTTATGTGTATTTTTGTATAACAATGGTGGTTATGAGTAGTAAACATGCCAAGATAATATTTTGGGAATATAATTGAAGGGGTAAAATTCAATGAGATTTGAAACACGATTTTTGGGAAGGGGTGGTTTATTGTGTTGCACATAATGGGTTGTGTTTGTTGTATACCCTCTGCCATTGAGGATAACAGGAGAGTCCAAGGGAAGATTGTCAAGCAATGCTTCATTCACATGTGTCAAGTGATGCTTCATTGAGAAGGAAAGACATGTATAGAATGTTAGATAGACATATGGTAATAATTTGAAAACTACTTTGATTCTCATATTTATATAGTATTTAACAATATTTTAACAATTAACTTTTGATTCTCATAATAAATATTTTGGTCAAAATGGTGATATGTTATTAAAGGAGCAAAATCAAGAATGCAAAATTTAAAGAATTTGAAGAGTCTTAAAATTTTAAGTATTTTTCTATGAGTTGTATCTATATTTTTGTCATTGATCACTGACTTAAATTGATTCAATCAGCGATTTTTTTTTAATATTTTTTGTCATTAGCTTATAAGTTCACATATTGTTGTTTTGATTGTGTCCTTTATATTTTATTTTCTTAGATTACAAAAAATAGTGAGTAGTAAGTGGTAAAACATTTGTAAATTAAAAGATGATAGAAATGTTCCATTATTCAGTATGACCTACATTTTATTTATTGTAACAATTGAAACATAAGTTCGATAAATTAAGTGATGGGTTGGGTTGTGAGAAGCTGATATTGTATTACCATTTTATATTATTTTTAAAGAGAACTACCTACTTAGGTTGTATCTTTGACATGCTTTATTTTTATTCATGGAAAAACTGAAATGTAAAAATTTCAATTTTGTGTTTATAATTATAACTTAAATGTCTAAGTGGTTTAATTGAAAAAGAATAAATACATAAAAATAAGTGTACTTCATTTCTAAATTTATTTAAGAGGTTTTGATATACATGACTTTTGAAATAATAAGAAATAAAATATTATGAGCACATTAAACATCCTAAATTTATTTGATCTTTTAACCAATAACTATAGTTTTAAATTATGAAGATATATTCTAAATTCATCTTCCTATTTTGTCATTGATGATAACAATTTGATTATAAGTATAACTTCATCATGACTTCTTTAGTTTAAGAATTTGCATCCTTATAATAATATATTCATACGGTAGTAATATATTCAAAATAAATTTATATTAATTAATATATTCATATACATGTGCGATGCACAACTACATGAACTAATTTAAGAAAAAATAGATTATGTATTTAATCACTACAATATATGTAAATTTATTGTTAAACTCAATATTCAATTACATCCATTAAATTAAAATTGACACTTTAGATTCCATATTTAATTATAATTAGAAGTCATAAATAATATTAAAAAAATGTATCTTTGGAATTAAAAGTGCAATAGAAAAATTGCAGTAATGCTACATAATATATATATATATATATGTATATATATATAATATAATATAATATAAAAATTACACAAATTAAATGACCTAGTGACTAAATTAATTGATGATGAATAATATTAGGCAATACTTTGTCACCTTATTAATTTTAAAAATCAATTTGAACTACTATTACAATTTCAGGAATTAAATTGTTGATTCACTTCTTTTAAAATTTTGATTTTCAAACATTTAATTCTTTTTCTTTTGTGACTTTTTAGTATTCATTGAGGTTGAGGCAATATAATTATATATGTTTGCACAATTTTCATGACCCGATTAATTAGAATAATGGAGAGAACAAAACAAAAACTCAAGAAGGGCTGAAGTCTTGCGGATGTAGTTACTTGGACCATAATAAACAAGCCTTAAAAGAAAAAACATATCATTAAAATGTTAACGAGAATATTACAAATAACAATGATAAATAAAAAGATAACAATCGCAATAACAATAATAATAACTAATAAAAAAAGCACCCTATACTTACATTATATTAAAAAAAAGAATAAAAAGTTATTCATAAAAGAAAATAATCTTAAAAAATTATAATAAATAAACAAAGGATAAAATAATTTATATAAAAATAAAAATAAAAAATAGTTATTAAAAGATATATTAGTATAGATAATAAAAATAAATTATTTTTTTTATTAGAAGAAAGTAGGTTAAATTTTAGAATAAAAACTGAAGGAGTATTGAATAAATAAAACAAACATTAAAAAGGATTTTTAATATATGGGTAACTCTAAAGTGCATCAAAAGATAGAAAAATCTTAAACATCATAATATTGATTATTATCAATTCTATAAAGTTATGTTTTTTATCCCATCACACGTGTTTGAATGCGTAGAATAAAAATTGCGTTATTCACTCTCACTATAAGGAAATTGTC
Organism: Cajanus cajan; assembly: GCF_000230855.2. NCBI lineage: Eukaryota > Viridiplantae > Streptophyta > Magnoliopsida > Fabales > Fabaceae > Cajanus > Cajanus cajan. Next base: position 55,457,139 of record NC_138525.1, read on the forward strand.
ATATAGTGACATATATTCTATAGTGACATAATACGTGTCACTAAAAATTATTTTTATCTATACAATAAATATAATATATGTTAGTATATTGTTAAAAATTGTAAGTATAAGCTATAGTGACACACAAATATGTTGTTAAATCTCATTTAAAATCAACATTAAAATTATGTGTAACTATATACTAAATAAATATATACTTACATATATTATAATTATAGTGACATTTTTTATATGTCACTATATGTAACATTTATTATAATATTTATACATCTCCTTCAATCTCTTTCTAATCTACACATGATACACAACTACATACATGTAGGATGACAATATGTTAAGTCCTATAACAAATATATTTTAAAATATATTTGAACTTGGACCTACATCTCTAACAACTATGATATTTATACCCTTTGTTATCAAGTATATAAATGTTGATACCCATTCTTGTTATCCACTTAACTATGAAAAAATGATAATTAAAAATACAATAACAGTGATTAAACTAAAAACTTATAAAAACCTTTTACAAAATACTATGTATTTAGTATCGGTTTTTAGACGTATTTTTTTCTTTTCTTTCCACACTAAAATATCTTATTTAAGTGAAAGTTAGTATTTTTTTTGGTATGTCCCTGGAGTATCCATCGCCGATAGCAGTGACTAATCTCCTCGCTACGTTGGAGGCACCTCAAAGGGTGGGATAGCTGGCCTCAAAAAGTGAGAGTTGGTATTTAACACTTTAAGTTAGACGTGAAAAATTATTTTAGAACATAAATATAAAAAATAATAATAATTAAAAATACAATAATGATGATTAAACTAGAAATTTATTACATTTTTTTTACAAAATATTGTGTATATTTAGTATCAATTTTTAAATTAATTTTTTTTTCTTTCTACGTCTAAATGGGATAATTATACATTTTTTTAATAAAAAAATGGGATAATTACCGATGTTTTTCTTGGTAAACACCGGGCCATTACACGCACCCTTGCCTAACTACCGAAAAGTTTGCCACACAACCACCTGACACCGTCGCCACAGATACCTTCGTTGCGCACTTGCCGTAGAGTTCACCCACTCGCCGGTAAAACTCCGCCCCTCCACCTTTCATTTAACTCTCTCTCGCTTTCTCTGTTTGCAACCACAACGCCGAGCTCGCCTTTTTTTCTTCACGAAGCTATTTTTCTCTCACTTTTTTTTTTCTCTTTCTCATTTTCCTTTTATTTTATTTTTAAGTGATTAGAGAAGGCTTAGAGATTTTATTGGCACGAGTGTGATTTTGTTGATGGGAAGTTTACGATGAGGGCATAATGAGAGTTGGTGTTTTTCCTCTAGATAATCATGAATTGGGATTTCTCTACATAACTTTGTGATTCTTTTTTACTTTCATTTGTAGCTTTGTACTTTGTTTACGGTTAGATTTTCAGATTTGATGAATGACCTGTGAAGTAATTATGTGATGGTTTGCTGTTGGTGTTGTCTTGAGGTGCTCTATTTTTAATTTTTTTTTAATGTAAAGTATGTTGGGATATGAGGTTAGAAAAGCTTTTGAGATTTTTTACGGAAAATAAAGAATTTTCTTTCCGGTACTTCTAAGTGTGTATGTAAATAGACTCTTAAACCTATTGTCTTTTGAGTACTTATGTAGCAAAATTGTTGACTTGTGCACTTATGTAATGTGTGATTTTGGCCTTTTAGGATATGAGAGTTGGTGAAAATGAGTTTTGCCCCATGAGATGAAAGTTTGTGTAGGAAGTGTTGAAAGTTGGTGAAGCAGTGGACTTGGTGCTATAACATAAACAATTTTGCTCATATAAATGCTTCCACCGTGAAAGCTATAACACTGGTTCTGCATTCCCTTTGGTGAGAGTATAATATGGCCTGCAAATCTCATTTATTTGGCCTGTTTGGTGATATAAGAGCTATCGATTTTAGAAAACCTAAGGGCACTTGGTCAAGAAAGCATTTGGGCAATTGCTTGTTTGCTGTTTCAAAATATGAAAATTCTGGTTTGAAAGGTAATCTGCAACCGCAACATTTTGAAAGATTCCAGAAAGGTTCTTTAAATGGGGTCAATACTTCGCTGGATTTTGGGGAGTCTGAGATTCATCATCTCCGCTTGTTGATTAAAAATGGGGAATTGGAGGAAGGTTCCAAGTTTATTGAGTATATGATTAACAAAGGCAGTATTCCTGATGTCATTGCTTGCACTGCTTTAATCCATGAGTTTTGCAAGAATGGCAGGACTAAGAATGCAACTCGAATCATGGAAATTCTGGAGGAGTCTGGAGCAGTTATTGATGTGACAATTTATAATGTTTTGATCCGTGGTTATTGCAAATCAGGGGAGATAGAGGAAGCCTTGTGGGTTTTGGATCGCATGTCTGTTGCTCCAAATGCTATTACTTATGATACAATTTTGCGTAGCTTTTGTGATAGAGGGAAATTGAAGCAAGCCATGAAAGTACCTGACAGACAGCTGCAAAGTAAGTGTTATCCAGATGTAATTACATTCACCGAATCAATTGATGCAGCTTGTAAAGAGAATGGAGTTCGTCAGGCAATGAAGCTGTTGATTGAGATGAGGTGCAAAGGATGCGAACCTAATGTGGTTACATATAATGTTATTATAAAAGGGATTTGCAGAGAAGGTAGGTTGGATGAAGCAATTAGATTTTTAAAGAAACTGCCATCCTATGGTTGTCAACCTGATGTGATTTCCCATAATATTATCTTGCGTAGCTTGTGTAGTGGTGGAAGATGGATGGATGCTATGAAACTATTGGCTAGCATGCTTCGTAAGGGGTGTTCTCCCAGTGTTGTTACTTTCAATATCTTGATCAACTTCTTTTGCCAGAAAAACTTACTAGATAAAGCCCATAATCTCTTGGAGATGATGCCAAAGCATGGTTGTACTCCTAATTCCAGAAGTTACAATCCATTGATTCAACGGTTTTGTAACAAAAATAGTGTTGATAGAGCAATTGAATACTTGGAAATTATGGTATCTAGGGGTTGTTACCCAGATATAGTAACCTATAATATTTTGCTAACTGCATTATGCAAAGATGGGAAGGTGGATGATGCAGTTGAGATTCTGAACCAACTAAGTTTCAAGGGGTGCTCTCCTGTTCTAATTACTTACAATACAGTGATTGATGGGCTTTTGAAGGATGGAAAAACAGAGCGTGCTCTAGAACTCTTTGAAGAGATGTGCAGAAAAGGTCTTGAACCTGATATAATTACCTACAGTATAATTATTGATGGGCTTTTAAAGGTGGGAAAAACCGAACTTGCTCTAGAACTCTTGGAAGAGGCCTGCAGTAAAGGTCTGAAGCCTAATTTAATTACTTTCACTTCAGTAGTAGGGGGCCTAAGTCGTAATGGGAAGGTTCATGAAGCAATAAAAATTTTCCATTACATGGAGGGGTTTGGTGTTAGACCCAATGCATACACTTATAACTCAATAATGATGGGACTGTGTAAAACTCAGCAAACCAGTCGTGCCATTGATTTTCTTGCTTATATGGTCGCAAACGGATGTAAACCTACTGAGGCTACCTATACTGTTCTTGTAAATGGCATTACTTGTGAAGGATTACCTGAGGAGGCTTCGAAGTTGTTGAATGAATTGTACTCCAAAGGACTTGTAAAGAAAAGTTTGATTGAAAATGATGAGGAAGAAAACAGCTAAATTTTATGCCTTTAGGCTGGGTCGGTTATTGGTTACATAGCTTGGTTGATCCCTTTTCAGATTTATCAAGAACCAAAATTCCAATATAATCATTTGTTTGATATTTCTGTAAAGCAATCGATATGTAGGATACAATGCATTTTTACATAGCACTACTAAATGGCTCTTGCCATTTATGCACTTGGATTTTGTCGTCCCCCTATTTTTGTGGCCACTTGGTCTAGATTATAGATTTTTAATTTTGTGGGAGAGCAGATTGTGAGGTTTAAATGAAACAAATGCATTTGATCACGATCTAATTTATTCCATATTATTTTAAACAATGCTAACAATGGAACTTAGTAGCATTCGGTTTCAGATCCACTTCATTCTATCCCTTTCAATCAATCCCTTTCAATCAATCCAAACATTGTTGTGCAGATGGAAATAAAAATTTGTTAAAAGGGAAACTTAGCTGCCTAGTTCTATACAAATAAACACTTGGAGCTCAATATGTTTTCATTGAGATAAAATTGACCTATTTGCATCAGCAACTTAAATTACTTGGTACAAGCTTCAACAAGCAAGCATAACATAAATTATTTTGTATTTTATGCTACTTGCTGAACAATAACCATAACCATCTAAGTTCTTTTTTTATTATTTTTTTATTTTATTTATTTATTTAAATATTAGGCGTGGATCTTTGAATAGTAGAAACAGTCCCAGCTTACCGTCCAGGATAACTGGGCCACAGATTGAAATAGTGGGACTAATGAATCGTTCACTATCCCACAGGACTGAAAAAAAGGAAATGTCATACACAAGATAATTTCGTAAACGTCACAATTCTGCATGCCCACTAGGATTAAGGGACAAGTTATGTCTCCTGCAAATATTCTCTCCCCAAACCTACTCTAGATCCTTGCCCCACGCTGGATTGGATCTATAATTTCAACAATCATCACACTTAATATAACAACTATCCATGTAGAATATAATGTACCCTTTTTGTTGGAACTATTTACTATCCTCAGTCCTCTATTATTAACCTATGATTGAATGAGGAAAATTATCTGTTTCAGGTCCACTATTTTTTCACTCCCTGATTCATGAGCAAAACTGTCCGGGCCCTACCGTGTTTTACTCCCTGAACGAAAAACCTTACTGTACCATTAGATTCTCTTTACATACAACTAATCAATCCAAAACGACAAATTTTTATATTCTCCAACTTTAATTTCAACCCCCAAAGGCGTTATAACTTATTTCATTTTTTTTTTATACTTATCAATCTCTATCAAAAAAACTGAATGTCACTTCTAATAAATTTCATCTTTCAATCATTTTTTTTTCATGCTCAATATTCAACTCCATGACTTTGTTTAAAAGTATTAAATTCAGTGCAATGTGAACCATCGTCTTTATAACTCTGCTGAGCCATTAGATTTGGTGAATTATATTATTCTCTACCACCCACTCAAAATCACTAGCAATAGAGAAAAGTAGTGAATAACAAAGGCATCGATCATAAAAGCCTTTGGTACTGATTTTCGTACTTATTTCGTTCCATGAAGCACTCTCGAAGTCATGGGTCAGAAAAGTTCATCATCTCCTAGAACAGGCTTGCTTTCGTGTTGGGGGTGTCTCAAATTGAAGCTTCCTTGGACAAAAAGAACAAGCAGTTACAAACCTGTTGGTGGTTTTGGGTATGACCCTTTAAGCTATGCTCAAAACTTCGACGAGGGTTGCATGGACGACGAGGAAGAACCTAATTCACGTCGTAGGTTCTCGGCTAGATATGCTGCTCCCTCAAGTTCAACTAAAACTCTAGGATAAGCTTGAAGCTTTTTGAGGTGCGCTAATAGTAACATATGTGTATAATGTGCGCGTGCATATATGATACGTATGGTTATACATTATACTAACCGTGTTTATACAAATTATTTGGTTGATGCAGCGTGCAAAGGACACTAATTTGCTTCACTGCTGTATAATCAATTTGTTGTGACTTTGTATCCAACAAGAGCAAGAGAGATAATTGGTACGGCTATTCATTGGCATAACTTGGAAACTTTTGTTAGCTTAGTATTTGCAATGGTTACTTGTACTATGTAGTGTAATTTGTGTACTCTATGAGGGGAATGATATATTGTATCTTTTGGAGCTTGAGAGGTATTCGTTTTCAATCTTTTGGAGCTTATTGTTTCCCTTTTTTTTTTTTTTCCTTTCTTTATGTGGATTGCTTATTAAAAGTCTTTCATCGCTGATATTGTATTCCTCCCTCTCCTCCCCCAAAAATAAGTTAAGATTATCCTCATCTCTTTCATTATTATGCGTATGGGCAAGGAGAAGATATATAAATTGTGGAAAGTATATCATTTATGTTCCCAAAACATTATAATAAAAGAAATACTGAGAAAAAATAGAAATGATATGTTGATACACATAGTAGAGGATATATATATATATATATATATATATATATATATATATATATATATATATATATATATATATATCATTCATTTCCCCATAAACTTAAAATAGAAAAAGAAGAAATAGACATCTTTTCCTGCCAAAAAAAGATAACTTGATACTTGATAGTAAACAATCAAAGTGCATGTTTATTTTATATTTTGCAGCACCTTTACCTCGATTTTTGCACTGCATGTAGGAGATACGGCATCAAATTAATTATTTTGGAAGTCAAATTTGATCTCAAATAGGAATATTATTATTATTATTATTATTATTATTATTATTATTATTGTTATTATTATTATTATTATTTATAAACAAGGTACACACAATATCCTAAAATCGAATTAAAAATATAAGATCATATATATAATCCTATTTAATATATAGGAAAAAATAAATAATTTAAAACTATTTAATATCAAAAGAATTAGTGTAGTGTTGAAGGATAATGGTATTTAAAATATTTCTAAAAGAATTAAATTTTATGTAGACATTGCAAAAAAATTTAGGGATAAAATTCTTTTAAAAAAAAAATAAAGGTCTTGTTTGTTGTTTTTTTTATAAATAAAATAACTTTGAGTAAATTATATATAAACACCTTTGAAGTTTTATGAAATTGCATTCACTTCTTTAACTTTTTTTATTCCTATACTAACCTCTTTATTATTTTAAAAAATCACACTGATACTCTTTAAATATTACATTAACCTTATTTAATTGTTTGAGAAGCATTACATTATAATATAATTAACAAAGAAGATTAATATAAACTTAAAAAAAAACATGAGGATATATGTAATCTCACAAAATCTTAGGGTGTAATTTACTTAACAACTTTTGATTTTCTATAATTTATTTGTTGATCTATATGATATTTGAAAATATTTATCACATGAGCTCAATTTTTAAAAATTTGTTTCCGAAGCACTTGAACACCACTGTAAAAAAAATATAAGAGGATTATAAAATATTTTCCTACTATGTCCGCCTTTCATTTCTTAAAACACTTGTCTGGAAACACTTTTTAAAACTATATGAATTTTGGATAAATTGATTGTTGAATAGTGTGAAATTGTTTTGGAAATCAAATTTTAAATTAAAAAAAAAAATGAGTAGAGAATCAAACAACCCTAAGCACGGTCTTTTCAGATAAAAGATAATGCCAGTTTTCTTTGGCTGTTGGCAAATGAAAAACTACCATAAGCAAAAGGACAATAATAAATAATTATAAAATAATAAATACATATATAAAGTATAGATCTTCATCATCTTTGAAACGTTAGGGTACAGCAAAAAGAAGAAATTGTTGGTCAAATCAATTTCATCTAACTTGGTTTATTCAATATAACAAATAACAATACATATATATGGACCAATTTGAGAGCAATGCCTCGTCGACCCAGAGTTGGCTCGATCAATCCGACAGTGTTAATAAGTATCCAAAACTGGATCAGATACATGGTTGTCTGTTTAGAAATTTCGCTAAAAACACTTTTAAAAAAATAAATAAATAAAACAATTTTTTCTATAAATTAAAATTAGTTTATACATAAATTAATTGGTAGAAATTTTCTTTTATTATTTTCTTTAAAATTTTATTTTTAACTTATGTATATATAAACCAATTTTAGTAATTTATTTCAATTTTTCTTATTATTTTATTCTCTTAATGTTTCTGCTCATATATAGTAACAACAAAAGCTTATGCTTAACCTTAAGTTATCATTCTTAACACATACTAGGATCTAAGTGGTATCTTAATAATCTGTCGAGAAAAAGGTGGTATCTTAATCTGTTAATCTGATGTTTAATAAATATGGAACGACAACCGATAACTGATTCAGAAACATAAAACGATCCAAATTAACAATGCACAATTCAAACGACCTAATTCAACAAATATTTGCAGAAGAATGCTTCCAATTTTCCCCTCTTACTCTCCTACGTCATTTTTACCATAAAATTTGATGGAAGTGAAAAATTTAATGCTGCAATGTGATTGCTGATATGGGAATCAATGCACATGGCACCCATCAACAACTATACCTTTTTGCAATGACATTTGGCACATCCTCAATGTTTGGTCTGTTCCCCCACTGGGACAAGCTTTTTGTTCATCACCATGGTAAATTACTATGGAAAAGTTTTAGGTATTATTTCATGCAGTTTTTTAATTAGAGTTAAAATTTTATTTTATAACATGTAAATATATATTCATGAGATTTGCATAAAATGGAAGTATATAATATTAAGATAAAATTTTAACTTCAATTAAAAAACTGCAATTAACAAATCGTACCTAAATCAAACTTGTCTATTGGTAATTGTAAAATGGAGTAGAATATATCCCTGATATCGCATGCAGAGGATAAAAATAACAATGGTAAAGAGGCAATGGAATATGATCTTACACTTAAGTTCACAAACCAATCCAACTTGAGTAGGTTGTTTTCATATTGATTTTTATCTTATTTTTTAAATTTATTTTTGTCTTTTATTTAAAAAATATTTTAGTAATTTTTTTAATTTAACTTAATTCGATATTTTAAAATAATGATCTTTTCAATTTCAAGACACAAATTTAAATTATTTTTTTACTAATTTAAGATTTGTCTCATTAATTATTTTTATTTATAAAAAAATTATGAAATTTAATTGATATTTAAATAAAAAGTACTATAACATAAAAAAATTGCGTAAAAATAAATTTTACAAATGATTAGAAAAGAATATGATATTAAAATTTTCAATTGCTTGATGAAATCATTTTTATGCAATTTTTTTTTTGTTATATTTGACTTTTATTAGTTCACACAACAAATAATTTCAATAAATATAATTTTCATATAAATTGTCTAATATGATAAATTTTATGTCTTAAATTAGTAAAAAAATAAAATAAAATTTTATTCCAAAATTAAAAACAATCATTAATTCAAAAGGATTAAATTAATCCAAATTTAAAGAAGTAAAAATTATTTTTAGTTCCTCCCTAATTTGTAAAATTCATTTTCAGTCTTTTAATTTTGTTGTATTAAGAATAAAACATGTTGAAAGTGGCCCTTATTTACATTTAAAGAGACTGGCCTTGCACATAAATTTTAGTAAATAAGTATTAACCTCAACATGTTTTAGTTTTCAACAGACTAATTTAATTAAAAAAATTAGAAAATTAAAAATGAACTTGAAAATTTTTGAAAGGGCTAAAAGTAACTTTTATCTTTTAAAAATTAGAAGACTAAAAGTAATCTTTTAAAAGATAAAAAATTAAAATAAAATTTAAAAATAAAATAAAGAACAAAAATGCAATTTAACATTTTTTTTACTACTAATCCATAATTGTTGATCGAGCATATAGCGGGATTGGATATGCACGGAATAACTCCATATTAACAATTTAACATCACTAAATTTGTATAAATAGCATAAATCAAACTAGTAATGTAAATTTATCAAACAAGTAAGCAAAATGTGGTAAAATAGTTGTTGGCAAGAGTTGAACCAAGATCAACATAGTTTAAGAGAAGCAAATTGACCACTGCACCACACGTATTTATGTATACATTGTACATATATTAAACATATATATAGTTTAGATTAAATTATATTTTATTTATATATATCAATTCGTGTATGTAGTTTAACTAATGAGTTACTACTTTGACTAGTAACTCACTGATATATATATATATATATATATATATATATATATATATATATATATATATATATATATATATATATATCCTAAATCAATTACCAATCCGAGTTTTAAAATATTGGTCTCGTTGATCTTTATTTGGTTAAATCTTGTAATATAATTGTTGTTCTTAATTGTTTCATATAGAGCTGTAAATTTAGTTTGGCAAACCTTCTTTTGTCCTAACCTAGGTCAGTGAGGTTAATTAAAACAAGCTCACTTACAAAAAAGTCAATAGGACCAAAATATTATATATGTTTGAATATTTTTTTCACAATTACTTTAAGGAGAAAAAATAAAAAATGAAATAAATTTATTTGTAAGTTAAAATTAATCTTTGTATAAATTAATTTATAAAAGTTATTTCATATAATTTCACCAAAAAAATTACAAATTAATTTATCCATAAACTAATTTTAACTTATTGAGAAATTAGTTTTAGTTTTTTTTTTCTTTCAATTTTTTCTTTCTATAAACACTTTTGAATAAGTTTATACAAACAGAATCTAATACATTAACCTTATTACACGTTTTTGAAAGTAAGACTTCCCAAGCTTTTAATATTTTTATAATAATTGAAATATCTTAATAATTTAACTTGCAAACTAATAATTATTAAAATATTAATTGTCAAAAAAATATTATTGATTATCTAAAAAAATAATTTGTTTAAAAAATTATTAAGTAAGCACCTATTTTGATTCCAAGATTTAATTAAAAAACGTCATATTGGTCTCCAAATATAATAAACTATAAAATTAGTCATTGAAATATTAAATAAATTCTTAAAATTTAATTATTTATTGTCATTTTAGTCTTTAAATATATGTCAATATTGTCACTTTAGTTAGACATTTTTTCTTATTAATTTTGGACTAATGTGATTGTTAATGTGCACTTTCAAAACTAACTTTATAATTTTTTAAATTTAAGGATTAATACGTTAGTGCCTTCTAAATTCAGTGATCAAAGTGAATATTTACTCTTTATATAATAACTACCTTAAGCAAGCATTTTGTACAGCGATTCTTTTTATTTTCTTATGAATCTAAAGTTAGTTTCTGATATAATAGTGTAAAAATATATTTTTTGCTTTCTAAGAATATATTAAGGTTAAAATATATATATTTTTTTGTCATAAATTCACTTACTTTACTTTTTATTCCCTATAGTTTAAACTAAATCTTTTTAGTTCTAATATTTGTCTTTTTTATTTGTGCAATGTCTCTTTTGTATTGATATTGTAAAAGTCTTTAACTTTGTGTTTGTGACATGAAAATTAATTTGTGATTAAAATAACATTTTGATCTATGTAGTTTCATTTAATTTACCTTTTAGTTCCTGTAATTTAAAATATAATTTTTTAGTATCTATACTTACTATTTCTAATCTTTTTAAGTTCCTACTACTAATTTTGTGTTAGTGATATGGGTTTATTAAGTTCATATGGTGATAATTTGTTTGGTTTGATGAGCAGTGATATATTACTTAATGGATCGGAAGGAGAAAAATAAAGAGCCTTTGATCTACATAAGGCTTCTTTCTATCTTCGACAACGTGTTCATAAGCAAGCGAGAAAAACCTCATTTTAGTATTTCCTTCATTGCAACGGAGTGCAATGATGTTGGGATTCTTGTGTGAGGAAGGATATGTTGTTGTAGTAGTCTTGTGATGTGTGCATTGTTGCTATTTTTTCATGGAGTGCGTTGTTGCTTGGTGAACTTCTAAGGAAAAGCACATTGATGAAAGTAGGTGATTTTAATCTATTTTTTCATCTCATTATTCCCGCTTAATTCACAATACGAAAACTAACCTCCATAAAACACATTATAAAATACATCAACAATGAAAGTGTGAGGATACATTATGAGTTTTGTACGAAATTAACTTGGTCAATAAACAAAACATTTTCTCCTATTATGAATTTAGAGGGAATAACGAGATAAATAAATGTATTAAAACCACCCACATTCACCAATGTGCTTGACCTCAAAAGTTCATCTAATAACAAAATGGTCTGTCATAAAAGTCCACCAAACTCTCTTGAACAAGACACCCAACACCATCACCACCACTTTCCACTAAAAATAACAACAACACTACACTCCACCAAAAACAACATCACTCATACCATGAGATTATGACAACAACACACCCCTTTTTGCAGGAAAACCCCCAATACCATTACTCTATACCGTAATAAAAGAAAGACCATAATGAGGTTCTCTTTCGATTGCTTCACGAGCACATCAAAGAAGTAAGAAAAAAACCTTATATTGATTAAAGGCTCTTCATTTTTTTTCCTACCAAACCATTAAATAACATATCACCATCCACCAAACCAAACAAAGCACCATCATGCAAATTTAATAAGTCAACATCATACACAAAAATAATGTTACACACAAATTAAGAGTAGGAACTTAAAGAGATAAAAAAAGTAAGCACAAAGATTAAATATGTCTATTTTAAATTATAAGGACTAAAAGGTAATAGAGACTAAGTATAAAAATTAAATATTTATTTTAAAGTAAGTGAAACTAGCTACAAGGATCATACTACAAAATATTTTTCATGTTGCATACATGAATTATCACGTTAACACTAAAGAGATAGCACTGTATACAAATTAACAATAAAAACTTAAAGAGATTAAAAAAGGGTAAATATATGGACTAAAAAAATCTATTTTAAAGTATAAGGACTAACAAGTAAAATAAATGAAACTATAGGAGTAAAAATATATTTTAGCCTATTTGAAAAATAATTAATGAATGATTGGCATTTAAGATAAATAATTTGATTCTAAATTAATAAAAAAAAGCTATTTGTAAAAATAATAAATAGTAAATATGAATTAAGATGAAATTAAAATTGAAGATATTCATCTAAAAAAAAGTGAAATAAGATTAATTAAAACAAAATTAAAGTTTATGATATTTGTTTATAAATAAGATAAATTATAAAGATTAATTAAGATAAAATTAAAACTTAGGATGTCTATTTGTAATAATTAATTTAAAAGTATATTGTATAAGTAATTTAAAAGTATTGCATAAAATTAATTAAGATAGACATCCTAAGTAATTTAAAATTAAATCCTAAATCCTAAATTCTAACCCTAATTCCTAAATCTTAAATTAGTGCTAGTAAATCCTAAATCTTAAACACTCACTTTTCTAAATTAGAATATATTAAAAACCATAAAATAAAAAAATAATTGAATAAAGTATAAAATTCACCAAATTTTATGCTTTTTAATAAATTTTAACTTTCAATTAATTATAATAAATATATTTAAAAGAATGTATTAGAGATTATGTTGTTGGTATTTCTCATCTATAAAAAAAAAAGTTAAATTTAGGATAAGGGAATACTATTCTCTATATTTAAAAAAAAAAAATAATAAGAACTTTTCGTTTAATTGAGGTAGTGCTGAAAAAGAGAAATAAAAGAAAACAAACGATGCCTTGTATGAAGGTGCCCATTGATCGTTGTAATGTGGTACTGAAATAGCGAATCCAACCAAGTTGCAAGTGCTGCATGTCCCTTTCCTGCCCGCTTTTCGATTCGCATGACCCACATATTAAAAAAAAAAAAATACAATGTTATAAGTGTTTTAAATATTTTTAATAAAGTATTTTTAATATTATTCCTTATTTATATTTGAAAATTCAATTATATAGTTTGCTTGAAAGAAGTCCTTACAATAAATTGGTTCTTCAAATTCATGCTCTTCCTAAAAAGTAGTTCTCAAAGTCACTTTCACAGTTGTTGTAATTAATTTATCCCTAAAGGGACGATAATTTCATTTTTTCAATAGTTAGGGAAAACATAATATTCCCGAACTAAAGAGATAGTTTGTTGGAAGTAGTATTTATTTTGTGAATTAAGAATATAAAACTTTAATTTGAATTAAAATTAAAAAATAATACTAAAAACAGCTTTGTCCTTACAAAAAAAAAACGAAAAAAGAGAAGTGAAATCACTACCAAGTACCAACCTCAACACCAACACCCACTCTCAGTCTCACTCACCCACCCTCCACCACCAACCCATATACACCACCTTTTGAATCCAACCATCATCACAACGCAACGCAACGCATCGCATCGCAATGGCCATGGCTCTTCGCAGACTTTCCTCCAAGCCCTTCGCCAACGCCACTTCCATTTATCGCACGGTGTGTATATATATATCTTCCATTTCCTCTTTCATTCTCTTTTTCCCGTTTCGCACGGACTAACATTCTACTTCGTTCCAGTCCTCTTCGCTCTCCGCTCACCAAAACGACAAATCTCGCGTCGACGTAAGCCAATTCAGATTCACGACGCGACTCGTGCGTTTCCTTCGCATCTATTAATATTCTTTGACTGAAATTTTCTTTCTATAATTTGCAGTGGATTAAGCAGCTCAACGATCCTCTCGAGGTCGTCGATCCCGAGATCGCGGACATAATCGAACTCGAAAAAGCGCGTCAATGGAAGGTTGATCCGTGTTTCGTTCTATTTGCGTTGCTTTGGATCAATAATTAACGTTTCCGATTCTCTTTAGTAGTTGTTGTTTGTGTTTATGGAGGTTTGTTTGTATGGAATGTGTAGGGGCTCGAACTTATACCTTCGGAAAACTTCACGTCGCTGTCGGTGATGCAAGCCGTTGGATCGGTGATGACGAATAAGTATAGTGAAGGATATCCTGGTGCGAGATACTATGGAGGAAATGAGTATGTGGATCTGATTTTGAACATTTTGTTTTCGAATTTGGAATTTTATTTTATTGTAGATTGTAGATTGTAGATTATAGATTGGTGTGTGTTGATTTTGGATGTGCGTCTATAATTCGGGCTTCAGGTACATTGACATGGCTGAGACCTTGTGTCAGAAGCGTGCACTCGAAGCTTTTCGGTTGGATCCTGCAAAATGGGGAGGTACGCAAGCGCGCTAAGCCATTCGTGATGCGTTTTTATTTCAAATCAGTATTCGTGATGCAATTTGAGTTTCTTTTTTCTGATCTTGAGTGGTTTATGCATATCAAGGTGTCGTGGCTAAGAAATTTATAACATTATGATTTTTGTTGTTGCTTAGTTGTTACTTTCTTTTTTAAGGATTAAATATATTTTTAGTCCTTGAACTTTTTTCAATTTTCACTTTAGTTCTTGAACATATTTTTATTAGTTTTAGTACTTAAAATTTTCTTCCATGAACGGAAATTCTTGATGTCAAGACCAAAAATGTTAATAAGAAAAAAAGTTTATAGGGATTAAAGGTGAAAATCTATAAAAGTTCAAAGACTAAAATTAGTAAAAATAAATTGTTCAGGGACTAAAAATGAAAATTGACAAAAACTCAAAAACTGAAAACACATTTAATCTTTCTTTTTTTCTAATGACTCGGAGCTTTATATATTGTATACAATCATGACTTATGTTTACTTCTTTGTGATAGAAATTCATTTATATAACTGGAGAATCTATAGAATTCTCCTGCTTTTGAATTTTTTATGCATACATTTTAGCATGTTCGTTGCCTTGTTGGATAAGTAGAATGTTATTTTTTTGGCGAGCTTGTGCTATTCTTTATTTGGATCATTCATTTATCTTTCTATTGTTTTCCTTCACAACTTTGGGGAACAAAATTTTGATAATGTGCTTTCTTGGCGGGTCTTATGTTCTCTGCTTTTGACAGTCAATGTGCAGTCATTATCTGGATCCCCTTCTAACTTCCAAGTTTACACTGCTTTATTGAAACCTCACGAGAGAATTATGGCTCTTGATCTTCCCCATGGTGGGCATCTATCACACGGTTATCAGGTTAAGTTCTGCTTCTGATCAGTTTTGGTCATCGTAGCAATAGCTCAAATAAGTATTTTCCTTTCCCTTTTGGGCAAATAGGTACTAATGTGATCAATACATGCCTTCATTTTTGTTTCATTTTGTAAATAAGAGAAGTATTTATTAAAAAGAGAAATAAAATAATTCAAAAGAGAAACTCAATCCCCTTGCATGTCACAGCAAGGAACACCCTTAAGAAACCCGTGAGTGTAAACCCACAAGGAAGCTAAGAAAACAAGCTTTTCACATAATAAGATGAGGGAGGAAGAAATTTATAGATACGAATTTTGAAATCATATTCTAGCAAATAAACTGTGATTGAAATCAATTCTCACTAAACTTGGTAGTTAAAGTAATATAAATATTGCAAGAACGAAAAAGATTTTAATTGGGCCTGAACAATTATAAAAATATCTGCCCCTTATATATGAAATAAAAAGAACAGTGTTATCTGAAAGTTAAAATAAGGAACTTCCTCACTCCTCAATATCATAATATGACCCCAATCTAACTTCTCATAATCTTCCATTTGTAATTCTCCCTTACGACCCCTTTTAATTGTAGCAATGTGTGCCATATTCTTTCTACTCAAGTTTTTGATTATTTGTTTGTGTCAATGTGTCATGCAGACTGACACCAAGAAGATATCAGCTGTATCTATATTCTTTGAAACAATGCCATACAGATTGAATGAGAGCACTGGTTATATCGATTATGACCAGGTAGGCAGGTATCATTGTATTTCTGTTTTGGGAATGTTTCCTTTTTGTCAAAGAGAATCTTGTAAGCAGTCAGACTGTTTCATTTCAGTTGCTGTCACTGTTATCTTTTTGGCCTGAGTTGAGTTTTTATTTTTCATTTGATGTTTAACTACAAAATGTGTTGGTAGAGATTATGGTTTTAAAATCATTATTGTTTAAAATATTGCAGTGATTATGAATTCTAGGGATATATTCTAGGGATACAGAATGTGTTGGTAGAGATTATGGTTTTAAAATCATTATTGTTTAAAATAACAACTTAGGTGTATGGTAGGGGAAGAGTATGTAGTAGGAGAGGATTGTGGCCTGGTGGACATGTATGAAAGGTTTGTGATCAGCATGTTGTGGGTTTGTTTTGTAACCACCTGCTTATTTTCCAGGCGGGGACAGAGGGCAGAATTGGTCAGTGGGAAAGGATTAGGAACAGAGAGGAGAGAAGACACTTGTTCAAATCTTTGCCAAATTGAATCATTTCATAGCTAAGATCAAAATATTTTGCCTTCTTAGTAGCTGATTTCCATAGATTTCATTGTTCTGCTATCTGTTCTTGATTACTAAATCTAGTTTTCTTTGCAAATGAGGAACAAAAGACATTTTCTGAATGTGGTGAGGGTTTGATTCACGCTTATAATGTCCCTCTTTCATGCATACTTGTGACTTGTCTATAATGGCTTGACTTATTTAATATTTGCAGTTGGAGAAAAGTGCAGCACTTTTTAGGCCAAAATTAATAGTTGCTGGTGCTAGTGCTTATGCTCGCCTTTATGATTATGCACGTGTTCGTAAGGTAAATTACATCTGATGCAGAAACTTAGGTATTTGATGTGTAGAACAATTTAATGAGGATCAAATTGAATCTTTTATGCTTGAATTTTTGTAGGTCTGTGATAAGCAAAAGGCAGTTCTATTGGCTGATATGGCACATATTAGTGGATTGGTAGCGGCGGGTGTTATTCCTTCTCCTTTTGATTATGCAGATGTTGTAACAACAACAACACATAAGTCACTTCGTGGACCACGTGGGGCTATGATTTTCTTCAGGAAGGGTGTGAAAGAGATAAACAAGCAAGGGAAGGAAGTGAGTTTTAGAATATAAATTTAATGTTTTAAGGGAAAAAAGGAATTAAAAATAGGGTGAAATACATTTTAACCCACAGAAGTATAGCCCTTTCACAACTTACTCCCCTGAAGTTTCTTTTTTATTACGCAACCCTTGTGTGATTTCGTTTCAAGTCAAAACATGATTAACCTCCCAACACTTGAAACAATCTCCAAGTGGGTTGAGCGATGAAGAAAACATACACTTGGGGAGGGGGGTGGGGCAGTGTTGAGTGATAAATAATCCAACTTCAGTGGGTTTAAGTAATAAAATTAAATATAAAAAAATTGTATTGGTAAGGTCACTTGGTGTGCATATGCCTCAAGTTCCTTTGATTCAAAAAGTAAACACTTTCACTTAAAATCAACCATCAAGTGTGTTAGCTGATAAAATGAAATTTTTTCTCTCTTGTATGGGGAGGTGGAGTTGAGAAAGGGACTATACTTCAAGGATGTAAAGTATATTTTTTCCTAAAAATATAAGTTCCCATTTGTAGTAATTGTAGACTCTGTTCATAAATGTTTATCGATACGTTTGTTTAATACTTTCTTAAAACAATTATATTCAATTTGTTAAGATCCCACATCAGCTGAGTATATGGGCAACATATATGACTTGAGCAATCCTCTCACATTAATCTAACTTTGAGTTATGCCTTGTCTGTTATCAATTCTAGCGTTTTATCCAAAGCCTATGTCAAACCTTATGTTGGGTTGTCTATAGATTTCTAATCCTGTAAGTTTTATGCTCTTGATGTCAAGGCTTGGGTGTGAGAATGTGCGTTAAGATCCACATTGGTTGGGTATGTGGGCAAAGTAGCCCATTGAGTAATACTCTCCACTTTAGCTTGTTTTGAGGGTTGAGTTAGGCTCATTTTGTTAACATTTATAACCATTTCAAGATTGGGTTGCTGAACTCATCTTGCAGGTGTTGTATGACTATGAAGACAAAATAAATCAGGCTGTTTTCCCTGGACTTCAAGGTGGTCCACACAATCATACTATTTCAGGCTTAGCAGTTGCACTGAAGCAGGTTCTTTAATTGACTGGCCTAAAAAATTGTAGTTATTAGTTTTCCAAGGAAACATATTTTTTTTCTTCTATAAAAGCATAATAATCATTCTTGAACATCTTTTGGCTGATGTAAGTTGAGTTCTTTCTTCATTTCTGTAAATGTAGGCTATGACACCAGAATTCAAGAATTACCAAAAGCAAGTACTTGACAACTCCTCGGCATTTGCACAGGTAAAATCAATGCCATTTGTATGATGCACACCAGTGCTGTTTGAACCGATCAAGCACTAGTTATTAGTTGTATCTTCTACTTATTGTTTAGCCTAGACAAATTTTACTGTTATAGCTAACTCTGTTGTGTTATTTGAACTTCAGAGTTTGTTAGAGAAAGGCTATGATCTTGTATCTGGTGGAACAGAGAACCATTTAGTGTTAGTGAACTTAAGAAACAAGGTAAATGGTGTGAACCTTTCTTCTGAAAATTTCTTGGTCATATTTTTGTCTAAAAAAGAAACGCAGATAGTGCCAAATTGTTTTTACTTGTCAAATAGACCTGTTCAGAACAGCCTTTCTATGATTGGTTTAAGTCATACATTGGGAACTTATTTCGATTCAAGAATGAAAAATCAGCTATTAGTATGGATAAATTGGATTCAAAAGATATTTATTTGGTGTAAAGCCTCCTTCATTAAGCTTTTAGTATGGAACGTGTAATGCTGTGACTTATAGACATACTGGTATTTTTATTTATTTATTTTAAAATAATTATGTAAAGGAACTTTGCTTAGAGCTCACTGGAAGATTTTCTCTTTAACAGAAAATAGAAACCCAATTGACTTTCATACACTTATTATGATAGTGATGCTATCTTAGAATCTTGTTCCTAACTAAGTTGTTAGAAATTGGCATCTAACATACATCATTATAGTTATTCTACCAACCCAAACTGCTTGAAACATCTCAAGCCTAATAAAAGCCTTTCATTAGACCTATTCCGTGCAAGCAAATCAACAGCTTGACCAATGTTTGTGAAGTGACGGAGTTATTTTATGGAATATTTCGTGTTTAGACTTGGTACTTATGGTATATATTTGGTAACCCAAGATTGTAAAAGATGTTAATATTTAGAATTGGTTTGATTTGAATGTGTAATATTTATATTTTAAAGCATCAAGGGGAAAGCAGTTTCCAATGCTGTGCTGTTTGACAGGGCATTGATGGCTCTAGGGTTGAGAAGGTATTAGAAGCAGTTCACATAGCTGCCAATAAAAATACCGTTCCAGGGGATGTGTCTGCTATGGTTCCTGGAGGCATTCGGATGGGTATAGTCTGTCACTTACCTTTTTTCTTGCTTACTAGTGGATCTATAATTACATGTTAATGAAGATTATGCTGTGATTCAGGAACCCCTGCTCTCACATCCAGAGGATTTGTTGAGGAAGATTTTAAAAAAGTAGCCGAGTACTTTGATGCAGCTGTTAAGTTAGCCTTGCAGATTAAGGAAAATACCAATGGTTGAGCCTAGCTTACCTTCGTACATCTTAGTTCTTTGTTATATTTACAGTTCAAATGCCTAACAAGTGTCTTAACGTCTGGTAAATCCCTGTTGTTGGTTAAATCAACTTCAGGTACAAAGTTGAAGGATTTTGTGGCAGCTATGCAATCAGATGAACAAATTCAATCCAAGATTGCTAATCTCCGTCATGAAGTAGAGGATTATGCTAAGCAGTTCCCCACAATTGGTTTTGAAATAGAAACAATGAAGTATGGCAAGTGAAGACGGCATATGGTTACTACTTCTGGAGTGTTATTTGGAAGCTTTTCGAATTAATAACGCTGAATTAGATGTGTTGCTCGATGGATTGTCTCGGAGTCCTGGATGAAAATGTGAATTATATTATTATTACTACTAATGGTTTAAATGAAAGAGAAAAGGGAGAAAATTCCTTTCAGCTTGAGAAAAAATATATAGATTTATTTCATGTTGAAAATTCCTTTAGATGTAGCAAAAAGGAGTTCGAGCACTAGTAAATTTTGCTATTTGGTAAATTACCTTAATTCCTCTTCTATTTACAAATCTCGTTCTCTCCTCGTCTATCTAATTTACAGAAATTCCCCAATCCCCATGAATTTTTAAAAAGTAAAATAAGATATTTATCCACTTTAGGAGTTTATTGTAATTTTTATTTTTCTTCTCAAACAAATAATAGAAATTTAATATTTTCATCCTTTGTCACTCATCTCTATTTCATTTTTTTTCCCTTCTATTTATACTCAAACAAATAATAGTATGTTACATTCTGGCAGAAAAACATTAGAGCTAGGGTCAATGTTAAAGCTTCAATTGAGTGTAAAACACCAAAAAGTATTATCATTTTCTTGAAATCTTAACTTACATTTTAGGATAAAGATACGTCACGCATGTGATTTACCTGTACATGTTGTGGTTAATTATATATATAAATATGTTTAATTTTATTTACAGGTGATTAAAAGTAAATAAGTTTAATTGTATATGATTGTCAATATATGGTTAATTATATAATTCACGACGTTTCTAAAAATTTAAATTTAAATATTGTTAGTTCTGCATCGTAAATAGTTAATCATACTATGAGGTTATCATTTGTGATTAAAATTTGTAAATATTATAAATTTTACCTCACAAGTGACTAACTATATATGATTAAATTTATTTTATAATTGGTTAAAAAAAAAAATGACAATGTACCAATTATCAATGTGATTAATAACAATTATATTAAAATTTGTCAAAAAAACAATAATTTTAAAATCAAATTAATCATTAAATTAGTGTAGACACTAATTTAAGATTTAATAGTTTAATTTTAATTAAATTAATATTAATAAAATAATAAAAATAAATAAATTAAACATAAAATAATATGAACGAAACGTAATATCATAACTTTATAATACTAAAAATTAAAATATAATTTTATGAGTTCTTAATATTGAAAGTATATGCCAAAGTTTAAATAAAATATAATTATAATACTCAAGGCTAAGTTTTAAAGATATATTAATACTTATTAATAATAATAAATTTAAAATAGTAACAAAAAGACAAATGTTTTGAGTTGATTTTATATTTTAAGGAAAAAAGGTAAAATAATGTTGTAATAAAAAAAAATATTTTACTGATCCGCTATGAACCATCTTTTAACTAGTTTTTGATTGATTTTTTTCAGTTCTTTGCCTGATTTTTTACTAGGCCGATTTTATGATTTCTATAAACTTAAAACTGGTCAGGGAACTAATTCATTGATTTTTCAGTTCCGGTTTAGTTTAATTTTTAAAACACGTGTAAATATAATTAACTTTTCTCATAAGTGAATTATAATGTAATGTTATGCAGCTATTTTGAAATTTTAATAAAAGTTGACTAGTTAAAAAATAAATTAATGATATATACATTGATCAATAGAAGTTGCATTCTATAAATATAATTAGTCTATAATTTTTAGTTTTATAACATTCATGAATCATGTTTATAAAAAAATAGAAAAACATATATTGAACGGATGATTTTTATTATTATGATAATTATTATTCAATATTATCCTAATGACAACAAAATGACAATAACAAATTATTAACAATGTTTATGCTAAGTTTTGGTCCTTGTGTTATCTAGAAATTTTTATTCATGTTTATTTATTTTTTTCTTTAAATTAGTGTTTTAAAATTTCACTTCAAACAAATTTGACATAATAAAATCTAATAAAAAATTACTTTAACCAAATATTTAAACTTAAATACTGTCTAAATGATTCGATTTTAGATTCAATATATTAATTATTTATGTTTAATTTCTTAATTTTTTTCACCTCTATCTATTACCTTAAAAAAAAGGGTTAAATCATTCTTAATTAACCCTCAAATTTCATCGTCCTAATAAAATCCAATTCTTATAAAAGAGAATATATTAGCGAGGAAAGTTAATAAAAAAAATAAATTCAAAATAAATAATTATTGACTAGTGACGAAGAGTGAGATAAATAGATGACAACTCAAGATTGATCTTAATTATAAACATTAGTATAAAATAAATAATTTATGCCTCTATATATTTTTAAAAAATTCATGTCCTATTTCATATCTGTATTTTCACCGATTTCTCATAGTTGCTTCCTGTTCTTCAGAAAGAAAAATAAGAAATGGAAACAGTCAAAAGAATTGCAAATATGGTTTATAATAGGAAAGTAAGTAATTTAATAGAAATTAAAAAATAAAATCATCATTAAATATATAAGCATTAATGGCTGTATTGTCTACATATTGTTATAGATTATAATTGTTTTACTAATTAAAAAAATATCAATAAAAAAAAAAAAACTGACCAAAACACAAAGTCTAGTTTATTTTAACCTTATTTCCCACTTACGTTGTCATACTCAGCGAGTGGTTGACATAAGATATCCGTTCCCACAATTTTTATCCCATATTCAAGCAAAGCAACCCAATCAACGATGCAAGCAGAAGCAGTAGTAAACTCATGCCATAACTTCACCTTCTTTCCTTCACAGCCATAGGCCATGGCTTCGTTTCTTTCCACTGCTGTCATTGCAACTCTCAAACTCCACCCACACTTCAGAAAATACCCGCCAACCTCCTATCCCACAGACAAGGTACCCTCTTGTTCAGAACATCTTATTTCACTTCACTGAGCAACATGAATGCATTTTCAGT
Organism: Cajanus cajan; assembly: GCF_000230855.2. NCBI lineage: Eukaryota > Viridiplantae > Streptophyta > Magnoliopsida > Fabales > Fabaceae > Cajanus > Cajanus cajan. The sequence goes on from NC_138525.1 coordinate 55,480,419, forward strand.
GCCAAAGTTTTTACCTTAACATCTGATTAGAAATTATCATTTGTATGAATTTTGGAATATTTATTATAAAATTGACCACATTTAAAGTCAAAATTTAGTATATGAGTAAGTACCAATACTCACTTTATAAGCTAGTAATTTTGTAAAGTTGTGTCAGGTGAGGTGTGATCTTGCTTTCTTAAGATTTACCATGCATATCTGATTGTGTTTATTTTAATTACATGTTCTGGTATTTTCTTTTTAAAATGCTAAAAGAAACAATTCTTAAATGAATGCAGTGCATTTCTTCTTTATTATAAGTAAATGAATAAATAAAGTAAGTTTACATATATTAAAAAAAATTAGTTATTTATATTAAATTTTACTAATCTTATAATACTCTTCTAAAATTATCCTTATTATAAATGTTAAAAAAAATAGTACAACTTAAGAGTATCCTTATTATAAATGTTAAAAAAAAGTAGTGCAACTTAAGAGTTATACATTAAAGGAGAGATATTTTAGAAAAAATATTATTAAATAAAGTAAAAACAGTTAAAATTTACTTATATTTAAGAATACAAAAATGTTTTTTTTTCTTATATTAGAGAACAGAGGAAGTAATAAAATTCGTGTTGAAATCTGTAATGAAATTCCATATCATTTCAAACCTGTTATTAGGAAAGTAAAATTCTGATAGAGTTAGTTACCACTTATTAGTTTGTTAGTTACTTGTAATCTCTTGGTACTCCATCCCTTCCCTTTTACTTATGAGTTTTTTTAGTAAAATTTATTTTTATTTATTTGTCATTTTCAAATTAATATATATATATATATATATATATATATATTAATTGTGTTATCATTTATATTTTTACATCTCACCTAACTTTTAATTAATTTATATATCACAACTAGTAAACATTTTTGATTAAGTAAAAATGAAGAAGGCATAATAAGAAGCATCAAAATCATTCTGTGGAAAATTGGAAAATTTATTAAGTATCTTAATCCATTTAAAACAATCTTAAAAGACTATTATCAAGGAACGTTGGTAGTATAAATAAGAGTACTATGTACATTTTCTATTTTTATGTCTTTTTCAATCAATATGCTCTTAATCTCTCCTGTGACTTTGATCTTCATCCCTTTGATCCTTGGATCTGTAACACCTTTGATATGTTGTTGTAAACATAAGCAGTGCTGACACAAAAGTTAGTCGCATAATATACGCAACTACTTAAACTGCAGTTTTTGTTTTCAGGGGCAAAGCATTTCTTTACAGAAAAACCACAGATTCACTTATTTGGATCCCAGCAGGTATCCTGATTTTCGGGAAGCGCTTACGTTGGCCAAAGAGGGGTCAAAGGAGGTGGAACAATCTTTCTACGCTCCCTTGTTGCAGCAATGCTTAGACAAGTGCTCCTATTCAGACACACAAATTGTTCATGGTCATGTCATGAAAACAGGTACCCATGAGGACTTTATTGTCATGTCATTTCTGGTCAACGTTTATGCCAAATGTGGAAACATGGAGGATGCTCGCAGGGTCTTTGACAACTTGCCTAGAAGAAACGTGGTGGTGTGGACCACGTTAATGGTGGGTTATGTGCAGAACTCGCAGCCAGAGCATGCCATTCATATGTTTCAAGAAATGTTGCATGCAGGAAGTTACCCTTCTGTTTACACTCTTGCTGTAGCTCTAAAAGCTTGCACTTCTTTGCAGTCTCTCAAGTTAGGAGATCAATTTCATGCTTACATAATCAAATACCTTGTTGATTCTGACCCCAGTGTTGGCAGTGCACTTTGTAAATTATACTTCAAATCTGGCAGGTTGGAGTATGCTCTGAAAGCATTTAGGAGAATCGGAGAAAAGAATGTTATTTCGTGGACTTCAGCTGTTTCTGCTTGTGGGGAAAATGGTGCACCTGTGAAGGGGTTGAGACTTTTTGTTGAGATGATTTATGAGGAAATGAAGCCTAATGAGTTAACTTTAACTAGTGTATTGAGCCAGTGTTGTGAAATTCGGTCTTTGGAATTTGGGACTCAGGTTCATTCCTTGTGCATTAAATTCGGCTATGAATCAAACTTACTTGTTAGGAATTCTTTGTTGTATTTGTACCTCAAATGTGGGTTTATTGGTGAGGCTCAAAGGTTGTTTAATGGAATGGATGATGTCAGTTTGATTACGTGGAATGTGATGATTGCTGGACATGCGCAGATGATGGAACTTGTAAAGGATAATCTTTCTGCATGCCAAAGTGGAAGTGAAGCACTGAAACTTTTCTCCAAGTTGAATCGGTCAGACATGAAACCTGATCTGTTTACCTTCTCTAGTGTCTTAAGTGTTTGTAGTAGAATGGTGGCTCTAGAGCAGGGGGAACAGATTCATGCTCAGACTCTCAAAAGCGGATTCTTGTCTGATATGATTGCAGGTTCTTCACTGATTAATATGTACATTAAGTGTGGAAGCATTGAGAGGGCTAGCAAAGCATTTCTAGAGATGTCTACCAGAACTATGATTTTATGGACTTCTATGATCACAGGTTTTTCACAGCATGGTATGTCACAACAAGCATTGCATCTTTTTGAGGATATGACACTAGCAGGGGTTAGACCAAACGAGATCACTTTTGTGGGTGTTTTAGCAGCATGTAGCCATGCTGGGATGGTAAGTAAAGCACTTAACTACTTTGAGATTATGCAAAAGAGATATAAAATTAAGCCTGTTATGGACCATTATGCTTGCATAGTTGATATGTTTGTGAGGTTAGGCCGTTTGGAGGAAGCTCTCAGTTTCATTAGCAAAATGAATTATAAACCTAGCGAGTATATTTGGTCAAACTTGATTGCTGGTTGTAGAAGCCATGGGAATCTGGAAATGGGGTTTTATGCTGCCGAACAGTTACTAAAGCTCAAACCAAAAGATACAGAAACATATTTATTGTTGTTAAATATGTACCACTCAGCTGGGCGTTTTGAGGATGTTTCAAGGGTGAGGAAGATGATGGAAGAGAAGAAAGTTGGAAAATTAAAGGATTGGAGCTGGATTAGCATTAAAGACAAAGTGTATTCATTTAAAACCAATGACAAAACACACCCACAGAGCTCACTAATAAGTAAATCATTGGAGGATTTGCTTGCCAAAGCAAAAAATCTTGGATATGAGGTGCTAGAAAGTGTTGAAATAAGTGATGAAGAGAAGGAGGAAAAGACATCTTCCTCTACCATTTATCACAGTGAGATGCTGGCCATTACATTTGCGTTGGAGAACTTGCCAAAATTTTCTCCAATAAGAGTTGTCAAGAACACCTTAATATGCAAGGGTAGCCATGATTTTATTAAGTACGTTACAACACTGACCAGTAGGGAAATCATCCTTAAAGATAGTAAGCGGCTTCACAAATTTGTCGATGGAGAATGCTCATGTGGAAATTTTGATGGATTTCTCTAATATCCTCTAAGCAGCAGCTAAAGTTTACGTGTTAGCAATCAAAATCTGATACAACTTTTTACACATCTCCACTTATTTTACTGTTACACGTTACACTACATTGATAAGTTTCAGATGGTGATTATAGCTTCCCAAAGGTGTAGAGCCTGTATTACTAGATCATACATGAAACCGTGTTAACATGTAATAAACAATGTACAAATAGCTTGTGCGTCTAAGATGGTCTAACGATCTTAGCCTCGCAGAACATGTGAAACATTATTTGAATGAAAATTTTGTATTGTCATATGTTTGAAGTAATCCCACAAATCATCAGGAAACCATCTAATGCTGTGTTGGTGCTCTACTATATCATTACCACTTACTGACTTACACCATAAGAAAAGGAATAAATTGGTTTCCTTCTCACATGGCTCATGGAAATAGGAACTACTTTTCCCCGGTTGATAAACGTAGATTCAATTGAAAACCACACTATGATTTGCTGAAAGAAAAATGGCCATGATTTCTGAAACTTTATTTAACTGAGTCCGTACAATGGTACCAACAGTTCGTACAAAGTATTTATTTTCAATTGAATTTAAATGAGTCAAATTGCTGACAGCAGATTAATTATTGTCCCTGCAGATTGGTAAAATAACAATAAACGATGTCAAGTTAAAACTGAATTACCCAACGTGGTTCAAGATAGGCAATTGTCAAAGCTCCAAAGGAAACTACAGCATGGGGAGGTGGCATCATTGTAATTTCACTGTCGACACTCTACAAGATAACAGTGGATAAATTGTAATTCTTTAGAATTTTCTTTTTCTTCTAATTTTTTCGATGGATCCCAAAGAAAAAAAAAGTGAACTAAACTCGTGCATTACATAGTTTGTCACTTCTAAAATCACGGTAAGGAATTGAAAAGGTTGAAATAGTTATGTTACTTTGACTTCAACGTAGCTTTGTAATTGATTTTAGTAGAATTGAAAATAAATCCTAATACACACTCAATATACTGAAAACATGAATATAAGATTCGTACAATTAAATCAACACTGGCACTCTTCTAACTATAGGATCGGGATAGTTGAATACAATGTAATGGTAGGAACTAGGAACAAAAAATGGAGATAAAAGACATTTACAAAGATCAACCTTATAATACTGTAAATGTATCTGTTTTATACCAGATTCCTATTTTCTATTTCGAACTTGAATTTGGTTTTCTATTTCTATAGGGATAAAATGTTGTCTTACGTACCTTAATTAAACAACCTCATTAAAAGTAATTAGTGCAGTTAATTATGTACTTCAAGATGGTTTGTACAACTTTTTTTAATTGCACCAATCACATCCTATAGAGTTGTTTAATCCTATTTTTACTTGGGGGTAAGTTATACAATCCTGGATAAAAAAGGCTTGGGGTGGTTAAAGATACTAAAGAGGGGGCTTAGCCGAGTTGGGTTTTTAACCTTAAAGATATGCAAGGGTCAGGTGCTCTCTATAACTAGATCTTTTGTTTTTTCTACAATTTTCAATCAGTGCCGAAGATACCGCAGGCGATGAAACTACTGCCCTTTTCATTTAGTCTTGGACTTCCTTAATTTGCTTGTTTCATTGGATGGTTTCCACATGATATCCTCGAGATTGCTAGAAAAATTATTGTAAAACTGCATCATAAAGGAACTACTTTTTTGTCAAATTAAAAAAAAAAAATTGAAAGGGGGGAGAGGGGAGAACACACCAACCATGAAAGCATCACTCAAAAACTGACCTTTTGATATTCACCTGCATCTCCAGCTGCTTTTTGAATGTCCACCATGTAAAATGTAGGAGCAATTTCAAAAACCTACTTGAACAAATAGGGAAAAAGGGATCAGGAAATGAATTAAATTGGCCAAAATGTTTGGGGACCTTGAAAGTCTAGAAGAGAATAGAAACTTACTTCCAGTATAACTGAGAAATGAGAAGTCTTATTTGCAGAAATACCCTCTATTCTCATCTGAAAATGTAGAACAATATCAGTTCAGATTAATAAAATTAGGAAATTATGGCAAGATTTATTTTCAGAAGAATTAACTTAAAGTATTTAGGTAGATGATGCGAGTATGACTAGTATGCATAGAGTCTTAGTCGTTGTAATTCTTATGATAAAGAAAAGGAGGATGTGATGGGAACCAAGAGTTAAGGGCAATTATGACAGTTATCGGTAGAAAGGAGCAGTATATTTATCAAAATGTGTAACAATAAATGTCATTTGCGGTTATGTATCTATACTATTAATAACGACGAATACCTTTTTAATGTACAAATTATATTCTATTTTATCTCTTAATTTTCAAAACACTATTTTTCTTTCATACTTTTTTATTCTCTTTTTACTCCAGTTCCCTATGAATTTATTTTTTAAACTTCTCACACTCTAAATAACTACTAAAACCCACTCTCACCCTCTAATTATTAGCCATTCATGATTCATGCATACTCAACTTCAAATATTTTTATTATTTATTTTATTTTTTAAAACAAAACAAATAGGAAGTGCCTTTTTTAGGTCAGTTATTATTATATATTCAATAGTTTTAGGTTAGTTATTATTATATATTCAATAGTGCTGTCAAGTTGGCAGTACGGGGAAGGAAGTTAGGAGCAATTACATATTATTTAATATGTGTGTAATAGGGTGAATAGAAATATGTGTGAATATGACTCTGCGACAGCAAATATTGTTGTACTCTAAGCATTTTGTGATTTAATAATACTGTTCAATTAGTTTCTATCAGTTAAGCAAACCAATGCAATTTACTAAGCATGTATTACAGGCTACAAACCTTATAGTTGCGAATATGGGTCTTAAATCCCATTGATTGTGCCACAACTTCCATACTTGATAAAACCACCTTTGGTGGCTTTTGACTGATGAAGCGTGTTTGGTATTTCATAGTGTCCTGCAAGGATAAAAGAGAAACAAACACGATTCACACCTCAAGATAATGACAGAAGATGGGACGTGAAATGATGCATTTTGTCACAGCATGTCACAAAACTTGGTCAGGAATACAAGCTATGCTTATGCAAAGTTTCATTAATTGGTTAAATGGGCAATTATTTGACTGTTTGCAGATATGATTATTCAAAAATGGCAAACACAACTACAACATCATATTAAATACCTGTCCACGATCAAATAAGGTTGCAAGGTTTAAGCCCTGAGATAAAATTATCATGTCGAATGCATTAAGAGTTAGAGGACCCATGTCGTCATTCTCACATTGGTGATTAGTCCTCTGATCCTACAGTGACAAAATAATCAATATGTCAACATAACTGAGACGGTACATTCCATATGGATGCATCAGGAAAAAGCAAGCTATCTGAATTGAAGAAACATAAATTAATCAAGACAAACAGTGACATAGCTTTTGCATTCAAATCATTTTTTTTTTCTGTTAATATCTCCATCATCATTGATATTTTGAGATTTTAGTACACCAGAGGTTTGAGCACCATTATTTGCTTTCAGACATAGTACTCAAAATCAATTGCTGATATTGTTATTTTGCACCCTTAAACTACTCTATAAAAATATTTAGAGAGGATAACTAGACATTTTCAAAATATGAATTTTAAATTCATTCAAAGGATACGATGCTCATTGAGTATATTAAAGTTATGGTGAATTAGCTTTAAATAGAAAGGTTTAATATAAAATTAAACTTGACTTATTGAAAATTAAAAAGTAAACAGACCTCAACATTGTCAAATGCGGCATTTACATCATCCAGATTTATATCTTCATACTCGAGGAGACTGACTGGAATGTATCCCTTTTGAAACCACTCATCATTCCTTATCTGCTGAATGGTTATACGCTGAAATCAACATGTACACACAAACACACAAGATTGGAAATGGGAAAGAGAGTTGTGAGAAACAAGTATTAGAAGTAAACACTAAGTCAACTAGAATATTAATATTAATACATTATAATAGTCATGTAAACTATACAAGCTCCGCAACAGAAAATGGAAGAAATACTTGAACAAACTCTTTTGACATTATGAAAAAAATCTGGCTACACAAAGCCAATTCTTACATGTTCAGGATTTGGGTCCAAAATTCTGTGTATTAAAGACTTTGCTCCCACAGGAAACCAAGAAGGGCACGAAAACTGTGCTTTCTCAATCTGTACAGGAGTAAGAAGAAAAAAATCAACAGCGTTAATAATAATCTAAAATTTTATTTTGAACAAAACATCTTGCTAAAAAGAGAAACTAATAGACAAAGCAGTGTTTCCTGAGCCATTTGATACCAAGAAAAAAGTCTCGATCCCAAGAACTTGTAGGCACAGCAGTAACTATGTGCAAGATAAATGTTCAAGACATCTTTAAACTGAGGATTCGGATCCCATCTATAACATAGTAAAATACATATTTGACATATATAAATTCATGCCTTACTGTACAACGTAGTTAGATCAAGTTCGTCAAAGGGAAGATATCCAGCCATTAGAACGTAGAGGATAACTCCACAGGACCAAACATCTGCTGGAGCACCATTGTAACCCTTGTGACTGATTACCTGAAACCATAAACATAAATGTTAAATGCAGAAGCCAAGCTACAAAATTAGGAAGTAGCTCAAGATGACATAAAAGCATATTAACAAAGAAGACAACCATGTATTACCTCGGGAGCTACATAATTAGGAGTCCCACAAGTTGTGCGAAGCATACTGATCCCCTATGAGAATTTTCACAGAATAACATTGGATAAGTATGGAAATGTTTGAATATCATTTCATACACATGAATTAAAGTCAATTTTAAGAATTATTTAACAATCTCACACCTGTTCTGGAAATGCACTCAAACCAAAATCTGAAATCTTTATATTTCCTTGTGAATCAAGTAAAAGATTTTCAGGCTGCAGAAGGAAAAAGAAAATACTTAGCAGAAAATCCAGAAATCATGATAATTATGAAGATAGCATTCCAGATCCCAGTCAATACAAACCTTTAAATCTCTATGATAAACTCCTTTACTGTGGCAATAATCTACCCCATCAATAAGCTGTTGGAAGTATCTTCTAGATTCAGCTTCACTAAGACGCCCATGGTTTACCTACACCATTACTTTCTTCATTATCAACATCAAACTGAGAACAATAATAATAATAATCACACTAAAAATTTAAAGCATACAACCACCTTGAGCTACTCACAATTTTATCAAACAATTCACCACCCGTAATAAACTCCAATATGATATAAATCTTAGTACGGCTTGCTAGAACCTGATGAAAGTCATATATCAAAACAAAATGAAGCACTTGTGAGTTGTGAATATTGAATGGTGACTGCCAATAAGAGAGAAGCATTGAAAGACATCAGAGCAAATATTAGACATTGGCCCCTACTTCCAAAACATTTTAAGCAAAAAAAATGTATAAGAGATCGAAATTTTCAAACCAAGACAAATTCTGAAATGATTTTTCCAATATTGTTCCTCTCTCCAAACTATTAATGAACGGAAAAACTCTATAATTTTGATTTTACATTTCTATCCAGAAAGACTACTAAAATTTGATAGTTGATACAATATTTCACACTTCATTGATAATCATCATGAATTGGAGAACAAGTAATTAAAGCCAAACAAATTCTTAAATTTAATGAGCTTTAAGTGCATGTTTAGAAAAGTTGTTTTGAAAAAAAAAATATATATTTCTTTCTTTTTTCAAAACCTCTTTTAGTAAAGCCTTTATTTAAAAGCTTTTCTGCCCAGAAACAAGTTATTCCAAACAGACTATATAAGAAGGGAGAACGAAAATATCACATGCCTCGTGCAGACGAACAACATATGGATGTCTGACTAGCTTCATAATAGAAATTTCCCTCTTGATCTGCATTGTATTAAAATCAATAAATAACAATCAAATACAGTTCAAAAATAGAAACCATAACAATCATAATGGCTGTGGGTAGGTTTGCATGAGATCATAAGTTCAAACCTCATTGCCACCATTGTACCAAAAAATCTCTCATATCTTAAAATGGAAGAAACCCATGCCTAAACGTCTTATACCCTCACTCACAGGGATTCCAATCCAATCAAAGTAATAGCATCAATCGGCATGAAAGAGATTAATTAATACTCATAATTCATCTTAATAATATTAGTAAACCCTATGAAAATCGCCACATATAACTGATCAACCCATGCACACTAAGTTTTTTTATTGGTGTGTTAATGTAAGAAATGCTCAGGGAAGACACTTGAGCTCTGTGCTTTTCTATGCTATAACAAGAACACAAGAAAACAATTAAAATATGTATATCTGAATTAACTTTCTTTTAAAGATATACTTTTGTTGTATCTTATTAAAATATTTGAAAACTTGTTATCAAAATTGATTTTGAGTATATAACTACAACTTTGGGTAGATAAAACTCCATAATTGATTTTGTTTAATGAAGAAACTACTAATAGTTACTTCCAAGCAGATGTGAATTTTCACATCTTAAAATCAAGAATGCTATGGAATTGATTTCTGACATGTTTGATATGGAACCAAATATACCCTAAAAGAACTTAAAGAAGAAAAAAGAAAAAGACCATTTGTCACCCCTTTTAAGTAACAAAACATAAAGAGTAATACTCCAAATTAGTCCCCGAAATTATTAAAACGAATTTAATATCAATCAATCTGGTTTCTGCAATTGCATCATCAGGCAATTTGTTCAGTTGATTTGGTTCCATACACAAGGAACCATATCATATGCATAAAAATAAAAATAAAAAATCTCGTGCTAGGATCTAAATTTGCCGATAGTTTTCAAAATCCGTGACTAAATTAATTGGCAGTAGCTAGTGGTCTGGAGGAAGGAGTTGACCGTTGAGGTAAAAGCAGGAGGATCTATATTCAATCTCAGTCGCTGTATTTATAATCTTTCTTACGTATAAAAAAAATTGGCAGTCCATAGAATAAAGATCAAATTAAAGGACCATTAACACTTAACATATTCAGCAAAGTATCTACCAACTTTGTCCGTGAGTAATTTAAACCCAGAACGTGACACAAACTATCTTTAGTTAGATTTCTCCTTTCAACCCTGTATTTTCTATTACAAGACTCAAATCAAATACCTTATTTAAAAATAATTAAAAAAAGTGTAATTTTACTCGGATAAACGACTTGTTGGCTATGACTTAGGACTATACTAAATTAAGATAGAGTACCTGGTCGATCATTTTGTGCTTGATGATGGTGCTACGGTCGAGCACCTTCATGGCGACACTCTCACCAGTTTCTGTGTTCTGAGCGAACTTAACCTTCGCAAAGGTTCCCTCTCCAACGGTCCTTCCAATCTCATACTTTCCCACTTTCCTCAACACCATGATGCTCTCTTCTCTTCTCACAACTAACTCAACCACAGAGGAATCTCAAGACACAAATCAAACTTCAACAACGAGCTCGTGATAGCAGTTAATCGATTAATTCAATTATCATCCGATTGGGCGGGGAAATAAATAGCAAGGCCTCTAAGGTGTTGGAAAGTGATGAAAATCGCAATTTCAAAAATTGTGTTTGTTTTAGTTGGTGTGATGCTTTACTTTGTTTCCACTTTCGATAGAGGCGGAAAAAAGCAACTCTTAAATTTGAATCAAAAGGGAAACCTCTCGTCATGCGTATCACAAGTTCGAACCTACCACCATTTATGATAATCCCCTATCTCTAAATTTAGAATAAAGTTATTTTTATTTTTAATATGTAATTTGAAAAGAAGAAAAAAAAGAGAGAGCTTATTTTAGTCTATTTGAAAAAATTACTATTAAGTTTGAGGGACTGCAAACAACAATATGAAATATTATTTATAAATCGATCAACATTCACGATACAAACTCTCTAAATGGATCTGATCTGTTTAATTTGTCTTATCTTAACCCACTTTTTAAGTAAATTGATCCAACTTGACCCACCAACTTTAATGTCCAAAATTTTCTAACTCAATCCGGTTCATCACGGGTTGGTGGACTAAATAGACCGACCCACTAATCCACCTAATTTTAAAAAAATAATTTAAAATAAATTCTAATCTAAAATAATCTTTAATTTAAAGTAAAAATTGTCAAACTAAGTATCATGCATACAACATTAAACTTAAATTAAAAAGTGTACAATTTTAAATAATCAAAACAAAAAAATAAAAAACCTTTCATGAGAATGATTATTCATCGATATTAAACTTCATTAGAGGTTTGAGTAGATAAATTTATAACAATTTCATGTTGTTTAATATCAAATTTATCTTTATCTAAAGAAAAATGGTATATTATTAAAATAATATATATATATATATATAATAATAATAAATGATTAAGTGGGTTGTTAGTGGGTTGAGTTGATGAGAGTGTAAGTAGGTTAGGTGAGTAGCTCGGTCCACCACGGATTTAGCCTAGGTGGGCCGGGTCGAAAGTGAGCTAGATTACCATTTTTGACCCATTATAAGAATTTCTAATTTTTTAACCTAACCCGATTCATTTTTAAGGCAAACTGGGTTGGCCCATGGGGGCTGAAACTTGTTTCAACAACTTTAATGATACAAATGCATTATAGAAAAGAATCTATGAGTATGATTATTTGTTTGAAAATGAAAAATAAAGATAGAGAAAAAAATATTAGTATTGTTATTTATTTTATAATTCCAATGTATAAATAATGATTTCTCATATGTTAATTAATCCTTTAAGATATTAATTAAAAAAATTAAAATGAAAAGCTCTTATATAAATATTATAATTATATATTTATTTTAATTTTTAATATATCATAATATCATAAAATGATTTTGTTTTCTCAAAAAATAAATTACTAATGAAAATATATTAGAGAATTTATTAAAAATATTGATTGTATTGTTTAAAATAGAGTTGTTAAATAAAAATAAATACATTATTAATATTTTTTTATTTTTTAACATAAGTTTAAAATTGTATTTTATATAAATGTAAAGAAGGTTTTGCTATTTATAATGTTATTCTATTGAATTAATTTGATTTTAATGAAGTATTTACTATTTAGACATTAGAGAAATGTTATTACAAAATAAGAAGAATTTTGACATAGGGTCTGTTAGTTGTGCTGAAACCGTTATAGGATTTTTTATTTAAACTTTAAAAAAAGTGTTTTTTAATAAGTGTTTTTGAAAAAAATAATTCTTTAAGAAGTAGACCGGAGTTACATCTTAAAAAATTGTTTATTTTATGTTTCAAAATGAAACTTTATCTAGAAAGATCTAGCAATCGTCTTCATTTAGAATATTCAGTGAGTATAAAATTAATTTTCTTAAATAAAATGTTTATTTTATGTTTCGAAATGAAACTTTCTTTAGAAAGATCTAGCAATGGACTTCATTTAGAATATTCAGTAAGTATAAAATTGATCTTCTCACATGGACGTGAATATTTTATTTCTTTCATGATCACTTAAATTATGTTGTGTTATTAATGTCATTAATAGGTTAATAAATCTTAACATTTATGATTGTTATTGTGTCTAGTAAATTAAGACGTCTTGTATCAATTACTTGTAGAGACTATTTGGAAATCGACTGAATCTTATTATAAGATATATTTGACAAATTGGTCGATCATTAGTCAAAGGACCTACTCAGTATATTCAATCCATAAGAGATCAATATGATGCACTTCCTTCTAAGTTCAAGTGTTAAAGGTGCAAATAGTCTAAGTGATTAAGCTATTTGGTCATTGAAAGATCGATATGATACATTATCCCTCTAAATTCAAGCATGAAAGTATGAAGAACTTATGTGCTTTGACTCATTTGATCAATGAAAGACTAATCTGGTACATTTTAAAAAAAGAAGTTTAGACAAACATAATAAAAAGTAAAAAAATCTTATTTTATTAAAAACACTTTAATAAAATTAAATAAATAAAACAAACATAAACATAACTCAGAACCCTCCTATCCTTATATATATATATATATATATATATATATATATATATATATATATATATATATATATATATATATATATATATTTAGATGCTTAATTTTTTCTCTTGTTCTGCCTGTTGAAAAATTATGGATCCCATTTTCTCCATGGCATAACGTGTTAAACAATGATACGCAACGAGAAGCGTGTGGCAAAGATACTCTCATTGTTCAGTTCACTCACATTCCGTGTATGCATATTCACTTGATATATACACCAAAAAGAGTTCACGAAAAATAAATAGAGTTACAGCATGTTTGGAAAATCGTTTAACTAGTGTTAAACGAACTTTTTTATTTTTCAATGTAAAAATATCAAAGTAATTAATGTGATGCTTTTGGGTCACGTTCAACGTAACTCTAAATCAAACACACTTAATTATCTATATATTGTCAATGCAAAAAAAAATTTATACTAACAATTAATTATATTTTTTAATTGTATCATGTCACTGTTAAAAATAAATGTGTTTATAGTGACTTGACACAATTAAAAGATATAATTAATCGTTAATATAAATTTTTTTTACACCGACAGTATATAAGTAATTAACTCAAATAAATATAGAAATATATAGTTATTAAAATGGGTCGGCCTGATTTACTAATTTGCTAGCTTGGCATCACCCATTTGTCTGCCGACTTAATCAATTTGTCTTATTTATTATTTTTTACATATTTTATATTATTTATAAGAGAATAAAAAATATCAAATCAAATAAGGTAAAAAAAAAATTATTTTGTATTTTTGCAGTTCGACATTGTCCGTCGGGGCAGACAATTTTGACAGATGTAATGTAATACACACCAAAAGTTAACTTTATACCCGTTTTTAGTTGAACTAACTTCACATGTTATGCAACGGAGTAAGCATGTGCAACGGCATTTCAAAGTGTGTAGTCATATTTTGTTGTTGCGCGCTTTTACACAAACTAATTTAGGATCACATTGTGATAAGCGTGGCTTGTGATTTCATTCCTAGAGGTACTGTACACTGTCTATAAACTTTTGGTATATTTGTTTTTTGTTGACAATTTTAAAGAGAAAACGTAGTTGCCGTGGATATGATTAGATCTCTTTCTTGTAAGTTTAAAAAATTAACCGATGAAACTTTTTTTTTTTTTTTACAATAATAAATAAAATTTTGGCTCACTAAAAATGACTTAATTTATGCAGTTTCTGCTAAGGGTGACAAAACGGGTTAGTTTGATTCACCAATAGCCTGCCAAAAATAGATCGGGTCAGGCCGCCTGCCATTGAAAAATGAGTTGAGAATGTTAACTCACCCTATCTAAGAGCAGATTGACGGGCCAACGGGCCGACCCATATAACACTAAAAAAAATTGCAAAAAAAAATGTATCTATGTTCAAATAAAAAAACTACTACAAATAAATAGATATAACCACATGAAATTGAAAATGGATACATATTGTGCATAATATATGTTTAACAAAAACAAATTACAAACTTACAACAAAATTAAATAGATATTAGTCCACTTACAATAAAATCAACACTAAATTAGAAACTTATAAATTATTATTTTTTTAACAGGAACCTCAAATGCGAGCTGACGAGTTGTGACGGGTCAGCCCGCCATTTGACCTGGTGGGTTGGCGGACTTGGCGGGTCGGAGTTGGCAAGTTGGTGGGTTAGAATGATGGGCCTGACTCGTCAATTTTTGTGCGGGCCAACGAGCTAACCCACGGGCAACGGTCCATTTTGTCACCCCTAGTTTTTTGTTCTAAAACTGAAAAAAGATAACATCTACATCCTGATCCTAAAATGAAATAGTTCAAAGTGATGATATCAAATCTTCTATTACACTAATTTTTTTTATAACATTTATAAAGTTTTCTGTCATGCTAAAGTTGTGTTGTTGTTGAGTTGGGAAACACTTGAAGTGAAATATAGGTAGCGGGGCCGATCCAACTCCTAAGTTAATGAAGTGCTTGTTTTAGGCTTCTTTTAAAAAACGTGGAGGAAGACAAAGGTTGGTTGTTATAAAAATTTAAAAATATATTTAAAAAACATGTTGAACAATTATTTTTATATTTTTCCAAAAAAAAATTATATTCATTAGTGACTTTACAAATAATTAATTTTATAATGTGTTTGGGGGAGGGTTAGTAGTGTGGATTTGCAAAGAAAGGAGCGAAGATAGATGATTTTTAAAAAAAAAATTGTGATTAATGGAGTTAAATTGCATGAAATTAGATAGATTTGTGTGTGAGTCCCATGACAAAGTCCTCACCCCCTAAAATGTGAGGATTTGAGCGAAAATAATACAATTCAAATTTTGATGACAAAAATATCCCCATTAAGACTCCATTTTTGTAAAACTTGTGACTCCCCTTTCTCAACCTAGTTGCTCTTGTGAGTTCTTTCCATTCAAGTTCTTGTATTATTGTGCTTCCTGCCATTCAAAGGTTTCCATCTTCTTTTGCTCCTAAACCCATTTTCTCTTTCACCATAATCAACTATGGTAGACTCATGATCCATTATGGTAGCATGTTATATGTTATTTGTGTAATGTAGGTCACCTACCATAATCAACTATGATGGAATCATAATCCATTAAGTGGCATGTTATTTGTGTATTGGAGGCCACTAATATCAACTATGATGGGATTATAAATCTATTATGATGACATGTTATATATTGTTTAGATGACACCTTCTACCCTGCATGCTATCATATACTTATATTATAATTACTAAATATAATGAAGAATTTTAAAAAGATAACTTTATTGAGTAAACATGGTTCACAAATTTCCTTAGATAGAGGTATCTCATTAAAAAAAAAAAAACTAGATCAATAACCAAATAAATGTTTAACAAAAGAAATATAATGTAAAGTCTAATGTCAAGTCTTAACTTAACACAATCAACAAAAAACATTAACTCTTAATAATTGTCTCGATGTCATAATCTTATCATAGCAAATTCAATACAAGGTTTGAACCTTGTCTCCAACCTCATCATCCTCATGATGAATCTCACCTTCAAACATACACCAAAATCGACAAAAAAAGGTGTAAAATATTTCACTTTGACTATAAGTGTAAGTTATGTCCAGGTAGTCACACGCAACAAGTAATACATATATACACCTGTTGAGAATTCCGTTGAAGTACTTTTATTTATAATTATAGATTAGGTTACTTCCCTCAACGGACTCAAACACGGCAAGTGTACCGGCCGTACAAGTAGTAAAAATATCGTATCCACAGGGATTAGAAGGTAAACTAAGCATTCATTGGCTACTTGTGACTTGAGAACAATCCCAATAAATATGAATATGAATTTAAGAACAAAACTACTGGAATTGTTAAAACACAAATAAATGGATTAGAAATGAAATGGAGTGAGAAATGGTAAAATGGACACTTGAAGTTGTGGGGGTTTGATTTCACCAAACAAACACTAGTGAATCCTATGTCTCTTGTTACATTCATTGTTCAGTCAACCATAAATTTACTCAGACCTAATTCCTTAGAGAAAGAGCCTAGGTGCAAAATATTGAATATCAATCCCTTGAGTACTCAATACCTCCACCCGCATTACCGGTTAGGGTTTTAAGACTACTAATGGGTCAAGCCCTATCCCTAGGTACAATTCCCACTAGGCATATGTTCATAACTAGTTTCAAGGATATTTCCCAATACTCAATGAAACCTTAAATCATGCAAAGGGTGATCAAGCCAAAGCAAGCATTAAGCATAGAATCATACACAACCAGGAATGAAGCAAAACATATATAACATTAAACATAAAAGGATTACAATACAGTTTGTTGGTTACATCAAAACCCCAATACAATGGATAGAACCTCTCAAAACAAAGAGGGGAAAACTAAAATAGAGATGGAAGAGGAAAGGAAGAACCGAAGGAATGATCCACCGTGGGAGGCTTCCGAAGCCTGAGAATCCCTCCTGCAGAGCTCCTGGAGGCGCCCCTGGGCGAATTGGGGAAAAGAACCCCGAAAATGGCTTTAAATACGAGCCTGGGAGATCAGATTAGGGTTCCGCGCCCGGCGCACAATTCTTCACGCCCGGCGCAAGTTCTTCCAGAGAAGTCAAGCACTCTCTGTTTCAGCACAAGCCCGGCGCAATTCCTTTTGCGCCCGGCTTAATGCGCCCGGCTTAATTCCTTTTGCGCCCGGCTTAATTCCTGGCAGAGATGAAATACTCTGTTTTTGTCACGCCCAGCGCAGATTATATTGAGCCCGGCGCAGAGCCTCTTCTCTGCTCCTTAGCTTCTTAGGTTTTCCACTCCTTTAACCCTTTTTTCCTCAATTCTCTACTTGAATACCTGCATATACAAAAGAAACCAAAATGAGAACAATTAAAATGCAATGATACAAAGAATGGAAGAATTTGATCATTAAATCTTGTATAAGTCTCATCCAAAAAGAGGTAAAATTGAGACTTAACAACACCACATATAGATAAAAAATCAATTGATAAATAATTGCACAATCAAACATCCCGATAATTACACAATTCAACATGAGTTATATTGATAATTCACATTTATTCAACATTCGACAATTATATTCATAATGATGTAATGGACATAGATATTTTAACTATTGCTTGAAGACCAAATTAGAGTAGCCTAGGAGAACAAGTCAGGTCAAGGCATTACAACACTCTACATTAGGAGGGTATGCATCAGGGTGCATTGGGATAATAGTGTTGGCCAAGTTACACCCCACACACAGAATGGATAGAATTAGGACTCTCAAACCTAACTATCTAAGGTCATGAATCCTTAAACTATTACATAAAGGATACCTTCTCTAGCTAAATATTTTGCATCATACCCATCACAAAAACAATTGATATACATAATGTATGTCATACCATACTCTATGCAAATTCATGTTCCACACATTCATCATAACATACTAATCCCCTATATTATTACTTATTTCAAGCAACATAGTTAGCACAATTGGCTAGACAATCTCACCTAGACTTTCATGCGGCTAAATTCAACTTAAAGTTTACATCATATAACCATCACATGGTTCGCACACAACATATTGTATGTCTCTATTATCAACAATAAATTATTCTTAGAATCTTATCCTACAAACAACAATAACTCAATACATTCATTCCATTAAAATATCATAGTACATTTATAAGGCAATATATACACAAGAACATGGTGACATCTAGCGTGGGGTATCCTATGCCCCGCAATCTAGACAAAGAGCTCACCTTTCTCTCTTTAGAGAGGTCTCACTTGGCATAACCCTCTTGTGCCCAACGAATTCACAACAAGGAGTCCTTGGAGCTCCCTCGCTTGATGTAAACCTTCTCATGCCCATTGTCAACATCACATAAAGTACCCCTTGCTCTCTCATTATCACACTCGATGGCAACTCATGGCACCTAACATCATATCAAGAACGACGCTTCTAAAACAAGTTTGAAAAATCACACAAAGCAACCCATAAACAATCAAACAAGTTTCAATCGATAAAAATGTATGACAAACATAATTAATTACTAGTAAACCATCAATCCACACTCTCACATACATCCTTCCTTACAAATTTAGATTATTCACTCCTTATAACTCCCATAGAAATCTATAGGCACCCATATATTTTATGATTATATGTGGTTATATAACTATAAACATGACTACTTATCAATTATTATACTTAGAATACATAAGAACAACATGAAATATAGAACCACGAGTTATAATTATGATTTAGGGTTTCCCTTCACACAATATACATAAACAAAACAAGATTAAGGGTCAATCTAGCTACCCTACAGATAACTCACACTTTAGAGTGAGATTACTTATTCTCCTCTTACCTCAGTGAATACCAAATGTTGGGTGTAGATCTCTAGATCATCTCCAAATGCCTCCATTTCTCTCAACTCTTTAGAGCATACAAACATAGATAAAAAAATATATGAGACGCATGAGACAACTCTAATGTAACTTTTCTATATAAAGAAAATTCAAAAACCCTAACTTACATTTAACCCATCAATAAAATAAATTAACCATAGTTACTTACTTCTCTCTTATAATTAACTAATAACAAGAAATTTTAAAATATTTCAATATATTTAATAACTCTCATAATTATAAAATAATCAATTAATTATTTAAAATTCTTATTAATTTATTTTGAAAACTTAGAACTTTATAATTTGTGTGCTAGAAATCACCATAGTCAACTATGATAGGATTCTAATCCATTATCATGACATCTTATTTGTGCATGAGAATTACCATAATCAACTATGGTTGGCAAAACTTCAAAATCTATTATGCAATTGTTTACATAGTCAATTATACAGTTAAAATGCTCCTTAGAAACAATGTAACATAATTGATTACATCAACTAGCATAATTGATTATACTACTAAATTATATCAAAAATTTTAAAATCAAATATTATATGTCAAAAAGAGAAATTCTAAATTATTTATCTATACATAAATTTTTAACTACATAAAATTACAATTTTTAAAAAATTTCTCTTTAGTTCTCACTTAATCTCATTTTACTAAATAACTATCATTTTCATTTTATTTATTTATCTATTTTATGATGAAATCATTTCTTCCTTATTATTATTATTATTATTATTTTGCCTTCAATTCATTCACCTTTGCCTCTCCAAACAAATCACGCATCCAATAATTTATTGGTATCATTCAAAAGTTTCCCAAAACAAGTATCAAATTTCCAACTTATGATATTGACCCAATCAATTATGTCAAATCCAAGGAAACACGTATCGTGAAACAACCAACAAAGTGCATTTGTTGGTCCATGGAAAAACAAAATCAAAAAACTTCTGTTCCAAAAAAAAAAAAAAAAAACACATCAGTTGTATTCTTTGCCAGAATCAAGAAGTTTTGATAGAAGATTTTGCATCAAACATCCGCGCTCTAGTCTAGGGATTTGAAGCAGATTTCAACCCACTTTCAACTTATTTAACCCACTAAACAGGTTGAATTGAGTAATTAGCAAACAATCGGTGTAACTCAATCTATATAATTTTTTCTTAGATGTAATATTTTATATTTTCCGTTTATTCTATATTTATTTAATTCACAATAATAATTTATTAAAAAATATATTAAGATAATTTAATAAAATCATATTTTGTGATTATAAAATTATATTTAAATTATTTTTATTTGATAAATTAACTTGTGAATTATTATTATTATTATTTGTAACGGTCAACTCATCACAAGTTAAATTGAGTTAATTTTTTATTCAATTTTGAACCTATCCGAATAAATTATTCTATAAAAGATAAATAAGAAAAAATAATTCAAATAAATTTTATAGAGCAAAATTAACTTATACCTATGTTAAAATTAACATTTTGGAGAAGGTAATATATATATATATATATATATATATATATTTTTTTTTTTTTTGAACTCACTTATAAATGTATAAGATGATTTTAATTACAAAGAAGTTATTTTAATTGATACAAATATTTTGAAAAAATTTATCTAAATTATTGTGGATGATAGTGTTATGGGTAATTTAAGAGAGGCGAGTTTCGATGCTTTTTGTGAGTGATCACACATTAAAGTTCATTTTTGGTTTCTTTGGTAACATTAATAGTTAGGGATGGAAAAGTGGGTTAATCTACCTAAGATGGGACTAGGCAAGTTAACCCATCAAATAAGAAGTGCGGGACGGAGTAGGTTAGTCCACAAAAAAAAAAATGAGTTGAAAAATGCAACTCATCCCACTTAGCAATAAGTTGTTAGGTTGACCTACTTTAGTGAGTTGGTGGATTAAAAATGATAAGTTGACAAGTTGACCCACCTGATTTTTTTTTTTAAAAAAAAAACCTCAATCGAAATATTTCAATATACATTATTACTTCAACCTATATTTTATCATTATTTGTAAAATTAATTAGAGGTATTATATTTTTCATAAAAAAGACTAAGTAATATATATTTCTATTAAAAAAAAGATATTATATATAAAAATGTACTAGTAAACAAAATGTGATTAAAACAATATACTTCTATTTCATATAAAATGAGAATAATTACCTTAAAAAAGTTAAAATAAGAAATAAAAAATTGGCCTAACATAAATTCACTACAAATTTATCTTTTAAAAAAAAAAAATAAGTGGTTGACAGTTTGACCCACCAAATTGACAAGTTGAACTCATTAAGTTAGTGGGATGGGTTAAACTAGTTAATGGATTTATTTGTCCAACCTAACTAACTAAAATTAGGCAAGTTAGCGAATTGATCCACCGGGTTCAACTCACATTATCATTCCAAACATGCGAAAATAATGGCTTTAGTTTAAGGGCTTGGAGATTTGCTGGAAATGTGGACTCTCATGTGGTATGTCAGATAGATTGTTTGTACATGGTTTTCTCATGTGCTATGTCAGACAGATTGTTTGTGCATGGTTTAACTAGTTATAGGGACGACTAACAATCTTCATAGATATGCAACATATATTGAGTGAATTCAGAAATCGGTGGGAAGGAATTAGAACTGTAACATTGTTCATGTGTTGCGTGAAGGAAATGCGAGTGCAGTTTTTTTGGCGAAGGAGGAACCATCATCAAGTGAAGGTTTTGATGCTATGTGAGTTTTAGTGCCTCGTGTTTAGCTTTGTTGCTTTTTTAATTTATATTGTTTGGCTTATTCTATCTTGTAACTAAAATAAATCTTTGGGTGAGAGTAAGGATTTAATTGCACTGAAATGTATTTTGAAATTATTTAAAAAAATAAAAATTAATTTACCTATGTGATAATAGTAATGTAAAATACAACAAATATAATATATATTTAGTTTGTAATATTAATGATAAAGATTATTTTTGAAATGGTATAAAAAGATTAAAAATAAAACAAAAATAAAAAATAATAAATTACATAAACAAAAATTATATTTAAACTTTTAATTATATATAATAAACATGACACGCGATAAAATGAATGATAGTTATTGGTCAATTAAGGTGCAGTTTGGGTCAGCCATTTAACATCCTTTATCTAATCAAATATTATGATCCTAGTATCCGCGTGGCTTATGTTACGAAGTTTCAACTGAGACTTTTATTCGTTCTAACCTGGTGGCCGGTACATAATAACAACTGAGAAGGGAAATTCATAAAACTTGACAGTGTTGGGTAATTGGGAGGAAAAAAGAACTGAAAGTTAAGGAACCTTCGTTGCCAAGTTGATTCAATGTTTTAAACGTTGTCTACCATGATCTCTTTGTCCTGCATAGTTTTGAAGGTGATGTTGAGCCACCAATAGTTCTAATTTCTAATGGAGACACAGCAAGAGCTGGAGTGGGCCGAAGCCCAGAATATGTTCTTAAGCGAAGACCTCGTAGCCACGGCTAAACAACAGCTTCTGTTTCTGGCAGAGGTTGATAGGAATCGTTGCCTTTATGATGGCCCAGTTTTACACAGAGCAACTTACAGGTATAT
Organism: Cajanus cajan; assembly: GCF_000230855.2. NCBI lineage: Eukaryota > Viridiplantae > Streptophyta > Magnoliopsida > Fabales > Fabaceae > Cajanus > Cajanus cajan. The sequence continues at coordinate 55,503,347 of NC_138525.1, forward strand.
ATATAAATACCCTTATAATCAATACACCTAGTTATTTCCTGAAATTGTAACTAGTTTTTATATTACAAAGTTTTAAACAATGGTTATTGTTGTTTGTTAACTAGTAAATGATATTGGCAATTATTTTAATCCAAAAAGTAAAGATTAACATAGTTGACGTTTGATAATTTTAATGAATAAAATGGTATATTTATAAATTTAGAGACTAGATTAATTAGTACTCAGTAATTTTAGGAACTATTACATAGGCATGTAACTGAAATCAAGGATATCTGTCGGTGTCTGTAAACTGTATGTTTTCTCTGTTGTAAGTTCACCTTTATTTAATTGTTAGTGTTTGTGCATGTCTTTGTTCATCAATGTAGGTATAAATATTGTTGGCTTCCTTTACTAGCCAAACATGCTGAGTCACCAGTGACAGAAGACCCTTTGGTTGTGCCTCTTGATTGTGAATGGATTTGGCACTGTCATAGGCTTAATCCGGTAAGCTTGAGCTTCGAAAATCAAAATCACGCGTACTTTTTCTCTATATGAAACTTAGATACTGATTTTCAATCAAAATTAGAGTTTCATCTCAATAATTTGCATAATTTTTTAATGAAAACCTTTATTACACAGACATGGATTACTGAATTGAAATTTTAATTCTGATTAAAGAACATAAATGGTATCGATGAAATTGTATGTAAATTTTCTCCTTTCCCTTAATTTGTGAACTTGTTTCCTAAAAATATGTTGAAATTGTGGAATTACCCTTCAACACGTGTGCACATATTTGTCAGGTGCGCTACAAGACTGACTGCATGGAACTGTATGGAAGAATACTAGGCAACTCGAATGTGGTGTCTTCAACTCAGGGAACCAGCAAAGATGAAAGTGAGAAACACTGGGAGACAATGTATCCAAGTGAGCCATATGAACTTGATTTGAACAATGACTCAGTGCAAGATTTTGCTGAGAAAGTATTGGAAGCCAAAGAAAGTACCACCACCAACTATAATTTGATTTCAGCAGTTAAAAGACAGACTACTTTCTTCTATCAGGTAATTAAGAAATTTAGATTTACAGTGCCATGTTTTGTCAATACCTACCAAACCTACAAACTGTACTATAAAGAAATAAGCCAGTGTCCAATGCTCATAACTAGTTGATCATACATTTTATTGGTAGCAAAATTACTATGTAGTACAGTAGTAAATTAGTTTGGGAGTGACACTTCAATTATAGTAAAGGAGATTTGCATTCAGGTAAAGTACATACTGAAATTACTTTTATCAGTAAAATGACTGCAAACGTACCAGCTTATTCTTATCCATTAGTCTCCAACTTTAATGACAGGTTTCCAGGCCTTATTGGAATAAAGATACTTTTCTTGAAGGAGCTGTAGCCAGATACAAGGGGTTTCTGCATTTGATCAAGAGGAACAGAGAAAGGCGTATAAATCGCTTCTGTGTTCCAACTTATGACATTGACCTAATCTGGCACTCTCACCAATTGCATCCTGCGTCTTACTGTAACGATCTAGTGGCAATAATGGGCAAAGTGCTAGAACATGATGACACAGATTCTGATAGGACCAAGGGCCAAAAGCTGGATGTTGGCTTTTCTGAAACTACCACACAATGGGAAGAGACATTTGGTTCAAGATACTGGAGGGCAGGAGCAATGTACAGGGGTAATCCACCATCCCCTCTTACTGTTGACAAGTATAAAATAGATGCTATACACAACAGTTCTACTCCATCCAATAAGACAAACCAGAATATGATTCAGATTCCACAGAAAATGCTTGTGCAGGTAGCCTCCTATATTTCCTCTGCTATTTTCTATGTCACATGAGAAGGCACTAGCCATTGTAACTTGTCACATGTTTTTTGGGCATCAACTGTTGTAAGTTGTAACTTTTTGGGTTCATGATTCTTATTCAGGTAATGCTTGAGATTGTTGATGTGAGAAACTTACCATCCGGGCATAAAGGCAAGCTAGTTGTATCCTTCAAGAAGAAACAAGAAGATATAGTTTTCAATACCAAGAAGCAATTACGTATTTCCTCAGAGTCACAAGGGAAACAAGTTGCTGTTTTCCATTGTGAAAGTAAAGGAGAGTTGGTCCTTGAACTCATTTCACACCCAAGTCACAGCTTTAGAATAGTAAGGCCAACCAAAGTATTGGGAAAAACTTCAATCAATATGGATGATTTGCAAAATGTAGCATCTAAATTGCCAATAGAGAAGTGGTTAGATTTGACATCTGCAATCAATTGGTCAAAGCCCATTAGCATTCGCATTGGCTTGTCTTTAACTCCTCCGTTTTCAGCACCATATGAGTTGCACTTTCTTTCCACGCATCCATTCAAAGGAAGTTACTTTTCCTTCCTGCTTCCTAGAAAGTTCCAACAAATAAAATATTGGACAAATGTTGTGGATGAAGCTGGCAATGAAATCATCAGCATCCAGAAAGGGTAAGCCAAATTGACATGTGAAATTCAAAATATCACTGGCTGAGTTGTTTAGCAGTTATGAATGGTAAACTAGGAGTTCAAGTTTTACCATTACAGTTAGATTAAAAAGGCGGTTCTATTATCATTGCTTTTTGACGAGTGAAATGAGCTTGTAATGCATCCTATGAACAAGTTCTTATTTGGATAAGACCATAAACTTGGGAATTTGGAGGCACTATTGATTTTTTAAATAGCATATGTTAGATTTATGTAGTTTTAATTGAAGATACTGTGAATGGGCTAACTGCATTTGCTTAATTTTTGGGTCATCTGCTTGGGAACTAAGTTTGATGCTCTGTTGCAATGTTGTTTTTGCTTATAGGAACTTGTCAACTGAGAAGACAAAGAGTAATATCAACAAAGAAGTGATTGGCAGGACTGCATCTGGTGAAACTCATCTTCTTGCAGAATTAAAAGGAACAATGTGGTCTATGATGAACTCTGACTGGATGTTACAGATAAAAAAGACCAGCGATGAAGATAAACATGTATTTGAGCTCACAGGCACTCGGAAGGTAACCTTATTCTTGTCTTTAGACTCTTAAATCTATTACCAGTATATAATTTATCCCACTCAGTTGATATGGGACTTGTGTTAGAGATGCATTAATCTAAGGTTCAATATTATGTTCATCGTAATACATGTTTTTTCCCAGGTGATTATTTTTCCAGGTAGAAAATTGGAGTTTGAAACTAGATACTATGGAAATGAAGAAGGAAATTGCTTCATGACAGCAGTAGAATTCTCTAAAAAATATCCTTATGGAAAAGCAGTAGCTTTGATGGATTTGACATATGGATCTCTGGAGGTAGTTTACTGGTCCGTCAGAAAACATCTCTTCTTGATCTAAACTTGTTCCTTCTAACATCACTCTTTTGTGTCATTTTTAAAATTTGTTTGGTGAACAGATCAAGGAAGAGTGGCTGGTGTTGCCTGCCATATTATCTGCATTTGTTCTATCTAATTTTCCTGATTTCAGTCATCTGCGTGAGAAAGCGAATGGGACTAATGCATAAAAAGAAAATCAGAAAAGCTGCGGAAAAATACAGACATGGGATCTTGCCAAATGTTATGTCTTATGTCCCTTTCCTCTAGAAAATTCCCAGATAGACCACTGGTCCATAATTTCGTAGGTGTGTTGTTGGGGTGTTCAACAACACTTTTGTTCATGCAACTCGCTCGTCTGACAAGCATAACTATACAATAAAAAATTCATGGAAGTTTAGACACATGTGTACGTAGATGACTTTTCAAGGTACTGCCACCTTGGTATAACCGGTTCAAGCATGACACAAACCATTTGTAGTGTACTTTTCAGTCTATAATACCAACTAATCTAGCTAGCTTAGTCACCTAATCATGTACCTGTAAAAAGTGTCGCCAGAATTTTAAATTTTAAATCAAAATAATATATTTATAGTTTATATACTTTTCTTTTGGTTAGAAGGGGCATAACCCTGCTGCACAGCACGAACATACATGCATTCTAAAACTAACAATATTTTATCAATTCGAGTTGGAAAACAAATTATTTTATATTTCCCGTCGCTTTCCTATCCTTTAAATTAAAGAAATGATGCCTCAAAAAAATTAGCAAAGGGCAGTGAGAGAAGTAGTTTCAATCCCAAAGCTTGTATTGTTTATGGGTTCGCCAAACATTATACAATACCTTTATTATAGTTTTTATGATTTTTTATCTCTCGATTCTCCTTTCAAGTTATAGAAAATACATACAGCACCAGAAAAATAGTTTCTCTTCCTCTGAATAGCAGACAAGTCTAAAAAATACAACTAAAATACGATACACGTACAGCAATTATACAATGATATATAAAATTGTTAGACAAATATTATTTTGCATAAAAAAAAAATTGGGCTAAGTTGGTCACAGGAAATGTAATTATTTTACTGTGTTTTTCTGTAGTCTATATATTAAAAAAAAGAGTACAGTAAACAATTAACGACAAACACGGATGGAATTATGGAACTCAAAAAGAATAATCCTGAAAGAATAAGGGAGACAATTAGTCAATAGATCACTGACACAAAAAGCAATATACTGATTTGAAAGTACTAATTAGACTCTCAACTCAAAAACAATTCCTGAATCCCTTCTTCACTATGACGCACCTATGCACAAGAAACAATGTCCAAAACAAACCAATATAATCCCACACAATCAAAAATGAAAACCAATATCACCCCGCACTGTACCAAAACAAAAAAACGAACAAATCAAAGACCTTCATTCCTATATCACCACCGCGCGCCGCCGCGACCCGCCGCCGAGAACCCGTGCTCCGGCGCCGATGCAGCCTCGGAACCACTGTAACGAACTGAACCGGGCGCGTGGACAAAATAAACCGGTTGACCCACCGGTCCGGTAACAGGCCGCACTGCTTGGAACATTCCAGAAGGCGTCTGAATGAGATAAATCTCGTTCCCCGAGGTGGGCATGGCCAGCGAATAACCCCCGTTATTCCTGTCTTGCAGAAACGACACCGTTCCGGGATGCACCACTTGCGCGTGCGAATGCGCCACTAACGGCGTCACGCTCTCCGCGTTCTTTTGGTTAACGCCGTAAGCCCTGCCGTTAGCGCTCTCCTCGTTATTTATTTTCCGCTGCTCGTTATTATTGTTCCCGATTTGCAAGTTCCTAATCTCGGGTTCGGGTTCGGGTAGGGTTTCTCTAACCGCTTGGCGATTCTCTTCGAACTCCGCAGTTGAATTCTCCTTCGGCGGAGCGTCCTCCGGCGTCGGCTTGTCCAATCCGAAGAGGAAATCGGGATTCGGCGGCGGCGGCGGCGGCGAGGAGCCTTCCAGGAGAGGAAGCTGGACGGAGTTGAGAGCGTCGACGAACCACTGGCGGTCGGGTTTGGAGTCCGCGGCGGAGAATGCGGCGGCGGCGGTGGAGGAGGAGTGGAGAGGGAAGAGGAAGAGGCGGAGGCGGGCGGGGCGCGGGGAGGAGCGGTGGTGGAGGCGGTCGTATTCGAGCATCATGTGGTGGAGGTCGTCGTCGTTGGTGACGGAGATGAGGGCGTCGAGGTCTTCGCCGGGGAGCTGGTACTTGAGGAGGGAGGGGGCGTTGGCGAGGGAGGAGAGCTTGGCGAGGAGGGCGGGGAACTTGACGTGGCGGTCGACGGAGAGGATCTTGGTGTCGCCGCCGACGTAGGTGAGGTGGTTGTCGTGAGGGCGGGGCTGGATGCGGCCGCCGTAGCTGCACATGAGCTTGACCTTGGTGTGGGAGGGAGGGGGGTCGTCGAAGGAGGGCTGGTGGGTGGCGGCGGCGGCGGCGGTGTCGGCGTCGGAGCGTGGGGAGGAGTCCCGGGAGTCCATGAGGGGAATTGAATTTGGGTTTGGAGAGTGGAGTGGTTGGTGTGGAGTGAGAAAAAGGAGAAGAAGAGTGCGTGTGTGGGGGGTTTTATGAGAGAAGGAGGGTGTGCTGTGGTATGGTAGGCCCCAAAAGTGTCAGACTCCGATGAGTAGGACGCCCATTCATAAGGTATGCCACTCTATAGCTACTGACTCATTAATTTATTTTAACTATTTTATATCAGTTTTAATTTATTCATTTTAAAATCATTTTAAAGAAGTTTTGATAAATTTAGTTATAAAAATTTATTTATTTTTTCTATTTTCTTCTTTAATATTTGAATAAGTTTTTTTTTTGTAAAAATATGGAAAATTATAAAAATAGTTTCAGTGAGAATTGAACTTAGATCCTCATATTTCTAACTATTTCCTCACTTAATCACTAAGCTAACCCTAATAGTCTTATTTAAATAAATTTTGATAAATTTATGTTTACGTTAATTTTATTTTATATTTTTAATTTCTTCTAGAAATCAAATTTATGATTGAAATTCGTTGTGTTTCAATAAAATATAATTAATAAAAATATGTAATTTTTTCTTTCAAGGATGATAACATAGGTTGATCATGAAAAAAAAATATTGTCTAATGCGATACAAAGTGTATTCAAAACATTTATCATTTGCTTAAAAAAAAACATTTATCATTTCTATTTATTTTTAAAATGATAAATTAATAGCTGTATTCCGCGTGTGAATACGCCTACTCCGCACAGAATAGCTGCTTCGTTACTTGAAAACCAGTAATTTTGTTCATTTAATGTGTTTTTTTTATACTCTATTCATATCCATGTAATTAATTAAAAATATTCGTTTTCAAGTTTTTATTTTTGATATGGATATTAACTATGTTTTTGGGTAGATGTATATTAAATTCCTTTTTGATCTGCATATTAATTATTTTATTTTGGAATAATCTGTATATGAAATATTTTTTATCTGCGTACTAAATAAAATTCTTTTTAATTGTGTATCCTGTTAGATATTTTTTTTTATCTTTTAATAATTTTTAAAAATTGTCAAAAATTAAAAAATAAACGTTGGTTGTATTTTTAAAATATAATTTATAGATTATATTTATTTATTTATTTTAAATTTTAATTATAAAAAATTACTTATCACATATAATACACGAATTATTTTTTTGTTATAATTAGAATAAAAAAATATAGATGTTTCAACCTTCTCAACTAAACATTTTTCATTTTTTTTTTCTCTCGTCTTATTTAGTATAGCGATCTTATTAACTTTTGGAATAAATTAATCACATCTATACTGTTTAAATGTTTAATGTCTTAGATTTTATTATAATTAATTTATAAAAAATAAACAAAAATACCAGCCAACTAATTTTTTTTGAAAAAACTAAAAGAAAATACATGCACATTAAATTTTTCTTATAATAATATGAGAATAACTAAAAATAACCTTTAAATTAAATTAGATAACTTTTATTTATACAGTTCATGTATCACTATTATCATAATTATTGTTATTATTATTATTATCATAATCACAATTATTTGTTATTATTGTCGTTATAATTGTTACCGCTTACATCACTATTACTACAATCTAATATATATGAATATAATAATAAAGATTTTTTATCTTATATAATTAAAATGAAAATATAATTTAATTAATTAAAATATTTAATCATAAAATAAGCTCATCTCAATACATAAATATAATAATAAATATTTACTATCTAATATGTTTGATGTAAAAGCTGATGACCAAAAACAATATAAAAAGATTTTATTTTAAATTTTATTCATTTTACTTAGACTATACAGAATTAATACTTATATATTAAATAAGATCTTGCACAACATTTAAATATTATGCATTCAACGTGTTTATGATAATTTTATATTTTATTTATTAAAATATTAATTTATACTTATTAATTCGATTGAATAATTTCTAATTATTTTATAGTATGCATAATACAATAAGCAGCACACTTTTATGTTTTTAAATATTTTTTTATCATTATGTTTTTTATGATTCTATTAATAAAGAGTTAGCAAAAGTACATGAGATTCATATAACATTTTTAACAGAAAATAATCAAATTCCATCCAAAGTTAAGTGCAATTTGATTTATTGGAATTCATATTGCTTCCTTCCACAGGATAACTTTATGCATAATACATGGGCCTTTGTGGTTTACACTTTACCTACACAACATAAATCTTTTCCAAATGAGGCTCCCACATAATAAAAAATGGTGGCTCCCATAAATATTTCAATGGATGTTATCTGCATATAACTAATAAAACGAACAACTCTCAGCCACTTCAGACGCTTCCATGCTACACACCACTAGTAGTACAACTCTCATGTCACAAAGTTCAAAATAGAACCGTTGGCATTTTGTGTTTTAATAACAAATTTAGGGTATAATAGAATTGGAGTGGGCCATTTATGTTTTCATAAGGAATTTAGAGTAGGAAGAGCGTGAGTTTCTCTCTTAACGACCTTGAAAAGCATAGCTTACCGTAACTTATTCAAGTTTAAAAATTATAACTATTACAATAATAAAAATTAGGGGTTAAAAAAAATAAAATATAGAAATATAGAATTACATGTTCTATTTCACAACGGTCTCGTTATATCTAAATTACATTTCAAGTTCTTATATCTAAAATCCATTTCCTTGTTGATGGGTTGTCTTTTTTAGAAATGTTTTTTTTTTTTTTTTAAGAATATGTTATAGTTGTGCATTGGGTATCTATGAATGTTTTCACATTAGAATAATATTATTTATGGTCCACTCAAATGATCTCATTCCAATAGAATAAATATAATAGAATAAGTATGTATTTTATAAATTTATACCTCATTTCTTAATAATGTAAAATTTTATTTGTATCCTAATAATTATAATAATAAATTATAAATTTATTACAATTTCGGTAGTTATTTTTTTAATTGACAATTATAACAGTAATTTATGCAACTTCCTAATTTTAGTATAAAATTATGGAGAATTTATGAAAATAACGTTGTTCCTTTATCGTAAAGTAGACGGACAAGCTATTAGAAGAAGAAGAAAATGCTTTAAAAAAATTGTCAAAACTTCTGCTATACATATTTTTCAAATCTCATATATCTCAAAGTACACTTTAATTTTAGAAATAAACACTAAACAACATAATCATTACTTCTTAAGTGAAAATACAAGTTGATGAGACATAAATCTTGGCCAATAAACAAAACAAATCTTTTTATTAGACTTGCTGTAAATTCCCAACTCAATCTCATGTTGAGTTTACTTTAGTTTGATTTGCAATCACCTTTATATTCAAAACGCTAAAACTAGAAAATAAACAAAATCTTAGTGACCTTAGAGGTAAAAGAAAAAAGAAAATACAAATAAGGAGGATGAATTGCATTTTGAAAATCTTATTTTCACTAAAATAGTACTACCATTTAAGTTGAAAATATAAAAATGTTTTATTTCAGTAGTGTAATGCCCGATTCTAACTCTCAATTTATATAATAATAATTATATTTCTTATAGAGAATATTTTTGCAAATATATCGTTAACAATATTTTTTTTATAAAGATAAAGGTAAAGATAAAGAATATTTTGTGAATTTAATACATAACATAAGTATTTATAATAATGTATTATTTTACACAATATTTCTTTCTTTCACTTCTATTACAAACTTTACATTGATAATAGAAATAAATTTACAATAACAATTATAATAGATTCATCAAATAGCTTCCACATTCCAATTTCTTGCAAGAAAGACAATAGCTATAATCACTGCAAAATGCTCTGGAATCCCAAGTAGATCCATCTATTTTATAATATATTTAATTTTAAAAACAAAGAAAAGAGAGGAGTAAGAACAATATCCAATAAATACAATAATTCAAAAGAATAAACAGAATTATTTATAACCACTATTAAACATATATATATATATATATATATAAATATATATATATATATATATATATATATAGATCATATATTAAATTTTCATGATACAAATAATTCAAACTTTATCTTCTATGGCCATTAGGGGTGGGAAAAACGAACTGAACTGAACTAAACTTATAAAAACTATACTGAACTTAAAAGTAGTTCATCTGAACTGAACTGAACTTATAAAAACTATACTGAACTTAAAAGTAGTTCATATGAACTGAACTAAACTAAATATTAGTTCAGACGAACTGAACTGAACTATTCTTTTGTGTCATTGAACTGAACTGAACTATACTATAAAAACTTGAACTGAACTGCAATTTAAACTGCACTAAACTGTTATGATATTTTGAATTGAACAATTTTGACTCATTTATCTATCAAAATAGGACACATTTGTCAACTTTACTTTATTTTCCATTTTATTTAAATTTTTCAAAGGAAAAAAATATAAAATTAAGTCAAACAAACTCAGTGAATTTTAAGCCTAAAAATAAGTAGTTCAGCATAGCTCAATTGATCCGTTAAGTTCAACAAAATTGATACAATTTTTTTTCAAATCACTTTTTTTCTAAAATTTTGGTTATTAAACTACCGAGTTAATCTATTAAGACATAACATGTTAAACATATTTAATTTTTATTTTTTTATAAAAATAGTTCAATTTTTATAATTCAGTTCAGTTTTTATAGTTCAGTACAGTTCAACTTTACAACAGTTCAGTTCAGTTCAGTTTTTTTTAAACAGTTCAGTTCAGTTTTTTTTACAAACAGTTCAGTTTTTTATAGTACAGTTCACCACCAGTTCAGTTCAGTTCAGTTCAGTTTAGTTTTTTTTGCCCACCCCTAATGACCATAGAACAATATTTATGTTCATAAATACGTGAAGAAATAATAACAATAAAACGAGTCCAAGATATCACAACTATATCATAGTTGATTATAAATATATTTATAATAAACATATTTACGTAAAAAGAATATATTAAAAGTATCAATGATATAAATAAAAATGACAATCATTATAAAATAATTAAACTATAAAATATGAACATCTTAACAATTATTATAGATAAAAATAAACATAGGTTAAGCAAATAAATGAGGTTAGGGACACCCCACTAAATAAATACACATAAAAAATAACATAAATAAATAAAAATAGTAGTAGATAAAATTTTAAAGAGATAAGGTTCTCCTCCCCCTTACCTGGATAAGTAGGAGCTAAAATTTGAGCAGAACCTCCTCATTTGGATTCCCTCTTTCTTTCCCTATCTTTCTTTCTCTCTCTCTCTCTCTCTTTAAAATTTTCACCTTCTCCCTCAGTTATAATTTTTTTCTTCACCCCCTGCCTCCTATTTATAGGCATTCTGGCGTACCCGGAACGGCCCGTACTGATTTCGGAACGGCCCGTTCCGGAACCTTCAAATATACGTAAATTTCTCAACTGGAACGGCCCGTTCTAAAATTAGAACGGCCCGTTCTGGAGTTCACTTTTACACAGGTTGACCATAAGGAGAATGACCCGTTTTCAACTTTGGATTTTAGGTCATTTTGTTTATCTGGGACGGCCCGTTCCACTTTTTGGAACGGCCGTTCCGCTTTTAGGAACAGGCCGTTCCGCTTTTTGGAACGCCCGTTCCGCTTTCTGGGAACAGCCCGTTCCGCTTTTCGGAACAGGCCGTTCTGGGCCTAAAAAATCAGAATTAATTTTTTATAAATAATTTAAATTATTACAAACCTTTAAAATATTCTATAAAGCCTCTTTTAATTAACTAAAATAATAATCTTCATAAATATAAAAATAAATAATAATTAGTAGCCTATTAGTAGAAAATTCGGGGTGTTACAATTCTCCCTTCCTTTTAGAAATTTCGTCCCTGAAAACAGAAATAGATAAGTTTCTTGCATCTTACTTTCTAATTCCCTTGTAGCACTCACTACCTTATTGATGTACAACTCTATCAATCTCTCCAAGGAATATCTAATATTAATAAGTACAAGGTGAGCAAACTTAACGAACCTATCCATTATAATCCAAATAGGATCAAATTTCTTAAGCATATCAGATATAACTACAACTAAGTTCATAAATACAAAATCTTATTTCCAAATTAGGACATCTATAGACAATAAAAATATTAAAAGACTCTAGTGTTCCACCTTAAACTTTTGGCATATTATATACTAGTATACAAATTCCTCTACTTCTCTTTTCTCCTTAGGCCATGCTTATGTTGCACCACTCTGATACATTTTAATATCTCCTAAATGAATACTAAAAGTACTTTTATGCCCTTCCTCTAAGATCATCTTCCTTAATTCGAGATTACTAGGCACACATATTTTATCTTTGAATCTCAAAACACCATCAACTTCCAAGCGTAAAGGGCTATCTATACCTCTACCAATCTTTTTTCCACTTGGCTTACTAGGAAAGGATTTAACTCCTGGGTCCTCTAATCACATCCATTAATCTATTAGTCCTTTCAACATACTCAATTCAATGCTCCTAAGGGTGAGCTTACACATCACGCTTAAGTTTCTAATCTCCTCAATCAAATTCAACCCTTACATTATCAAAATGATAGATGAATGATCATCCTACTTAAGGCATTTGTCACCATATTACTTTAATTTTTTTATGACCCTCTCCAAGGATCAAGTACTTAAGCATAAGTTTACTAGGTACGTATAATCAATCTCTAAGTCTTACCACCCTATCTATACCCAAGGCAACCTTATATCTACTACCTTGTCTTATAGCTTCATGCCTTGCCACCAAAATGAATCGACTAATTATGCTTATTCAATACCCTTCAACAATCTCCTCGTTACTCGAGTCATACCTAGTTTCTCACTACTAGGAGTAATTACACAAGTCAAACTTAAATTCTTAATTTGAGCCAAAAGATACATCTCTTTAACCATAAAGAAAGATAAATATAGATATTTCATACTCAAAGCTTCGACCACTACTTTAGATTTACCCAGATAACAATTAAGATTAAAATCCTAATCCTTACAATTTTCAACTATCTCTTCTGTCTCATATTCAACTCCTTCGGATTAAACAAATATTTAAGATCCTTATGATTACTAAATACCTCAAACTTAGAATTATATCAGTAATGTTTCCAAAATCTCAAGCGTAACTATCACAACCTCTAATTCAAGGTCATGGGAATAATCCACCCAAACCTGTCTTCAAAGCATCACTGTATACCACATAAGACTTACTAGAGTCCAGTAATGTTAACACTAGTCAATTTTTTTTTAAGAGTTTGGAAAATGCTCTCACACTATTCCAAAAAGGCAACTATCTATTCCTGGTCAATCCAGTCAAAGGTAATGTTATCTTAGAAAATTTTCTCAATAAATCTCCTATAATAGTAAGTTAATTCAAGAAAACTCATCTCCACACTAATTGACTTTGGTATCTCCCACTTAAGCATCACTTCTACCACAGATAGATCTACATTATATCTCCATTAGAAATCATAGGACCTAGAAAATTCACTTCATACAGTAAAAATTCATACTTAAATAACTTAGCATAAAGCTGTCTTGAATATATTTTCACCCTCAACTCCAATATGATGATATCACATCCTAAGGTCAATCTCACTAAACACACAAATATTCATTAATGGATCCCTAAGGTCATCTATCCACATATCAACATACATGCATATCAGTTAGAATGCCTACTTTAAACCTTCATATATACCATCCTTAAGCATGTATGAATCAAATACTGTTTACTACGTATAACCTGTACATGAATAGCCTTTACCACATAACATCATACAACCTTAAAGAAACTTTTGATCCACAAGACAACATCTCAGAATATCAGAATAAAATCGATTTCTTAATAACTCACAAATATCATGATAACATATATATCCCTTTAACAACTATCAAAGAAAATGATACATAGAAAATTATACAGGCTATCACCAAATGATCTCAAACCTATTACCAAAAGAAAGCTATCAAGATAAGCTATCACCCTTAGGAAGACTTAAAATTCTAAAATGATCATATACTTAGCTAAAAATTCCAAAAATTGTAATAGATATAATCAGCGCTAACAGCTAGACCTTTATTCAATAAAATAGTCATATCGGAAGTTCTAGATCTCCATTGAACCTGATTTTGGTGCCCTTAAAAAAATAACATTTCAAGACTACAACTCTTATGAAGATCATAAAATCCAATTCTGACAATATAATACTTGTACTAGCACAGTAAAATTGCAGCTAAAACATTCCCTGCACTAATCACTAAAAGAGCGCACCAAATTCTAAGGCCACAAAAATAATTTAAAATATTTCAGAACCATTATTTAAGCTTCTTCCTACAATTCTAAACCAAAACAACTCACATATTTAACACAAATGATTTAAAAGTTGAAATAGAATCCTCATGTAACTTAATAATAATAATTAACATGTAAGCATCAAAACTCAAAAATCATATTAAAACAAATTTAAAAGTAATAAAGAAAATTATAAATTCATTCCAGTAAAGGTGGCAGAGCCTCCTAGTTAAGAATAATTTATAACTTCTAAATCATGTAAAAATAAATAAATAAATAAAATAAAATAAAAATAAAAATAACAAAGATGCACACTTTAGCCTTTCATCAAAACATTCAAAACCTCATTAGATTCAATCGCTAAAAATTATAGACTTCGTCTACCAAATAAGCATAGTAAACTCATAACTCACGACCGATTGAATCGACCTACTCTGATACCACTTAATGTAACGCCCGATTCTAACGCCCAATTTATATAATAATAATTATATATTTCTTATATAATATTTTCGCAAATATATCGTTAACAATATTTTTTTTATAAAGATAAAGGTAAAGATAAAGAATATTTTGTGAATTTAATACATAACATAAATATTTATAATAATGTATTATTTTACACAATATTTCTTTCTTTCAATTCTATTACAAACTTTACATTGATAATAGAAATAAATTTACAATAACAATTATAATAGATTCATCAAATAGCTTCCACATTCCAATTTCTTCCAAGAAAGACAACAACTATAATCACTGCAAAATGCTCTGGAATCCGAAGTAGATCCATATACTTTATAATATATTTAATTTTAAAAACAAAGAAAAGAGAGGAGTAAGAACAATATCCAATAAATACAATAATTCAAAAGAATAAACAAAATTATTTATAACCACTATTAAACATATATATATATATATATATATATATATATATATACAGATCATATATTAAATTTTCATGATACAATAAAATTTAAATTATACTTGTAGTGACTAGTCAGGATAAATGAGCATCATCATAATATCAACCAATAAAAGGATATTTCAACTTTAAATTATACTTGTAGTGACTAGTCAGGATAAATGAGCACCTTCTCCCTCAGTTATAATTTTTTTCTTCACCCCCTGCCTCCTATTTATAGGCATTCTGGCGTACCCGGAACGGCCCGTACTGATTTCAGAACGGCCCGTACTGATTTCGGAACGGCCCGTTCTGGAACCTTCAAATATATGTAAATTTCTCAACTGGAACGGCCCGTTCTGAAATCAGAATGGCCCGTTTCCAAAAAGCAGAACGGCCCGTTCTAAAATTAGAACGGCCCGTTCTAGAGTTCACTTTTACACAGGTTGACCATAAGGAGAACGACCCGTTCTCAACTTTGGATTTTAGGCCATTTTGTTTATCTGAACGACCCGTTCCACTTTTCGGAACGCCCGTTCCGCTTTTAGGAACAGGCCGTTCCGCTTTTTGGAACGCCCGTTCCGCTTTCTGGGAACAGTCCGTTCCGCTTTTCGGAACAGGCCGTTCTGGGCCTAAAAAATCAGAATTAATTTTTTATAAATAATTTAAATTATTACAAACCTTTAAAATATTCTATAAAGCCCCTTTTAATTAACTAAAATAATAATCTTCATAAATATAAAAATAAATAATAATTAGTAGCCTATTAGTAGAAAATTCGTGGTGTTACAAATAGTAATTAAATTTATATATTTTAATTTGTGTTTAATACGATTAATCATTTTGAAAAACACAATAAAAGTTTATATGAGAAAATACTAATTACTCTTCAACCAATTATTTCAGCATAAAAGTCTTACATCCAACATTAATTATTTTTTATCAAATTGTTCAAATATGTAATAACTTTTTACTTTGTTTAAGATTAGGAGTATGTAAAAAATTCGAACCGATCCATAATCAATGGTCCCATATTTAAAAATTAAATAAATTTAGAGGAAAAATATGAATTGATTCACTTTATAATATCGGTTTGATTATGATCTATTTTTATCAAGTGAATTGATTCAATTTTCTTTTAAAAAAATAGATCTATATATGGATATAAAGTAGACAATCGTTTCGAATCGATCAATCTTTATAAATTCAATCCATATTTTCAAAAAATTGAACCAATTTTCACTTTTATAAATAGATTTATTCAATTTAGTTTGAATTTTTTAAAAAAGTTTGATCCATAAACATCCTTATTTGCAAATTGAGATCATCAGTAGTTTATATATATCATTTTCTCTTCTATTACTGAAATATTTTTTCAAATGCAAAATTATGATGACTCAATAAGTATCAAAACTAACAATATCTATTAATCTAACAATAACTAAAATGGAAAATACTTTGAATGCGGTGTCAATAGACTTACGGTCAAAACATCGATTATTCTTTACACCTACTTCTTCAACCCCCCTTAGGATAACCTATAAATCTTTCAAGTTTCACAAATTAAAAAAAAGAAAAGATTAAATTATACTTTTAATATTTCTATTTTTGTCAATAATTTTGATTTTTCTATTTTAAAAATATAAAATTTTGATTATCTCATTAAAATCGACACGTGCTAATCATTAAATTTTAACATATATATAGTCATACTTAAGTAATGTGACATGATATTTGGAGATAAAAATATGTAAATTAAAATTATTAATAAAATAAATATCAATTATTTGTTAAAATATATACAAACAAAGATATTTTTATGTTATTTTCTTTTTAAAATGAAGATATTTTATATGTTATTTTCCTTTTAATAATTTTTATTCCTATATGTCACATTCATAAATATTACATCCCTTAAATAATGACAAGTTATCAAACAATATTAAAATTTAACGGTCAATAAATATTAAATTGATGGTAGAACCAATTTTTTTTTAAAAAATAAAAGATTAAATATTTTTATTTTAAAATAAAAAAATTAAAATTATGGATTAATAAAAATAGAAAGTTAAAGTGTAGTTTTAAAAAAAAATCTACAGTCAATAAGATCAGATGTTGGGTACGATAGCTTACAAGTTTCTTTTTTCTTCATAAAATATGTATTTATCATATATAAATTATAGCTTACAGGTTTTTTTTTTTTTTGCTTTATAAAATATCTATTTAACGTATATAAATTACCTAGAATGAGTTATTTGAGTGACATGTCAACAACATGATTTCTCTTTTAATAGTCAAATGATCACATATGTGCAATGTTAATTTGTTAACTTTTCCTTGATTTACTTAATTACTTTTCTTCATTTAACTTCTCTCAACATGAGATTTCCTATTTGAATGAATTGTATTGGCTGTTGGATCAGTTTATTTAAAATTAAAAAGGAGATTTTAAAAAAGTATTTTTTAAAATATATTTTTTAGAAGTAAATAACACTTGTTTGTTAAATAAAGTAGGAAATATCAACATTTATTGGTACAATTAATGTTGCAGTTGATACTTAAGTAAAAAAAAAAAAAAAATTCTATTTAAAAAAAAAAAAATTAGACAAATTTTTTTTTTTACTTATTTTTATTAAAACAAGTTTTTTTATTTATAATTTTAACCTGATAGCCCATTATTTGATTTATTTAAGTCATTTAATTATTTGAGTTTCAATATATTTTAATTGGACAAGTCATTGAATATATGAAATATTAGTTCACATTTCATAAATTTAATTACGTATGAATGAGTAAAATTAGTAATAATTATATATATATATATATATAGAGAGAGAGAATAATATTAGTATGAAAATACAATTTTGTCCTCTTTTTTATTTTGTAATAAATACTATATATTGAAGGAAAAAAACGTTACTTATTGATTTTTTTTAATAAAAATGATGATATTTTTGATAAATTTATTTATTGATTTATTGGATGCCTAAACTTATTTAACGAATAGAAAAGTGTTCAATTTTATTTATTTATTTTGTGAGTAGACCTCGGCTACTAAGCTAGGTTTGAGCCTTTGAATGCTACCATCAGCCTTTTTATTTTGTAAACTCATTTACAATCTACAGGTTAGATCAGTGATAATCCAAGTGTGTGTTATTACTTTCAAGAGCACACAATCTCTTTATCCATAACATTTCTCCAAGTCTGTGTAAAAGTTTTAGGTTCAAGGATAGTAGAAAAGCATAAGGCAAAGGCTTTATGTGAGGCTAAAATGTGATTACATGAAAGATATTCGGATAAGGGATGAATAGTACTAAAAGAGGAATTGACATTGTTAACATTTACTATGTTACAATGATAATAGCAAAGGTATGTGGGAGTCTTTTTTGGTTCTAGTGGACATTACATTATGGTTTGGGGAAAATTATTATTTGGTTGATTGATAGAAGGAAATGTTAAGTGAGATGGTAGTGGTGGGTGAGTCTCACAAGGGATCATCACTAGAGATATTGATGAGCAAAAAGGGAATGTGAATTTTCAACGGAGGGACAAAATTGTTAAGGAAAGGAATGTGTTCATAAAAAATGACATTCCTAGAAGTGAACACTTGTCTTGTATGTAAGTCAAATGAAAGGTATCCCTTTGTGGCACTAGAGTGGCCTAAGTTGATGGACAATGCCATTTGTGAGGAGGCAATAGGAAGGCATGAAAAATTCAGTTTCATTATCTATTCAAATTACTTTGATGGAGAGATTAAATTGATTTTGAACATAAGCTATTAAATGAAGATATGTTATTTTGCTTCGGATTTGGATTTCATTAGTTTGATCAAGTGTATCTAGATTTATCATCCTCCATGGTTAAGATAACCCAAAATGATACAAAAAGGTAAAACATAGAATAACAAAATTAAAACTAACTGATTAAAATCTAATCATCTAACAGTTTTGCATCTCAAGTTATTGCTCAAGTAGTTTACAACTGGTATAAACTTTTATGATCAGACACTAAATATATAATCATGAAGACCTTAGTTTGATGACAGATGGGTATATACTAGTCCCCGTGATTGCTCAAAATGAAATTTCAGTATTATTCTAAAAACATATATGAAGACTTGATTAAAATTGGTGTTGCACTTAATAAAGATCTTGTGGGGACTCAAATCACCCTTTTACTTTTAGAAGCCTTAGAAATCAAATTCTCTCTTAAAATTACAAGAACATTGGTAGGAATGGTGCTGGTACTTTCATTTCCCATGATTTTAAGTAGGATTAAACACGAATCCGAATTAATTCAAAAAATCTATAAATCAGAAGTAATCCAAAATGAAAAATTCTAGCTTACAATCAGTACTATAAAGGTTTTTGGATCAAAATAGCATTTTTCTAGCTTAAGTGTTGTGTTTACAACATTGCACTGATCGTAAGAATGTGTGGCTTTACAACTTACTAGAATGCATGGCTTCAATTTTTGTGCCTTTTTATTTTTTATTTTACAATTAAGATTATTTTTTATTTTACACCCTAACATAATGCCAATATGGACCAAAAATAGCAGTCCAAGAGTAATACGAGTTGGGCCAAGTCAATTTAAATCAAGTGGCTCGTGTGGACTGGTTTGCCCTATGACAACTCTAAATTTGGATATGCATATCAATCAATTTTATATTTTATAGTTTAGAAGTCTTAAATTTAATAAGAATAAAATTTGATTAAAAAATATAAACACACATTTTCTATAAAAAGAATTACATGATTCTGATTTATTACACTTGTGTTAAATAAATTAAGTCCTTCACATAATTATATTAAGATGAGATAAATATTTAAAAGTTATAAATGACTTAATTAATTAAAGATAATCATTTTTTTTAAATGAATGTTGTAAAATATTAATATTTTTTTTTCTTTTTTGCATATAAACGACTTTCAAACTTAAAATTTGTTCCATAGATAACTTTCTTTTTTAAGGATTTGTCAACATTTTTCTTAGAATAAAAGATTGGTGACAACTCTCTTTTTAAATTTTTTTTATGGACCCAGTACTCGTTGCGATAAATGGTGACTTTGGGAAATTTCGAGATACAAGCCTATCTTGCATCTTTAAAACAATCTTTCTCTCTTGCATAAAACTTAAAAATAAAAGATAAATATTTCTGTACGTTTTGTGTATTTTTTTTTGTTGCATATGAAAATAAACATTGTCCATCTCTTTCGGGAAAGCGCTTTCTACATAATGTTTATTCACTTCTCGTAGCATTCATCTCTTAAAAAATTGTATTTAACATGCATGACATTCTTTTGCATCTTTGCATCTCATTTATTCATGTTTAATATTTAAAATAATCATTTTGGGTTTTTACATAAAAAGGTAACAGTATGTGATATCATTGATGCTTTGATAAAAAAATTATATGCGTACTCGGCATCATCAACACTTTTGATTTTACAAAGAAAACAAAAAAAAAAAAAAAAGAAGAAGAAAGAAAGCTTCCTTCTGCCTAATTTAACTCTACACATTAACTAAAAGGTGATGTAGTTTTTGGCGTAGTGATGTGTGGCCTGTGGTGTGTGAAATTGATAATAAAATATTACGTGAAGAAAATGAGAGTAATATTTCGGCCTCTTGTTGTTACAACTCACGAAGATAAAGCAACAGAATCAAGGATTAAAAGTGCACCTTGAGCAACCGATTAAGAATATCTTATCTTTAGTTTATTTTAGATTCAATGATTTAAATATGTCATTATTAGTTTATCTTAAAGACACAAGATTAGGATTCTGTTAGCTAGTATCTTTATAAATAAGTCTCTTATGCAACTTTCAAAGGGAATAAACATTGTGAATTAATTTGAGAGATTGTCTCTCGTGGAGTTTTGGAGCTTGACTCAAATAAAGTTCTAACACTGGTGCTTTCATTGACTTGTGTCATAGTTGATGGAACTCGCCTTAGCAAAATTGAAAGTGAGTTGTCTCGTCTTGAGGCACAAAACTCTAAGTTTCCAAGAGCGTATGGAAACACAAATGACCCAACTCATGTCTCTGTTACAAAAGAAGAATTCAGTTGAAGATCCTGACGAGGCATCTACACACTCGATTCCGCACAGCCCGTTGCATTTGTCCACCACATGCATGTCCACCAAAGATTTCAAGATTAATCTTCCCCAGTTTGACAAGACCGATGTTGATGATTGGGTTTTTCGTTTGGAGGAGTATTTTGATGTTGCAAAAACTCCCTTGGAACAACGCATCAAAGTTGCGAGTTTTCACATGATAGGTCCTGCCTACGCTTGGTACAAGTGGATGATCCGTAACGATTACACTCAAAGATTGGATAATTTTTGTTGACATGTTATACAAACACTTTGGCTCAAACCTGTACACCAACCTACAAGAAGCACTCAAGGAATTGAAACAAGAAGGCATGATGAAAGAATATCAAACCCAATTCGAGGATCTATCCACTAGAGTCACTGGGCTGACAGAACAATGGTTGGTTAGCTTCTTTGTGGCTGGTCTCAACGATTACTTAAATTGCCAATTATAGCTGGCCAAACCATCGACTTACCATGAGGCATTTGCTCTAGCCTTTCTCCATGAACAAAATTACGCTGCTCTACAACAATCATTGAAACAATCGTCAATTGTTTCTCCTTTTCCCACGTGACCCAGTACATTCTGAGCCCCTACTGCACAACCAGCATCAAACCCTGTCAACCGGATACCTAATTCACACTCTACCTTTTCCAATAAGAACCACGACTCTTCCTCCATATCGACCCCACTTACTCTTGTCACCAGCCCACCAAAGACCAAACCTCCATATAAACGGTTTACTGCGGCAGAGTTGCTGGAACGATGCCGTTTGGGACTTTGTTATTATTGCGACGAGAAATATAACCCATCGCACGATTGTCAGGCTAAGTGTCACATCCTGTTAGCGCCTGATGATTTAGTAGATGTATGCCACGACTTGTTGGATGTCGATGCACTTGACGACACAACTATCGATGGAACGGGGAATCCAGAAATCAGTTTTAATGTCATCGTTTAAGGATTCACGACACAAATATTGAACCATTCTTTGTTTTTGTGGGCAGCGGCGATTTTATATGGTGCAACACCTGCAGCTATGATGTTCCAATTTTAGTACAAGGCGTTTCTTTTTCAATTGATCTCTACCACTTAGAAGTTTCTGGTGCTGATATGGTTTTTGGTTTATCCTGGTTACAAAGCTTAGGTCGTGTGCTAACTGACTACAATCAATTAATAATGGAATTTGATTATCAGGGGACTCCTATCATTTTGCATACTGAGCATTTTTTAAGTCCTAACCTAATCAAAAATCGTCACATCAACTATATGCTCTTTCATGATGATATTTCCTCATTGTGCAGTATGCAATTATGCCAGACAAAGCAACCGATTTCTACTTTTCCACCAGTAGTCCAAGAATTGTTGACAAAATATGTTGTGGTTTTTAAGGAGCCTAAGGGTTTACCACCTGTCAGGGATATTTCACACCGCATTCCCTTGCATTCAGATTCAAAACCAGTACAAATCCGGCCTTATGAATATCCTCACTTTGAAAAAATAGAAATTGAACGTTTGGTGACTGAAATGCATCATTCTGGTGTTATTCGTGATAGCACGAGCCCTTTCTCTTCCCCAGTCCTCCTAGTCAAAAAGAAGGATGGCTCTTGCCGTTTATGTGTAGACTATTGGGGTGTTAATGCCATTACCATCCGTGATTCTTTTCCGATGCCTACGATTGAGGAGATTTTGGATTGCAGGGTGCTGTCATTTTCACCAAACTAGATTTACGTTCAAGATATCACCAAATTCGTATGGAGGATAGTGACATACATAAGACAACTTTTCGTACTCACAACGGTCACTACGAATTTTTGGTCATGCCATTTGGTCTTACCAATGCGCCAGCTAATTTTCAGGCTACTATGAATCGAATCTTTCGACCTTTCTTGCGTACCTTTGTGACCATCTTCCTTGACGATATTTTGATTTATAGCAAGAATTGGGAGGACCATCTTCAACACCTTCGATTGGTTTTGGAGACACTACGGACTCATTCCCTTTTTGCCAAGCTTACTAAATGTGATTTTTGTAAAGCTTCAGTGCATTATTTGGGACATGTCGTATCATCTAAAGGTGTGGAGGTCGATAACTCCAAAATTGACAGTATTTTATCTTGGCCATTACCACACACTATCAAGCAGTTACGGGGGTTTCTAGGTATCACTGGTTACTATCGCCGCTTTGTAAAGGGCTATGCCAACATTGCTTTTCCCCTGACAAAGATGTTGAAACGCGACAGTTTTCATTGGAC
Organism: Cajanus cajan; assembly: GCF_000230855.2. Taxonomy (NCBI): domain Eukaryota; kingdom Viridiplantae; phylum Streptophyta; class Magnoliopsida; order Fabales; family Fabaceae; genus Cajanus; species Cajanus cajan. Next base: position 55,526,754 of record NC_138525.1, read on the forward strand.
ACCTGAATCCGAAACGGCATTCAAGTTACTTAAGCAAGCTCTAACTTCAACCCCAATACTCGCTCTCCCAAATTTTTTGCTTCCGATTGAGGTTGAGACAGATGCTAGCACAAAGGGAATTGGCGCGGTTTTAACTCAACAAGGTCATCCATTGGCTTTCTTTAGTAAGAAGCTTTCACACTGCATAAGCAACGCATCCACTTACGTGCGTGAACTCTATGCTATTACACAAGCTGTTGCGAGATGGCGACATTACTTATTGGGAAAGAAATTTATCATTAAGACAGACCATAGGAGCTTGAAAGAGCTGATGTCGCAAGTGATACAAACACCCGACCAACAATACTATCTCACAAAACGCTTGGGGTATGAATTTGACATTGTATATCGTCCCAGGATCACAAATTCTGCTACAGATTCTTTATCTTGACGGCTAGCTGAACACTATCATATTTACACTCAGGTGGAAAGCACGATTATATCAGAGTTACGGAAAGCTAATACATTAGAACTCGAACTCCTTAAGTTCCATGCACTTCATGGCCAAAACTAGCTCCCTCCGGATTTTGAGGTTCATAATGGTTTTCTTTTATATTGCTCTCGATTATACATTCCACGAGACTCTCCTTTAGTGACCAAGGTGTTGTACGAATTTCATTCCACCCCACAAAGAAGGCATGCCGGAACCTTAAAAACATATAAACGGTGGCTGAACAATTTTGTTGGAAAGGGATGAAGCAATCAATGGAAAAATATGTGACAACATGTATTCAATTAATGCCAACAAACCAAGAACATCACTACCAAATCTCAAGGCCTTCTTCAACCTTTGTCAATTCCCACTACTCCATGGACAGAAATTTCGATGAACTTCATTGTCAACCTTCCTTCTTCTAAAAGGTTTACCGCGATCTTTGTGGTAGATCGTTTGACTAAGACAACACATTTCATGCCCCTCAATACTGGATTTATAGCGAAGATTGTGGCTACTATGTTTTTAGACTATGTAGTTAAATTGCATGGGTTTCCTCAGGGCATTGTTTCAGATAGAGACCCAATATTTTTAAGTGGTTTTTGGCGTCAACTCATGCCTTCGGGTGGGACTAATCTTCATTACTCAACGGCATATCATCCACAAAGTGATGGCCAAACCGAGGTTGTCAATCATTGCCTCAAGCAGTATCTTTGCATTTTTGCTTCCGATCATCCACATCAGTGGCATACATACTTACCTTGGGTAGAGTTAAACTATAATACCACATATACTGCAATTGGGATGACCCCTCATCAGGCATTATACGGTTCTAACCCAAGGTTATTATCATCCTATACGCCAGGCAACACATCCGTAGAAGAAGTGGACTCCATGTTGATCAATCGACAAGAAATTCAGAGTGCAATACAAGCTAATTTGACTAAAGCACAAACTCGAATGAAAAAATATGCCGATTCTAAACGATTGGACAAGAATTTTGAAGTTGACTAATGGGTGAGTAAAATTTCACGCATACTGCCAACAAACTGCTGCTCGTAGACTCAACTTTAAGCTTTCTAAGTGATATTTTGGCCCTTTTCAGATCTTGGAACATATTGGCAAGGTAACATACCGACTAGATTTGCCATCTAATAGTCGCATTCATCCAGTTTTCCACATTTCATTACTAAAGGCTTACTCAGGTCCAACTCCTCCTGCTTCCATCATGTGCGATGACCTTCCAAAACACCAGTTACCTACACCGCAGGCCATCATTTCTGAACGCAAGGTACCAACTCTGGAGGGAAATCAATACCAAGTTTTGGTCGAGTGAGTTGACATGCCACGCGAAGAAGCCACTTGGGAGTCATGGGATCATTTAGTCAACCTCTATACCAAGGTAGCCCTTGAGGACAAGGTCCTTTTCCATGAGAGGGGTAATGTTACAACTCACGAAGATGAAGCAATAGAACCGAGGATTAAAAGTGCACCTTCGTGGGCAATCGATTATATCATTTAATAGAGGATAGAATATCTTATCTTTAGTTTATTTTAGATTCAATGATTTAAATATATCATTATTAGTTTATCTTAAAGACACAAGATTAGGATTATGTTAGCTAGTGTCTCTATAAATAAGTCTCTTATACAGCTTTCAAAGGGAATAAACATTGTGAATTAATTTGAGAGATTGTCTCTCGTGGAGTTTTGGAGCTTGACTCAAATAAAGTTCTAACACTTGTTATATTCATTCTCATCACAGCTCCAAGGCAGGATAAATTTGATTTAATTAACTCTCTGGTACACCACATAGCATTACTCTGGCAAACATAGGAAGTACATACGTTTATAGTATAAGTGAATAAAATGGAAAGACAAATGTCTATTTTTCATAGATGAATTTGGAAGTAATTAAACACTGCATAATCATTGTTGGCATAAGTTTTTATCACATCTTAAAAATTTAGTACACCTCCATAAGTACCAATTTACTTGATGTCACGAAAAAGGAATTTTTAAACTGCTCCTATGGAAATAGTTTGTTTGGCTGAAGAAAAAAATTGAACCCTTGCTTGTAAATGCAATCAAGAAAGAATTATATCATACTAATGAAAAAACCTAAAAGAGGACCAATTATCAAGAAGAGGAACGATTATTTGGTTAGCCCATGCCCTGAATGATTTTAGTCAGCAGCTTCACTGGGAAGATCAGGGCCACGAGGAATCTTGCCGGGATAGTTGGTAGTTGATTCACTTGATCCAATCATACTGAAGATATAAATAATAAAGCTCAAATGAATTTTCTAATAATCTTGAAAATATGTTGTGTTCTGAAAGTTAAATGCTCACCCTCTATCAATGATAACGATTGAACGAAGCTCACAATTAGCAAAGCTGTAAAACAAAAAAGTGTCAGTTAGTGTGTCGTGCAAAGTGCAAAGAGTTAGTTTTAAGGTTAACAAATGTATACTATATTGTTATTACACATCTGTTTTGTTAGTTTTTTCTGAACTTCAATAGTCTTTCGCTTCTTTCCAATTTTCCTAAGTAACAATAATATTCTAACGGGCGAAGATATATAATTGTCACATTAACAACTACATGGTGAAGTCGGAAAAATCAAATTAGATAAGAATTGCAGAAGCAAAAGATACATGTTTTATATAAGATAAGATATCAGAAGTTACTACTTGGTATTTGATTTGAATTATAGTAAAACAACATAAGATGAAGTCATGGAAGTTTTTTTTTAATTTTTTTTTTTTTATTTCCTACTTTTGTTTTTTGAAGGATTGCGATTGATCCTTAGTGTCCACAGATTTTTTCAAAAGGCACCTTATTATTTATTATTTTAAGCATACAGCAAAGCCAGAATATGCTGTTCATCAGTTAGATAAGGCAATATTTCAAGAGAAACGCTTACTGTGTGCATATTTCACTCTTCATATTTGGGTGACAATCATTTCCATAAGCACGGAGGGTATTGAACAGAAAACTGCTGTGAGTAACAACTGCTATCTCCTTCTCTTTACGTGTCCACAACCTGGACCAACAACAAAATTTGGGGAAAAGATATCAGATATTTCGTTGTAGCCATTCAGCCACTAGATGGCATTTGTAACGATTATTCTAGAACATATTCAAGCTGTAGAGAAAAGGGAAGAAATTGAGAACCATCTATTGTGGCATTATTGCCATAGTCACCTTTTTACCTTCTTTAAAATCTATAGCCACAGAAACAGGAATCTAGTGCTTCAGAAGCAAAGCAAAAACACTCGCAAAAATATGTGCAAACACTTGAGGCGATTCAATTGATAAAAGTAATTTTTTTTTTTTCATTTTGAACTTCAATTATGCAAATAATATGAAGCTTAATTTCAGAATGCTCAGGCAATGCCTACCTTTTTGTTCAACAAGATTTTTCTTCTTGTTAAATATGCATAGTTATTGGCAAAAAAACAGAAAATAATTTAATCACGCTCACCATTCCAAAAACTTCAGTCCCCTAGCAGAAACATCTTCTGGCTTCTCTCTGACGTTAGGTGTCCACAAAATGTCCTCTTCATTTTCAATCTATACAGATTTTATATTAAGCATGAATCTCATTCAACCAAATTCGAATTATCTTCTGGCAACCAGTGCATCAGAACAAACTTGAATGTAGTAGCTGCTAGACCATATTATGATATAACAATAACAAGATCACTAACCAGTGAAAAATCAATTGCTGGAAACATACTCCGGTATTCAGTGATGGTTCTTCTCTTATCACAAGGATTAACCCCCTGAATAGCAAAGATAAAACATTATATAAAAGCATGTTGATTTTTATAGAAAATGAAATTTAAAACAATAGGAAGGAAACATTTCAAACTTTTTTCCTCCGCATCTTTAATTTAATCTTGTCACATACATAACAGAAACAATTATCCTTCACCTTTAGTAAAGAAAAATGGTTATTGAAAAAGTTTATGCAGTGCAAACTACAAATTACAAAATAATTCAAAGAAGCCACACTACACTACATACTACAATGATGTAATGATCTGAAGTAACATAAAGAACAAACAGTAACAGCCAATGGTTGGACTAGCAAATAACTCTCAAAAAACTGATATAATGATTTCAAGTTAATTTTAGTAAATGTTTGGACTGGCATACAAGATTTTATCCGTTTTCATGGGCAGCATTAAAGCTCAAGATGATAGGGTCAATGGTCTAGTAGTCATATTACAAGCTTAGGTAGGTTTTCTGTATATTTCCTAATTTCAAATGCTGTGCTATCTTGACATGAACTAGGAGAATTCAAGAAACCAGGGGAATGATCGATGTAAATTAGGTTATTCAATAATCCAAACTCTAAAGCAATACTTGTCATGTAGCATTTGTTTATCATCATTGCATAATTACATACTAATTGCTCTCGGCAAAGCTCTTCTGCTATAAATGGAGGGCAGTTCAGACTAGAAACTGCAAGATGATTGCTGTGTCCAACATTTTCCAGCATCAGAGGTAGTTTTCTAATTCCATCAGTGTATGCTTCCCCACCAAAGACTCCAACTGCTGTTTGCATGGTCCTACAATGTAATAAATATCAACTAACAATAGTTCCAAATATAGAAGGACTCTTATTTCCTCAGTAAATGAAATTTTTTTAAAATGATTTCTTCGCGGATATCATAAATATCATGATCCACAAGATCAAGTTCAAATAATTCTTATCACCAACTAAAAGGTCAAATTCTATCTCAATATCAATACTTATACCAAATAATCCACACATTAAAATTTAAAAATAAAAATATATGGTTGTTATTATTTTCATCGTTTCTTCCTTTTTAATAATTTAAAAAGTTAATAGAAAACACTTCCTAAAAGCCATAGAGCGATTATGATTTAAACTAAATCTGTACTTGAAAGACATTACAATGACAAGAGTAGAGAAATATGAAATACATGCATCAATATAATAGACCAGCAGACACAATGTTGAAATTCAAACACTAATGTCAGATAGTTTCCCTAATTATTCCAATATTTGTGTTCTATAGGTAGTCAAGGGCCATAAAAGATGTAGTAGGAGAAAACATAACAATCAGTTCATTCATAAATAATTAACAAGACATTCAAGTTTTCACAAACGGCATCCTAATATTCAGTCATTCTAGCCAATTTCTGGTGTTTTATCCACAGTTGTCAGATGCAGCCTATCTGGTCCCTGCTTTGTGAAGGACTTTTTACACATTTCATAAATGTGTTTATTTATGAGAATACACATGGCACACATTCTTTCAACTTGCATTACAAATAAATATCATTGTCAGTTATGTCTCATTATACATTGCAAACTTGCTCAGATAAACATCTTTAATAAGACAGTAAACGAAATAACAGACTCCAAGTGAGACTGATTCTGATACATTTCTAAGAAAAATTCCAAATAAAAAAGATGTTATACCTTAACAATGGGGAAACGACAACAAGTTCAATACTTTTGGAAAGTCCGCACACCTTCACGTGCTTTCGCAGATTATCAACCTGCCATAGAGCCACAAAGCACAAGCATTCTATCATGATGTTTGATGAACAAAAATTTGACCAGGGAAAGAACTAGGTAGAAATAGATCCATGATACAATAAGATAGTTGTTGACTCGTTGTTTCTTTGATGATAAATCAATCAAATGGAAATACCAGGACAGAGTACCTATACCAATTTCATCAACAAGTCTGAAAATTGAAATATTTATCATCTTCATAATTGTGATTACTTCGAGGAAGAATTCCACTCGAACTCCACACAACATAAAATCCATCCAGAAATACTTGACAACTTGACGTTCAAGTAAATTAGACTTACCTGCTCCCAGCCGAGAGGGGTTAAGTGTGCATCAAAATAATCGTAAGATTTGTATTCATCATGGTTCTTCTCTCCTGCTACATTATGAACTCCTTGGGCATGCCTAACCTGTATACAAATTTGTACAAGACATTAGTGCTATAAAACATAATGCAAATGGTGAATGATCTCAAGAAACAGAATACAAAAAACTAGTTTGAATTTGAGCCGTTTGTTTTAATTTTATATTTATTTAAAAATATTTTTTGACACATATAAAGGACCATGTATACAGCATTACGGTATGAATTTATGATATTAGCCCTTTACATACCAGATGAGTAAAACATAAACCAGTACATTCACTGTTTGAATTTTAAAACATCGAGAAAAAAATTATGCATCAAGGAAAAAATTTCCACAAACCAGGTGAACAGTTTTGCAACGGTGCAACGGATAGAGAGTTTGACCTGCAGCAGTATCCATACCTGCAGTCATAAAAAAAAATTAAAAAAAAAAAAAAACCAAAAAGAAAGCGTTATCAATGAAGCCCTCACCAAACTTAATTTATGAACAGGCAAAACTGCACGACCTTGAGTTATTTAACAATAGAGAAGCCAAATAGACAAACCAATCGTTCAAATGAAGGTGAGAGAGAAAAGTTAGGCCAATCAGCGTTTGTACCAAAAGCTAAGATGCACAGAGTATTTAGCAGTTGCAACTTGGAAGCACAAATTCCCAAAAGTTACGAGCAATCGCTATATATAACAGTAGTACTATATTGGGGGAAAGCCCTTTAAAAGCTCAAGTTCTTTACAAGTTATATACTACAAAAAAGTATGGTTTTATATAACATCTCTACGATGTAACCTCAGAGGCTACTCTTTGGATTTAAAAAGCGTGAACAATGACCAATTTTGTTGAAAGTTAACTATTGGTTTCTTAAATTTGGAAGAAAGAAAGACCAAATTGTATACCACTTTGTTACCAATAATGAGCCACCATGTCATCATGCAAGTACTTAAAAAAGCAATTGGGTGAAGACACGTCTCTAACACCAAATGAATAACATCAAAAGGAAGGTCCACTTTATAAATAACATAATACATTATTAGTCTACGTCAAAAATCAAAAAAGATCAGTGTCTTTTCTCCCTCCACATTTCACAAAAGGAACTACGCGATCTATGCCTCTTTTAGCATTTTTTGCAATAAAATAATAAGATTAAAAACAAATTGATCAACGAGGTTGTTTTTGAAGAGAATCTGCAAGCTAAAGGATCATTACGGAATAAACGTATAAACTCAGTGTGTGCGAAAGTGGCAAGGGCCAAGGGAACGCTACGAATCTCGAAAATCAAAACAGTAACAAATAAAATTAATGAAGATGCTGCGAATCAAAACAAGTTGATAAATAAATAGGCACTTAGATTGGAGGTGCATAAAGTGGAACATCTGCTCGAAGAACGAACTTAATTGCGCGAATTGTGGTGCGAGTAAGAACTAAGAAGCAAGCGAAGAAACAGAAATAGAAATTGAATCGAAAAGCGAGTAAGGAAAACGACGTCGTTGGCATTTGATGTACCAGAAGAAGAATCGCGCAGGGAGAGAGAAGCCAAGAGAAGAGGAAGCGTTAAATTTGACGGTAGAAAGAGTGGAATTTAACGGCCTCACTTCACATAGGAAGATTAGAACTTAGAAGGTCATTAATGACTGTGCAGTTGGAAGTTAAGCTTGACTTTTGAACAATAATTATTATTCCCCGAATATCTTTAGCATCTTTATTTTATTTCCATTTTTGCTTACAACAATAAGAGCGTTTGGCAAGGTTGTGGTATCTTTGGGATTAGGTTAACATGGTAATATTATTATTATATAGTAACATCCACTCCCTTTGTATTTTTATATTTTATTTACAAATTTAAAAATAAAATAATTGAAGTTACTTAATAACACAGACCTTCTCGGCAGTAGGGTAGTTGGGTTGCAAGGAGACCTCCTCTTACTATTCATAGGGGTGTGCAAAAAATCCAAATTAATCCGAACCGATCCATAACCGATCCGATCCATATTGAAAAATCTGATCCATTTTGAAAAAAAATTCGAACCGAACCACTTTATAAAACCGGTTCAGTTATCCAATCCATTTTTACAAAGTGGATCGGTTCGGTTCGGTTTGGTTTTCTAAAAAAACCGATTCATATATGAGTAAAAAAATAGATAACTGCACCGCACCGAACCGATCCAATTTCAAAAAAACCGATTCATATTTTAAAAAAACTAAACCGTTCCACTTTATAAAAAATGGATCGGTTAACCGATCCACTTTTATAAAATGGTTCGGTTCGGTTTGGATCGATTTTTTGAAAAAACCGATCCATAAACACTCCTAACTATTCAGGGTGGAGCTTTGAGTGTTAGATGTTATAGATGTGGAGGGGTGCATTTTTTCAGGGATTTTTCTCACATTGAGAACAAGTGTATATATAAATTTTTATTGTAACCCTATGTAATTCAAAATAAATGATACCCATTTATAAAAATATGTTTATATATATATATCATATAAGTTAAAATAATATAAAATACAGGAGAATATAAAATAATTTTAATATATTAATATTCATAATTATGTCAAAATATTTATGTACATATATGTATATGAAATCTAAATTGAAATGCTAAATACATTAAACTTAAGTGTCAAGAATTATTAAATAGAGGGAAACAGTGGGCAACTAAAGTGGTTTTAGGACACTAGTGACTGCACCTTTTTTCCTTTCTATTTTCCGTGTTGTTCTTCTCCTATCTCTAATAGTCTTGTTCACGAATATTCAATACCTTCTCTGCTGAAATTCCCCTCTTCTTTATTCTCTGTCAACACAACTTCCATGGAACAAAGCCATCTCACTAGCTACCACCACGTGACTCTAGAGCCTTCACTTGCCTCACTCCAACTTCTCTAGTAAGCTTCCACTTTTAATTCTATCAAGTTACTTTGAAGTTTGAATTATGTGGTCAGTTTTGCTTCTGATTTTGAAAGTATGCTTTTAATTTGTATTATATGAAATATGAGGTATGAGATGTAGCACGTTGGTTCTGTCCGTTGTCCATGCCTCCATGGTTTAAAGTAATGCCTTAGGAAGCACTATGGTGCATCTCTCTTGTAAAGTTACACATATTTAGGAATCAATATTGAATTGAAGTTGATGCTTTTTTATCTTTGAATATTATTTTTCCCATTTGTTGCACAAGTACACATGCTATCATAAATCCGAATGAGGAGATTTGAGAAAAAAATACAACTGACACTAAAATACTGAGGTCATGCATCATAAATTAAAGTTCAAAATAGAGAAGTGGAGTACCATAAAAAATCACCTTGTAATTGATTGATAAATGATACAATAGTGTGTAGATGGCGATATTAGAACCAACAATTAACTCTAAGAAATTATTAACAACTAATCAATTATTCTTACAACTCATAACACATGCATCCATACACAACTAGATTGGTAGCTCACAATATCCAAGGCCTTCAATATCATAATTAGAATAGGAGTGGAAATTTGCTATTGAGAGAGTTTTAAGGAAGTCTTATTGGATCTATGAACAAGTTGATATAAACAATTAAGGTTTTAATATAATTTTTCTCAAGAAAATGTTATTTGCTTATCGTTCTTTTTTTATTTTAAAAAAATAAACTTGGTGGTTATTGAATTTTCCATTAAGGTTAGTTTCTCTTTTTGTGAAATGTAATTAAATTCCTAATTACCACTAGTGAAAAACTAGCTTTTACGTCACTTTTTTCTCATCGGACTTAACAAAAATCGACCTAAAAAAGGTGCGGTGACATTTTTGTAATTTTTGCAAACTTTTTTACGTAATGTAAAATCTACGTCGGACACAACATACAACCAAAGTAAATTTTACATTTTACGTCGAACCCTACTAGGTCCGATGTAAAAAAAGTAGCGAAAGCGAATAAAAAGAGTGCATGGGAGGCACATGCACGCACGCATTCACTCAGATCTCATCACTTTTCTAGATTATTCTCTATAAACCCTCTCCCTCTCCTTTGTTGCTAAATTGTTTTTTCTATCTTCTGCAGAGTGGAGTGAACTCTTCATTATTCGTTCGCACATTGTTGCAGCTCAGGTATGAATCGCTAACACCTTTTTGCTTCGCATTGCTATTATGGTTATTTGTTCTATTCGGTCTTTATGTTGTTCTATTTGTTTGGGTTGTTAGCTTTTTCTTCTGGGTTGTTCTATCAAGGGGAACGACCCGTTCTCCAAGTAGAACGATGTTGAAATTTCCGTTGAAACACTTTTGTTAATATTTGTAAATTCGTTTAATTCTATCAACGGTCTCAAACACGGCAAGTATACCGGCCGTTCAAGTAGTAAAAATATCGTATCCACAGGGATTAGAAGGTAATATAAGCATTTATTGACTATTCGTGACTAAAGAATAATTCCAATTTTATAGTTTGTGCAGTGAATTCAAAGTTGTGACTATTGGAATGAAAACTGTAAATAAATATTGTTTTGTGAGTGGAAAAGGTAAGGAATGGTATTGTGGTATTGTGAGGTTGTGGGGGTCAGATTTCACCAAACATAACACTAATGTATCCTTAATCTCTTGTTGAATTCATTGCTTAGTCAACCCAAGAGTTTACTCAAACCTAATCCCTTAGAGAAAGAGCCTAGATGCGGATATTAAATATCAATCCCTTGAGTACCCAATATCTATACCCGCATTACGGACTAGGGTTTAAGACTACTAATGGGTCAAGCTCTATCCCTAGATACAATCACCACTAGGTATATGTTTCAGAACTAGTTTCAAAGGTTATTTTCCAATACCCATGGAACCTTAAATCATGCAAAGGGTGATCAATCCAAAGCAAGCATTAAGAATAGAAACAAACACAACAAAGAATAAAACAACATGTATATATATCATTAAAACCGTAAAGATTACAATAGAGTACGTTGGTTACATCTAACCCCACAAAATGGGTGAAACCACTCACAACAATGAGGGCAAATACAAAATATAGATGGAAGAGGAAGTGAAGAACCGAAGGAAAGATTCGCACACGGACGATCCCAAGCCCTGGGAATCCCTTCCGCAGCTCCTGGAGGCGCCCAATGTGAGAATGGGGGAGAAGTCCCCGAAAATGCCTTCAAATACGAGCTTGGGGAGACAGATTAGGGTTCATGCGCCCGACGCATAAGTCTTCGCGCCCGGCGCATGGCCTTCCAATTGCCCTCTGTCTTCAGGACACGCCCGGCGCAATTCATATTGCGCCCGACGCAATAGCTTCCAGAGGTGAGATGCTCTGTTTTGCTCGCCCGGCGCGGATCACCTTGCACCCGGCGCATAACCTCTTCTCTGCTCCTTAGCTCTTTTAGTTTCCAATCCTATGGATCTTCAATCCTCAAGTCCCTAGCTCAATACCTGCACAAAAAATGAGGTGTATTAAGGTATTGTTAGCTAAATTTGGGTTAGTTATATCTGCACACAAAAAGAACCAAAAAGAGAACAATTATATTGCAATGGTTCAGAGGATGAGTGGAATTCGTTCAATAAGTCTCATCCAAAAAGAGGTAAAATTGAGACTTAACAACTCCCCTAAACTTAGAACCTTGCTTGTCCTCAAGCAAAAGGTAATTAATCTAGCAGGTAAGAAGCAATGCAAGTGAGTCAATTTCTACATCCTAGTTCACTTATATTTTCTTTTCTCAAGCATGAACCTCAGATGGATTTCCAGGCACAATTATTGCAATAGAACATGACAAGGGCTAAACAAAGGTTTCAAAAGAGATCAAAGAGCTGAGAAGAGTAAAGACTATCTGTGTATGCATCCTCACTAGGAAAGTGTTTCTCTCTATGCACACTAGTGTATCAGGGTGAGTGTTTCTCTCTAGTCTACTACTCACGCCACATGATTCAACTTTGCTCTTCGTTTCCAAATGAAACCAGTGGTAAAACAAATGCAGGCACTCACAAGGTCTTTATTAGGGCAATTCTGGGTCAAGCAGTAGCAGTTTTATGGTTTTTCAAGGATTGAAGGTGCTATAGCTTAAGAGAGCAATTAAGATTTTACAATGATGTCCCTCTCCATATCCCATTACACATTTTGGCACATGCCCTTTTCCGGGTCCAAGCCATTAGCCTTATTGTTTTTGTTTTGCTTTTTTTTTTTTTTTTTAGTAATGGTTGACCACATACTTTCTTCTTCCCAAATTTCCTCATTCTTCAACTCCCCCAAAATTATTTGATGTCATCAATTTGCTCTCTTAACCAAGGCAAAGGTTATGGTTAATTTTCCATGGTTTGGGACAAGTGGAAGGTGTGGTGTTTAGGCTTAGGAAGGTATGGGTCAAGTGGAAAGTGGATATGGCTTTTTGGCTTAGATGGTTAACAAAATATGGAAATGTGAATGCCTTGATCATATAAGTGCACAACATAAGCAAACCACCAGGGAAACTCAAGCAAAGTCTATCATGCAACCTAAGTGTAGTTCACTCATAGGTATTTAGGCTCACACCTCACCCAGCTATGCATCCACAACTATCAAACTCAGCTCAGTTCTATGATCAACATTGAAACCCGTATGCAAGTAGTCATGAACTAAAGATCTAATGTGACTTGAAAATGTCTAAGGTACACACACCATAAACATCAAGCAAACTATAATCCAGAATCGACCACAAGCAAAACAAGTATCAACAAGATTAAAAACCATGCTAAGGCAGACTATTCACAAAAGAACCAACAAAGTAATCACCAAAAAAGAACTAAATATAAAAACAGTTAAAGTACTGAAATTAAAAGACAAAAAATAATTTGCAATAGACAAAGGTAAACTAAGGTAGGCTCCCTATACTTCCCTCTATGGGGTCTGGTCATCATCATCTTTAGGGGCTGCTCCACCATCATCGGCTCCGTCTGCATCAGCAGCTCCACTCCCCCAAACTTAGGAGCCTGGTCCCCAGGCCAACCAGTATATGCTTGAAAGTCCTAGTAACCAAGAGTGGTCGCGGAGTATAAGCATGAACAAGAATGGTGAGCATAAAAATGTATACACAGTGATGACCAAGCAACTATAACACACTGGAGAATATCCTTAGACCAAAATTAAGCACAACATGCATGCACACGGAAATGGATCATGACAATGCAACACAAACAGAACACAAAGAAACATGAATGAAAATAGCTAAATACAAGGTATCAGGAATGTTTTGCGCCGGGCTCAGAACAGATGCGCCGGGCTTCATATCAGTAAAACTAAACGAGGTCCAAAATCTGATATCGCGCCGGGCGTGCGTTTAAGAGCGCCCGGCGTGGTGGTTTCATAGACCGAAAAAATGAGTATTATGCCGGGCGCAAAAGAGTCACGCCCGGCGCGTAGTCACTTTAAAAGGTCAATTTGCCCAGGTTTTAAGTTAGGATTAGGCTTTATTTCCACCTAGACACAGAATTGCCTCATTCCTCACATTCCAAACAAAATGTACCCTATATTTACCCATTCAAACATGATTCTAACAACTAACACATAACAAAAATAACATATACCACAAAACAACATATAACACAAAACACAACACATAATACAAAACAACACTTATAACACAGAACAACATGCAACAAAAATCTAAAACACAGTTCAGATCTCTGGGTTGCCTCCCAGGAAGCGCTTGTTTACTGTCCCGAGCCTGACAGTGACCAACTTGAAGTGCTCTACTCTCCTTCTCCTCCTGTTGCTCTTGTTCCTCCTTGCTTTGTGCTCAATCTGAGGATTGCTCAGCAACTGCTCAGAGGAATTGGTCCATCTAGTTCACAGTACCTTGCATACAAGAGAAAGCAGAGGACTAGAGCGCACAGGTTAGCTTCAACAATTCATTGCCAGCACACAAATAAAAATAACAATAAAAATAAAAGAATAAGTCACAAATAGCTACAAATACTAAATCGCCATTCTAATCCCGAGCAACGCGCCAAAAACTTGTTGAAATTTCCGTTGAAACACTTTTGTTAATATTTGTAAATTCGTTTAATTCTATTAACGGTCTCAAACATGGCAAGTATACCAGCCGTTTAAGTAGTAAAAATATCGTATCCACAGGGATTAGAAGGTAATATAAGCATTTATTGACTATTCATGACTAAAGAATAATTCCAATTTCATAGTTTGTGCAGTGAATTCAAAGTTGTGACTATTGGAATGAAAGCTGTAAATAAATATTGTTTTGTGAGTGGAAAAGGTAAGGAATGGTATTGTGGTATTGTGAGGTTCTGAAATGTATCCTTAATCTCTTGTTGAATTCATTGCTTAGTCAACCCAAGAATTTACTCAAACCTAATCCCTTAGAGAAAGAGCCTAGATGCGGATATTGAATATCAATCCCTTGAGTACCCAATATCTACACCCGCATTACGGGCTAGGGTTTAAGACTACTAATGGGTCAAACTCTATCCCTAGATACAATCACCACTAGGCATATGTTTCAGAACTAGTATCAAAGGTTATTTTCCAATACCCATGGAACCTTAAATCATGCAAAGGGTGATCAATCCAAAGCAAGCATTAAGTATAGAAACAAACACAACAAAGAATAAAACAACATGTATATATATCATTAAAACCGTAAAGATTACAATAGAGTACGTTGGTTACATCTAACCCCACAAAATGGGTGAAACCACTCACAACAATGAGGGCAAATACAAAATAGAGATGGAAGAGGAAGTGAAGAACCGAAGGAAAGATCCGCACACGGACGATCCCAAGCCCTGGGAATCCCTTCCGCAACTCCTGGAGGCGCCCAATGTGAGAATGGGGGAGAAGTCCCCGAAAATGCCTTCAAATACGAGCTTGGGGAGACAGATTAGGGTTCATGCGCCCGGCGCATAAGTCTTCGCGCCCGGCGCATGGCCTTCCAATTGCCCTCTGTCTTCAGGACACGCCCGGCGCAATTCATATTGCGCCCGGCGCAATAGCTTCCAGAGGTGAGATGCTCTGTTTTGCTTGCCCGGCGCGGATCACCTTGCGCCCGGCGCATAACCTCTTCTTTGCTCCTTAGCTCCTTTAGTTTCCAATCCTATAGATCTTCAATCCTCAAGTCCCTAGCTCAATACTTGCACAAAAAATGAGGTGTATTAAGGTATTGTTAGCTAAATTTGGGTTAGTTATATCTGCACACAAAAAGAACCAAAAAGAGAACAATTATATTGCAATGGTTCAGAGGATGAGTGAAATTCGTTCAATAAGTCTCATCCAAAAAGAGGTAAAATTGAGACTTAACAAACGACTTGTTCTGCTTGCACTCGTTATGTTTTCTTTTTTGGTTTATAACTTTTTTACGTCGGATCTTGGCAATGTCTGACGTAAATTTACGTCAGATTTCACAACCGACGTAAATTTACGTCTCCCACTTTAACGTCGGATTTTTTCTGACATAAAAAACTAAAATAATCGACATAAATTACCTCTTTTGTACTAGTGCACGAACTCAAAAAACACAACAAGTACACCAGTCGTTCAAGTAATATATATAAGATCATATCCACATGGACTAGATAAGGTAAAATAAGCATTTAATGACTATTAGTGACTAAAGAATGATTCCATTATATAATTTGTTATGCATATGGAAATAACTGTTATAAACTACTTTAAAAACTACTTTTAAAGGATAGTTTGTGTGTATGGAAGGAATAAGAAATGGTCTTCTGGAATTGTGAGATTGTGAGGGGTTAGACTTCACTGAACTACACTCTTATAAATTAATTCTTCTTTTGTTCAAACATTATTTAGTCAATCCATAAGTATACTCAAACTTAATTCCTTAGAGAAAGAGCCTAAGAACATATATTAAATATCAATCCCTTGAGTATCCAATATATGAACCTGCATTAATAACTAGGGTTTGAGACTACTAATGGGTCAAGCTCCATTCCTAGATACAATTTCCATTATATATTTTGTTCCAAAGCTAGTTTTAAGGGTTATTTTCCAATACCCAATGAACCATATATCAAGCAATGGGAAATCAATCCAAAGCAAGCAGTAAAAGTAGAAACACAATACAACAATGAATGAAATAAGCATTTATCATTGATAGGATAGATAATACATAAGAGTTTAGTTGGCTACATCTAACCCCACAAAAAAATGGGTTAAACCACTTAAAACTATGAGGGCAAATTAAAAATAGAGATGGAAGAGAAGATGGAAGAGCCAAAGAAAAGACCCACACACGGTATGGTTCCAAGCACCGAGAATCCCTTCCACAGCTCCTAGAAATCACTCCTTATATGAATGAGGAAAAAACCCTTCAAAATGTGTTCAAATACGAGTTAGATGAGTCAGGATATGGCTTATGCGCTCGATGCAATATAATACAACGCAATGTCTTATAGAAAGTTGTTGCTCTTTGTCTTGAATCACACTCAACACAGGTGTTTATGTGCCTAACGTGATAATGAAATTCATAGAGTGGTAATCTTTGTCTTGAGCACGCCTAGTGCAATAACGCACAAGCCCAACGCAAGTTACTTTCTCCTACTCCTTAGCTCTTCATTTTTTACTCTTTCAAGCTCCAATCCCACATGGATCCTCAACATCAAACTCTTCTACTCAATACCTACACAAAAAAATGAAGTATATCAAGTTATTGTTAAATGATTTTTGAGTTAACTATATATGCATAAAAATTGAATAAAAAAGAACTAATATTATGCAAAATTGAATGTAGGAGTTGAATTTGTGCAATAATTTGTATAAAAGAAATAAGTAGAAATGGGACTTAACTATGGTGCCTATTGATATTAGAGTTTACGTATGCAGCTCTATTTATTGTTTTTCATGCTTTCGTGTTTTGTCATTATTGTGCTTGGATTTGTAGAGAAAGAAAGAAAAAAAACGACAAGGGGTGCGGAGCGAAAGTGCTGGGGAATCAGTTCTGAAAATCCAATTGGAATTACGTTGATTCATGTCATGGTTATGTTGAAAATCGTTACTACTCTTGTATTGGTGGTAGTAATGATAGCGTAGCTTCATGTCGACATTATTCACAAGATCATAAACAAAGATTGAGATTGAAGATGTTGTCCTCACTAGGAGTAAACGTATGAAAGATATAAAAACTAGTAGATGAATGATGAAAAAGCTTGTAAACAAAATGTCTAAGTTGATGTATGAGTATTTGTCTATATTCTTTACACTTACTCATTTCTCAATGGCTACACAATTTGCTAATTAAAACAGTAAATTTAAGACCAAGTGTTAACGTTCTTGTTAAATATCCCAAATTGACAACAACAAAAAAAGGAGATTATAATAGTATATATGAACGAAAAAACAATCTTCATTTTATAAAATTACTCCTTATGAGATTTTAGAGATATTATAACTAACTGGAAAAAGATTATAACTCCATGTAAAGTTGGTAAATGATTTTAATTAAATCAGTGTGGGAGAAAAATGGAGCGACTATTGTGTGATAGTCACACGACAAATAACATAAATCACATGCACTTAATTAATTTTCTTGTGAAATGCAGCAAAGGAACAATTAATGATATAAAATCTATCGATGTTTCTGGTCTTGCTAATAGTAGAAACATATTACCTTAAATAAATAACTTCAAAAATGTGGAAGAGGTGGAAGAAAAACATGTTCAAGTCATCACCTTCATCGACAATAAATGAAGAAGCATTAAAGTTTCAGTTTAACATTGACGGTGAAAGAACACATATGTATTGATCTGTTTGTGTAGTGCATTATATTTTGCTTAAAAGAAAGATACCCAGTGTCCAAAAAATTGTTAGTTGAAGCAAAGAAATTTACTACTTTGTTTATCTTTAATCACATTGGTTAGTAATTAAATCTGATAGAAAAATCACATTATGATACGGAAATTAACTATCCAACAATTACGATCGTTTTGCAACACATTGTAGTGTGCTTTTTGTTTGTTGGAGAAGGTGTTGTTGGACCATCTCTTATTGCAGGTGTTTGGTTTGGAATTCAAACACTGTTAAATACCATATTCTTAATGCATATAGGTTTGATGAAAGGAATGCAACAGAGACTTACCCTTAATTTAACACTTTGTTTTACAAATCCTTATAGTGCTTTCACCTCTTATGTCTTGATAACTTTTCATTTATCAATATAACACAAATTTTCATTTATTAATACAACACAATGGGACCCTCATACATATAACACCAAGTACCAGAGAGTTTATTTTCTTGTATTTAAATGCAAGAAAAACATTTTTTTTCTTCACTTATAACTAGTTCGAAATTTCAATCTTATCATAACGCTGAAGTTGATGAAAATAATGGAGTTAATATAATACTTTTACAATGCCGTGAGTTTTCGTTAATAATTATTAATTGCTGATTTCATAATTAACAAATACTCCTATTTAAGAATTTATGTAACAAATATCTCAATAAATTTAACAGTTTTTATATAGGTAAATATAATATTATAAGAAAAATTGCTTAAAATAGTGTCACAAAGAAAAAAAAATTGTTTCACACTAATTAAGAAACTTAGTTTACATCATTTAATTTTGTTAATCTTATTCAAAACTAACTTATTTTTCAAAATTTCCCTTTCTTAAAACTTGATATATATTCCCTCTATTTTCTATTATAAACAAAAAATAACTAATTTTATGCATATTAAAAAAGTCATTAACTATTTGCATTAAATTTTAATACATTCATACTATTTTTCTTAAACTATTCTTGTTATAAATGTTAAAAGAAATAGTGCAATTAAAAGGTCATACATTAAAGAAGAAATATTTTAGAAAAAATATCATTAAATAAAATAAAAAGTAGTTAAATTTACTTATATTTAAAAATAAAAAAAAATATTTTTTTTTTTACTTATAACAGAGAAACATTAAAAATAGAATCTCAATTAAATGAAGGAGAACTTTGAAATGATAACATTAAATAAAATGAAATAAATTGAAATTAATAAATATGATTTTTTTTTTTTACTTTTGCTTAAAACTGGGGGAGTAAGTGTTTAAAAGGACCAAACTCATTCAAATATAAAAAGGTAAAAATAAAAAATAAGTATTTTAATGCATAAAAGATTAAAATAATTATAAAAACAAGATAAAAGACAAAAATAAAATTTAGTCTATAAAATATTTAATTATGATAACAACTCACCAAACAAAAATTTTCTTCTTCCGAGACTTTTATTGTTGTAGATCCCTCTCCCCTAATTCTTTCCATTCTATCAACGAAGAATCAATAAAAATTCTTAAATTAAAATCGACTAATTGTTTTGGATAGCACTAATTAATTTTCTTGATTTCAAAATATATCAAAACCTTGTATAAATTTCTTTAATTAGACATCCCTAAATACATGAAAACCTCTCCTACTTAGGACTGGCTTCTGCAATTCCTCCCTCCCCTTTTTCTTTATAATAATCTCCTACGGTCCTTAATTTTGGAAAAAGACTTGCATTTGCTAGAAATATATTCGAGGACTAGATAGTTCCTAAAGTAGACAATATCAGTTATACTTTTTACAATCATTTCAATAACAACTAGCCAAGTATGAATTTTTCAATAATTTCCCGTGCTATAACATAAATTTAAACTTATGTACATATCCGTACTAATTTTTTGTTTTTTTTTACATTAGTATTAATATGATGTATTGACTAAAAGGTGTGATTAATTTTTAGCAAGAATTGAATGTGTAGATAAGATAAGTATTCTCTGTTTAATATAGTTTATTTCATGTAAAATAATAATACCATCAATTATTAATCAATAATTAAATATTAAAACGCAATTACGTGTGTGGAAATCTTATACTGATCCTTGTTCATCATAAAAGGAAATAAGAAAAAAAGACTTACTGATCATTGCCGTAAGAGATACTGCATCTCAACCTTCGTTTTCTATAAACAGTACCCAAAATAATTTAACAACGTCTCTTCAAAACAATAACAAAATCAGATGAAGGAAGTAGAATATAATGGTTTATAAGTAGATTCTGAAGATTTGTTTTGCTAGTTTATTTCAGCTACATATGAACAAGTTTTGTCTTTAGTGCTCGTTTTAATTAGTTTGAAAGCGGTTCAATATTGTTTACCCCTATTTAACAAAATCATAGTTGCCAACTAGCAAACCTTATGTACCCTTTATTAAAATTATGGTTTCCATCACTGAATTATGTTTTTCTGGTCAATGAACTGTGATTGTCAATGTCAAATTTCTCAAACGAATGTGATAATAGCCTCACTAATAAGTTAACAATTGACGCTGTTAATTAAAACGACTAATAATCAAAAATTGTTAGTAGAAATGATTTAACACCAATAATCGAGGTTTAGTATTTTCAACTTAGATATAAAATTGTGATTATAAGTACTATTTTATTCTTATAAATTAATACTGTTAAATATACATTCTTATTATAAAAAAAAAAAAGACTAATGAAATGATCTCATGTGCCCTAATCAAAACTATAACATGAGAAACACGACTAGCCAGCAGTGGTATTTCCCTGCAGAGAAGCTAAATAGTTTGCTGCCACAAATTTAGTCCACGAAAGAAGAAAATGAATAAATAGTCAGTAACATTGCATATTTACTTACATAAATAATTGGATCCTTATTATTGTCCATAATCTTGATTGATTTTTCTGAGTTTGTTTTTGCACAAGTGCCCTACGCAACTTTGACTAGAAGATATCAGTTTGATGATCGAGGGCTATCACTCTAACGAAGATGCTTTCCTTGCTGTGTCCAAAACGACAAAATGAATCATTGGGTATAGCCCAATTTAAGTGGGAAGCTTATAGATTTATTTATTTATCCTTAAGCAAGGAACATATATATATTTTTTTTCTGAAAGGTTTGCGTATGCATGTTGCAATTCCCCTACAAATCTAGTTGCCAGTGCTGCAATAAATTCTATATTTCTATTTGTAGCAATTTACTCACTTTATGTTATGGAATTCTATCTTAACATGTGACATGATATGCCTTTAATTGTGATAGGATCCTATGTGTATATATTTTTTTAATATGATCAACTCTTATGTTATTTTTATAATGAGCTTCATTTGTTTTTTAAATCAACTTTGTCTTGGTATGTCTATATATATATAAAAAATTTATATCATTTAAAAATTGAAATTAAATATAATTTATAAATTTTATTCTTTTTTAATTTAGACATTTTCTCAAAAATAGAATTATAACAGCTTAATGAATATTAAAATAAATAATACTTTGGACACGATCATTCTAAAGATATTATATTAATTATATAATTTTTAAATTTTTTAAAAATTTGAAAATTTATTTTATATATTAAAAACTTTTAATTTAATAATTAATTTTTTTAAAATTCAACATACTAATATATAATTTTACTTTTACAATAATTTGATCCCTCCTCCCTCTCTCTATATATATAACCAATTTTGTTAATATAAACCTTCAATTATAATTGATGTTAAAGAAATAAAAATAAAATTTATTAGAAACTGTATTTGTTTTAATGATAATAATAAAGCTTTATATTTTTTAAACTTTTGTTTCGTGAATAACAACATTTATCAAGAGCATTTTTCAATAAAAGAATAGCAGAGCCATGTATATTTAATTAGAATATATTATAAGAAATTATAACATTATTTTTGTGTAAATGATGTACGCTTGTCCACTGGTCAATCACAGATGATAAGTTATTTAGTTTTTTTTTTTTTACTCATACGTCATTTTTTTTTGCAGAAATATTCGTGTGGTACTTTCGGTTGCAATTCTATGAAATATTTAAAAAAAAAAATTATACATATTTTACTGCAGCAAATTTTCGTCCACAAAAGAAGAAAATGATTAATAGTTAGTAACATGTTTCTATTTATTACTTATTTATAGAATCGGATCCATAATTTGTCCATATTATTGATTGTTTTCTCTCAGTTTGTTTTGATTTTCTCCAAGTGCCTACCATGCAAATTTGACTTAAGATATCAATTTCATGCTACTTCAATTAAGATCCTTTTCTTATATCGGAAACGACAAAATGAATCGTTGTATACCCCAGTTTTTTTTTCTTGGATCCATGGACATAGTTTTCACCAATTTTAAGATAGGGTGTGAATTATCTTTATGGATTCAAAAAAACACCAAATTTATTTTTAAAAAAATTCACGTTGCACCATTTCCATTATAAGCAAACATTGTACACTTCTGTCTCCCCATATTATGAAAGAACGTTGCTAAAATCCATTTTTTCTTCCATTTGCAGCGATATATTTTTTAAAAGACTTTAATTCCTCTTAATTAGAAGGAGACATTTCTTTTTATTTATCAAAATATATTATTATGTAATAAATTTTATTAATGCTTTTATCCTTTAAAATGGTTTCTTAACATTAGATAATTATATGGGATCATGTACTAGGTGATCAAATTAAAATATTAAAAAAAAAAAACTAACATTCGATAGTCTAATTGTTGCTATTTACAATTTCAAGAGAAATTAGTTTCTAGTAAGATCAATAAATACTTTTGACAATATAGTACAAAAAAAGTCAAAAAAAAAAAAACTTTAGGAGTCAAAGAAGAACAACTTAAAAAATAAAAATCATAATTTATTGAATAATTAATTAAAAAAATTATATGGAATCGAGTAACTACATCAATCCTCAATAAGATGGTGAATTAGACATTTGTGACTAATCTAAAATCACAAAAGGCCGGTTGAAGAAGGTTCTTAAAAGATTGGTTCTAACTTGTGATGGTATCTGCTTCACTCTTTTTCTCTTTAAACCTTACTTTTTTTTTCCTCTCTATGAAATTGTGCTTCTATTTCTAATTTTCAAACCTTTTATAAATCTTTAATATTAGGCTTGTTGTACATCACTTAGACATCTAGATGATTCACTTAAACGAATCTTCGTAATTCTTCTGATGGTTATTCTCGCTTAAATAAATTAATGTTATCATATCTTATTTACTTGCAACTAAATCTCGTTCAAGCCGTGTCAGAATGACTCGTTCTAAGCAAGACTCCCTAAAACTGGTTCCTCATTTTTCTTAATTTTTTAGACTCTTCATGAAGTTTTATCTTCTCATATTCTTTTTTTGTATATTAAAAGTATCTAATAAACCACAAAAAAAATGCACGTAAAAGCTCTAATATAATTTTTATTACTTTTCTTTTTACTAGAACATGACTAAAAAAATACAAAACATGTTCGATAGTTACCTAAATTACTAATATATATATATATATATATACCCATATTTGACAATTATCTCTTTTCTCGCAATTCCATGAGATTTCACATACTGTATCTCAACAGTAATTGCGAGAAGAACAGTAGTGGGAACACCTTACACAGCCGTTTAATGTGCATGAAGCTTAACTGTGAACCCATACTCTAGAAGATGTCACAACTCACAAACACGCGTGCATGGTTGTGGATAAATTTAATTCATGACTATGACTATTAGGTAGAACTGAAGTTGTCATTGATATTCTTATGGAGAAGACAATATTTGATCGATTGGTCTCATGGGAATCTCATATTCATACAACAGATATAACCACTTGCAAATAATCTCACTTTGTTTTTTCCCTAATAATACTCTTGGAGGATCAATGGACCACAACGCCAATTAATTTTGGTCCACTTATATATACAAAAGCGTTCTCCTTTGCTTATAATGTGGGAGAGTGGGTGATATAATCTAAATATATGGTACAAAAATAATAATGCCACTAGGTAGTAAACAATTTTAAAATATTCCTCGTCAATCAAATTAGAACGCATAAATTTCTAATTAAGTTATAATTAAAAGGGTTCTTTTTAATATTTTTTCCTCTTAAATAAAATATTGGTGATGATTTTATTAAAAATATTTTTATGTCGTATCCCAGTTGTGACACTTTATAGTGATTATGTTTTTAAATTTGAAATATGAAATTGTGTTATTATGGCTTATGATTTGAAATTTGGACATATGATATTTGTCATCTAGTATGTTAATAATTTTACTTCTAATGTATGGATTAAATTATGTTAATTATATTTTTTTTAAAATCTAATATAGACCATTTTAACGAGTGACCCTCTGATTTGACCATCAAATTATTTCCTAAACCTATACAATGTCTAGTTTGATTATTTTAACATTGTGTAGGATAGTTCTATGACTTAAACATCACATTAAAATTTTTATTTTATTCAATGTAAGACTTCTAATAATCAAGTTGAGTGAAACTTAATTATACCGGTCCAGATCTACAATAAGAAAAATAATGTACACACTTGATTATGCATTAATGGTATAAAATAATTTTACAAAATCAATCAATTATAAACTACTATGTACATTAAACTTGTTGAATTTTATAATAATAATAATATCTTAAAAATCATATCAATAATGATTAAACTCATCAAAAGTGATGAAAAGTCATATCAACAATGTAAAATTACTTTACATTATCAATATGTAATCATTAAACTCATAAAATAAAGTATATATTAACTATGATTTAATTAGGGACAATATATCAAAAGAGTTTAACTCATTTAATTGAGCAATTAAGTGTATATGTGGTTGTAATCTCACTAGTATAAAAGAGGTATTTTTCATTAGTGTAAAAATTAGATTTAAAATCGGAGTTTTAAAATCGGTTACAAAGTAACCGATCTTAAAAGTGACACAATGGCAATTTTGTAAATAACATAAATACTTTTAAGATCGGTTAAAATTTAACCGAGATCTTAAAAGTACTTTTAAGATCGGTTATAAAATAACCGATCTTAAAAGTGACACTTTTAAGATCGGTTATTTTATAACCGATTTTAAAAGTATCGTTAGAAATCTTTTATATTCCCCTCCATTCTCATTTTCTTTAATCTTTCTCATTTTCTAATCCAATAAGGTAAATTTCGTTGTCGTTTTCGTTTTCATTTTCGTCTTCTTGTGTCTCTTTTCGTTTTCTAATGCTTTTCTCGTCTCAATTTTCATTGTAGGTTTGATTTGGGCAAATTTTGAACCTGGAATGGCCCGTTCTGCAAGGAGAACGGGCTGTTCTCCAAGGAGTACGGGTCGTTCTGCAAGGAGAACAGGTCGTTCTTCAAGGAGAACGGGCCGTTCTCCTTGCAAAATGGGTCGCACTAAAAGTTAACTTATAAGCCTTTTGATCAGACTGGAACGGCCCATTCCAGTTTTGGAACGGGCCGTTCCAGTTTAATTTTTTTTTCCACTGCTAGCCTTTTGAGATCGGTTATAAAACAACCGATCTTAAAAGTTAACTTTTAAAATCGGCTCTTTCAAAATCGGTTACAGAACCGATTTTAAAAGTAAAAAATAATCGATTTTAAAAGTATTTTTTCCACTAGTGTTCACGTCGGTTATATTGAGCTTTTTATGTCAGAAAAAACACCGCAGGAGACGTAAATTTACGTCGACAGTGTAAAACCGACGTAAATTTACGTCGGATATTACCAAGGTCCGACGTAAAAAATTAGTAAAAAAATAAAATAAAATAACAAGTGAAAGCAAAACAGCCTGTTCTGCTTGCAGAACGACCTGTTCTCCAAGAAGAACGGCCCGTTCTCCATTCAAAACAGCCTGTTGAGAACGGGTCTTTCTGCTTGGAGAACTGGTCATTCTGCTTGGAGAACGGGCCGTTCTGCTTCATAGAACAACCAAAAAAAAAAGCCAACAGCTCATACAAATAAAACAACCAAAAAATCGAATAGAACAGATAGTCACAATAGCAATGCGAAGCAAAAAAGTGTTAACGAAACTCTGATTCATACTTGATGAGCTGCAATAGTGTGCGAATGAGTAATAAAGAGTTCACTCCACTCTGCAGAAAACAAAAAAAAACGATTCAGTAACAAAGGAGAGGGAGAGGGTTTACAGAGAAAAAAAACGAAAAATGATGAAGAGTGAATGCGCGCAGTGTGCCTCGCACTCTCTTATTCAATTTCGCGTCCTTTTTTTACGTCAGACCTGGTAGGGTCCAACGTAAAATGTCAAATCTACGTCAGACACAACATACATCTGACGTAGATTTGACATTTTACGTCAGACCATATCAGACTGACGTAAAAAAGTTCGCGAAAATTATAAAAATACTACCGTGTCTTTTTTACATCAAATTTTAGTGTTTTCGATGTAAAAGGGGTGACGTAGTAACCTTATTTTGCACTAGTGTCTCTTAGTATTGTATTTGATTAATTCATGCTAATCTAAAAAAATTAGAGACGGTGTTAAGAGGTAACTTGATATAACTTTCTGATATTAAGTTCATTGATAATAAACATCAATATGTTAGTTTATTTATTTACATTAGTTGAATACAAATATGTTGTCATTATATATAGATTTGATCATATTTTCTTTTCTTCCTTTGACCTTGATTAAATAAGTAGAAAGTATCATAATTCTTAATAAATTTTAATTATAAAGAGTGTGTTAGATAACAAACATTATTTTTATATGAATAATACACTTTTTAATATACTATTTTAAGCACATTTTTTTTATTGATTGAAGTAATTTTAAGATTTTTTTTTATTTATATGAAGTTATTTTAAGAGTAACTCTAACTTGAATTACCTATTTCATTTATTTTATATATTAAAATTTATAAATTAAATGGCTAAATATTTTAATATTATCTCAACAATCATACATGCCAAATTATAAATAAGATAGTTTTATAATAATTGACATTTACTTAAGTTTCAAAAAAGTATATTGAAGTTAACTTGAATTTATTTATAAGAGTATCAAATAATTTCAATTTCTTAATTTAAATTTTTTTATTCATCAAAATTATAATAATAATATCAAATTTTGAATTAAAGACCATGTGTACAATATCTCAATTATCTATCACTAAGTTGACTCTATTACTTATAAATAAAAATTCATACTTAATTTATATTTATTCTACTACATAAGAAATCTTAATTTAATTAACAACATGATTATATGATATCTATCTATCTATATATATTTAGCCTTAATTACATTAAATATTTGAAAAAGAAAAAAAACATTATCATTTACAATAGCTCTTTTTAGAAGTGCCAATTAATAAATGAATTAGATAATTTCTTAGAATCATAATAAATTGAATAAAAACAATTTATTAATTCATATAAATCTATTAAAAATTACTTAAATTTAAATACATCAAATCCATTTAAAGAATAAACCATAGAATTTATTCATTAACATTTTGTTCATGGATATGAAAATAATGTTTAAAAAAAAATTAAAATATTTTATTTCTCTTTCCTTTCTTTAGAAAATCATTACATTTTTATGTAATCTTTTAAAATTCACAAAAAAAAATTTATGTTAAAACAATATTTTAAAATTTCAATTTAATAAACATTTCATATTATAATTCAATGAATTTTGAAAATATAATATATGAATCACTAATTAATTATATTTTTTAAATCTAATGGATAGATTGAATCCAATCTATTTTTATTATAATTAATAAATTAAATATATTTACTTATAAATAAATCATATAAATGATAGATAAATGATTTTTCTCTTCATTCCTAATTCTAACTTAAGTATTTGAATAAGTTTGTCTCGTAAAAAACACATAATAATCTCTTTTAAAAAAACACACACACATACGAAGCTAAATTATACAAACTCAAACTGCAATAAGTTTTTCTCCTTTTAGAACTCGTGATCAACTTATATTCTATACTCTAGTTGTTCAACCGCAATAAAATTGTCTCATTTGCAAACTCATGATCAACTATATTTAAATTCTATGGTATTTGCCACTTGAATTTTATATTCATTGTTTATTAGAGTGAAAAGCAATAGCCCGGCATGATTCAATGTTTCTGTCAACATTAGTCTGCTGCCATTGACGTTGATTCTTAAACAAGGACACAAGTTCTTATATCAGCAAACTGTCCTATGATCAAAACGACAAAAACCGATTACAAACATGTTTTGTCGACACAAGGCCTAAGCATGTGTCACAAAGTCACCAATAATAACCTTCACAAACATAAGCTAACTCTTATTAATTTGGTTTCGTTCTTTGCTAAATCAACTATACTTCGGTTGGGCCAAAGAATTATGGGCATATAATGTTTACTTAAGCTCAAAACAATGGCTCAACCCAAGAAAAAAAATAAAATAAATCAAATGGAGTAATATGATGATATATATATGCTTAATTTGGTTACTTTCATATCATAATATTATTAATAGTATTATAATTCAGTACAAAATAGGGTGGCATTAAGCACTTATATCTAAGTTAAAAGTTATGTTTTTTTTTTGGGAATCAAACGCTATATCTTATTTCTAAATTTGAATTTATTATCAAACACTAATCATTATATACACCGAAAGCTATATAATGCTTGTTTGATTCCTTTGTGAAACAGTTAGCCATATGCAAAATATGTTTGTTTCCATATAGTGCATTGGAAAATCTGATTTTATATATGGAAAAGTGTGA
Organism: Cajanus cajan; assembly: GCF_000230855.2. NCBI lineage: Eukaryota > Viridiplantae > Streptophyta > Magnoliopsida > Fabales > Fabaceae > Cajanus > Cajanus cajan. Next base: position 55,555,628 of record NC_138525.1, read on the forward strand.
TCAAGTTGTGACAATATTGAAAACAAAAAGACCCATAATGTAGCTCAATTTATTTGAAATCTTCAACAAGTTCTTAAATGATATATAGTTTATACATCCAATGGCATACAAGTATACGACTTAAGCCATGGAAAAATAAAGGAAAAGAGAGAAGGGAGTAATATATAGGGTCACTAGACTCACTACCATGACTTTGTGACGATGGAAGGGTGAAAATATTTGATGGCAAAGTGGGGTTTGCTGCTCCTTCTCGTTTTCTTGCGCAGGAAATGACTCGTGATCATTGATCAAGAAACAAAACCCCCCCTAATGCCTTTGCATTCGCCTTTTTCTGATTTCTCTCTAGGTAAGCAATATTTTACACAAATATATATATAGTTACCTCAAATGTCATTAAATAAGCACTAGTCAGAATCATTTCACATGATAATCAAGACTGCAATTAGCCAAACCTATTTATTATTATTGTAATATATATATATATATATATATATATATATATATATATATATATATATATATATATGTGTGTGTGTGTGTGTGTGTGAGTGTTTACTACTCATGATGGAGTCAAATAATTTTTTACGTAAGTATTAATTGTTTGTTATATAAAAAGAGCACTGAACGAAAAAGTAAAACATATTTAATGAAAAAAATACTTAGCATATAAAAAGTATAAAAAAAAACTAATATTTACTTTTAAATTAATTAAAATATGTAATAAAATATATTAACTATTTCTTGGCAGTAATATTATGTAATATATATATATATATATATATATATATATATATATATATATATATATATATAGTACTTGATATTAAATTGAAGGTGAATTCCAACCCTATTCATTTTTAGAATTATTTAAAGTAATGGCATACATAAACAATATATTTATTATATTAAAAATATAATTTTTATTCATATCTTTTTAATTTCTAATTATTATTAGTATTAATTATATTTTGTGATTAATGTGAAAAATAATTAAAAATTATTCAAAGATAATATTGCACTTGAAAAATAATAATTATATTATATCTTAAAATTTTAAAATAACACATAAGTAAGAATGGTTGTTTTTTTTTTTTCTCTCTTCATAATGTTAATTATATAAGGAAAATCCATATAAAATCTTGCGACTATGGGTCTTTTGGAATGAAACCACTATTTATAAATTATGATTGCTAACTAACAAATAAAGTGCTAGCAGACAAGAGTGGCAGATGGAAAAGATCAGCGGTTTTACCCTTTTGGTTGATCTTAGAATTACGAAAAATATATTGTGGGCTGTTATTAAGCTGGTATTATATTTATGAATGAACGAATGTGTGTGAGAGAGAGAGAATCAAAAACTGCTTTTGATAATACCACTTTGTGTCGGGGTGGTACGAGGAAACTGCCGCGGTTTTCTCCAACCACCTTTGCCCTATTATTTTCAGCCACATATATTTTTGTCCTGTACTCCTCGTGCTCACTTCATGTTCTTTATTTGTCTTCAAAGTTTGATTTCTTTTCCTACTTAAGTACATGTTGATCATTATTTTTTCACATGAAATATTGAAACGTGATCTCCTTTTGGACTAAAGGAAGTGATTGATCCGATTTTAATTTGCCTCAACCTCAAGCAACTCAAATGTAGTTCGAAGTTCCAATCCTTTTTACAAAATTATCGCATACATAGTAGACTGCAACTAGCAAGAAATTAACACGATGATAATAATGCAATAATATAATTTACACAAACAAAAAATCATTATATTACATGTTAAATACTTAAAGAAAAAGTTTTATCGCATATATAATAATTTTAACAGATTTAAATAAGATTGTTTTTATAGAAAATACATATAATATATATATATATATATATATATATATTATTTTCTTATAGAGAAGCCCCATTACTACTTGCTAGGGACAGAAGAAGATTAATAAACTTAGTTAAAAAAGAATAACGTAATAAAGAATTGGAAAAGAAACAAAACAAAGTGTATCTAAGGGAAGGTTTTAAGTTTCTATGTGCGGCTTGAGACCAATGGGTCTGTATAATGACAACTTACACAGCGTGTACATATATGTGTCGTTACATTAAGCTATAATATTTTTGGCTAACAACGCTAAATTCTTTCTTTTTAAGGGTTACAAATTAATGTTGATATTTAATCATTATACTAATCATAAACGACGAAAGAGGAACTAGTTCGGATATTAGATGGTTGAATCATGGATCAGTTCTTGTCGGGGAAGTTTAATTACAATTTTTTCGCCATTTGTTTAAGCGTTTGGCAGGATGTAGTTAGTTAATGCCGATTTTTATTATTTAATTATTAGAACAATTATATATATATATATATATTAAATTATATATTGATTATAGAAATTAATATTTTGTTATTTTATATTTTAACTTTGGATACGGAATGGTAAGTAATGAGTTAGGCTGCTTATTTGGAGCACAATGAGAGGTCACTAGTTCTCATTATTATTTAACCTCACGATAAAAGTTGCTACTCATTACATTTGATGTGCGAGTGTGGGAAAATTCTGGTCATTAATTAGATAGATATAAAAATTCTAGTCATTATTTTTCTATGACATTGTATTGAAATTGTGAAAAATGGCTAAATATCATGGGTGAAACCCGAGAGAGAAGGAATCACTACATTAATGTGTTTTTAGTAATAAAAGAAAAATGTTAAATTATGATTAAAAGTTACTCATATCTACTTTTGTGACAATGTATTTTATAGTTCATGTCTACAACGACTTTTTTAAGGTTGTGCGTGGCTTAGGAGAAACTCATTTAAAATTATAAATCTAGGGTTTGAAAGAATAAGGGCACACTTCAAATGTATATCGTATATTTTAGAAAAATTGAAGAGAATAAAATGATTATCATTAATCATCATGGAGTTCTTGAAAGTATCTCTCTATTTTTTTTGTACAGTCTCATTAGTTATGAGCAACTCATTGATCTATTATTGAAAATTAACGTTGTTATCATACTTCATGTAATTCTTCTTATTTTTATTTATTAATGTTTTTATTTCATTAATTATTATTCTTTTTTCTTTAAATATGTATTTTGGTTTTACTGTCCTCTGCAAGATCTCATAGATTTACTTAAGGTTAGAAATTTTTTTTAAAACTATGATATGGGAAATTACACTAATAACATTTATTATTAAGAATATGACAAGTCTTATAATAAGTCAACATTTTAGACCTGTGATTTTCATACGGGTTGTTTAACAAATCTCACAAAAGAATTGAGACTTTTCTTTAAAAATCTATAATTTCTCACTTAAGAAATTAGAATTAAAATATTTTTGTTGATTGTTGAATTAACTTGATAATTATTGAAATTGAATAATAATTAAGAAAGATACACTTAAGGTATTGGAAAAATAATTCAAATTTCAAATAAATTGAGTGAGTAAAAGTTAAAAAAAAAAAAGAAATTAATAATATTTAAAATATTTTTTTGATTTACATATTTTTATAAATTTGTTTAATATCTATTAGGAATTTGTTTTCGTTTTTTAATTAGAAAAATTATTGTATTCAAATTTTGTTCTATCTATATATATAAAGCCAAAAAATAAAACTACAATATGTTTCGTTTAAGATCTTTAGACATGTAGGTAAACTTATTGTGTGAGAAAAAGTATCTTATCATAAAAAAATTAATGAAATCAATCTATAATATCTTTTCTTATAAATTTTCAATTATTTTTCCAATTTTTTATTATTTTAATTTCCTAAAATTACATTCTTTATCTTTATTACATTTTTAAATAATTATTCTTATTTCTTTAATTAATATTAAATTAAATTACTTAATCATATCACAATACTTAAACTTCTATTTATTTTATTATTTACACTTCTCAAAACTTTAACCCTATTCATACTTATGGGATTTTAAGGGAGAATGTAATAATAATAAGGCTATATATCTATTTGGTATATTTGATCGCGATGTTTTTTTTTTTTTTTATCAGCCAATAAATATTTGTATTTATATATAGAGGTACAAGGGGTACCAAAACCCATATATATAGTATAAATAGAATATTATAATATTCTTGTGTTAAAACTAATTTGAGTTTGTGTTCTCAAATTATATTTGATCGCGATATGTTTCATTTATGTAGGCTAAGGTGAGTAAAATCTTTGATTATGTTGTTTATTAATGTTTAAAATTTATGTTTTGCATTATATATAGGGGTATTATTATTAGGCCTAACTCAAGTCGTTAGCCATATTATGATTGCAAGCTACATTTTTTTAATACTAAAATATATTCAAAGTTGTTCCCAATATCGAGCATTGATCAATAACGTTGCAATCGTGAGGAAAAAGGATAAAAGTGATCGCAATCTAATAGTATAAAATTATAGTTCATTGCCCATTAAACTGTAGTATAATAATGCTTGCAAGAAAAGAATACATACGTCAAGAACTCAAAGTTATAGGAATAAAATTTAATTATTTAAAGACTTTGATGTACCAACAATCGGATACAAGCATACAGTCTTTGAAAGTTGCAAGGCTATAGATGAGAACTTTGGTTATATGATCATATATGATTTACTTGGTCAAGTTTTTCCAAAATTTGATTTATGGGTTTATTTCTCAAGATATTCCATGTAATATCTAAAAATTAATTTATACTAATAAATTATAATTTTTATTAGTTAAATATTATTTTAACACTATAAAAATTGATGTTGGGAATATTATTATGTCTATTTGAAATTTTAAGACTTGAGATTCTATCGGCAAAAAGAAGATTATATATGAAAAAGAAAATGTTGTGATCTTTCTTTCTTTAACTCTCTTAACCCCTCCCTTCACCAAAAAGAAAAACTCTCAAAGCCCTATATGACATAACAAAAATAGCAAAGAAATTGGATGGAAGAAGAAAAAATATATTAAAATAAAATAAAATTAAAAAATTGTTTGATTGGTATGAATTGTATCAAGTGAGAAATAAAAAAATATGAGTCACACACATTTTTATTTCCACCTTGATATACACATAAATAATGTGGAAAAATTATTGTCATCACATTTATTAACGACTTTTTACTAATAATTTTGGGGAAGAAAAAAGTATTAATTTGTTAAATAAAAGTTTTATTCCATTAAGTTGTCTTACAAAAATACTTACGAAATCGATTATTCGATTGAATATTTAAAACTTTATATAATTTTTTACTTTTTATATACTTTAAAATTTTTTAATTGATTAAGTAATTTTTTTTATTAAAATACATTTTCTTTTGAAAAGTTTATTGGAAACTTTCAATTCAATACAAATGGCTTTATTCGATTAAAGTTTCAAAATTTTGTATAATTTTTTAATTGTTTTATGTACTTTAAATTTATTTACTTAATTTAAATTTATTATTTTAATTAATTTTAATATAAAAAATAGTACTTCAAAATTATTTATTTACTTTTAATTAGTTATTTATTTAATTTTAAAAGATTATTTATTTAGTTATATAATTTTTATTTAACTGATTAAAATAAAAAATTAATTTAAAAATATATTTTATTTTTTATTTTTTTACTATATTGATTTTTTTCTCCCTCTTTTTAAGTATTCTTTATCTTTTAACTATTTCTTTTTATCTTACTAAACATACATAATATTATTTCTCACATATTTTTCACTTATTCCTCTTCAATCAAATAATCAAATTTTTACTTTTTTTTTATTTATTTCCACTCACCTATATCTTTCTTTTCTATTTCTTGCACTTTCTTGTTTATTTCTTTCTTCTATATTAAATTAAGCATATAAAAGAAGGTAAAATGAAGACTTAATATTTAGTACTCTATTATTATTGAACTCTTAAATCTGTTGAAGTACTCAATGATTGATTTCGTTGCTTAATCATTTGGTTCATACTTCATAGAAAAGACATCACAACCGAGCATAGAGAAAACGTCATATCTATCAAATTTCAAACTTTAAAGTCGAAACCATGATACAAAGACAAATAGAGTCCAACAGTACACCCATTCAATTTTTTTTCTTTCAATTATTTATTTTCAGAATTTTGATCGTATCTACCCTTAGAATTTAATAAATATTGTTCAACATTATTTCATTGTCTTTCTAAATATAAAAGAAAAACTGAGAGATATCGATCGTATTGTCTTACAGTTAATTTTGTCACCAAATGGTCTCGCTACTTTCTCTATTTTTTTAAAAAAACTTATTTCTATAATAACCATAATAAAAAGTTATAAATTTTCAAAATTTTATAAATACAAAAATTCAGCCCAATAGATATACAAATTTGTAAAAGTAGAATTATAAATTTCAGGATATAAAAGATGTAAAATTTTATGTGAAAGTTTAGATGTAATTAATTCTCGCACCACTACACAAAAAAGTTATAATTATGACAATAATCTATTGACTAATCATTCCAGCTCGTGTACATTTAAACAATAAATCGTGGCCACGTATAATAATATAAACATCCAAATATTGCTATTTAATTAATATTTAATTTTAAGTAAGGTCAGGAGTTCGAATCCTGCTTTGTGTATGCAGCCGCGTTAAATCTTGGGGCCAGCTATCCCACCCTTTGAGGTGCCTCCAATGTAACGAGGAGATTAGTCACTGCTGTCGGTCCTAGATACTCCAGCGACGAACCAAAAAAAGTGAGGAATACAACACCTGCAGGTCTGTGGGCTTTGGATAGAGAAAGGGATCCCAAATTCTCCAATGGGGCCACAAGCAGAGTTAAGCAAAGGAGAATGAAAAATATAACCTAGAATAGTGTGAGCAATATATTTCACATACTTTTATTATAGCCCTAAAATTTTTTAAAAAAATATAAAAATTTATAAATCTCACTTTTTAATAAAATTTATTTATAATTGTATAGCTTTAATAAATTTTAACTAATAAAGAGCGTTGTTGGTTTTCCTTAATGGAAAAAATAGAACTATGCTATCTTTTAATTAATTCATTTAATTCTTCGCCTTCGAGTTTTATACCTTATTTTATACTTATTTATTTATTTATTATTTTTGGTAGGATTTACTTACATTTTCGTGTAGTGGATTAGTGGACTGAAATGATTGATTAAGTGGATTATGCACTTTATTTGTCATTCTTTTCGCATATATCAATAGAATGTGGCATATAAGAAAAAGACGGTTACGATGCAAATATGATATATTTTGTTACATTATCTTTACACTACATAATGATAAAATTAAAAAATACATATTTTAAAATGTACTCTTTCTCTATCAAATTTAGTTTGTCATATATCAACTACAAAAAGAATTATCATATAATTCATATAATATTTATTAATAGAAACAATTTTTACCTACTTTTATAGATATAATATATGTTGATATATTATTAAAAGTTATAAATATAAACTATAGTAATTCAAAATATTAATTAATTAGACTCTATTTAAAATCAACATTAAAATTATATATAAATATATGTTAAATATATTTATATTTATACATATTATATCTATAATAATATATTTTAATATACAACTATATATAACATTTTTTTAGTGAATATGTAAACAACAAATGATTATGTTATACAAATCTCAAAGTTTACATATATATATATATATAGTCTACATGAAGAATATGTACCCCATCCCTCTGCTAGAAGGCTACCACCGTATAACTTAATTTATATATACTAAAGAAAATGCCATTATATATTTCTTTTGTAGACTAGCTTGTTTGATACATATCAATAGCATGTTCTAAGATTCTTCACAGAATGATCAATAATAACTAATGACTTATTACTTGAGTAGCGTTTCCATAAGTTATTTTTTCTTTTATTCGTGAGATTGATCCTTTTTAAGTGAAGGGTGCATTTTAGAGCTCAAAACTACATATAATTTCATTGAAAAATCAATAATTAAAATTTAAATAATTTTATAGTAATTTATTATACATATGAATATATATTTTATCACAATTTTAATAATTGATTTTCATAACTTATATTTTTCAAAATACATTCCCTTAATCTTAATTAACCATGGTCGACTTTTGTGATTGACAATGAGATTAACCTTACTATTCACTAACCCTTCGTCAAGGGACAATTAAGAACCAACTTTGTTTTTCTTCCTTTTTTTTTTTTTGGTTGACAAGCTTCAATTTTTAAGACTTATGAAAATTTGAAATTGTAAGTATTCCAATTTAGACGAGTGGTCTTTTATATCATAATAATGTGTATGTTTAATTATCACAAAATAATGGCAAAGTTCTCTCATCAAGTATTTTGAAACTTTCCAACACACTTATTACATTAAGAACTAAACATCGTGAAGTTTCTAAAATTAAATATTTATAGATGATGTGATAATGGGAGGTCTAATAAATTTAACAACTATTGATAATTACTAGAATAAATTCTCATACCATTTTAAGAAAAAAGATTAGAACCTAATCTAATTTTACAAAATCAATTTGTAAATTACTTTACAAAATAACTCGTACTAGTTGATCAACGTGTAATTTATACATATAATCTACGCGCAATTTAAAATATCAACTTGCAAGTTGCGAATCAAGTGGCCATCATGTATTGTGGATTATTGCTAGGCTTATAGGTTACTAACATAGAAGCTACGAGTAAAACAGGTACGTGGACCTTGCGTTATGTATGCATACAATGTATATATGAAGCTCATTTATTTCGCGACTTGAAAGTTAGTTTTCATAACCCCACCAGCCAATAAAAGCCGCTATTGTATTACGACAACTATGATAACAGCAATAATGAATCTATCCAAAGTATAATCATGTGGATCAAGATCAAGTAATAGAGCCAAAACTAGAAGAAAGACGAATAGGGAATCCCTACATACAAACAATTTCCATACAGGAAATAGGTCAGTAGTGTGTAGAAGACAGGATAAGTCAAAAGGGGAAGCAAAAAATTGATCATGATATTTGCATATTCGTAAAGTAGCTAAAGTTCAAATACATAAGCCAAAGAAGATCCGTTTAAAAAACACTACGTGGTTGCATTCACACTACTATTATTGTATTCGTGTACGTAAAAATATTGTCATAGACATACAAAATTGTCTACAATTGCCAGGTGGGGTAAGAATGGAGATTCTAATTCTATATGCTTATAGCTTCACCCCTTTGAATAGAAAACTGAAGTTACAAAGATAATATATAGTCTAATTTATTATTTTACAAGTTTGGACAATTTGTATTGAGTATATATATTGGATAGGAGAGGTATAGAGCCATAGAGCAGAAAAGAACAAAAAAATATCACCAACCAATTTGAATTTGTGAACTAAGCCAAAGTTTGGAAGCTTATAGGGAGTGGGACCCAACTCTGTAATCTTCTTCAAGGTGTGAGAAATAGAGAGATGGAGGGTTGGTTTTTTGTTGAACTTTTAAGATGCTAAGAACCTGAGAGGGTTTTATGATGTTAACTCCAATTCCTTTCGGTTTCAGACAGGTCTGAGGGTCAAAGTTTCCCAACAATTCCAATTATATATTTAATGTGGTTTTGGTTGTAGAAATTTCGGTGAAAAAGACATAAATGGCCCCCTGAGGGGAAAAGATCTAGAGAGAGATGTAATGTGAAAAGCAGATTCCATTTCGGTTTTAGGGTATAGGTGCAAATTAATATCATATCATATAATACGTATTATAATGCATATAATAAGCAATTTGCAATAAGCTTTTTCTGTGTGCCCTTATAAATGCTTCAACTTGGTACTCTTTTCTCTCAAGGTATTTCCTAAATAATTAGCCATCACAACAGAGAAGAGAGAGAGAATGGAGCTCCACCATGATAATGATTTCTTGGAAGAATTTATGACTCTAAAACCATGGGATACCAATCCATGTTCACAAGAAAACGAGCTTTTCTCTAGTGGCTGGAGTTTTGATTATTGTTTTGATCAAAACTCTCATCATGCTTTTGCTCCAAATTCTTTATCTTGCCAAGAAGTTCCTCAAAGTTACAACAACGACTACTACACCTTCAATGAAATCTATAGTTCCTTACTTGATGAGTTTTCTGCACCACAAATTATAGATTCATCATCTTACAATACCCTTGATACTCCAACCCCTCCATTTCTGGCTCAAGAAGATTATCCGTTGTCCATGATGGAAGAAGAAGATCCGGGTTTGCTAGGGGAAGAGCTTCATTGTTTGGACCTTCAAACCACATGCAAAATGGAGCCAAACCATTCCCCTGAAATGCCAGTTTTCAACACAGATTCATGTGTGGAAAGAAAGGATAATAGGGAAAAGAAGCTTCAGGGGCAGCCTTCCAAGAACCTAATGGCAGAGAGGAGAAGAAGAAAGAGACTGAATGATAGGCTCTCCATGCTAAGATCAATTGTCCCTAAGATAAGCAAGGTATGAAGTGGGAATTAATGAGTCATTATTATTATTATGAGAACTAGATTGCAAAATCACATGTGGAACTACTATGGTTTGTGGTCATGTGTATGCAACATAAGTGCTAATTTGTTCGTTGAAAATGCTTCTCACAGATGGACAGAACAGCTATACTTGGAGACACTATTGATTATATGAAAGAGCTCTTGGAAAAGATTAACGATTTGAAACAAGAAATAGAAGTAGATTCCAACATGGCTGATATTTTCAAGGATTTAAAGTCAAAGGAAATCTTTCTGAGAAATTCCCCCAAGGTATGTGTATTTTTTGGCTTAGGATTTATTTTTGGTATAGACCATAGTTATAGTTATACTCTGACAGAGATAATACTATTCGAGTCGAGTTATAAATAAGATTATTATGAATGATAAAACTCTCTTTTTAAGTATAATACAATTGTATATTAACAATTTGAATTCAAAACCTTTAGTTTCTTAGAATTTGAGTTTCTACCTAACTTAATTTCAAAATCCAGATTTATTTATTACTTAGTATTATAACTATATCACTAGTTGATGTTAGATCTTGAATTCAACCAGTTTTCTTTACCAAGATTCTTTTGAGGTCAAATAAATCTCCATTGACGGATACCAATTGTGATTTGGTGCAGTTTGATGTGGAGAGGAGAAATGTCAACACAAGGGTAGAGATCTGCTGTGCAGGGAAGCCAGGCTTGTTGTTGTCTACAGTTAACACCTTGGAAACGTTAGGCCTTGAGATCCAACAATGCGTTATTAGCTGTTTCAATGATTTCACGGTGCAAGCTTCTTGCTCAGAGGTACATACATTAGATAGTGTTAAAATGAAAAGAGAATATACAAGTCCTATTTTATTATAGTGCATTCTAAAATTGAGATACAAAAGAACATGAGATGATGAAAAGTATGATTTGAGTTTCATTAAAGGATGGACTATTACTCTATTAGTACGATGGTTTTTTGGCACTGTCTAAAAATTCTTTGTTGTAGTTGTTGTGTTCATGCCTATATGATATTTTTGTTGAACAATTGAGTGATCAATTTTGTTATTTGATAGGAAGTGAAGCATGACACAGTTATGAGTTGCGAAGATATAAAGCAAGCACTATTCAGAAGCGCAGGATATGGAGGAAGATGTTTATGAGAATAGAGAAAAGAGGTGCAAAGCAAGTGCAATTTAGCCATAGAAGAGAGTTTTTGAGTTTCTGAATTCTGATAGTGATGTCCATTGATTTATAAACCAAAGCTGAATTTCTTTTTTCTTAATGCATGATAATAATTGATCTCTTCAGCAGGAACATTGTTGTAACATCCTTCAAATGGAAGAGAAGTCCATTAATTTATCAGGGTGATTGTCTTAACACAAAAGCCATTATATTGAATTTTCAGAATGTGATGTTGGAGATCAAGTCATATAACTTATGATTTGTTTCTTATATCATACAATATATTTCGATTTTAAATGACTATTATTTATTTATATAAAATTTATGTTTCTCATTCTTACAAAATATGCCTTTTATATGTAAAAGAAGCATATTAGTTGAGTGATTAATAAAATTAAAATTAATTGAACTAATCTTAATAGTTCATTGGTAGTATACAGTGAATATATTATAGTTTAAGAATATAGATATACATATATGGAGGGTCAAGGCAAATTAAAGTGCAACTGCAACTGCAAACATAACAAGAGAGTAAAGTTCCAGATTTTTGTCTCTATTCTTTTCACATGCCTTTTCAATTTCTCATTTTGTACAACCTCTATGTGTAAAATTATAAAGTACAGATATTTTCCTATAGAATGATGTGACAACGATTAATCTCAAATCTCAATGTACCAAATGAATAACTTGCAGTTTAATTTTGTACCGAGGAGAAGCTAAGCAAGTAAGCATCTAACGGCTTTAAATTTTTAAACCCCCTTCATTTATTATTGAATTTAATTTACATGTATCATCATTATTAGTAGAATATATATATATATATATAAATTAAACCCTAAACCCTAAATATATATATATATATATATATATATATATATATATATATATATATATATATATATATATATATGTATTTACTAAAAAGAATATACTTTATATCCTAGTTTAATTTAATGGCCATTCACTTGTATGATGAAGTATTTTTACGTTACTAATCAATTATAATTCAATATTAATATGATTTTTTAAGTTATTTAATAACATGATAATTATATACACAATAATTTGTAATTAGATGATAGTGTAAAATGAATATATAATTTATTTTCTCTTATTAGTCCTTCATCCTATTGTTAATATGTGTAAAATAATTTTACATGAATGATATATATATATATATATATATATATATATATATATATATATATATATATATAAATTAAGCTCTTTATTCTTTAAATAAAAATTATTAATATGAAGGGACAAAATATGTATAGTTGAAATTTAAACGGCAGAAGTTCACGATCCTTGAATGTCACAGGAGATGAGAAAAAACCTAGGAAGTTTATTTTGAGCTATTTTTCTTCCGGTAAAGAGTGATATATATGCATGAAAAGAAGGAAAAGGAATGAAATTTTAAAAAGAAAAATACTCATTATTCATATATTTTCTTTTACATTTTACTTTCAGCTCATTTTCTTTTTTCTTCATTTTTCATTCCATCATATCTATTATTTTCACTGCAAAAAAATTATTATATAGTGACACACACCTTATAGTAACACTATACATGTTACTAAAAATTACTTTTACCCATACAATAACTACAATATATGTTGGTATATTATTAAAAAGTGTGGGTATAGGCTATAGTGACACAAAAAATATATTGTTAAATTTCATTCAAAATCAATATTAAAATTGTGTGTAACTATATGTCAAATAGACATATACCTACATATATTGTACCTATAATAACACTTTTTGTATGTTATATATTGTACCTATAGTGACACTTTTTGTATGTTATTGTATGTAACATTTCTTGTAGTGTTTCTTTTTCTATTTTTTTTTTGTCTCTTATTCCCACCCAATCCATCCTATTTTTGGATTGTATAATAAAAGAAAAGTTTACTGCAAAGACAGATAAAATTAACGGTGGTTCTCCTTTAGTCTTTGGCACACTCAAACAAAAAAAAAATATTACAACCATGAACTTGAATAAAAAATGCATTGAAGAAACTCCTCTGGAAAAAAAAATAGACGAACTGTTGAAATTTTGTGGATTATCAGTGTATAATTATTGGATAAGTTTCTTACCATAAAAATCATTTTTGCAGTATTTTTAATTTATGAATATTTGTTAATTGAGTTTATATAATCTGGTGTGTATATGATGAACCGAGCCTTCAATTGATGTCCAAAAGAGAGGTAAATGTATTATCTATATATATATATATATATATATATGGTTGTTATAAAATTATTGTTTTAGAGTTTATTTAGATACACGCTATAAATATTTTTGAAGATTTATATATTGAAAATAAAGAATATTTTTCAATAAAAAAAATTCTTAAAAATATTTTTAAACTTATATCTAAATAAATTTTTAAACAATTTTGGAAGACCCATGTGATAAACCTGTAGCCAATAAATAGGGAGAAATTCTCTCTCATTTTTTTGCATACGGTTTCGGATATTGATCAACAATCATGAAATCAAGATCTCTAATGCTAAATCAAGATCGTCAATATGGACTAATTTATTATATGATATGAACATCATAATTGAGCTGTGTATTTTGTAAAATCTATCAATAAGTATCATATGTGTATGTTGTGGCTGTTTTGTGTTAGAATAATGTTAAAAAAATTATAGTTGATAAACTTTATCCTTTTCCTTATTTTTATTTTTGGCCAAATTAGACCAAATAATTTAGATTTTTTTTATCATATAATGTTTGTGATGTTGTGTGCCATGTACTTTCAAAAATTAATAAGTAAATTTTGAAAAGGTCAAGAACTTTGTGTGTGTTTAATCTTCACCTAATTAATTAAATATTATTCTTGTTCGGAAAAAATATGTTTGTCTTAGTTGCAATTTTAAAAAAATGTTTTGAGGATTTTATTAAAATATTTATTTCTTTAATAATGTACCCAAAAAAAAGAAACAACCAAGTTAATTGATTTTTTTATTTTGAATAATAATTGTGAGTTCCTTTTTACAGCAGTCTCTATTGAATTTCTAAAATTAAAATATTTACTTTAGATTTCTCTTTTGTATTTTTTTATTTATATTTTTACTAAATCCTAAAAGAAATATCAATCTCAAACATTCAAATATAATTAATTGTCTATATTTCAATTCTTACATTGACAAAACTTCCCATTAATTTGATATCATACCTATCTTACTGCAGCTAAAGCCAAATGCATGTCCACAAGAACTTTACATAGTTCTCAAGCCCGAGTCATCAAAATTAGATTGTACTCCAATTCCATTTATTATTAGTGTTTATTTGGATTTTTTTTTTTATAAATGCCCCTAACATAAAAATAAAATAAAGCTTTTCATAAACGAAAACTAATTTAAGTATTAGTTTATTTATTGAAGTTTGCTCTTATTAAGTTTTTCAAAATTTCATTTTTAATTTATATATGAATTAACAAGTCCAAGATACTCAGAAACATATAACTTATTGTACTATATGTTTATATAGTAATCTGTCTTTTGCGTGAAGATTGTACATGCATATTATTTCCACTTCATCCATATATATTGATATTCCATTTTCACGTTCTGCATATTAAATTAAAGAAATTAATGAACATGAATACATCCAACCAGGAAGCTGCCAGATCGAGGAATAAATTAAAAAGAATGTACTTGGATCCACAGGATATAACATGATTACCCTTGTATTCTGCTGGTAAAATCAGTGTCTTATCCAATCATTCTTTTGTTCGATATTTTTTTCCTCAAAATAGCACTTATAGGAAGTTGCTCAGCTATATGTTCTATATTTGGTGATGAGAATCTTTAGGATATGACCAATGAATTAGCCTCAATACTTTGTAGAAATGTTATATCAAATTCATGTCATTACATAAAGCCACCAAGACGGTAAAAAGAAGCTCGTATATGTATAATTCATGAATTAATTACTGGTATCGTTGGATTCAATTTGTATTATAGAGGGAAAATTATCACCTGAAGATAAACAAACGTAAAGTATTTGGATGAAGGATCGATTAGTTTAGTTGAGGTGGTAATGATGATGATTCAATGATTTATTTAAGATTTATTTCTTATGTATTAAATTTCATAGCACGTTTGTGCAGCCAAAAAAAATTCATAGCACGTTATAAGTCGATGTGCCTATGCATAAATGATGACCGGGAGCGGCCAAAGTATATTATATAAGTGCAATAAAAACCTTTTGGTATGTTTGATATGTGGCATTATTGTTTGAAAGTGGAAAGAGAAATGATATGAAATTAGTTTTAAACTTTAGAAGGAACATATGATCTTGTAATTAATTATATATACATGGTGGAAAGTATATATAATTTTTATATATACGAGAATAATTACAAGATATCTTGTAATAATTTTTATACTCAATTTTAATACTTAAATTATATTTTGTAATAAAATTATTGTGATTGTTTTATTATTGTTGTCATCATTATTATTACTATCGTTATCTCACGTCATTGTTCCTATTATCATTTTTATTATTATTTTTTTTTATCATTACCATCACTACTACTATAATTACCATCATATCTATTACCAAAATGACAATGGTTTAATGATTATAATGATGGATGTGTTGCTGATGTGAAAGCGTTAATTATAGTCACATCACAATAAATATAATTATAAAGAATATTAGTGGTCACCACTCACCAATATTCTTCCCAACCTTAATGAAACAAGAAACACTCAAATTGACCCCTAAATTTGTAAGATATTGTCATATTGATTATTGAAATTAATATATATATATATATATATATATATATATATATATATTTAAAGATAAAAATAACATTAAGTAATTAAATATAAAAATTTATTTTGTCATTCTGAAAATTTTATTTATAAATTTCTTAATTTTAGAGATTAATACGACGAAAGGGTTACCAAATCACAACTCTTTATTTTTATTTTATTTTTGCCTCTTCACTTTTCTCTTTAGATTTTTTTCTTCTTCATTGAGAAGGGGTCAATTATTCGTTGCATATAATTTTGTCCGTTGTAGCCCACAATTCTATTGGGCCAGGAATGCCCATATCCATGCCAAAGATCATACAGAAAACTTTTAGAAAGGGTTTGATAGTAAAAAATAAAAATTAAAAAAAATTACACTGTCAATATATAAAATTAAACTCAAAATTTTAGCAATAATTATCATGGCAAAAATATTTCTTTTTGTATAATATATATTGTCATATGTCAAGTACTTTATTTAGTTAAAAAATATAAAGCATGCTCAACAACGAAGGTGTCTCTTTTCTTTGTGTGGTGCGAGGTTCTACTTTCTGATTATGGAATGCACTACAGCCCAAAAAGCAAGTTAATAAAACTCTTTACATGTGGCAATTTGATTTTGATAAAGTTAGGTTCAAAATTATTTTGCTTTCCACATAGGAGTTCCAATTTTGATGTTGACCTCTAGACCTAATGTAATGTTATTGCCCCTTTCGATAGAGCCCACTTAAAAATTAATTTGATGTTGCATTGTATAAAAAGTATGTGAAATCCACAGGGATCAAGTCATTTACTAGCTGCTATTAATTAATAATTTTTTAAATTTTCCTTTTATAACTTTATATTTTTATTTGATTAGTTTAAATTTTAAAGAAATTGTAAAGTATAGCTTTTCTTTTTATAGGTTAAAAAAATATAGAATAGAAAGACATTCCTAATACTACTAAGTAGGGTGTCAATAGCATATTAGGGTTGTCAACAAAGACTCATTTAGAGGATTATTACACATGTTCAAATTTTGAGTAGTTTCATCCGATTATAATTATTCAATTAGCTCTTAAGTATGAAAAGTTCTTCTCGAAAAAGATTGTCTATCAACACAAAAATAATGAGATAAAATATACTTCATATTCGATAGAAGACTTCTTTTTAACCATGTTATATCTAATCAGAATCAAATTTATCTATGAATCTCATTAATTTATCAAATGAGCCATGATTATTAATGTATATGTTTATTAATTTTTTAAAAAAAGCAAAAATTACTTTTAATTTCTCTAAAAAAAATTATAGTTTTTTAATCTTTTAATTTTATATTAAATTAGTCTATCTAAAAATAAATATGTTAAGATCTGTCATATAAATAAGGGTCGTATTAGGAAAAACTCAAGTCCCACATCGACTAGAGATTAGGCAATTGAATAGTATATAAGTGGAAAGCAACCCTCACCTTACAAGCCGGTTTTGTAGGGTTGAGTTAGGCTTAATCCACTATTCTAACATGGTATCAGAGCCATTTAGATCCACTTTAAAAATGGGTCACCCACCATTGATGCATGCCTCATAGGTGTGAGGGGGTGTATTGGGAAAAACCCAAGTCCCGCCAATCCTATATCATTAAAAAGGGCCAGTGTATTGGGAAAAACCCAAGTCCCGCCAATCCTATATCATTAAAAAGGGTCACCCACCATTTATCCACGTACCAAGCCTGATAGTGCTGGACGTGAGGGGGTGTATTAGGAAAAACCCAAGTCCCACATCGACTAGAGATTAGGCAATTGAATAGTATATAAGTGGAAAACAACCCTCACCTTACAAGCCGGTTTTGTAGGGTTGAGTTAGGCTTAATCCACTATTCTAACAAAAACTCAAGTCCCGCCAATCCTAGATCATTAAAAAGGGCCACCCACCATTTATCCACGTACCAAGCCTGATAGTGCTGGACGTGAGGGGGTGTATTAGGAAAAACTCAAGTCCCACATCGACTAGAGATTAGGCAATTGAATAGTATATAAGTGGAAAGCAACCCTCACCTTACAAGCCGGTTTTGTAGGGTTGAGTTAGGCTTAATCCACTATTCTAACATGTGGATCTCAACATATTTTATTTTTAGAATGATATAGACTAAAGATATAGAACCTATTAACAATGACCCATACCTTTATTTTTCTTCTTCAGCCCTTTTCATTTCCTCCAATCAATTTAAATGACTGAACAAAGTGAACCTAAGCCATCGTAATTCATTTTCCAATATCCATCTTTAACAATATTATTGGTAAAAACAAGTCACTTTTTGACTGTGTGGGTGAAAAGCCATTTTTCCAATTTTTGTTGTGTGATTCGCGTGGTGAAGCAAGAGAAACCTTTATAAGCAACCGTGCTTAACAGCAATTCGCCACCTATCTCATCAAGGTCACTGTAGGGTAGTCCACACATTATTATATTCTACCAATGACTCACCTGGGAAAGCAACCCTTAAAAGTTATGTAAGGCTTTTGTGACTACACGATAGATTGTAGGTCATAGTGCCATCTCTCTGAGATTTACTCTAACTAACAAGTTTCAACAAGGCTAATGTGCTGTCCAAGTGTGGAGTAGTATTATTATTGTACCCACAAAAATTGAAGAATGTTAACTGAATATGTTCAAACAACTTTCCTTTTTGTGTTTCATAATTAAAGGAGTGATGTTAACCACAATATGGTGGAAAAGCCTCACTTGTTCCATCATTGATTAATTAATGCAATTGCAATGCATGTTCATGAATAATTGAGTTGAACAGGAGATTGATCAGTTTTGTTTGAATTGAGACATATTATAATTTTATAATAGATTCAACTTTAAATACCAACAAATAAGTAGTTCGAATAAAATTAAGATAAATTTCTTTAAGTAATGTCTCGGTATTAGAGTTATGTGAATAGAAAAATGTAATTAGATAAAGAGATTAATGTAAACATGATTAAATAACTTTTTGTGAAAATTAGTTATCATTGGTGTAAAATAATGTTTTTATGGCAGAGATTTTATGTCGGATGTATTTCATATATTATAGAGTGTGACACAATGATAAAATTGTAATATATATGTGTTAATCTTTCTATGTTGAGTGTAAATATGATTGACATAGAATGTGTTTGAATGAGTTAACAATTGACTTTTTCTTAAATATTTTACATAGATCGGCCCATATAGACCGATCCACCTTAATCCGCTTTAAAAATAGGTTAATCCAACTTGACTCACTTTTGATTTTTCAAAATTTTCCTAGCCCGGCCTGACCCACCACAAGGTAGGTTATACAGACCAGCCCACCAACCCACCAAATTAAAAAAAAATTAAAAAAAATTAAATTTTAAAATTAACATAATAGTTATAAATTAGCATCATTAATAGTCATAAGTCATAACTCATCATACACAAATCATGATAAAAGTCCAAAATAAAAAATTTCAATGTCTCATCATACATAATTAACTATAAATTATAATCAAATTTTAATTGTAAAAAAAAAGGTGGGCTGGTAGGCTGCCCGGCCTACTATGGGTTCAACCAAGGTGGACCGAATTTAAATATATCCACTTACTATAAATTTTTTATTTATTTTGGCCCAACCCAGCCATTTTCAAGGTGGGCTGGGTTGGCCCACAGGCCTAGACCCATTTTGACGACTCTATATATAGGCAAGATAATACCTAGCATAAAATGTATCTTTCTATGTTGGTGAATGTTTTACACCAATAACATAATTAAAAAAAAGAAGTCTTTACATAAATGAAAAAAAATAAGCAGTTAAAATTTTCTCTAGGGTGATTTTTATTTTAAAATTTTTAGAAAATAGAATTAGTTTTTAGTTTGTCACTTTAGTTTTAAAAATTTATTGTTAATTTGATAATTCTTTTATAAATTTCACTAAACAAACATGTGACTCTTCATATTATGATGACACAATATGAAGAAAAAAAAATATTTTTTCTCGTATAACTCTTTTTTAATAGATTAATTTATTTTAGAAGTAAAATGATACTTCTAACTGTGACTCTATACTTAAGACAATAATCAAAGTTCATTTTTCAATTAAGGAAATAATTGTGAAAGTGTTAGCTATTTATACTAACATCTTCTTATAAATAAAAAATTATAGATTTTTGCAAGTTAAACTTACATTGTGCTATGTTTGAATCAAACAAAAGAGAATTAGAGATTTAATTTTAAAAAAAAAATCTTACATTTCATCAAGTGAGTTCAGAGTAGGTAGGTCATGTAAAAAAGTCTATATTCAACTTGCCTTTTTAAAATGAGACCTATAATCAGATGAGTTCAAAGTAGGATTATTGTGGCTAAGAATTTGACCACAGTTATATTAAATTGAAAATGCTTGAATTTATCATATGCTCATAATTTAAAACATAAGCTCAACATTTCATCGGACTAGTTCAAGTTAGGTCACTCATGGATTTAATGCAAGTTGTGGTTATAATAGGTTTAGGGTATAATTTAAACTTTTAAAATGAAGCTTAAGCTCATATTAATGAACTTTATGCAAGTTGAACCTAAATTGAGCTAAAAACAATCATATTTAAGTCATGTTAGAAAAATCAATGTCCAAACTCAACATTTCATCAAATAGGTGTATGTCAACTTAATGCAAGTTATAATTGATTGATACAAATGGAAAAAAGTTCAATATGTGTTTTAAAATGGGATGCAAGTTTAATGAGAACCAATTTTTTTTATGGGTATTTTGCAAGCTAAGCATTGATAGAGACATTATTGAATTAGGTAGAGCATAGAATTAACTTTATTTCAAAATTTAAGTTTAAACCCTATATTTTATCAAGCAAGTTTAAGTTGTGTTTGTCACAAACTTGATGTAGGATGTCGGTTATATAGAAAGTCAAAAACCAAAAGTCCATTCAATTCAAACTTTTTAAATGAAATTTAAGCATGATGAAAGCTTAGTTGATATTGATTTTTAGTATATGTCCAAATCAAAATATGATTGAAGTGAATTAAAGGCTTTGGTTTAATTTGTATTAAAAAATTTAAAATTTAATTTTACTTTCATCATGCAAATCCAAGTTAGGTTAGTTGAACCATCCGTTTTGCCACCTTTAGTGAGGATTCAACATGAGATATAGAAGACTAGACAAGAAGTGAAAGTTGATCGATATTAAAAGAAAGGATCAATTTTAATATTTAAAAATGAATTCAAATAAGAATATTTTAGCATTCTTGCAAATTTTATTTAAATCTTTGTCCACGATCATTTATTTTAAATAATTATATTTATAAACTTAGAATTTTATTATTTGAGTTGATAATAAGTAACTGAATTTCTTGTATTTTTTTTAGAAACTATGTAACATTATGTGAGTAATAACTTTTCAAGAACTCTTTGAATGTGATGTATAAAATATCATTTTATTTTGATAGCCTGTTTGTTCATTCATGAACAAGTTTATATATATATATATATATATATATATATATATATATATATATATATATATATAATAAAAAAATTATCATATAATGATACACACTCTATAATAACATAATATTATGTTATTAAAAATCACTTTTATCTATATAATAAATACACTATATAGTATGTTATTAAAAAATGTGAATATAAGTTATAATAATACACATAATATATTATTAAATTTCATTCAAAATCAATACTAAAATTATGTGTAACTAATAACAATTTTTTTTAAAACAATTAGAATTTAAGACAATATATGAATTATCAAAAGTTTCCACTAGATTAACTCTAGACGACTAACCACTCTCTTGTAATAAAATAGTTACTCTCCGAACATTTCATCTTTTAAACAAAATGATCACAGCAAAAAAAAGTGCATTTTTTTTTTGTTGAAAAAAAAACTAGTTAGCAGATTTTATTTTATTTTATTTTTAATTTTGATTTGATAGTTAAGAGAGATTTTGTGAGCTATATGATCTCCAAAACCAAAACTAAGGTAGGCATTTTGTAACGAAAATTTGTATTTAAAAGGAAAATTGAAAAAGAAAAAAGAAACACTTGTATGCAAAAATAAAATATGATAACCTATGATGATAAAAAAAAAATAATAAACAATAATTAATCGCTTGGACATAGATACATCAGTTCAACTTTTTTGCTTTTCTTTAAGGAGTTGCTTTGGATCTATTTTTGACCATGAGTAGCCCACTCACGAGGCACACTTATTCCTGTTAATGTCTTGGGCCCATCTTTGATCTTTGTAGGTAGGCCCGGATATTCTAGAATCTTCAACATTAAGGCAACTTTGTCCATTGCATTAAGATACCTCATACCAAAAGAAGCTTTGCAATGATATTTAAAAGTATACTTCATATTTTGCCCACAGCAAACACAAACACTACGGTCTTGTTGAATACAAGCCAACAAATATTCCTAAGAAATGTATTCTAACTTAATAATAGTTTGGAATTTGTTCATTTTGATATGGAGTTTTCTTCATCATCTTTAACAATTGTGACTTCTCTTAGTGAGAGGCGCTCTAATATTCAAATTTAGGAAACAGTTTTATTAGAGCATGTTGTGATGAAGAAATGGGGTTTCATGATTTGAAAATCAGACATTCCTGACAGAGAGGCTTGTAGTTGGTCCCTCACAATTGAGTGAAGGGGGAAAAAAACCATTTTGGAGGCATAGTTTGAGCATGATCATGAAGTTCTTAATGACAAGGTCCCTGAAATCCTTAAGATGTTGAATGGGGGCCTTGGTAATTGTGCCTTCAATGTAAGATTGGTCAAGAATAGGACTTGAAAAAAAGTTTGAGTGGAAGGAAAAAAAATTGACTTAGAGTCATGATTAACTACCTTTTTCCTAACATGCCAAAATTATTTTTTCACATAAAGGTATACAACCACACAATTCTTTTATTCAAACCCATTTTAAATCCAATTCTATAAAATGAATTCAATTGTACTAAAATATACACAACACAACCAATAAGTTGCTGTTCTGAGTGATATTGAACTTGATTTTTTTAAATAATATCTTTAATATGAATCTTTATGTATAAAAGAAATGTGTTTGAAAAAAAAAAAAGTTGGACAAATTTTCAAATAGATATCAATTATTAATAAAGTTGATAGATAGTATTGTTTATCAAAAATACAAACATGATAACTTAAGCATTTCATTAAAGTGTATAACCATTTTCTTTACGTACAAAATGAAAATTGAAAAATGTGATCATTCATTCACTCAACAACAGACTCATATCAAGTTCAATAATAAATGTCACTCTCCACAGTTCACCCACTAGCAAGCACACCCCACCATCAACTACCTAATCTAAAGCAAAGGTGCCTCACTTACTCCTTATTTAAACATTCCATGGTTTCATTCATCATTCAGGTGCTATGAGAAGAGATACAACAACAATAACACAAGAGTGAAGAAATAATGGAGCTTCAGGACACTGCTGCAACCCGTGTGTCAATTGGTTTCCCTCTTGGCTTAGCCCTTCTCTTTGTTTGTTTACTCTTCATTTGTGGCTTCTTCTGCTGCTGCTTGCATTGGAATAGGCTTCAATCATTTCTTCGGTCTCATGGAATCATCAACCCTCAAACTTTGGAACATACTCACATACAAGCAGAATTGGCTTCCCCCTATCAGAAACCAGCTTTTCCTGTTGTGGTAATTACTTCCCTTCCTAACTCCCAAAAATCTATATCTATATATTCATATATAAACACGAATCTTAGTCATATAACCAAAAGAGTTTACTACCGATACAATTACAGTGTAAAACAGTTTTACATAGTTAACAAATTACAAGTTTATTATAGATGATAAGTTTGTTGACTTTTTACAATCATTATCTTAAAAATTATACACTTTAATTTCTTATTGATTGATTGTATAAAACTTTTTATACCGATAATGTTTCACCATTAAACCTCGACTAAAATAAATGATCATAAAATTTCACTTTCATATATTGTTAGTGTAAAAAATCATATCAAATACAGTTTTTAAAGTAAAAGATTTTTTAGTCACACATGATATGGTTTCTAATTGATTGACACAGTAAAAATTTGTACCTTAATGATGAAGGAAAGTTAGTAATTACTTTAAATCAAGATTAATTTTATTGAGAAAAATTTTTTCATGGTCAAGATTAATTTTTCTCACCACAAAAGATTGAGGAGATTGAATTTTATGGTGAGCAGATGATGAAGCAGAATTATGCAAAGAGCTTGCCTGTGCTGATGCCAGGGGATGACATCCCAAAATTCATAGCCACAGCATGCCCATGTGAGCCTCCAAGAGATGAAAGGATCACAATCCATGTGCAGAAGGAAGCAGCCACTGATTTTTAGTGGCAACTAAAAGGGTTTATGGTTTGAAGCCAAACAAAGCCTTGAAGAATTCAGGGTAATATAAGTATATATTGGTACATAACTACATATATCATGGAACTTCTCAATATACATCAACGGCTAAAAGCTCTTTGATGGCTTTGTGAGGAGTTGGATGGTGGATCAAGAGCAAGCACACTGAATTAAGGTGTCATAATAGCTTTGTGTTGAGTGAGATGATGAACCAACCAAGCACAATGAAGGTGCTCTAAGAAACAAAGTCTAAGGCCCCCATTTGATTTTTTGTCAGAATGGGAAGAAAAAGGTTGAAACATCAACCTGCCTCTTTTTTTTTTTTGGAAGCTGATTGAAGGGTGCTTTTTATCTCTTTTTTTGGTACAAGATGCATTTTATGCTTTTTTTTTTGGGTACAAGGATGAATTTTATCTACTCCTTTCAAGTTCGAACTAAAGTTTTGAATCTTGAGCTTATTGAAATAATTTATGAATTTGAGTTTTTTTTTAATTTGTTTAATTATTTTTTAATGAATTTTATTAAGAGTAATGTGACTTCTCTTAAAGTTTCATGAAATTACACATGTCATTTCTACTTTTTGTATTGTTATACTAATTTTCTTAATTGTTTGAAAAAAAATATGTAAAAAAATGTCTGAAAATTTTACATTGTGTCCTTGTAAGAGAGGTTGTTGTAAACATTAAAAATCAAGAAAGTTGTGTGTAATTTCAGTAAATCTAAGAGGTGTATTTTTTTAATTCAAAAATTTTAAGAGATGATAGTATAATTTGCTTATTTATTAAAATAATCTCCTTTATAGTTATGAGTCAGGTGAGTTGTGCAATGTTGGTTAGTAATTGTAATATAAATATATAGAATTTTAGAAAATAAATACAAGAATATATATATAATAACAAAATGCAAAAACAATGCTAAATATACTTAATCCAATAGTATTATGAAATACCCAAATCAGCATTTGAATTTCAACAAAAAAAAAAAAAGTTACTTAAAAAGTTGTGAGGGTATGTGCTCCATATATAACATGAAGAAAATATCATTTAAATTATTAGATAAACAATTATTCTAAAATAATTATAATTTATACCTACATTATATTAATAAAATACAGCAAGTCTAATATTAGAATTCATATAAATGTGAATATCTGATTGTTATTTATTAGAGTGTTTCTACTACTCATTTATATATATATATATATATATATATATATATATATATATATATATATATATTTTTTTTTTTTTTTTACATTAATGATGTCAAATTCAACTAACCTATCTCATCGTTTCTCAAGTATCAAGAAATTAATAAAAATAGTGTGATAAATTTATATATAAAAAGATGATCAATTGTCTGATAGAAACACTTTAAGGAATAAAAAATTAAAATAAAAGGTCAAAATTCTATTTTAGTATAAACATATTTAAATTATTGATTTGTTTTATTATATGAATATTTAACATATAATTACATACCGATCACTTAAACTTAAGACTATAAATCACTAGGGTTAGCATAGTAGTTAGGTGGGGAGAGTTTGAGATAGTTAGAAGTATGGGGACCTAGGTTCAATTCTCATTGCGACTATTTTTATAATCTTTCCTATTTTTACAAAAAAAAACTTAAAACTATTAATTGAGTCGAAGTAATCCGTGATAGTTAATTTACGAGTTTAGTGATTAAATTATTGGCTAAATTTTAATGTAATTAATAGTGAAATTCATAATATATAGCGTGTATGCTGATTCATGTGAGTGTTGTTTCATTGGTTGAAAATCAAGAATAGTAAAATTTACAAAAAGAAAAAAAAATTAATAGTCACATAAATTTAATTTAAAGATATTTAAATTCAAAAGAATTATGACAACAATTAAAAGTATAAAATAAATTAAAATTGGTATAAATAAAAATGAGATAAAAAATGCTTAAAATATAGAAGTATGAAATATCTCTTTATCTCTAGTGTAAAATAAGAAGAATTGAAAATGCTCACTTTATTTTGAGGTGAATTAAAATGGAAGAAAAAAGAAGAAAATTATATGAAGCAGTAAATATAATAAGTGATATAGAGGAAAAAAAAAATAAAAAAGTAAAATGAATAATTTTTTTTTAATATATATGTTTACAAATTAACCGTAAAATAATGTGTTGATGCCTTTAAACCTCACCATATGAAATCTCTTATTTTTTCTTTTAGTGGCATGAAATTGGCAGATAACATTAAATGTTAAAAATAAATGATTCACATAAAAACACTGGTATGAATAAAAAAACATTAATTTGGCATAATGATACAGTTGAAAACTTAAAATACCATGCAGTTTTAGATTATTATAATTTGTTATATATCAAAAAATAAACAATTCACATGAATAGAAGAATTAGCATAAGTTAAACGGGTATTAATATTTAATAAAATAATAATAATAATAATAAATATATATTATTTGTTTTGATCTCAAATTTGTTAACATGGCTAGAATCATTACATTTGAATTATTATTCATATTGATATTTATTAAATTATTACGACTTTATCATAAAAAGATGCAAAATAGCATAATATTATAAATTAGCACTGATCTCAACTCTTATATAATGTGGAATTTTTTTTACGTACCGAAACAATATCATAATTTTTTAATATGAAAAATAAAAAAACACACATTAATTTCTTAACATTCAAACTATATAAAAAAAATTCAAATAAAAATATATTATAATAGTTGAATTCAAGTTTTAACATATACATATCATCATTTATTAATATTTTTTTTTAATAATAATAAGTTTATATTTAAAATGATAAACTAAACAATAAAAATAATTTAAGTTGATTTTTTATTAAGAAAAATAAAATAAAATAAAATATTATTGTATTAAGAATTTTTTGTTGACATAATGTATTAAGCCCGTCCTACAAACTTTAGCAAAGGTACCAAAGAAGTGGGGATGGGAAGACAAAGTTATCAAAATTCAAAACTAAAGGCTGTACTTCCTAACTTCCAATTTCCAAATCTCTTTTCCATCATTACATTTGTACTTCAACAATAACCTTTTGCTTAAGTCTTAATTTTATATTTTTCTATAAATTAAATGCATACTTTCTATTTGCTATGAACCGTAGCTTTATAAAAGAACTTTTTTGCAAAAAGCAACTTAATTGATAGAGTACCACAAATTTTTTATATATAAACTTCATGCAAATTTAATTTTTTTTTTTTCAACTCATGGACAACAATGCCTAACAAAATCTCACCGAATTTTATTAATAAAGTAGAGAAAGAATTTAAATTAATTTTATAATTATTTTTTATTTATATATATTAATTTGTTTATATTATTAATCGTATAAAATCTTTGAAAAATTTATTCAAGTTAAAAATTAGATATCTCAAACATAAAATTTGTAAGATTAAATATTTATGAATGATTCGATAATAGTTTAATGCTAGATAATCTAATAAATTAAACAATAATTATTATAATATACTTTAATATTATCTTAAGGATGTGAACTTGACTTAATTTACAAAATTGGTTTATAAGATTAGAATTGTTCTTGACTTTTATACACTAATTCAACTTTATCACTAATTAATAGATATACTAATTAAAGTTTTTTTCTTTTTTAATTATTTTCATAGTATTGTGCATGGGACAAGTGGACAAATTTTTGTCCTATGATTACTAGTAACTAAATGTAAGACCTTTTTCATATTGTTTTGTTTTGTTCCATAAATATTTTAGAATTAAAATATACATAACATGCATTTTTTTTATGGTGGAAGTCAAAGAATATTGCGGATCATCACCAATGGAGAATTGCTAATTTGTTTCTGGTATTTTCTGTCAATAGAACTTCATCTTTTTCACTAATGCAGTTTGTGTTCTGGTGTCGAGTTCAGTGGTAATCTTGTGGTTTTAAAAAATTACAAATACCAGTAGTCTAATAAGAAAAATAAATTATTTCAACAAAAAGTGTTTGATGTCGACAGAATGCTTGTTTGAATATGCCAACCAAATAATTCAACAGACACGATTTTGCCAAAGATCGTTTGACATTGAAAAATCTTAAAGTTTGAGAGAAAAAGAAAGTGGAAAAGAGATTTGACAAGAAAAAGGTAAAGGAAAGAATTGATAGAGAAATACTGAGGTAAATAAAAATAAAAATTGACAGACAAATTGATATAAACTTAAATAAATTTTTTATGTTAAAAAATATTTTATATTTATATAACACTAATAATAAAAATATATACATCTGAACATATAATAAATTTATTTAATTAACAAAACTTTAGCTTGTAATTTAAAACTTGACCTACTTCCTAAACTTTAATTTTTTATTTATTTCTTTGTTATTATTATTGCTAGCATTGTTTATTTATTTATGCATTGGGAAAAGTTTGTTGAAATTTCTTTTTAGTCTTACACATTTTGTTCTCCCAACACATTTTTCTCCTTAATTATTTAATTTGCTTATTTATTTATATTTTCTCATCTATCTTGGTTTAGAAAAATATGAATTAGATCATTTTAAAGTTAAACTTCCAGCCCAAAGTCCATGGCCCAATCAGTGAGGGGTTACTCAGTTTTTTAGTTATGTAGTTGTTAGTTGGATTTTTTTAGGCTCATGATATATACACCTCCATTTTTATACAAGTACACCTCCTTTATTTTTTTAAAAAAATTATAAAACATTGTAATTTTTTTTTAAAATTTTTCTAATTTTGCACCTTCAACTTTTAATTTGCTACTTTCTTTTTTGCATACACTTTTTGTTCTCTTTCAATTTTCACATATTAACAAAATAGGTGGGATGAAAGAAAGGTAAGGAGGTACATATAAAAATTAAAATAAAAAAAAAGAAAAAATGTGTGAAAAAAGGTACTAAATAAAATGTTGTAGGTGTAAAATTTAAAAAAAAATTAATTTTTTTTTAAAATTTAATTATTTTTTTTAAAAGGAGGTGTACTTATAAAAAAAAAGAGGTGTATATATCATCAACCTTTTTTTAACAAACACGGCTTGTTGGATCCTGTCCTAGGTTTATCAGCCAAACACGCCCAGCCCAATATCACTCACGTAAAAGACCCACAACGCAGCCCAATATAACTGAATGGCCCAATAAAGTTCAATTTAACCAATTTTATCATCACCGGTACCACCAATTTTAGATGCAGCACTTTCAGTGTATATTTAGTTTAATTTTTTTAATTAATAGAAAATATCATAAGGACTATAACAAAGTTGGAATATAAACCTTACGTGTACTATTCTAAATCTACTACTAAATAATTTAGTTTAAAGTTGAGTAGAAATAATTTTGATAAAGTCGATTTTGAACTATAAAACATAATTAAGATGCGTACATAAATTATTAATTAGAATGTGTGTTTCTCGTTAAAAAATTATAAAAATCAATTTTCCAACTATAAAATAAACGAAGCCTTAATCTTTGTTTCACCAAAATAATAAATTAAAAAAAAACACAATAACCCCATTTTGAAACTAGATTTGAGTAATATTTTAATTGCCTCCATTTTAAACACCTACGAGAAATATACATAACACCAAATCTCTTACAACTTTTATGTTATTTTTAGCCGGTTAAGTAAAAGAAAAGTCTCACTTGCATGTGCACAACACATAACTATGTTCGAGATTGAACCTAAATTAAACTTGCAAAATTGACTTACAAACTGAATATTATTTATTTCTTATATACATTATTATAATTTTATCTTTAATTGATTTGAGATATCTAACTTATATTCATAGTTGGAATTCTTAATCTTGGATTGGGGACCATAAACTTGAACCTAATAACAAGAATATATAAGAAACCAATGGATGTCGACCTAAGGAATCCAATGCTGCAAGCTAAGGATATCCTAGAATATTATTTAAACTTGCTTATGTTGGCGCAAAGTAACTTTCTTTTTTAATTATAAAGTACGATTGATTTGTAACATTCATAATTATGGGCAAGAGCTAAAGGCTAAAGCTCTAAGGTACACGAGCAGAGTGTTATACCAATGTGTGGTGTGTGGGACATGAAAGGTCAGAGCCCAAATTAATTTATGTCTAAACCTGACCTTCAAATCTCTTCATTTTATTAAGTAGTCCAAAAAATTAAAGAAATAGCATCAAACTAAGAGTTAATCACCTATATATTATTAATAAAAAAACATTACACTAACAACTAATTATATTTTTTAATTGTGTCATGTCATTGTTAAAAATAAATGTATTTATAGTAATATGACACAATTAAAAGATATAATTGGTTATTAGTGTAAAAAACTTTACACTGACAATGTATAGGTGATTAACTTTCAAACTAATATGAACATATATATACATAGAACATCATTTGAGGTATATTTATGTACAAAGCATGAGAATGGTACTATTAGACTAATGTAATTGTCACACTTACAGTGAAGTCACCTTTGCAAAAAACCTATTATAGCCCCGAAACTTGGGGTGGGTGTCGTTGTGTTGTCTCCACTATGAAATTGTGATTGAAATCCTCCACTCCACCACCACGCCACTTTTGTAAGCATGCATGCTAGCTTTTTAAAGAATAGCGTGCACCACATCAAATTGACTTGTACATAGGTAACATTTAAGGTTCTCATCCAAGATTCTGTTATGTGCATCTCGTTGCTAGTGTCTTAATAGTGGATAACCAGCATCATATAAATCTGCATAGTCTTGTATTATCACAACACTAGAAAGTATCTAGTATATTGTACATTTGTACTCAACTACCCTTCTAATATATATTCATTTTTAATATAACACAGGATCCTTTATTGTTAACATATATACCAAAAAATAAAAAAACAAAAAAAAAACTCCTTACACTCTAAATGAAACATCTTCCTCATCACCAAAAAGTTCAGCAACAAAGTGAGAATTCTACTACTAATTTTTTATTCTCAAAACTATAAACTGAGTTTTAAGTAGAAAAAACATAAAAGATATACTTTATATGAAATTTCAAACACTGATTTATATTACATATTTACTTATTGAAGATATGATAGTGTACCATAAAAATTTTCTTGTGCCTTGCATGAATCCTTATTATTGAAAAATCAAGTCTTCTTTTACGTGATTTAATGTTCCAAATTCTAAGTTTTCAACAGTGTAAACTTAGATAATAATTATATATATCATGACAACAAATAAAATCTTACTATACTATTTAACTTTTGGCATGATCCTAAAGGTTAAACTTATCCAGTTTCACAAAAAGATTAAAATTATTAGATATACAAGTCCATTAATATTTAATCACATTATTAATGAACCTAAATATCATTGATTGGACTTCACAAGAAGTTATAAAAAAAAATTAACATTAATTAGTATAGTAACATAATTAATCATTAAATTTTTATGATAAAATTAGGAATTATGATAAAAAATTTATTATATATAGTAAACCACTACTGTCAGTCTGTCATTGTAATTCTTTAGAAAAAAAAAAAAAAAAAACGACAGTATACAGTGTCAAAACGTTTTAAATTTATGTTCCATATGCAACCTGATATTGTCTGTTATTATTATAAGATGTTACAGTTTTGATTATTAATTTAGTTCTTTTGATATTTTATATGAATGGTATATTGTTAATTATTAAAAATGTTTCTGAAAAATTTATCCAAATACACCTTAAGCTTATGAAGCTTATCAAGATGATGATGATGCCTTGTTTTCTTGTTGTGCACTTTCAAGTTGTCCCGTAAGACCCAAAAGCATTACATGAGGTTGTTGTTGAAGAGTCATTGCTGTCCACCTTGTCACAAGGTTAGAGTGCATGTGAAGATGCCTGCAAAGAAGAAGCTACTGTTTCCACAAAGTGTTGGATCGGAGCTTGATCTTTTAGCTAGGAAGGGAAGATCAAGTAATGCGTCAACAACTAAAACAATTTGCAAGGAAAAAAATTATTGCAAGAATTGTTATATACAATAACAAATAAAAAATATCACTATAGATATAATATATATATAAGTATAAATTTTTTTAACATATATGTACGATTTCAGTGTTAATTTTAAATAAGATTTAATAATATATATTATATGTCAATTTATAACGATTTGACAAGTTTCTCTCTCTCTCTATAAATATATGTGTATGTAAAATTTTTAATTAAAAATATAAACGTAATCCCTTAGTAGAACTACAACTAAAAGTTGTACACATACACACATATATATACAATGATCTAAACTAAAAATATAAATTTAGGTTGTCAGTCAAACAACTAATATATCCTAACCACAATACATAGCCTCCAATAAAATAAGTGTCATCTCCACATGACACTCCAACAACTACTCTCAATCCCTAATCTTGTCTTGCTACTATATAAATATATGATTATCGTAGTCCAACAATAAGAAATTGCAAGAGTAAACTTAAAATACAGGGTAGCAAGTAATATAAAGTAAAATATCATTATATTATCAATATCATCATATCAACATGAATATGGTTGAATGCCTAACTTAGCAACACATTCAGCATGTCAACATATTATAGAGACAACACAACAACTTTACACATTCAACATAACTCTTAACATATTTTAACATATCAACATAGTATATAAACAATACAATTTGTCAACAATATAACCACATAGCAACTAAACAACACGTCAACTTATAACACAATACAACTCAGAGCATCGTCACTATATCAATTAAGAGATTTCTTATAATACAAGTGAGCAATGTAAGTGGCTTAATAAAAAAAATAGCATATAATGCATAACAACACAAGCATACACTTCAAACAACTCAAATTCAACATCAAAATTAATATGCAACCATCAATCACTCCAAATCATCCATCTTCCAAACAACATGTTCCAAATGAACCAACAATACAAGATAACTATTTCATATTCTTGGATTTGATCAAAATATCCACTACAAGATTAATTCCAACAAAAAATCAAAATCAATCCAAAAATATTAATGTACAACTTCCCTTACCTCAAATCACCTAAAATAGAGGTGGAAGAAGAAGAATGAGATTCCTCTAGGGGATCAACTCTGCACAACAACTTTAAGGACTTTAATTCTCAACTCCAAAAGTTTTAGATCTCTACACGGCTTCTCAAACTCGCTTTAGGCAAGTTTATATAATGTTCTCGTGGAATTAGAAGAAGAAAGCCTCTCTAACTCCATAGCTTTCTCTTTAACTTTTCTCTAGGCTTATTAAGAAATGAATTTATAAAGATCAAGTTTTAAAAAAAACCTTATATACTTTTTCTAAAACTTTGTCAATTTTTACCCTAACTCAAAACAACTATTGAACAACTAAATATACAATCAATTAGATTAATAAAACCAAGTATCAATAAAATTTCAGTGTTGCAACTATAGTTTGTAATTATACTTTTAAACAATATATCAACTTATATTATATTTATAGTGTAAATAAAAATAATTTTTAGTGACAAACATACACTATAAAATGCATATCACATGACAATTGCTTTTTGTAGTGAACATATTTTGGTTTCAAAATGCATGTTAAAAAATATCGCTATAGGTTTCCTTAACTAGGATTTAGACAAACCTAATTCTCAAATGTCTAATTTGTGGGTTATTAATTAGCTTTGATGGTGGTCGATTCAAGGAAGAAAAGGGTTTTAGGATTTGCCTGACTCTGAATTTCATTGTTGGGTCTGGCCCAATTTAACTACTCTAGTAACATTTTCTACTCCGTATGAGTTTCACAAAGGAAGAAAATAAAATGTTGAGAAGTTACTCATGATGACACATAACATTCACTTATTAAAATATTAACATATCTAAGAATGAAAAATTATATGCGTAAGACAGATAATTTGAGTCATTGAATATCCTACACTTATCATTCAATCGCTTTTTTTTTTTCCAAAAAAAAAAATTAAAAGATATTTTTCCTTATACAAATTACCTATATCTTCCACTACAAATTGTCACATTTAAGTCAAAGTTAAAATACACAATTATGTGAGCTTTTTTAAATAATCATGTGACTTTTTTTTAATGAAGATGTGATTTTAAAACATTAATATTGATTATCTAACAAATAATCCTATTGTGGATAATAATTTGAGTTTGTTTAAGTAAGATCGTTTTAAATAAAATGAGTATTTTATTTTTGATTTATAAAAGGAAGAAATGAATATGTTAGAGGTTTAATCCACACGCGTGCAGCAGAGGTTGACATAAAAAAGCAACAGCATGATCGCTTTTGAAAACAGTGATTGTGGGACCCACTCATTTAAAAAGATAGATCCGACAAATATGATTGGGTCGTGAAAACCACACCCAACTTATTTGTCGCCGTCTGCCCCCTCCAATCCTAAATCAAAACTAAAACCCGCTTTCTTGTCTCCCCCAACACCATTTCGCTTTCACTCTTTTTTTTTTAATATTTTTTTTTGTCTCCATCAACATTTTTTTAATCTTTAAATTATATTCTTTTTTCTTTCCTATCAAAGGTTTAATATACTCTCGCATTTTATTTTCCCCTGTTTTTGGAAAAACAAAATTCATTTGAACACCGAGTAGAAGCTGTTTTAAAATCTAATAAGAAAATACTCGTGGTTTAGAAAAGAAAACATTCGTATCTTCTTGGAGTAGAATAATAAATATTAAATATGTGTAGGATAGATATTTGTCCTCTTGGAAGCATAGGTATTTGTTCATTGGGGGAGGGTAACCTTAATCAATGCAGTTTTGAATGCAATGCCCATCCATTTTCTGTCATTTTTTAAAGCACCGAACTCGGTAATTAAGAAAATTGTGGCCATTCAACGTGGCTTTTTGTAGAGAGGTGTCGAAGATGGATCAAAGATTCCTTGGGTAAAATGGGAAACGGTGTGTAAGTCAAAAGATGAGGGTGGACTAGGAATCAAGGATGTCAGATTGTTCAATTGGGCACTATTAGGGAAATGGGTATGGAGGTGTATGCTCTCTCCAAGTACGATGTGGGCTAAGGAAGGTTCTTCAAGGTAGGTATGGGCACATTGAGTCCTTTTCTAAGACTTCAAATGTGGATAGGAGGGATTCTTGGTGGTGGAAAGATATAGTTTGGGTGCTTCAACAAGGAAATTTTTGGTTGGATGAAAAGATTGATCGTTGTATTGGTGATGGTACTTCGACCCGATTTTGGGAGGATAAGTGGATAGGTGGTTTATGCTTGTTGGATGTCTTTCCTCGTTTGTACTCCTTTGCCTTTGATCCGTTGTCAATGGTGGGGCATAATGGAAATTGGGAGGGATCTACGTGGCTGTGGCAGGTTAAATGGAGAAGAGAACCTTTTGTCCATGAAGTAGGGAGTGTGAATTCCTTACTAGAAATGCTTCAGGGACTACAAATTTTCTCTTCTAAACAAGATCAATGGAGATGGATTTGTGATAAGGATGGTGTATTCTCAGTGAAAAGTGCGTACTCTTGGCTGCAACGCTCGCTGAGTGGAGAACTTTCATATTCCTCAGATTTTCATCTAGTCATAAAAAGTCTTTGGAAATGCAAGGCTCCGATCAAGTGCTTGGTGTTCTGTTGGCAGGTGTTCATGAATGCATTCCCTTGCAAATCATTGTTACAAGTACGTGGTGTGGAGTTGGAAAATAATCTATGCTCTCTTTGCTCTTTTTTTATCGAAGACCATCTTCATCTCTTTCTAATGTGTCCAATGGCTTTTAATACTTGGTTATCTGTAGCTAAGTGGTTGGAGGTTGAGGTGGTCCTTCCAAATTCCCTAACTTCTCTCTATCTATACTGGACGAATCTTGGTATATATAAAAAATCCACGCAGTGTTTTAAAGTGGTTTGGGTGTCTGTAATATGGTCACTATGGCTTCATCGGAATGGTATAATCTTTCAGCAAGGTGTAATGGATTGTAAGGAAGTGTTGGACAACATTAAACTGCGGTCATGGAAGTGGATTAAAAGTTCTGTCCCAGATTGTTCTTTTAGTTACTCTAGTTGCTATTTCAGCCCACGTTTGTGTATTTCATAATTTTGCTTAGATTTTGAACTCTTCTGTAATGGGTTGGAGTACCCATTGTACTCTTTATAATTAAAATCTTTTTGCTTATAAAAAAAAAATAACATGACTTATTGTTTGGGATATTGTTATTTTTTGTAACGTTTAACACGGGATTAGATAAAAGAAAGAAATTAGAAACATTAAAAATGAGAAAAGAAAAAAAATTGTTGAAACGAAATAAAATGGGAGTCAACTTTTTTTTTTCTCTTCAGAATTTAGTTTTAAAATTTTTTCTAATTCATTATCACCAAACCAACACCAATAGTATAATGTTTTCTTCAACTATCTTATTTATTTATTTATTTTAACTCTATTTCATTGACACAAAAATAGTAAAAATGATTCTAGTATTGTTTTCATCGCCTATTTTATTTTGATCATATATTATTAGTATTAAATATTTATTAATTTTGTTAATAACTTGTTTTTATTGAGAAATTTGATTGATCACCTTAATGAGATCTCATCTCCAAACTATTTTTTCTTTCATACGAAATTTTAACTCAAAATATTACTTAAAGAGATTGAGTTCAATACCATTTCATGTATACTTTCATGTTTAGTTTTGAATTTTAAAAAATCAAAAGAAGTTTCAATTGATGACTTTCTTTTAATAAACATAAAAAGAAATTGACAATCTTGTTTTTATTTATTTTTGACAATTTGTAATTATAAAATTTAAAACACCTTTAAAATGAAATTTTAACTTGCTTTTAATGTAATTTTAATATATGTATATATAATTACTTTTATGATTTTAATATAAAGAGGTATCAATACTCTTTTATTTTAAGGCACATAAGGAATCACCAATACTTTGGCCTAATGTGTCACTGTCCATGTTTAGTTTACCTCTTCAGTTGTGATACACCACCTAGAGAAAGAAGATAAATCTTGAGTGTGTTTCCGAATATGCCCCAAGCAAATAAAGGGTCCTATGGATATGTCCTACCCATATATGTGAAAGTAGTGGGTGGGGCATCCTTATAGAGGCTATACATGTGAATATGTGGGGGGTATATATGGTAATAAAAGTATCAAGTTGTGTATAATACTAGGGAGGTTGGTGTAGATGGAAAAGGGAATCTTGAAATAAAATAAAAAGGGTAATGAGTGGATTGGGTGAAATTATTGATATAATTTTCAGTATTTGGTTCAGCATGCCTTGTTTTTCTTTGTCCTCATAATCACAATGTTCCTCTCTTTCTGGTATGAGTCTTTTTCTTTTTTCGCCACGGCAATGAGAAAGAACGGTACAAGTATATAATACTACTTATTGAAGACTGGAAAAAGAAAATTTAAAAATAGAGCAGCATAATAAAATAGAAGGATGTGGACAACATCATCATTACATTGGCTAGGAGTGTTTTCAAATAGTCTAAACATATTTTTAGAGGGTAACGAAGTCATTTTGTATTTATTTAATTCACAAAAAATGACAACTCTTTCTTGTTTGAATAATGTAAGAAAAATAAAGAAGAGAAATTGCACAAAATGAGAAGAAAATTATAAAATTTCTTGTTTTCTTTGATTTACTTTAATAAACGATTTATCTTATTTTAAACAAATAGTTGTTTCTTTATAACATTTTAAGGAAAATTTAAAATTATTTATTTATTTATTCAAATATTCTTATTCCCGACAAGGTTATTAAAGTACCATTTTTCCGGTTGAAGTCAGATCAATGGACATCTGAAAATAACATGTCACTAGCATGTACTTAATTACCATTTACCAATGGAATAGAAGCATGCAAATAAATCTTTAGCATGCCACCATATATTTCACTTTGGTCAATAATCATATACTATCATTTTCTACTTTTTACCATATTCCGTGGTACCAATGTCCATAGTTTGGCAGAAAAAAAAAAGTTTATATAAATGCTATTTAAAATAACTAATCTGTTTTAAACTAGTTGATGATCTAGTCATAAAGGTTTCTACCCTAATATCCTAACCAACATTCAACTAAAATCCAAAATATCTATTGACATTGTTTTATGAGTCGATATCCACTCCTTCAGCTGAGTAATAAAATTTCATTTTATTAAAAAATTTGAAAAAAAAATTCGTAAATTTCGATATTTTATGTGTGTTAGTGGTCTATATAATCTCTATTTTGTTTTTAACTCGAGTAGACCTTTAGCAGAATTTAATAATCAAAATATTTTTTCAAGAATTTAACATGTTATCATTTTAATATATTAAAAAGTATTATTAAATTAATATGCTTATGGTCACTTTCATAAAAAATTAATGATATCAAAATATATTAAAAGATTAATGCAATAATGAAATAAAACTTTGAATATATAATAATTTAATAATTTTTTTTAAAAGAATAATATAATAATATTTCAATCTTTGAATTACTATTTCAATAATCTAAATTAAAAAAAAGGAGTGACCGCAAATTGTAAAAAATAATATAGTTATGTGATGCATATAACTTTGTAAAAGAAGAAGCTTTGGATTTATTTATTAACCTTTACACGTTTAAATAACGTTGTTCTTTTGTTAAAAAAATAAAATAAATAACGTGTTTTGTTTTTGACAAGAAAAAAATAACGTTAATTTTTTGGGCATATAAATATTTATTTGACCTATTGAAATAAGAGTTAATCACTTATACATTATCGGTGTAAAAAATTTTTTATATTATCAACTAATCATATTTTTTAATAGTATCATGTCAGTTGTTTATTTAATAAAATAAAAATAAAATAAAATAATTTAAAAGATATGATTAATTGTGATCGTAAAAAAATTTTATACTGTGTATGGATGATTAACTTTTGAAATAATGGTAATTATTTCTGAAGGCATCCCATCCGTCGATTCCACCAGAATAAAAAAAAATCAACGGTGCACTGTCAATCGCCATTTGCCAGACAAAGCTAGGCATTTCATGCGTTTTGCCTCGTATTGTTCGTTGGAATCAGCATTAACTTTTTATTATTTTTTATTATTTATTATTTTTTATTTTTTTATTTTACATAACAATTAACAGCATTATTTTATTAATATAATAAAGATTAGTACAATATTCTAATTATTTCTAATCAATATCAAAATCATAGCTCGATAAATTATCCAATAAAGTCAAAATTTAATTTTAATCACAAAATAACATTAGAGGTATTTAAAATATTACACCTAAATTTTATTCACTCAAATAAAAAATCTTACTAAAAGTGTCTTAATTTTTTTAATAAAAGAATCATTAAATAAAAGTATTTTATTAAAAAATTATGATACAACTGTAACAATAACTTTAAAAATTGTATTTTTTTTATTTCACTCTGACACGAATAAGTAGATTTAATTCAATGACAAAGATCAAAGTAAATACATACTAACTTAAGTTTAATTAAAGTTGAAGTTATATGATATGTTTACATAAACTTATCAAAAACCATTTTGAAGAGAAAAATTAAGAAGAAAAGATAAAATTAAACTTCTCAATAAGTTAAAATTAACTTTACAAATTAATTTATACACAATTTAATTTTAACTTATTATAAAAAGTCTTATCTCATTTTTTTTCTTCTTATTATCTTTAAATGTTTTTAGAAAAAATTATTTAAACATACATATTTTTTTATTTGATAATGAGATATAAAAAAACTAACATCTTTAAATAAAAATGAAGAATGCATAAAGAGCAGTGTTTTTCTTGAGACGCTTTGTTTAATATAAAGTCGTATATTTTAATGCATGGTGTGGAGCTTTTGTTACTTTGTGACAAATGGAGGGTCCTTAGTTCTGTTTCTCTTTCTTCTCTCTGTGCTCTCAACCAAGCTCACCCAAATCACTCTTCTTCTTTTCCACCCTTTTGATCCCCTCATTTTCAAGGTAAAACATTGTCAACTTCTGCTTCCAATGTTTCCTTTCACGTTTTGTTTTGGCTTTAACCAAGCATTTGGAATGCCCAAATCTTCAATCCTTTACTATGTTGCTTTAATGCCTCCAACTTTGGTTTGCAGAGTCTTTCCCTGAAATGGGTTGCAAAAAACTGCTCAAACTTTCAATCAATGTTTTCCCTTTTCAAAATTCTTTTAGGCCATTTAAACAAGTTTCGAGCTATCTCTCTCTATGTGTCTGTATTATGCATATATACATACATACATACATGTATGTATTTCAAGATTTTTAGCGTCTTTGTTGAAGTGGTGATTTAGTGAAGAGTTTGTCTTATAAGTTCTTCACGCCCTCTCTATGTTGATCAGCACGTGTTCAACGGTTTATTCTCTTTCGGTTATTTTTGGAAACTTTGTCCAATGACTATCCTCTCTCCAAATTAATTGTGCTAATGTATTTTATGTATATATATACTCGTGATGATTGTTCAAGAGGGTTCAGTGTGCGTGAGTTGTTGTAATCCCTTACTAGTTAGTACTGGCTTCGGTTCATACGGATCAAAAAGAAAAAGTAAAAACACTTGTGATGATTGTGTTTTGGTTATTGTTACAAAGTTTTTAATAATCTAACTTTATGTTATCAAATTGCTGCTAATTTCATGCATCTTTGGCACAGAAAATAAAAAAGAGACACTGAGATGAATGAATCAATTTGTTGAGGTTGTTTATAAATCAAATTGTGACCAACTGTCTTTTAGTATTAATTGTTTTTCGTTTCCATTATGCTTTGACTTTGAATTGAAGGTTCTATATATGATAGATGTTGTTACTTGTTATTGTTGGATAAGGTATTCAAAATTGGGAGGTTTTCGTTTGAATTGTGATGTCCAAGCCACTGCTAGGCATAGGGGAAGAGGAAGGTCAAAGCAATGTCACTTTGTTGGGCTCTTCCTCAGCCACCATGGAGAGTGTTTGCATGAATAGCTCGAAATTGAAAGAACGCAACTATATGGGGTTATCTGATTGTTCATCGGTGGACAGCTCCGCGCCGTCCTTCTCAGATGAGAGTAAAAGTAATCTGAACCTTAAAGCTACTGAGCTCAGGCTGGGGCTTCCGGGATCGCTGTCTCCAGAACGAGATTCAGATCTTTGCTTGAGAAGTTCAATTCAGTTTGATGAAAAACCTTTGTTTCCTTTGCATCCTGCAATTGATGATCATCATTCCTCATCAAAGCCTGCTGTTTTGGGTAACAAAAGAGGGTTCTCTGATGTGATGGGTGGATTCTCAGAGGTAAATACCAATTTAATTTAGGACAACACAGATATGGTATCATTGGTATTGTTAGTGTTGTTTTCTGATAAGAATTGAAGTTTCACTTTGATAATATGTATTTACATTTAACACAGACCTTGGTAATATATATTTACACATATTACAGATATAAAACTCTAATTCTGATTAGAGAATAGTATCAACAATACCTATGGTACTGTACCTATATTTTGTCCTTCAATCCAAGGGGACATGTGTATTTTTTAAGTACTGGACCAAGCACTAAAAGTCCCCAATTTATCATGCAGGAGAAATTGCTTGTTAGTTCTGAGGTCAACACAATATTGTCACCCAGGCCTTCTCCTAATGTGGGATTGAAACAAAGCTCTATGCTTGAGAATATTGGGGCTCAGCAAGCCAAAGCCAAAGAACTCGCAACAGCCAAGGTTGGTCTTGAGAGATCTCATGCTGTCAATGAAAGCAGACCAAGTCTTAATGGTTCTCCAAATAACAATAGCTGTGCACCAGCTACCAAGTATGTGGATAGTGGGAATTGGCATAAAGTTTGGCCTTAACCATGAAAATGATCTCTTATGTGATGATCCTTGTGTGGCAGGGCACAGGTTGTTGGTTGGCCTCCTATAAGATCATTTAGGAAAAATTCGTTGGTCACAGCTTCAAAGAATATTGAAGAAGTA
Organism: Cajanus cajan; assembly: GCF_000230855.2. Lineage (NCBI taxonomy): Eukaryota > Viridiplantae > Streptophyta > Magnoliopsida > Fabales > Fabaceae > Cajanus > Cajanus cajan. Next base: position 55,598,311 of record NC_138525.1, read on the forward strand.
GATGCCAAGGCAGGATCTGGTGCACTGTTTGTAAAGGTAAGTATGGACGGTGCTCCTTACTTAAGAAAAATAGACTTGAAGAATTACTCTGCGTATACCAAATTATCGTCTGCTCTGGAGAATATGTTCAGCTGTTTTACCATAGGTAGGAAAGAATTAGTTTTACTTGAAAAGTTTAGCCTTTTGATTGTTGGAGGCCATTTTGCCAGGATCCAGTTACTGCTTATGTTGATGTGATTTCAGGTCCTTGTGGATCTCCTGGAAATCTAGGAGGGGAGGTGCTGAATGAAACCAAGCTGAAGGATCTGCTTCATGGATCAGAATATGTTCTAACATATGAGGATAAAGATGGTGACTGGATGCTAGTGGGTGATGTTCCCTGGGAGTAAGTTCTAATTCATTTATCTACTTGCAAGTCTTTTATTGGCATTTCTTTTAAAAATAATGAATTCTTCGAAAGTAGTTGAATAAGTACATCAAGAAATGTTGATAGATGGTAGAAAACTAGCATTTTGCATAAGAGACTGTACAAAGCCAAGTAAGGCTTGGATAAATATAAACCGTAGTGCTCATCATGCATGATCGCGAGTATATCACAACAATGTGTACATAGAAGACCTTTTTAACTTAGAATGTAACATACATTCTAACATGCACTTGATGAATATGTGATTCCGGAAGGGGAAGTGTGAATATGTATGATATCCTTGTTATTTTTGGGAGCCATAATTTATCTGTGTTTATTAAGTGTAGCCAGTTGAAAATATAAGTTAGGGAATGACTAACAATCTAAAGATCTTATGGAGTTAGTTTCCTGTAATATCAGAGCTTTAAATTATACTAGGTGCATGGGTATAGGGCATCACAAAGTAACGAAAAGGAAAAAAAAATATGTTTATGAATTGTTCAGTTCTGTTATCATAAAATAGAAAATATTTGTTGAAAGATGTTAATTCTTTAAATAGATTTCAATACTTCAATAGATTAGTTTTAGTTATTAGTTAGTATAAACTCTTTGTTCACTGAAAAAAAAATCTTATAAAAGAAAACAAAGTTGGGATGTAGATTACTTACTGTTTAGGGACGATGTCTATTCATTGATAAATGATAACGTACCAAAATATCAAATGTAATTTTCTTAATGTATAGCAATTTTTTGACAACCGGAGAACAAATGTCTAATATAACTATTTTTTCAGGGAAGACCTTGGGGAGCCTTTTCTTTTTGTGATGATAAATTGTATATTTCTTTTATATTTTGAATCGGCTTTTGTTGTCCATAGTGTTCAAACATGATTAACTTCAATAAAAGATACACGTAGTCTATACTAAAAAAAAAAGAAAAATTCTGAATTGTCTTGAAATTATTGGCCGGGGTGTGAAATACTTGAATCCTTATAGCAACTTTAAGGATGAAGGTTATTATTATCTTTTTTCCTTATTTGACACGCTAAAGTCATATTCCTACCAAAAAGGTAAAAGGAAACCACTCATAATACGTTTGTGAGCAATAAAAATAAACAAAAAACATTGTGGCTTGATATAGTTTTAATGGGGTTTACTTTTTAACTCTAATTATCAGTGAATCATATGGTGCCGTGCATTTAAAGAACTATTAATTGTAGTTAAATATTGTACTTTCTTGTTTACTATTAGAGTTTTACATGGACATGGTTAAATAGATTTAGTCACATTTTAATGTAGAATTTAAAGAACTAAGCCTTTTTTCATTCCACTTTGAGTTGTTTAACAGAATGCATTTTTGAACATTTGTTTGATTTTCAGTTGTCACTGTTGGGTATACCTGCAAATTAATTCTAAATTTCCAATCCAATAATATATAAAATCTTTGCAGGATGTTTATTGATACGTGCAGGAGGCTGAGGATCATGAAGAGCTCTGATGCCATTGGTCTAGGTTAGTATTCCATTCAACACCATCCATCTTAAAATCTAAGCCGAAAAGGGTACTAGTGAAGTTTATCATAAAAGTAATGGATTTAATTTTCTGGGGCTAATAGTTGGAGTGTAGGATAAATTAGAAATTTTCAAATGACTGGTACATGTTTCAATTTTGCACTGGAAAGGAAAAATTGACAATCATATAGCATGTTTGGTTCAACTTAAATATGAAAAAATAATTACTTTTTTTCAAAAAAATTCTTAGAAAGTTTGCAAAAATAAGTGATTATTTCTCCAAAATAAGCTGAACCAAGTTTGCGGCTGCCACTAAAATAAGTTAAATATTAATTCCATATTTGGAAATAGATAATTTCTTGCACAAGAGCGTATCCACTGCATGCTGGTAATAAAAGAAAAGTGATAAAGAAAACTGTGTTTAGACACGGTTAGAGATAAGTTATTTTTCAGTTTTAGAAATGATATAATTCTAAATATAAACTCAGTGTGGCACAATATAATTTCTTTTGTACATGATTTTTTGATACGGAGAAATCTGTAGAGGAATAGATTGGCAGAATCCTAGTTAATCTATCTTTACCAATTACTTTGAATCTGCTGTCAACTTCTTTTTGATACAGTGAAGCTAAAGCTATAACAATTCTATTGTTATAACTATGCATATTTGATCCAATTTACTGTTTTGAACTTTCTAGCAGCACCCAGATCTGTTGAAAAAAGTAAGACCAGGAACTAGGCAGTATCAAGCATCTCATCACTCCCTATCCATCTAACTGTTTGTGGGGTTAAAAAGCTTTCTGGGCTATGTGGGGAGCAACCAAATGCCATAGTGGCTTGGAAGCAAAACTGAAGGCATGTTGGACCGGATAGAATTTCGTTGTAAAGTGCCTTGATCATGATATTATTTACTATGTGTGTGTTATGTTGTCAAGATGTTTATATTCAGTAAGCTTTTTTCATGATTGTCACAACTTATAAAACCGCAAAACCTGTCCGTGGGAGGTTCTTATATTTTATGTGCTCTCATGTTCCTGTTGTGGTGAAGGATTTGTAGTTTGTATATTGCATCATCCCTTCTATGTTTGCAACTTTGTGTGAGATAAAAAACGCCAAGTTGTTATATGTTATGCACCTTCTACTGTTTCCCTTTTGGTATCTGTTAAATGTCATTGACTTGGTTAAAATCAACTTCGTGTTGTACTTTGGAAGCAATTTCATGCACCTTCTCACTTTATTTTTTAGTTTTATGAATTTTAACCATTAAAAGTGTGTTAAAAAAGAATGTGTTAGAGTGTATTGCTATCACTTCTTGTCATGAAAATAGTGCCATATTCCATGAGGAGAATATGTTCTCTTTCTGAATATTAGTTTAGTTTCATTCATAGAACATGAAATCAGTCGATAAGTTATAACATTCTCCCCTATGAGAATAAATCTTATCATTCAGTTTAGGCTAGGAGTTATTTTTGTGTTGACACTTTAAACTTCCCCTTCTATGTGGTCCAGTTTGTAATCATTCTGAATATAATATGCGAGAATTTTGTAATAAATATAACGTTGTGCTTGGTGAGGTTTGAGCCTTTGCATTATACTATTAAGATTCTGTGACACTGTTAGATATGGTTGTCGAGTTGTCCAGGAACCTAGCCCTATAGCATGTGAAGCTCAGATCATTGGATGCAGTGAATGGATCTTCCTCCTTAATAAACTAATGCACAAAAATGGAAATCATGAACCATGCTAAGCCTTCATTGGTTCTTTTATTTTATGAAACATTATAGCTCTTGAGAGGGGAAAATTCTTGCATGATTGATAAAATGGCCTTCCCTGGTTTAGATTACGGGAATAGGAATCTTTTATTTCGAAAATTTGTGGTTTATCGAGCATGCTGTATGGACTACAACAGCATGGATTGGAAAAAGACAATAAAACATTAAGTTTGGATCGGAGCTCTGGATACTCTTTAGCTTTGGTTTATTGTATGCTTTGGATAATAAATTTATCTCTTAAAAATATTTTGGATAGCATAGTGTTTAGCTTTTGGTTTATTGAATGCTTTGGATAATAAACTTATGTCTTAACAATATTCTATGATGCTTTGGATAGCATAGTCTTTAGCTTATAGTAAGACACTAGAATGTTGAGGATATGTAAGTATCTACAAAAATATAATTTATCATGTAGTTAATTTCGAAGGAGTGTTAGTAGCGCATATTTTCTAATCTACAATTTATTATTAGTTAATATTTATTTAAAAATTATACAATTAAAAGAAATTGTCATTAAATAACAAGTGAGACTTAGAAAAATAATAATTTCTAATGGTTTATTGTTCTTTATTTCATTATCATATTTATGGTTTGATTAAATAGTTACTCTGACAAGGCTTTTTTTTTATTTATTTATTAAAATTGGAGACTTATTATCATCACAAAGATTGGGATAATGAAAAATAAAACTTTTATAATTTTAATTTAAATTGTTTTCTTACTCAATTTTAAAGTGTTTTTTTATTTATTTAATATTGAATATACGAGATCACATACATAATGATTGTGCTAATTTTTGCTAAAGAAATTATTTCATTTGATAAATTAAATTAAAGAATTTAATAGAACTAAAAAAAAACAAAATATTAAAGAATTTAATATAAATAAATAAATTTTGTTAATTTAAGATATTATTATATTTTTTGTTAACACATCAAGAAAATAAATAAATAAATAAATAAATAAATAAATATAAATATATATATATATATATATATATATATATATATATATATATATATATATATATATATATATATACGAATTTAGTAGATATATGCAGTTAAAGTATAATGTAAAAAAAATTATATGTAATTCCTTACTGACAAATCTTAAAAGGAAAATATTAATTATCACGGAAAAATCATAAGTCAAATCTTATTTTACACTTTTTTAATTTTTAATTAAGATCTATTTAAAAAAGGATATTGGTCATTATTTTCTTTTCATGCATTTTGTACTGTTTTCCTTCATAGCAAATAGCACAATTGATCAATTTTATGGGACGTTTGATAAAAGGAAGATTTTTTCATCGAGAATTATGATAAATAATTCTCAAGAATTATAAATCGCAAGAATTATAATTTTTATAAATAATTATAATATTTTTGGTTGGTTATAAATGTTCTTAAAAATATTTATATATAAATATATATATATATATATATATATATATATATATATTACTTGAAAATAAATGATTTTTATTACATTAAAAAGACAAATAAAGATAATGTGATATTTTTATCGTTTTTTTTAACTCTTAGATTCTCACGTACTGAACAATTTTATGAAAAATATATGAAAAAAAAATTCTCAAAAATAATCTTATATTTCCTTAAAAATATTATTTTTAATTAATAAATTAAATATAAAAAAACTATATTTAGGTTTTTAAGAAAGTAAAAAACTTGTAGTGTAATAATCCCAAGAAAAAAAAGTTCAAGAGTGTTAACAACCTCATTTTTTTTATTCCCTTTTGTCCTCTGGTTAAATATTTTCGTTATCTAAAGCCAGAATTACAGTGTATTGGGCCACTGGACCAATATACTGCCAGTGGCCCAAGCCCAACTTCATCAGCGTGGCCCAGTTAATTATAGAAACTCAAATTATTTAGCTAGTTTGATCATGATAAAAAAATATTATTTATTTTGAAAGTATTTGTATCATTTTTCCATTAGCTATTTTTAAATTTCTCCATTAGCTATTTTAAAACTATTTAGATTTTTTTATTTATTATTTTTATGTTCAGTAGCTTAATTACATTTCTCCATTCAAAATCTTGTGCAATATCTAATCATCAAGTGAGATTTTTCACAGAAATATAGTTAGATTCAATTTATTTGCATTCTTCATGAAGCAAAATAATTATGGGAATGGGACCATGTATTATTAGAAGTATAAACTTCTTGTGAACAAAGAAAATGAAAAATGCAATAGAGTCAACCACAGTGAAGGAAAACGAAAAATGAATTGATCTCAATTTCTCTGTCAAAACAGTACAATACCAGGGGTCTCTATATAAATAATTTATAACCATATATAAATAGATGTGATAACCTATAATAGCCGGTAAACCTGTAACATAATCCAATAGCCCCCTCTCAAGATGGGAGGAAGATGTTGTCAATTCCCATCTTGGACAATATGCTCAGGAAAGCATTTCTTGGCAAAGCTTTGGTAAATACATCTGCAAGCTGATGAAACTTCCGAACATGAAATAATTTGAGAACTCCTCTTGTGACTTGTTCCCTTACAAAGTGAAGATCTATTTCAAGATGTTTTGTCCTTTCATGGAATATTGGATTGGAGGCTATATGAATAGCAGCTTTATTGTCACAGTAAACTGCTGCATGTGTAGTTGAAACTTGGAAGTCTGTTAGAAGATTTTTCAGCCAAATTATTTCACTGGCCACAGATGCAAGGGCTTGGTACTCAGCTTCAGCGGAAGACTTGCTAACTGTTGTCTGCCGTTTTGCTTTCCAAGAGACCAACGAATTGCCCAGGAACACGCAGAACCCTGTTGTGGATCTTCTACTGTCACTACATGTACCCCAATCTGCATCAACATAAGCATGCAACCTTGTGTCAGAATTAGCTTTAAATAAAATACCTTGACCAGTAGTATGCTTGAGGTATCGAAGTAACAATGTTGCTGCATTCATGTGGTCAGTGTGAGGATTGGACACAAATTGACTCAACTTGTGGACAGCATAACAAATATCGGGCCGAGATATTGTTAAATACAAGAGTCTCCCAATTAGCCTTCTATATATGCTTGGGTCTTGGAGCTTGGTTCCTGATTCTGCATGAAGTTTAAGATTCGCCTCCATTGGAATGGCTGAAGGTTTGCAAGCCAGCATGCCAGAATCTTCAAGAATGGCTAGTGCATAGTGTCGTTGACATAGATAAATACCTTCCTGTGATTTTGACAACTCCAATCCTAAAAAAAATTTGAGATCTCCTAAGTCTTTTAGCTTGAAGTGTTGCTGGAGCATGGTTTTAGCCATGTGGATCATATGCGGGCTTGGACTAGCTAGCACAATATCATCTACATACACTAGAACAATTATGAATGTAGAGCTGGAACCTTTCGTGAATAGAGTGTAGTCATACTTGGACTGCTTGTAACCTTGTGAGATTAGAGTGTTGCTGAAAGTATTAAACCAACTCCTAGACACTTGCTTTAAGCCATAAATTGACCTGTTGAGTTTACAAACCAATGGAACTTTGGTGGAGTCTATGCCTGTGTTGGTTGAAACATATCCTTGAGGAATTTTCATGAATATCTCTTCTTCAAGGTCACCATTGAGAAAAACATTGTTGATATCTAGTTGAGCTAGGTGCCAGTTTTTGGATGCTGCCAAAGCAAGTAAAACTCTAAGGGTAGTGATCTTTGCTACGGGAGAAAATGTTTCTTGAAAATCCAAGCCATATTGTTGAGTGAATCCCCTTGCTACTAGCCGAGCTTTGTGTTTGGCAACTGTTCCATCAGCATTAAGCTTAAGTTTGAAAAGCCATTTACAACTAATTGGTTTCTTGTTAGGAGGCAGAGGTTGAATTGTCTAGGTGTTGTTGACTTCCATTGCAGCTAGTTCATCTTCAATTGCTTGACGCCAATGTTCATGTTTGATGGCTTGGTTGTAGGTTTGGGGTTCAAAATTTTCTGATATTTGACATATAAAATGTTTGTGAGATTCTGAGAGTCTGGAGTAGTCTAGATATCTCTGTATAGGATACATGATTGCAGATTCCGTGTTTACATTGTAGCAATGGTAATCTGACAGATAGGAAGGTGATTTGGTGTTTCGTTTTGATCTCCTTGGAGGGTTATTAGATGAATCAGGTTGATTTATGACAGGCTGTAATGTGGGTGAATGAGATGTTGAAATAGGGAGATCTGCATCAGTATCAATTTCAGGTTCATTGTTGGGATTGACCAAGTTGGGTGTAATTTCAGAAATGACAGCATTCTCATTGATTGTTGTAGTTGGCGTCTGTTTGAAAGGAAAGATGTGCTCATAGAAACATACATCTCTTGAGATAAAAACCTGATTGTTGCTAAGATCAATGAGCTTGTATCCCTTGTAGCCTTGAGGGTAACCAATGAAGACAGCAGCAGTAGCTCTTGGGCTGAACTTATGCCTGCTGGAAATAAGAGTAGATGCATAACATAACGTGCCAAAAGTCCTGAAAGAAGAATAGTTAGGGAGTTTGTTGTATACAAGTTCATATGGTGATTTGCAATTTAGAATAGGACTAGGAGTTCTATTCATAAGAAACACAACAGTTTTAATGCAATCACCCCAAACTTTGAGAGGAACATTTGACTGAAACATTAAACCCCGAGCAATATTAAGAATGTGTTGGTGCTTTCGTTCCACAACACTATTCTGTTGTGGTCTCTCTACACAAGAAAATTGATGCATGATGCCTTTCTTAAAGAAGTATTCTTTAAAAGCAAGTTCCTTAGCATTGTCGGATCTAAACATTTTAATAGTAGACTGAAATTGATTTTCCACATAAGAACAGAATTGTGGTATGATGTTAATGCAATCAGACTTGTTCTTTAGTAAGTATATCCAAGTAAATCTAGACATATCATCGACTAAGGTGAGGAAATATTTGTATCCATCATAGGTTGGTTCCCGAAAAGGTCCCCAAATATCTGCATGAATTAAATAAAAAACGTTAGCACTGAAATTGTTAGGATTTGTAAAAGGAAGTCTGTTTTGTTTAGCCAGATGACAGGTGCTGCAATGAAAATTGGAGTCAATAGCACTCAATTGAGTTTTATTAGCAATAAGTCTGTATACAGAAGTAGGTACATGACCCAATCTTTGGTGCCAAGTGTCATAGGTAATAGAATTGGAAATTTGATTTCAAACAGGATTTAAACCAGACTTAGGAAAATCAAAGAGGAGAAGCCCGTGATGTTGTTTAACAATGCCAATCTTCCTCAAGGTCTTGAGGTCCTGGAGAATACAGCTGTTAGTATCTAAAACAAATCTGAAACAATTCTCATTGATGAGGGTTAAGATAATAAGTTGAATCTAAAAGTAGGTATATGAAGAACATTATACAGAAAAATATCATCATTCAGCCTAATGCTCCCTATTCCTTCTACCTTAACTTTAGTGGAATTAGGCAGCAAAACATTAGAATTATGAAGAGGTGAATATGAGTTATACATGTGTTTGGAACAACATATATGAGATGTAGCCCCTAAATCTATGATCCAAGTGTTATCTTTGTCAGGAAATTTTACATTCATACAAATACCTGTAACATTGGTGGCTAGAGCATCAAGATTATTGTCAGATTGCATTTGATTAGTCAGAAAAGTGATCAACTGCTGACACTGAGCATGGGTCAGATTAGATGAAGAATTCAAATTCAAGGAATCAGTTGAGTTTTCAACTTGATTCACAACTTTTGGTTGACGATTTTTGAAATAGTTAGGGGGGTACCCCACAAGTTTGTAACATTTATCTTTGGTATGACCGAACATCTCACAGTGAGCACACTTCGGTCTTTCTTTCTTAGTAAATCCACTTTTGTTGCTGTCAGAATGTATTTTAGCAGGTTGGTTCACAATAAAAGCCATGTGTTCAGAATCATTAGAACTGTGTGTAATTGCAATTTCTTTCTGAGCTTCTTCTTGAAGAATTAGGGAAAAAACGTTACCAATTGAAGGGAGAGGATCAGAGAGTAAGATCTGACCACGGATTTGTGAAAAAGAATCGTTGAGACCCATCAGGAAGGACATGACATATTCAGATTGTGTGTGTTCTTGAAGGGATTGAAGTCCTCCACAGGTGCACTGAAAATTCGGTTTGTAACCAGCTAATTCCTCCCATATTGATTTCAATTTGGTGTAGTATGTACTGACGTCATTTGATCCCTGTTGCGGAGACATCAATTGGCGCCTGAGTTGAAATATCCGAGGTCCATTCTTTCTTGAAAATCTTGTTTTCAAGTCATCCCAAATCTCTTTGGCAATGGTTGCAAAGAGAATACTCGTGATTATATCCTTTGAGACAGAGTTATAGAGCCAAGATATAACCACATTATTTCCACGGTTCCAAGCAACAAAGGTAGAATCTGTGGCAGCGGGTTTCGGGAGAGTTTCGTCTATGAAGGCAAGCTTGTTCTTCACGGAGAGAGCCACATGCATCGCACGACTCCATGTGGTATAGTTCTTGTGATCAAGAGGCTGAGAGGTGAGAACAAGCCCGGGTCCATCCGAATGATGTAGGAAGAGGGGGTTGCTTGGATCTTGAGTAGGATCTTTCGTTTGTGTTGTCATGTCTGAGTTGATTTCTTCTGATACCATATTAGAAGTATAAACTTCCACTACAAGAAAAAGTCAAATTTCCCACGGACCAAAATCCGTCGGAAATTTCCCACGGATTTAGATCTGTGGGAAATTTCCGACGGAATTTCCCATGGATTTTTACATGAAGGAATTTCTGACGGAATTTTCGACGGATTTAAATCCGTGGGAAATTTCCGACGGAATTTCCGACGGATTTATATCTGTCTGAAATTTCCGACGGAATTTCTGACGGATTTAAATCCGTCTAAAATTTTTGACGAAGTTTCCCACGGATTAAAATCCGTCTAAAATTTCTGACGGAGTTTCCCACGTCTGAAATTATTAAATAAAATTTAAGCCAATTATTTTTCAAATGCAACCAATCCTAATCCCATCAATACACACAACAATGCACTATATAATGTTTTCATTATTATATGGGTGTTTTCAAAATATAAATAAGATAAATATAAATCAAAGTGTGTGAGGTATGACTTATATTACCTATATATAATTATATGTTTAGGTTATTATAAATTATAAACTAATTAGCGTAAATGTGTTTTTTGTTACTTATCTTGAAAAATACCAACACATGACGTTCAAATTTAAGAATAACACACATCTTTTCTTTAATTTTTAAAAATCACTTATCTCTTTGAAAATAACGTTATTAATTAAATAAGGGGGAAAAAAGTTAAATTATGTTCTGCAAATCATATATATGTATCTATCATTTATTTCTAAATTACATCCAATACTATGTCATTTTAATGAAAACTTTCATTGATCTTCAATTTTGAAAATAAGATTTTTTTCAATTCATTTTTAAAATTATTACTTAAATTTAATATATTTTTTTACATCACAGTGTGCATGATATTTAAAATAAATTTCAAAAAAGTTGAAATAATGAAATAAGAGATCAAATCTCATTTAATTATTGATATTTGTATTAATAAATTATTTTCTCTTAATAGTATATAAACAGTATTATCTTATATAAGTAGTTGTATGTGCCTCTTAAATAAATAAATAAGAAAATTAATACTCACTTAAAAATTTGAGAAGAGATATATGTATGACGTTATTGAGAAAAACTTCAAGTAGGGGTTAATGAAATTTTTTCTAGATTAAATCTTCTTTATTTAAAACTTAAAACATTAAAGTTAAAATAATTACACTAAATAATTATTTTTGTTCCTAATAACTGATTGATTTAAAAATCTCTTTAAGTTGTAGTAATTTCTTAAATTTACATTTTATTGATTTCTGAATTTTATATTTAAGTAAATCAGTAAAATACAAAGTAACGAGTATAAATATGAGTATTTAAAACTTCAATGAATCTATATATAGAAAGTAGAGATAAAGACAAAGAAAATGAATAGAAGAAAAATAGTTAAATATATAGTTTGATTATCTATAGTAATAGATAAAGGGTAATATACGTCATCTTGTAACTGATTTTGTCTAATTTTATTTGTAATAATATGATTATATATTTAAATAGTTTAATTTTAATAATTTTTTAAGTATATTTTTGTCTTTTCACTTAAAATATTTGAATTTCTATATTTTAATTTGAATTATTTTTTAAGTATATTTTTGTCTTTTCTTAAATTTTTGAATTTCTATATTTTAATTTTAATAATTTTTATTTCTATTATTTATTAACTCTTTTCATTTTAAATATTTTATAACATTAATAAAATTTTATAATTTTAATCTCTCTAATTTTATCTTACTTTTTATTTTATAAATATAATTTGGATTATTCATTTTATAATTAAATTAAATTTTTTAAATTTTTTATGAGTTTACATTCTAAGAATGTATTGAAATTCCTCAATATTTGATTATTAGATAGCAACAATATAGATATTCTAATTATTAGACATTATGTTATAATTCTACTACTGATCGTACTATATGTTATTTTTAAATTTGAACTCCTAAACTTTATTTGTTATGTATGATATTTTATTTTGTATGAATGAATTTGTTTTGATTTACATAATTATGATTGATTTAATATCTTTAAATAGGATAATTATTTAATAAAATTTTGAATTTAAAAAAAAAATAATTTTTCACAGAATTTCCCACGGATTTCCCACGGATTTATCCGTGGGTAATTTCCCACGGACTAATCCGTGGGTAATTTCCCACGGATTTATCCGTGGGAAATTACCCACGGACAAATCCGTGGGAAAATCCGTGGGAAATTACCCACGGATTAGTCCGTGGGAAATTACCCACGGATAAATCCGTGGGAAATCCGTGGGAAATCCTGTGAAAAATTATTTTTTTTTTAAATTCAAAATTGAGGAGTTTCAATACATTCTTAGAATGTAAACTCATAAAAAATTTAAAAAAATTAATTTAATTATAAAATGAATAATCTAAATTATATTTATAAAATAAAAAGTAAAATAAAATTAGAGAGATTAAAATTATAAAATTTTAATAATGTTATAAAACATTAAAAAAGAAAAGAATTAATAAATAATAGAAATAAAAAATTATTTAAATTACAGTATAGAAATTCAAAAATTTAAGACAAAAAGACAAAAATATACTTAAAAAATAATTCAAATTAAAATATGGAAATTCAAATATTTTAAGTGAAAAGACAAAAATATACTTAAAAAATTACTAAAATTAAATTATTTAAATATATAATCATATTATTACAAATAAAATTAGAATATATAAAATAAAAATCGGTTAAGGGTATGATTATCTATTATTTTTTAGACAAAATCAGTTACAAGATGACGTATAACTTTATATTAAATGTGAATTTTGTAAATTCAACCGTTAAATTAAAAATATTTTACTCTTAAATCATATATACAAAATGTTATATTAATCGAAGATGATTTCTTATAAAACAAAGTTAAATATGTTGAAAAATTTATATTTTCGATGAGAAAATTTTTTGTAGGAAAAGCTATATTATTGATGAAATATTTCAGACAAATTTATATTTGTCGAAAATGTAAGAACTGGTTTTAAATTTGATATGAAAATATTATGATATTATTAGATAAGATTTTAAGTTAGTATTTTATTAATAGTTGATAATTAAAAAATAAAACAAGGATAAATACATTTTTTGAATTTTATATGTTTGATTTAAGATAACTTATAAAATAACTCTTTGGTAAAGTTATTCGCTCAGTAACTCATGGCGTGTGTTGAATTTTATCGATCTAATTAATTCTTAAATTAAAAGTTACTAAATTTTACTAATAATTAATATAAAAAATTAATTAGTTTTGGAATAAATTATTTGTGAATTAACAATATAATTGAAACATTAATTATTTTAAATTATTTAACTAAAATCTTATTGACAATTTACTATATGATCTTAATATTTTTGTATAATTAATATCTGGTTTTACTATATGATCTTAATATTTTTGTATAACTAATATCTGATTTTAAATTTGATATGAGAATATTATATATAATTAGATAAGATTTTAAGTTAGTATTTTATTAATAGTTGATAATTAGAAGAAAAAAAACAACAAGGATAAATACATTTTTTGAATTTTATATGTTTGATTTAAGGTAAATAAATATATTAAATTAATTAATAATTTATTTAAAATATTAAAATTTAATTTATAAGTATGTATTAAATAAATATTTATAATTTTTTAAATTATATTATCATTATAAATTATAAAATAAAATAATTTAAATTATAATTTTAAATAAAAATAAGTAGACATTAATTATAAAAGTAAGTACATATAAATAAATAATAATTAAATATATTATTATTATTAATTATTATTATTTGTAATATAAAATTATTATATATTATTATTATAGTACAAATATGAGATTGTATATTTGAGAATGACTTAAATGAATTAATTTGTACAAGTTATACTGACAACATACATATACATTTCGGTAGCTTACTCATAAGAACTTCACAGTTAAGCGTGTTTGATCTGGAGTAGTACAAGGATGGGTGACCTTCTGGGAAGTTTCCTAGAAATTGCACAAGTAAGGATAAAACACACTAAACAATGAAATATCGTGAAATAGAATCCTTGAGAGGCCAAATATGAGGGTTGTTACATTAATAAATTTATTAAAATTAAAAAAAATTATAATTTTCGGGTATCCGTGGGAAAGTTACCCACGGATTAAAATCCGTGGGAAAATTTCAGACGACCAATTTACCGACGGATTAGTGTCCGTCGGTAATCCGTCGGAAATGCCTCATTACCCACGGATTTTGGGCATTTCCCACGGATTTTTGCCGTCTGAAATACCGAATTTTCTTGTAGTGTTCTTGTGAACAAAGAAAATGAAAAATGCAAAGAGTCAGCCATAGTGAAGGAAAACGAAAAATGAATTGATCTCAATTTCTCTGTCAAAACAGTACAATACCAGGGGTCTCTATATAAATAATTTATAACCATATATAAATAGATGTGATAACCTATAATAGCCCGTAAACCTGTAACATAATCCAATACCATGCAGACTTGATCCCTTGACCAGGAAGCAAATTAATTATCACTATTTTTAGGTGTTTTAAGAGAGAAAGACAAAAATAAAAAATACGATTTTCTCAAAAATAATGAAACCAAAAGTATACAATACAATTCAATCACATGGAACAGATGAGATAAGCATGCACTAGATAGTCCTATATAATTGTATACTTTTTAATTGTATATATATCTTCTCAGAACCAATAGGATATAGCATTTTGACAATCATCCCATGTGATTTCAACATTGATGCAAAATATGGGCTATATTTTGAGGCTCTACAATACTATAAGTCAACTTGGTAATGCTAATGCATGCACCATTATAATTATACATCAAATCACTTATTGAAAAGAAGGAATTAGAAAGAAACAAGTATAGCCATATATAATTAAATGTAATGCATCAATTTTGTCATCTCATGCAGAACCCTGTCAAACTCCCTACAAAATCCATGAAAAAAACCACCAGCAGAAGCAAACTAATCAATTATATAGGTGATAAAGAAATTATATATCCTTTAGCTTCTATTATTCCCACTTGATATTAATATTTTATTTCTTTATAAAGGGGGTTTGTATATGCAGAAACTAGCTAGTTCTTAAAATTTCTAAGTTAATCATCATCTTGACATGGACTTTTGTAGCTTGATGGTGTCCAATATAACATGACTTTTAATTTGTTTAAGTATTCATTTTATGATTAATTCAGGCTTTCAATGCATGTAGGGGCCATTAAAAGATCACTCATAATTGGAAAAAAGGTGCAACAAATGTAATGGTCAATTCTGGATTTTGGCTTGTTTGCTGAGTATATGGAGAAGCATGAGCATGAACAGGCTATATAAATGACACGTAAGATATTAAATATGTATTTTAAAAAATAGAAAAATAATATATTTCATAATTTTTTTAAAATATAAATTTAATGAATTCAATTGTTAAATTATATGATATATATTATACTCATATATTATAATAATGAAGATCTATTCTAACTCTTTGGTATATAATTTTTTTTATTGAGAATCAACTAGCAAGTTAATAACAAGATAATGATTAATGAGTTAAAATTAAGATGAGAAGTTAATGCAAGTTTTAATTATATACATTGTGTTATTTAAAGAAAATAGTATCAATGACTATTTTTTCAATAAAAAAATACAAGAAAAGATATTTTACAATTAAAGAGGATGTGTCTTACTCAAAGTAACACCTTTTTTTATGTTTAAACTAATATAATACTTTGCCACTCTATACGGGTGACTCGATTATATTTGCATGTTGTATAAATAAATACTTAATTTATTAAGATAATTACTATTAAATAAATAAATGTTTGTGATTCTTATAAAATAAGTAATGTAAAAAAGCCATATCTAATTTTAATGAGAACATAAAAATAAGATGAAAATGTAACACCTCTTTTATGTTTAAAATTCTTCAAAATATGTGTTTGACACTTGACATGTGTTAAGATAAATTATTGATAAGCTATCCAACCAATACTTAACCTTGAATGTAATTTGACCATACACATTTAACATTTGAACAAGATTCACAAAATTACAGTTAAACTCTACATAGATGATTTTAATTCATTTAATAATTTCAGTATTCATATTTTTTGTTGGCATGTTTTTGTCACACCATACAATTTATCTTTAAAAGAATACATATTTCCTAGACTCAAGTTCATTTAACAATTTACCTCCAATGTGATTCAATTACTAGTATTAGCATACTTAATTAATACAAAACAAAAAAAAAATACAATAGACTTAAATATTAAAAAGTGAATATTTGTTTAATTCAATCATATAAAACTAACTTATTTTTTTACCTATATACTCTTTATTTGTAATAATTGGTTATTTTTTTTAATAATTTAAGATAAATTTTATACTATCTTAAAAAATAAGTTTCAAAATTATACAAAGTTAATATATAAGATGAAAGTTATTCTTTACTTATATATTATTTATTTATCTTATCTTAAAGTAAGACTTGATTTGTTTTAATATAACATGTAAGCAAAAATATTTTAATATATGTTTAACTTGGACAGGTTCATCAATTTTAAAATTTTAAGATTTAAGACCCAAGCCGAACATATCCTAGGTTTTAAAAAATTTAATTTGCTTAGCCTCATGAATTTAATGCACTCCATTTTTTTTTTTCATATTAGATTACTAAAATTATTTGAGCTGACTCGACTCATAATCACTCCTGACTTATAAAATATTATTTTTTCTTACAAGTATGAAATTAATTATTTGAGTCAGACTTTCAACCCATTTATAACACTAAATGCATGCGGGAAAGAAATTAATATTTTCGTTTGTATAAACATGTTTATTATATAATTAAAATTTATAATAAATTATATATAAATAAATATTATATTTAAATATATAAATTATATTTAAAATTTGTATATATGTAAATATTTTAAATATATAAATTATGTTTTAAATTTATGATAAATAATTTATATTATACTATAACATTACTTTTATTTATTGATAATTTTTTTTAATTTTAATATTTAATTTATAAATAATTATCATAAATAAAAATTAAATTAGATAAAAAAATCTCTGTAAACTATAGAGTAAAAAAAATCCTAAAAAAATTATTTTTATGTAAGATAACGGTTAGAAGAAATTAATTAGAGTGGTTAATTCGAATATAAGTCATGAACAATGAACACCAAAGAAATCATACGAATTAGAGAATCAGAAACCGTAATATAAACACACTTGATCATTTTCCTAAATCCCGTTATTACTTTTTGAACAGTTTTTTGTTTAATTTTAATCCAATAAAATACAAACACAATTCCGGACTTGGATCTAATTAATAGTTCTCTTTGTGAAATGTATTACTAATCGATCTTCATCAACCGTTTTTTCAAAAGCAATCCACGTTTTAATGTTCAAATCCCAAATAATGAAAGTTAGGATTATCATTAATTAAGTAAAGCATGATTTGAAGCATTTCCCTTTCACAAATTAATGAACATAAAGAAAAGAATAATTGATTGTTAGATATAAAAGAGAAAAAAATAAAACAAAAATTGTGGGTGGCAGTCCGAGTGGTGCACTTTATCTGAACTGAATACTTCAAATCAAATAGTGGTCATAGTGGAAACACAAGCATATAAATATATAAAATCGTGGCTAATTTAATTTGTTCTACATTTTAACATCTAATCACCTGCCATAGCAATCCACATGACCGACCTCCACTAATTATATATTCTGCATATCATTTTTTTAATTTTAGCAACTACTCCTATTCATATTAAATTGTGTAATATATATATAGAAATATATCAATTTACTTTGACACCAAGGTCATTTTGTTAATGTATGTTAAAGTTTTTAATTACTTTATTAAAATTAATAGTAAACAGTTTATTTTTGTTGATAGGACTAAAACTTCAATTTCATTAGTCTTATTTTTAAATGGGTGATTATAAGAGCTAAATAAGTAACACTTACACATTAAGAATCAGAAAATGTTTAACCTACTACAGTATCTCTATTCCATGTGGTGACTTTGACTAATGAATGTTCATATAACATACTGAAAATATAGAGTTCCATGATATATATATATATATATATATATATATATATATATATATATATATATATATATATATATATATATATATATATATATATATATATATAGATAGAAAACTGAATATTGTATATTCACTTTCATATGTTACATGTGTGAATACCTGAATATATACAGTAAAAAGAGAAGTAGCTGATCCTATAATCATGCTAGTCATTATAGCAATGATTCTACAATAATGACAATTATTGATTACATTAAAGTCTAAAATATGGAATAGCTTAACTATAGGGATTGACTAATTCATATCATGATTCTCATGATCATCCATGATTATAGGATCCGTAATCAAGGGAGATTTATTGATTCTCTAACTTCCCCTCTCAAACTGATGGTGAAGGAGTCACCCCAAGTTTGTCTCTTAATTGATTGAACCTTGTATGTGTCAAGGCTTTGGTGAGGCAGTCAGCGATTTGATCAGCTGATGGAACATAAGCTACAATGACTTTATCTTGCAGTACTTGATCTCTAATGTAATGCACATCTGTTTCAATATGCTTTGTTCGAGCATGCATGACTGGATTTGAAGCTAATGCCTTGGCACTCAAGTTATCACACCATAGTATCGGTTTCCTTGGCTGAGGGAGTTTTAATTCAGTAAGAAGTGAACGAGTCCAGGTTATTTCAGCAGTTAGATCAGCCAAGGCTCTATATTCTGATTCTGTGCTGGACCTTGACACTACTTGCTGCTTTCTTGAGGACCAAGAAACAAGTGTGTCTCCAAGGAAAACACATTGACCTGCCATAGACTTTCGATCATCCACACTAGTGGCCCAATCTGCATCTGAAAAACCTGCTATGTCTAGATAAGCAGAGCATTTAATGTGTAGACAGTAGTGCATAGTGCCTTGGAGGTACCTTAAAATTCTCTTGATACCCTGCCAGTGATCTAAAGTTGGAGAGCTCATGAACTGACTAAGTTTGTTGACAGAGAAAGCAATGTCAGGTCTTGTATTTGTCAAGTACTGCAATGCTCCTATGGCTTGTCTGAACTCGGTTGGATTTTTCAGTTTCTCCCCTTCAATTGTAAACTGCTTGCCAGTTACCATAGGAGTGGGACAGGGTGATGCATTTTCCATCTTAAATTTCCTTAGCAAGTCCTTTATGTACTTGGATTGCTTTAAGTACATACCAGTTGCATCTCTATGAACTTCTATGCCTAAGAAATAATGTAATTGACCAAGATCCTTTAGGGAGAACACAATGTTGAGTTGTTTGACAAAGGCTTCCAGGAAGTTGGTGTTGTTCCCTGTCACTGTTATATCATCAACATATATTAGAAGAAAAGTAATATGATTTTTACCTCTTAGAGTAAAGAGTGAGGTATCACTTTTTGTGTTCTGAAAACCCCATTTTAGCAAGGCATTTTTGAGGCTGTCAAACCAGGCTCTTGGTGCTTGTTTAAGTCCATAGATTGCCTTAGATAATTTGCAAACATGATTGGGTTTGGTTGGATCTGCAAAGCCTTCTGGTTGATTCATATATACGGTTTGCTTTAGATAACCATTGAGGAAGGCATTATTTATGTCAAGCTGCTTTACTTCCCAATTAAGGTGAACTGCAATTGCAAGGATGATTCTGATTGTGCTGGCCTTAACCACAGGGCTGAAGGTTTCTTCATAGTCTAATCCAGCTGTTTGTTGAAATCCTTTTGCAACTAATCTGGCTTTTCTCCTTTCAATGGTGCCATCTGCTTTGTACTTGGTTTTGAACACCCACTTGGAGTCAATGATGCTTTCTTGGGCTTGATATGGTACTAAGGTCCAAATATGATTGAGATTCAGTGCCTGAATTTCCTTGTGCATAGCATCTTTCCACTGTGGACTTTGGAGGGCTTCTTGTGCATTTGCTGGTTCCTTTTCTTCAACACAGTTTTCAGCTAATCCAATATACAGAAGCTTTGGCTTGTGAATACCACTTTTGCTTCTGGTGTGGATCCGGCCTTCCTCAGGAAACCCTGTGTTTGTGTCTAATTCAGCAGGTGCCTCAGGAAGACCTGTGTTCGTGTCTAAGTCAGCAAGTTCAGTAACATTCTCCTGAAGCTGTTCATTGGAAGCTTCTAGGTTCCCAAGTGGTTCTGGTTCAATGTGGAAGTCATTGTTAGCAGGAACAATGTCTTCTCTAAGTGATGGACCTGTAACACGCAATGGAAAAGAACTAGATGGATTCTCAGTTAGTGTTTTTAAAGGAACTCTTGTATTAAGAAAACCATCATGGAACGGGAAGTGATCTTCATTGAAAACAACATGTCTTGAGATGAAGATTCTACCATGAGAATTGACACATTTGTACCCTTTGTGAGAATTACTGTAGCCCAAGAACACACATCTTGTTGTGTGGAACTGCAACTTGTGTTGATTATAAGGCTTGAGACAAGGGTAGCAGGCACATCCAAATGATTTTAAGTAGCTGTAGTCGGGTTCCTTTTTATATAGAACATAATAAGGGCTTTTATTTTGGGTTACTGGTGAGGGCAGCCTGTTTATAATGAAAGTTGCAGTGGAGAATGCTTCCCACCAGTAACTCAGAGGCATTTTAGCTTGTGCCAACAGTGTCAACCCAAGTTCTGCAATGTGTCTGTGTTTTCTTTCAGCTCTGCCATTATGTTGTGATGTATATGGACATGACATTCTGAATTGTATCCCTGTTTCTATAGCATGCTTCTGAACAGCTTTATATTCACCACCACCATCACACTGAATTGTTTTAATCCTTTTGTTGAACTGATTTTCTACCATATTTTTGAACTGGATAAAGACATGAGCAGTATCTGATTTTTGTTTTAAAGGATAAATCCATGTAAACCTAGTGAAATCATCAATGAAATGGACATAGTATTTAAAACCAGATGATGATATTATTGGTGCAGGACCCCATACATCAGTGTGGATTAATTCAAGGATATCCTGAGCATAAGAGGAAGAGGATTTAAAAGGTAAAAAATTCAGCTTGCCATACTGACAAGCCTCACAGAAGCTAAGATTATCACTAGGTGATAATTTTACATTATAGTCTTTTAAGACCTTGTCTAAGATCTTATTATTAGGGTGTCCAAGTTTCCTATGCCAGCTTTCTTTGACAGATACAAAAACACATGGGTCTTTTTCTTTTTCTGAGAGTTGATACAATCCATTCTTAAGTTTCCCTTTTAGAAGTACCTTCCCTGTCATCTTGTCCTTCACAAAGCAAAAATTTGCATCAAACTCAATAAGAATATGATTATCAGCAGCTAGTTTGGACACACTCAATAGGTTTTTGGTAATATTTGGCACATATAAAACATCATGTAA
Organism: Cajanus cajan; assembly: GCF_000230855.2. Taxonomy (NCBI): domain Eukaryota; kingdom Viridiplantae; phylum Streptophyta; class Magnoliopsida; order Fabales; family Fabaceae; genus Cajanus; species Cajanus cajan. The sequence continues at coordinate 55,620,066 of NC_138525.1, forward strand.
GTTGATAGAATTAAGTTTTGAGGAACCAGTTCCAGCAATTTGTAACTTTTCACCATTTCCAACAACTAGAGAAGTCTTACCATGATGTTCAGTTAGATCACCAATCTTGTCTGTTTGGTGTGAGACATGGTTGCTTGCACCACTATCAAAGTACCAGTCATAGTCTCGAGCAGAGTTTTGAGAAGCTAGGAAGGCATTGGGAGGTCCTTGTTTTTCATTGTCTGTTGAATTATTAGAGTTTGAGTAGGCTTTGTCAAACCTGTAGTAGCAGTACATTGTTGTATGTCCCATCTTGTTGCAGACCTGGCATGTAGGCTTAGATGGTCTACCTCTTCCTCTGCCTCCTCTCCAACTTCTGAAGTTGGAACCTCTCCAGGTGCTATTTGTGTTGAACCTATTACCCTTGTGATCAGCTTTGGTAACCACATTTGCTGTTGCATTGAGGTTTAGGTTGGTGAGGCTGTTTAGTTGCTCAATTCTATTTTCAAAGGTCAACAATTGAGCCTGTAGATCAACCCAAGTGAGTGTAGTTTGATCAGATAATTTGACAACTATTGGATTATATTCAGAATCCAAACCATTCAGAGTTTGAATGAGTAGATCAGAATTTGAGATTTCATGTCCTGCAAGTTTGAGTTTATCAGCCAGATTCTTCATTTTGGATAGATAATCTTCCATTTTCATGCCTCCTTTTCTGGTGCTATGGAACTCAGATTTAAGGTAAGTAACTCGTGACCTTGTGTGAGCACCAGCTAGACTTTGAGCTTCATCCCAAAGTTGTTTTGAGGTTTCACAGTGTAATAACTGTGTTGCCATGTCAGCAGTCATTGAATTCATTAACCAACCAAGGAGTTGTTGATCACTTGCTTGCCAGTCTTCAAAATCAGGATTGGTCTTTCTGATTGAATCTGCAGCAAGGATGAATTCTTCAGGGCACTCCTTTTTCCCTAACATGTAACCATCGAGCCTGGCACCTCTGATGATAGGTAATACCAGTGATTTCCATAGGGGAAAGTTGTCTCTGTCCAGCTTGACAGATACAGTGGATGGAAGGTCATTTTTGGGGTTGGAATTGGTAGCGGATGACATGGTTTGTTTTTCGGATCAAGAGCCTTCAAGGCGTAACAGCTCTGATACCAAGATAGAAAACTGAATATTGTATATTCACTTTCATATGTTACATGTGTGAATACCTGAATATATACAGTAAAAAGAGAAGTAGCTGATCCTATAATCATGCTAGTCATTATAGCAATGATTCTACAATAATGACAATTATTGATTACATTAAAGTCTAAAATATGGAATAGCTTAACTATAGGGATTGACTAATTCATATCATGATTCTCATGATCATCCATGATTATAGGATCCGTAATCAAGGGAGATTTATTGATTCTCTAACTTATATATATATATATATATATATATATATATATATATATATATAATTACAAATTTCACATTATTTATTATCAAATCAATTTTTAATTTTTTTTTCTTCATTTCTTTCACTTCTTTTTTCTTTATGCAAACAAAACATAAAAGTATAAAAATATTTAATGAAAAAATTAATACGTATAGAATTAATTACTCTAATTTTTATTACTTATTTTAAGTAAAACATGATTAAAAAAACACAGCAGATGCTCAATAATTATTTAATATACCTTTGAAATATATACAAATTTAGCAATTATCATACATCATATATATTATATTAAAAACTATTAAAATCTTGTGGGGAAGGTGCTCCAAATGTACCCGGTACGTAGATTCATCCCTACATGACTTATTAATTTGATAAATTATACATTTGAAGAAAATATATGCATGTGGTGTTGAGTTTTTTTACTTAAATAATATTATTTTAAAAAAAATTATCCAAATAGTAACTGTACAAATTTATTTCCTCAACTAGCACCATTTATTGTTAACGTTCAGAATGGGTCATTCTGATTTCAGAACGAACCGTTCCAGATTAAAAAAATAACACATGATGAATGGATCAGAACGAGCCTTTCCGAATTCAAAATTATCACATAAAAAGTGAAACCAGAACGGGTCGTTCTGAATCCGAAATGGGTCGTTCTAGCTTATAAATAAATAAAAATTGGTTCAATTTTCACTTATTAAATAGAAAAACTCAGAAACTAACATCAAATAATTAAATTTATTGAATATTAACATTATAAATATAACTAAATAAATTTATTAAAATTTAATACAACAATAAAGATCAATGGTGGCGGAAACTGATTATGTTGTTCTCTAATGCCCATCTCTATTTTAATCTTGCTAGACTTTGGCCAACTCGCTGGGAAATTTTTGCAATCATACCACATTACATTTAACCTTGCTGTAAATCTCTCAGCGGGTCATGCGAGCAAGGGATATGAACATTCTAGAACTTGCCGACTTGCCGCAATCACACCACATTACATTTAGGCTTACTGTAAATCTCCCAGCGGGTCATGCGAGCAAGGGATATGAACTTTCTGGAACTTGTCGCAATCATACCATATTTCATTTAGCCTTATTGTAAATCTCCCAGCGAGTCATGCGAGCAACATAATCAGTTTCCGCCAACATAATCAGTTTCTGCCAACATAATCAGTTTCCGGAATCAGAATGACCCGTTCTAGTTCTACTTTTTATGTGCTAATTTTGAATCTAGAACGGTCCGTTCTGATCCATTTGTCATGTATTATTTTTTAATTTGGAAGGGCTCGTTCTGAAATCAGAACGACCCGTTTTGAATGTGAACAATAAATGGTGTTAGTTGGGAAAATAAATTTGCACAGTTGTTATTTGAGTAATTTTTTTTTAAAAATAATATTATTTGAGTAAAAATTTCTATGGTGTTAACAGCACCCAAAAAGCAACCTTGGCAGCAATAAAACCAAGTTAACCAAAATTGCAGAAGTTTGAGGATTTTTAGGTGTGCCAATTGCCATAGCAGTGTAGACTGATCGGTAACAATGTATGTAGTTCATAGGTTGCATGGTGGAGATGTCGAAACATGTTGGTCTGAGAACTTGGTTAGCAAATGCCCCAAGCCAAATTCTATCTCTTATCTCTATATATACATGCTTTAATTAGTTAATGATAATTTTTTTTATGTTTTCCTCTAAGAACTTTTATTTCAAAGAAAAACCAAAACAACTAACGAGTGACTTCACCACCGATTAATGTCATTATAACAAACTAGAACAAACTAAACCTAGCAATGATTTCGAATACAACCATTGTTATATGTTATTGTCACTTTTCCATTCGGGACTTGACTCCACCAAATAAAGTGTTGCGACCGGTAGCTCAATTAATTAAATGAGTACACATCTCGTAAATTCATCAACCACACTAATGATGATTATGAAATAATTTTGTTCATCATATGATTCAAATCATACCTAATGTACCCTTTTTCCCCCTAAGCATATTAGATGAGATCCACTTACAGTTTCTTCCGCAACTCAAAGGATATGATCACCGTTTTTGCTACCAATCTGTGTTGGAAATTATATCATAAGTGATATGAATAAAATAATACTTCATTTATTCTTTATTTATAAGAAAGGAAAAAAAACTATTTTCATATATATGGGAAAAATTAGTTAATTATATTAAATTTTACAAATTTAGTAATATATTTTTAATTGTCTTTGTTATAAATGTCTAAAAATAAATAATGTAGTTAAATAGTCATGCATTAAATAAGAGATATTTTTTTAAAAAATATTATTAAATAAAATAAAGTTAATTAATATTTACTTATATTTAAAAAATATGTAATTCTTTTTATAAATAAGAACAAAGAGAATATATATATATATATATATATATATATATATATATATATATATATATATATAAAAGAGATAATTTTAATCAATAGACTATTTTTTAAAGTTGAGTTAGATCTAAAATTAATTGAATTTTAATATAATATAAAGAGTTTATTCTAAATTTGTTGTTAAATAATACGCATATTACCACGCTTTAGAGATATAGTTTGCTGGAAACTCGCATTAATTATGTCCCTCCAGCCTATCTTAACTCTTAAGTATGACTTCTTTGGACTGCCTTATAGTTTTTTTTTTAGTTTTTTTTTGGTGAAAATAAGGGTCATGGCCCCCAAAACTGCCTTATAGTTAAAAACTCTAAGAACACTAGTTTAATCTCATATTTTACAGGGACATAACTTGAATAAAATTTATAAAACTTAAACAATTCCGACCATACAAGTAAATTCTTTTTAAGAAGTTGGATTAAGTTGTAAGCTTAAATTCTAAAACCGTATAACTACAAAAAAAAAAAAAAAAAAAAGACATACAATTATTACAATTCTTCTATATATTAAAGTAACTTTATATTTTTGCATCTTAAAAATTTTGTATTCAAATCATATATTGTCATTTAATTTAAATGAATTTATTATACAAGGTCGACATTGACTGTATCGCAAATTAAGCAAAATTAGAAAGATAATTTTTTGACTTAAACGAGTAAGTTTACTAATATATGTGGCATTTTTTCTCACTATCAGAAATGTTATATATTGTGATCGACATACAAAAAATGTCATTAATTATAAGTACAATATATATGAAGATATATGTTTATTTGACATATAGTTATATACAATAATTTTAGTGTTGATTTTAAATGAGATTTAACAACATATTTTGTGTGTCACTATACCCACATTTTTTAACAATATACTAACATATATTATATTTATTGTGTGGGTAAAAATAATTTTTAGTGACATATATTGTGTCACTATAGGGTGTGTTACTATATAACAATTTTCTTGTAGTGTCTATATAAAAATTAATAAATAAATATATTTTAATAGGTATATAACTTTAATTTCTATAGTTTTATACTTAGATCAATTTTTAATTTATATATAATAGACTATTATACAAAACTCTTTTTTTTTGTTGTAAGCTTGACTGACTCTTAATTAGCCACATCAACATAATTTGGTTAACTTGGGTTTTGTTGTAAGCTTAGTGGTTATGCCACATCAACACAATTAGTTAGAAGGTTGTTAGCTTTTCTGTAAGTTGATTGGTTGTTGTCAAGTCAACATAATTACCTAACATCTCTTGTACATTTCTTTGTTACTTTATAACTTGTTCTCTATCACACTACAAAAGAAATTGTTATATAGTGACATACACCTTAAGCTTGTAGTGATATAATATTTGTCACTAAAAACTACTTTTACCTACATTATATATACAATATATGTTGATATATTGTTAAAAAAATGTAGGTATATGTTATAGTGAGACAAAATATGTGGTTGAATTTTATTCAAAATCAAGACTAAACTTGTGTGGGTACATGTATGTCAAAGAGATTTAAACCTATATATATTGTTTTTATAGTTACACTTTTTATATGCCATTATATATAACATTTTTTGTAGTGTCATAGTAAAAATTAGAATATCAATAATAGCATAATTCACTTTTCTTCTATTTCTCTTTTTCTCTAAATATTCACATGGTATCTGTTGAGTGTCTTTTTTTGTATGTTTTGCACTCAACTCTTGGAAATCTTTTTGTATAATTGTAGATATTTATATGACATTTCACCCCTTTTATTTATAGAATTAAGTCATACTATAAGAGTAGAGGAGTAGTAGTAATCTTAAGGAATTGTCTCATTTTTTGCAGGATTTTTTGGCTAGGCAGAGATCCACAGCCATAGCTGCGGATCTGGAGCTCGAGCTGTGGAAGTCTGGGAAGGATATAGAGGTCCAGAGACTTGCAGCCATAGCTATGGTTTCACAGCTACAGCTCAGGAAGTTGCTTAATCATGAAGGAGTCTCCACAGCCATGGCTGTAGAGCTACAGCTGCAGCGCCAGACGTTACTTCACCTTGAAGGATTCTCCACAGCCATAGCTGTGGTTCTACAGCTGCAGCGGTGGAGTTAAAAATTTCACTTTTTGCTCAGTTTTAGAGCTGATATAAAAGGGAAAAAGGAGGAGAACTGGGGGACATTGTACAAAGCACGAATTTAAGAGAGAAAAACAGGGGAAAAGGGCGGAGAAGGAAGAACGAAGGAAGAACATAGATTTGGAAGCTGGATCCTTTGGGAACGAAGATCAACTCCATTTCTTCATCCTTTGCTTTGTAATTTCTTCTTTTCACTCTTTGATTCTGTAATGGCCATGGGTGGCTAAACTTCTTAAGGATTGGTTAGATGTAACTACTAACTCCTCTTCTTCTTAAATATATGCATTTTGATCTCATTATTTGTGTATTGATTCTTCGCTTAACGCTTATATCGGCTTGATCAACCGTTATCCAGTTGGAAAACGCTTTCAAAAACCCGAACTGAATCTTGCACCTAATCACTTCTTGTTCTAGGAATAGACTTGATTTGGTTAGTCACATTGTTCAAGTTATTGTTCTTAATGCGAAGTGTTAGACTCAAAACATTGAGGAATCATGTTTTGAGCTTAATGACTTTAGGATTCAACCTTGAGGAATCTTGTTGGATTGTTTAATGAACGTGGAAATAATGAAACTAGAATTGCATTTATTTTAAGAAGATCTATGAGTTAGCAACTGCTTTGAGCCAATCCTTGTTTCCAAATCATTATCTTTACTACATTTACTTTATCGTGTTGTTTGAATCTATTTCCATTCAATTGCGATTTTAAAATCATTCTCTTTTAAATCATTAGAGCGAGAATTACTAAACACGCAAATCCCTGAGGACGATCTTTAAATACTACTTCGAAACTTGGTTCACTTGCCAAGTGGTAGGTTTGTGAAAAATCTTCATCGGTATCCAAAGCTTCTTGAAGTCTTGCATGGCTTTGGATCCTTCTCCATTGTGTAATTCCAATTTTTCAACGTCTCTTTCATTACATTTCGTTTCATTTTCATTTTCGATTATAGAGAAGTTATCGGATAGATAATTACCTAGGTTGGCTTCAACAAGTTGAACCAGTTCTTCATGCACACAAATTGCATTGTTTTGTGCTTCACTAGAAATTATAAGTCAATATATCACCAACGAAGATTGTCTCACTGACAATGAGAATCTTACATTTGTATTCTGGGAGTTGTAAGATCAACTTCTTCCTGCATAGCTTCAATCTTTGTTGATTCCATTGAAGGTTATTGGATGTCACTACTCATGACGATTGTGGGAGAAAAATCATCATCACTTCCATCTAAAGATCAAAGCACAAGCTTAATATCTACAATTAGAACTTCGCAATATTGAAAAAGGTGATCAATTGATATTGAAAATTCTCACTTGTATCAAATCGATCTCTAATTATCTCTTAACAATTGGAGAAATTGTTTTGTTTAAAGAAAAAATTGATGCGCTTCTTGAAAGATTACCTACTAAGTATGAATTTCTAGTTACATTGGTGAATAACAAACCTGATTGGTTTGACTTTGATGATGTTGAATCTCTGTAAAGTTGTGTTAATAAATAAAAAGACATTGTTGAATTTGTTTCTACTTTGAATTTAACACAATCTACATAAGTTGAATTTTTTCCTATATAGAATTCATTAGTTTCAACTGCTACACCTCAAGTCAATCTTGTTGGTATTGAACCTTAGTTTGAAATTGATAACTCTCATCATTCTTTTGGATTTTAGGCCAATTGAGGTGGTAGATTTGGTTGCAAGGGTGGTAGAGGTAGCCAATCAAGTAAAGGAAATATTAAATGTCAAGTTTTCTACAAGGTTGGTCATGAGGATTCCTACTGTTATCATATGTTTAATATCTTGCCTATGCAGTTGGTTATCAAAATTTTATGCCTCAACAACCATCCTTCATGTCTCAGTAAATGAGTTTTATGCCTCCTCAACCAAATTATCCGTATTAGTATTATCCCTTTGGCTATAGCAAGAATTCTTTCTAGTATGTTCATCCTCAATAGAATGTACCTTTTTCTTTAGTTCCTGCTCCATTTCCTCAAGCTTTGTTATAAACATGATTCCTCAATAACAATCTTAAAACTAGTTTGTTGATTCAGGAGGTTCTCATCATGTCACTACAAATTCAAATAATCTTGTTGTGGAGGATCTTTTAATTCCTGATCATGTATTCCTAGGGAATGATCAAGGTTTTCCCATCAAATTTGTGGGTTCAACATCTTTTTCTTCTCCTAAAAGTCCAAATATTATTTTACATCTTCATTATATGTTACATGTTTTGTCTATCACTAAGAATATAGTGAATTTAGTAAGTTTGCTTGTGATAATCAAGTTTATTTTGAATTTCATCCAACTTATTATCTTGTTAAATCTTAGGTTGATAACTCTATCCTGCTTGAAGGTCATCTCAATGTTGATGGCCTCTATTCCTTTCCTCATTTGTCCTTGAGTCACTATCAATTGAAGCACATGTCAACCTCAACCAACATTTCTAGTCTTACAACTTTATCTATTACTTGTACATCTAAACTTTCCTCAAACACTGTACGATCACCTATTTTCACCATGTTGTCCTTGTGGCACAATAGACTTGGCCATCCTAGTTTTTTTATTTTACAAAATGTACTAAAGTTTTGTAAAATTCTCATTTCTAATAAAAATGATGTTCAAATTTATGTTGCTAGCAGTATGGCTTAAAGTAGGCTCCTCGAGCTTGGTATGATCGGTTAACAAAAACATTACTTGGTTTTGGTTTTGTCCAAAGTCAATGTGATCTCTCTCTACTTATCTATAAGTAGTCTCAAGTCTATATTTATATGTTGATGATATAATCATCATTGGAAACTTTCCTTCTTTGGTCCAGGCTTTTATCTCAAATCTGGATGATGTTTTCTTTTTGCTCTTAAACAACTCATTGACTTAGATTATTTCCTAGGTATTGAAGTCAAACATACAAATCCAGGTTTTGTTATTCTTAATCAAGCTAAGTATATTAGAGATCTTCTATAAAGAATTGATATATGGTCACTACCAAGGGGATATCTACTCCTCTTCTAGCTAAACTTAAGTTTTCAAGGTATGGGTTGCTTTTATGATCCTATTGCATACAAATCCATAGTTGGTGTTCTTTAATATGTTACCATTACTCGCTCAGAAATTGGGTATGTTGTTAATAAGGTGTGTCAATTCATGGCACAACCTCTTACATCCCATTGGACTGTTGAAATATGTATCTTGAGATATCTTTAAGGAACTACTGATTTTGGTTTGTCTTCAACCTGTCATTACTACTACTCAATTGTCTTTACAAGGTTTTTTTAGATGTGGATGGGACATCTAACATGGATGATAGACGATCAACCTTTAGGGCTTGCATTTTTTTTTGTACCCAATCTTATTTCTTGGTGGTCTAAAAGCATACTCTTGTAGCTCCATTGTTGAAGTTGAATATCATAGTTTAACATTGGCTACTTCCAAAATTTTATGGATTCAATCTTTGCTCAATGAGTTACAAGTTCATATTCAAACTTCAATTCTTTACTGTGACAATCAAAGTATTATTGCTCTCAGCCATAATCCGATTTTTCATTCAAGAACTAAGAATATGGGACTTGATATCTTCTTTGTTAGGGAAAAGGTTCTTAATAAATATTTGATTGTTTCCTATGCTCCATCTCAAGTTTAAGTTGTTGATATACTTACCAAGCCAATTTCTAAAACTCAGTCTTGTTGCTTTAGAGACAAACTCAGGGTTTTGAGTTCCTTGCAACTTAAGCTTGTGGTGAAATATTATACAAAACTCTTCTATTCTTATTGTAAGTTGAGTGTCTAATAGCCACATTAGCATAGTTTGATTAGCTTGGATTTTGTTGTAAGTTGAGTGGTTGTGCCATATCAGCACAATTATTTAGAAGGTTGTTAGCTTCTCTATAAGCTGATTGATTGATGTCAAGTCAACATAATTACCTAACTTATTTTGTACATTTCTTTGTCACCATATAACTTGTTCTCCATCATTGTAAAAATTATAATATCAATAATAACAAAATTAAATTTTCTTCTATTTCTCTTTTTCTTTGAACATTCACAATATATCTTCTATATAAATTTAATTATTATGATAGATTTAATAATAAGAGATTATAATATATAGTAAACGGGAAGTCGTTGATTCTAACAAGATAGTTAACATAAGTGCGATCAATATATATATATATATAAAGAGGAGGGTTCAAACGACACCGGTGTAATTTTTACTAAGTGTTACACTAGTCAATAACTTTATATTAATTGCGAATTTTGTAAATCTAACCGTTAGATTGAAAATTCATATCACTTTATATGTATATACCAAATTTTGTTAAAATTGAACAACAATTTAAAGGTGATCAAAGTGTTTATATTTTAGTATATTTTGAAATGAATATATTACGTAAATTTTGTTTTATAAGAATGAAGTATCAAATCATCTTGGATTAATATGAAATTTTATATATATGATCTAAGTGATATGAACTTTCAATTTAACGGTTGAATTTATAAAATTCGCATTTAATATAAAGTTATTGAGTGGTGTAACACTTAGTAAAAGTTATACTGGTGCCGTTTAAACTCTCCTTATATATATATATATATATATACTTTTCACTCTTAATTAATGTATATACACCTTATGAAGTAGACCATAAAAGGTAGAGGCAAACCCTAGTAGATGAACCAATGCTATCTAAGGCCAAACATGTCGAAAACATGTTTAAAGGTCAAGATCACCAGCTTACGGATAAGCAAAGCAAAATGAATTTGATGGTCAATGCCTATTCTATTGCCTAAAACATAAGAATTATTTAGGAAGTTTCTGGGAGCAACTGTAGTCGTAAATAACGCAAAAAAGCAAATTATAAAGTAGAAATAGTTAACGGTATGAAACAAAAAATAAAATAAGAGTAACCACGTTCCAAACGTCACCTATGAGAGACAGAGAGGCAATATGAGTGGTCAGTGGCCACTGCCCAGAGAAAATAAATAAAGTGATGAATTCTCATTCTGTCCATATTCAAAATTCCGAACTCTAGAAGAAACGGAGCTTATATATATGAACTATAGAATGTCCATATTTTATGACGTACGGATGTGACTGTACCTTACATAAAATGTTCACTTTTTTAGTTACGTGTAGTTATATCTGTCATAGAATTCAGATATCAATGTGATTAAATCATTATATTTGATGCTAATACTATATGATATATGGACGTTAACCATTTGATTTAGAAGGTGAACTTTTTATATTATGTATTAACTCATTATTGACTGTGAACATTCTATATATTAGGTATGTCATTTCTTAAGCTAATATAGAATGTACTCTGTAAAGAAATGTTTGAGGGAACTTATCTTAAATGTATAATTTGTTTTGAAACAAATAGAGTTGAAAACATTGGCAGCGTTTGCAAGTAATTAAATAGTTTATGTACCCTCCCAATCCTAGGGTTTATGTTCAATTTTATAGAGCCTTTTAGATTTATAATTAATAATAGTGTTATGAAACTTAAATTAGGAGTTATTTTGCTTTAATAATAATAATGGTGTTAATTATGAGAGGCATTTAAAATATGTAAACGTTATTTTTTTGTCAGCTACAAATAAGTGTAATTTCATTTGCAACATGAATGAGAATATAGAGAGTTTATTTGCTCCCAATTTTGCCTTATTTATGATTAACAAATTGGCATCAGAGCTGGTTGTGTAAGGTGAGTGTGTGAGCCGACCTGCAAAAATATTGCAGTGTACTCAGCCTGAGAGAAGAGTGTCAAAAAGTCTTGTGAGGTGTGTGAGTAGAGCATATACACTAAAGAGAGATGGCAGGTTTAACTAATGGCATTCCACTACCCAAGTTGACTAAAGATGTCAACTACGACAACTGGAAGGTGCAGATGAAGGCCCTTCTCGGCTCCCAAGATAACTAGGATGTGATTGAGAATGGGCACGAGGAACCAGTGACCACCGAGGGGTATACAAATGCCCAACTGAATGCATTGAAGGTTGTTCGAGCAAAGGACAAGGCAGCACTGTATTTGCTGTACCGAGCTGTTGACGAGTCGAGTTTTGAGAAGATAACAAATGCTAAATCTTCAAAAGAGGCATGGGATATACTCGAGAAAGCAAAAAAGGGAGATGAACGCGTGAAACAAGTTCGACTTCAAACTCTTAGAGGCGAACTTGAAAATATGAGAATGAAGGAGTTCGAAGGAGTATCCGAGTTCATTACTCGGGTGGAGACCATGGCGAACAAACTAAACAGGAATGGAGAGAATCTTCCCTCAAGCCGAGTTGTGGAGAAGATCTTAAGGTCGTTAACAGATGACTTTGAGAATATAGTGTGTGCAATCGAAGAGTCCAAGGACTTGTCAACGCTCACTGTCGAAGAGCTTACGGGGTCCCTGGAGGCGTATGAGCAGAGAAAGAAGAATAAGAAGGAGAAGGGGGAGTCCCTTGAACAAGCTCTCCAGGCAAAGGCGACAATAAAGGAGGAGAAGGTGCTCTATGCTCAGAATAATAGAGGACGAGGAAGAGGCAGAGGCCTAGGTGGTCGAGGAAGAGGAGGACGAGGTAATGAGTATGTCGGCCAACAAAACTGGCCTGGCCGAGGTCAAGCGCGGGGAGGCCGAGGTCAGACCTGGGGTGGCCGATCTAACACAAACAATAATATTGAATGTTATAACTGTGGGAAGTATGGACATGTTGCCAAGGAGTGTTACTCGATAAAATGCTACAATTGTGGAAATCTGGGTCATATTTCCAAAGATTGTAGGTCCGAGAAGAAAAAGGAGGAATCAACCAATTTTCTTGCCGAGGAAGAAGATGAAGGATTGTTGCTGGTGACAACCATTCCAGAAACCGAGATCAAACCGAGTTGTTCTGATAACTCAGTTTGGCACTTGGACACCGGCGCAAGTAATCACATGTGTGGTGACGAGCAGTTGTTCAAAATACTTTCAAAGGAGGAGTTCGGATCCGTTTCTTTTGGCGATGCTTCAAAAGTAGTTGTTAAAGGCCGAGGAACGATCCGATATCAACAGAGAAATGGGAAAATCGGAGAGATCAGAGATGTATACTACGTACCCGATCTCAAAAGCAACATACTAAGCATGGGACAGTTAATGGAGAAAGGGTACTCGGTTCTAATGAAGGACCGAGAACTACAACTGAAGGATAAACTCGGGAGGCTTATTGCTCAAGTAGAGATGAAGAAAAATCGCATGTACAAACTTGAACTGAAAATAGTTCGAGATGAATGCATGCAACTTGATTTGGAGGATGAGGCCATGAAGTGGCATCGGAGGTTCGGTCATCTTCACTTTAGGGGGTTGACCGAGCTGGTGAAAAAGGAGATGGTGATTGGACTGCCTAAAATGGAGTTTGAAAAGAAGTTCTGTGAAGAATGTGTGATCGGGAAGCACGCGAGGACTTCTTTCCCAAGGAGTTCTGAGTACCGAGCAAAGGAGCAACTCGGATTGATCCATACCGACCTGTGTGGCCCAATAACTCCAGAATCATTCAGTGGTATGAAATATTTTCTCTTTCATTGATGATTTCTCAAGAAAGACTTGGGTTTATTTTTTGAAGGAGAAGCTAGAAGTGTTTGAAACCTTCAAGAAATTCAAAGTGATGGTGGAAAAAGAGACAAGTAAATTTATTAAAGCAATCCGATCTGACAGAGGAGGTGAGTTCACTTCCTTTGAGTTCAACAAATACTGCGAGGAACATGGGATCAAGCGTTTCTTGACTGCCCCATATTCTCCACAGCAAAACAGTGTAGCAGAACGGAAGAACCGAACTACTCTTGATATGGTTCGTTCTATGTTGGAAGGGAAGAACATGCCGAAGAAGTTTTGGGCAGAGGCGGTACAGTGTGCAGTCTATGTACAAAATAGATGTCCACATGCAAAGTTAGGAGAAAAGACGCCTCAGGAGATCTGGAGTAGCATGAAGCTGAGTGTCTCTCATCTTAGGGTGTTCGGTAGTGTGGCCTATGGGCAAGTACCAAGACAGCACAGGACAAAATTAGAAGATCGGAGCAAGAAGTACATATTTATTAGATATGATGAAAAATCCAAAGCATACAAGTTGTTTGATCCTGATAACAAAAAAGTAGTGGTGAGTCGAGATGTTCACGTGGAGAAAACAAAACAATGGTGTTGGAGTAACTCGGCCGAAGTAGAAACTAGCTCGGATAGCTCGGACATTGTTGTACCTTCAAAAACAACTACCACCGAGTTCTCAGATGAAGAATTCGAGCCCCAACAGCCCAGGATGAGAAGTCTGAGGGAAATATATGACACTACAAGTGAAGTTCATGCTGTATGTCTTCTCGCCGACTCTAAAGACTTAAGTTTTGAGAAAGTTGTCCAAGATGAGAAGTGGAGAACAGCCATGGATGAGGAGTTTGAGGCGATTGAGCGTAATAAAACTTGGGAATTGACCAACCTTCCTGAAGGAGCTCGACCCATTGGAGTAAAATAGGTGTACAAAAAGAAGATGAATGCTGAGGGAGAGGTTGAGCGATATAAAGCTCGGCTTGTAGTAAAGGGCTATAAACAAAAGGAAGGAGTAGACTATGATGAAGTATTTGCTCCTGTCACGAGAATGGAGTCAATCTGACTTCTGATCTCGTTAGCTGCTCAGAGACATTGGCAAATTCTACAAATGGATGTAAAGTCAGCCTTTCTAAATGGAGTGCTGAAGGAGGAGGTGTACGTAGAGCAACCACTTGGTTACATGAAGAGAGGAGATGAAAAGAAGGTGTTCAGATTGAGAAAAGCTCTCTACGGACTGAAGCAAGCTCCTCGTGCTTGGAATGAAAGGATCGATGAGTATTTCAAGAAAAACGGATATGAGCAATGTCCGTACGAGCATGCCTTGTACATAAAGAAATCAGGAAAGGATATGATGGTAGTTGCTCTCTATGTAGACAACCTCATATTCAGTGGAAGCAATGCAAAGCTGATTAAGGAGTTTAAGGAGATAATGAAGAAAGAGTTCGAGATGACAGACTTAGGCCTGATGAAATATTTTCTTGGCCTAGAAGTGAAGCAATCGGACGAAGGGATTTTTATATCCCAAGAAAGGTATGCACTTGAAATCCTAAAGAAGTTTAAAATGGAGGATTGCAACCCGGTTTCTACTCCAATGGAACCAGGCACGAAACTTTCAAAGTTTGATGGAGGAGAACGAGCTGATTCTGGGAGATATCGAAGCTTAGTCGGAAGTTTGAGATATCTTACAAGCACGAGACCCGACTTAATGTTGAGTGTTGGGATAATGAGCAGATTTATGGAGGATCCGAGTTACACACACTGGAAGGCCTTGAAGAGAATTCTGAGATATGTTCGAGGAAGCCTATCACTTGGTCTTTTCTATTCAAAATCGGATAACTACCGATTAGTGGGTTACTCGGATAGTGATTGGTGTGGAGATGTCGATGATAGGAAGAGTACTTCGGGTTATGTATTTCTACTCGGGAATACGGCTTTTACTTGGCTATCAAAGAAGCAACCCATTGTAACTCTATCGACTTGCGAGGCCGAGTACGTGGCGGCATCTTGGAGCGTATGTCATGCAGTTTGGCTTTCAAATTTACTAAGGCATATGGGAGTGATCCGAGATGAAGCAGTTGTGATCGGAGTTGATAACAAGTCGGCAATCGAATTGGCAAAGAACCCGGTTAATCACGGAAGGAGCAAGCATATTGACGTCCGATTTCATTTCATCCGAGAACAGATTAGAGAGGGAAAGGTCGAGTTGGAGCATGTCGGAAGCCGAGTTCAAGCTGCCGACATATTTACCAAGCCACTGCCAACTACACTGCTGGAAAATTGCAAAAAGCTGATTGGAATGAGAGATGGGAGAAGCATTTGAGTTTCAGGGGGAGATTTGTTATGAAACTTAAATTAGGAGTTATTTTGCTTTAATAATAATAATGGTGTTAATTATGAGAGGCATTTAAAATATGTAAACGTTGTTTTTTTGTCAGCTACAAATAAGTGTAATTTCATTTGCAACATGAATGAGAATATAGAGAGTTTATTTGCTCCCAATTTTGCCTTATTTGTGATTAACAAATAGTACTCGTGATTAATTTACAGGCTTTGTATTCTTTCGAATTCAGTTTGTTTGGGATCTTGATACTTTTCTTTGGTAATCTTAAAGCTTACTAGCTATTTCATTAAGCCAACAAAATTAGCAACCCCTCTAATCACAACATTTTATATATAATATAATATAAACCATAACCAGACATTGAATATAATAACCTCAACAGCTAGCCAAAATCTCAAATCAATATCATAATCATACGAATTCTCATGAAAGACGCGCAAATTATAAACGCACACCAAGACATACCTTGGATACGTTCATTCCTAATCATATTCTTTTGGGTTTGTAATTAACTTAATATATATCAAAGTCTTCACAGATAAGGTATATCCCACCACCTAGTTCTTACTCGTGGATCTTTTTCGGTACATTAATGGAATATTTGTAAAACCATTTAATTAAATATTAATCAAATTTAAAAATACGTTTGTCTTAATAATTTACTTTAATTTCAGTTATAGTAAGTTCTTTAAAAGTTTAATGTTTTATTTGTATTTTTTTTTAGGTTATACTCATTGTTATAAGAAACATATCCCTACATGTAATCTTTTAAGTGACAATTATCGAGATTAACGTCTTGTTATATAAAGACTAAAACAATTGAATGAAATTATAAATATTATAATTAAAATAGAACAAATATTTATAAAACCCAACATCCAAACGAGAAATGTACACAAAAAAATTGAAAGAGTACGTAATCCCATGTTATTATACAATATTAGAATCTTATAGATATAAACTAGGTTCTCTTTTGCTATACCGACTCTAATGAATAGAATAATAGGTGGTTAAATAATTTAACAATTGGTAGAAATTTCTCGCAACATTTCAAAAACAAAAAAAATTAATTATATTGATCGCAACATTAATTTATTGCTAAGTGATATGTTAATGAAGATATAAATTAAAACTTTAGAATCAACATTATAAGGTATATATTATATATACTTTCTCTCCAACTTTTCAACTCTTAATTGGTACCTTAGTGACTCGACTCAGAGTCCTTACATGTGAATTCTCACATTGCATGTGGATTATCTTAGAAATTAAGGATGCAAGGTACTAGGCTTTCAACATGGGGATAGATCATGCTCTCCATTCCATATATATACCCTTATATATGCATGGTATGAATTGCTCATTCCTTCCCTCTTGTAGGCTTGTGTGTTGTTCTCATTTGGTTCCATGGTCTTCCCAAACTACAATTATTTGTTGCTTGGAATATAGATGGGTTTTTAATTTTTGGGTCATCTAAAAAGTGTTGTTTTTGGAGGTACTATTTGAGACACCTTGGGCAGTGAATCTTCGATTTTATGTTTTATTGCGAGCATGATATCACTTATACGAGCTTATGACTACTTTTAAAGGACTCCATGTGGATCTCAATATTTTGTTTCTCATTAAACATATGATCCATGTTTCTTATGTTATTGACCGACACAATCAAAGGAAACTCAAATACAAATAATGCACATAATTGTGCAAATGGCTTTGTATATTCTAGTTCTGTCTCTTCATCTCATCCTAAAGTAGTGTGCAAGATATTTCCCTCGGTTGATTCATTTTTTGTTCTTTTACCTTGCTTGTTTCTTCATAAGTCACTTCTATTGTACCACTTGGATACTTTTTTCAACTCTTTCAGATTAACAACACTATAAAAAAATATTCCTAGTTGCATTTTATTCCATTTTCTTCATCCTTTTCTTCTTTCTCCACCTCTATTAATTTCATATACCATTCTTTTTTGAAAAAGTTAGGGACTTCTAAATATGGCCAAAGCTTGTGGTCAATGAACAATATGAATACATTCCCTTTATTAAGTATAATTTGTCCCATCAAAGTACGGCAACCTTGAAATGGAATACTCTTCAATGACACTTAAATTCGTCAAATTTTCCAACGTGTGAATCTATAACTCCTTAATTAAGCTATTAGGTTTTCCCAATTAGAATGAAGTTCTGTCTAATGACAAAATGAAGAAGGGGTGAATTGGTTGTAAAGGTTCAACGAGAGAGAATTAGAAAATTAATTTTGAAAGTAATTGAAACACGACACTTAAAGATTTATGAAAATAAAGAAAAAAGAGAATTACACAAACATATTTGTCTAGTTCTCAAGTAACTATATATTTGACATGTCTTTTTTTCATTATGTATTGAATTTATGCTAGTATAAATTTCTATTTTTACATAGATTGTTTCTAACTTTTAACACAGTTCCAAGGACCGTGAAATCGACAAATATAAATAAAGTGAGTATTTTCTTGACTGATTTCAAAATTGACGTAGAAACTCTTTTTTTTTTCTTTACGAGAATCGATGCAAAAGTAATCATAGTCGTGATGTAATTAATATCAGAATTCGTTTTTTTACACACCTTAATTTTTTTATTATAAATAAGGATATTTAGACTATATTTTTATCGTCTAATTTTTAGTTTTAATTATATATTTTCTCTCTTTTTTCGTATTTTAAGATTATAATGTAATTATTCTTTGTAAATCTCACTAATAAAATTTCATGAATTTTTCTCAATTAATTATCATATTATTTTAATATTTTTAATTTTTATTTTAGTTAATTAAAAGTACGTGATCAAAATATTTTAATTAACAAAATCTTAAAATATTTGAATTCTAGAAATTTGTATGATTAAATTGATATTTTTTTAATTTCTTAATAGAATTAATTTATTAATTTGTTTCTATGTTTCTATCTTTTGTTTTATGAATAATTTTTTTACAATTAATTTGATGTTTTTACGATGAATTCCTAAATCAAGGATTAACAATTTTAGAATTAAATTGACAGTAATATTTTATAATTTTTAAATCTCAATCCATTTATTTTTTACTTTAATTATTATTTTTTATCTTCTTTCAAATCAAATTTTTATCCCTTCAAACCATTGAAAATCATGATTAAGTTAATAATTACTTAAACCTAGTCATTTGGGTTCATATATCTAGATTTTGTCCATTGTTACTATTCTAGTAAGATACAATTTTCTTAAAGTACATTTCAGATGCGACAACCATCACCACCATTATTATTGTTATCATTATCACTATCATCACCATTGTCGCTATCATGTGGTAACAACAATAATGATAGTAGTGATGATGTTGATAATAATCATGATAGATAACAATGTTTGTGATGATGGGGTAGTAATGATAATGATAAAATTTATGTGGTAGTATCAAGGGTGGTGGTCAAAAAAGGCATAATAATGGTAACAATAACGATGATATTAGTGATGTAGTAACCCAATTTCGTCCGGAAAATGTCAATTTTTGTTTAAAAAAATAGCAAAAAAGGTATATTCAAAAAAGAATAAAAAAGACAAAAATATAGAAGCCAAATGTAACACCTCATTTTTTATATTTTTATGGAGGGTAATTTAGTAATTTTCATATGATTAAGTAGTCCGGAACGGGCCGTTCCAAAACTGGAACGGGCCGTTCCAACCTTCCAAAAAACCTATAATTTCTAGTCCGGAATGGGCTGTTCCAAAACAGGAACGGGCCGTTCCAACCTTCCAAAACAACCATAAATTCTAGCCCGGAACGGGCCGTTCCCAAACTGGAACGGGCCGTTCCAACCTTCAAAAAAGATCTAAAGTTTCTATTCCGGAACGCGTCGTTCCCAAACTGGAACGGGCCGTTCCAACCTTCCAAAAAGACTTATAAATTCTAGCCCAAAACGGGCTGTTCCCAAAAACTGGAACGGCCCGTTCCCAAACTGGAACGGGTTGTTCCGAAATTGACCATTGTGAGTAAAATTGCAACCCCGGAACGGGCCGTTCCGGATTCAGAACGGGCCGTTTCGGTCCCTCCTGAAAGTTTATAAATAGTAGCGCTTGCCTTCCCAAAAGGCACCTACACACACACATCTCCACCTTGGACCAGAGGGAACCCGGAGGAAGAGACCAGCGAGTTACCACTTCTTGGGCGAAGAATAGTGAGTACATCGAACTCACTTTTTATTATTATTATTATTTTTTATATTAATAATATCTGTCATTAGTATTTATTTAAATCCAAAATGTGATTAAAAATCAAAATATAATGTTACAATATTTAATGTAAATAATTAAAATTATTGTATCAAAAATTTTATTGGAGAAATGGTTAACTAGATGTGACATCTTTTTAACCTTTGAATTTAAAGTACAAGTTGTGACAGCTTATCTTTAAATTTTTTCTCCAAAAACAAAAATGTCCAACCAAGAAATTTTTTTAACATCATAACATCTCTAGCAATAATTATAATTAAAATTTTATTGAATTGACTTTGGTGTACACCTTAGTCAATTTTATATTTTTAGGGTGAATGAGCTGAGACAGTTCAAGAATCCTATATTTAACAAAAAATAAAATTTAATTAAAAAATATCAACACACAAACATTTTCTACAAAGAACTACGTGACTCTGATTCTTCATTACACATGAAGATACGTAGGAGCGAGAAATAAATCTTGTCAAGCCAAAAAATTAAAAATATATTATTTTCCTTTTTATATAACAATAATAATTTTAACTTTTTTTTAATGCATTAGTTAAATTAGTTAAATAAAATATATTTAATCATTTTAGTGAAATAAATATTTTATAAATTATAAATAATTAGTTTAATTAATTAAAGGTAATCGTCTTAGGACGAACGTTGTGAGGTGCTAATACCTTCCTCACACGTAATCGACTCCCGAACTCAAAAATTTAGTTTTCGTAGACTATTTTCTATTTTATGGTTTTTCTAATATTTTTCCGTAAAAAAATAACATTGGTGGCGATTCCTCTTTTTCATGTTATTTTTCGCCGTCCCGTCACGACCGAGGTTGCTACAAGTGACTATGGTAATGGTGGTAGAAGTAGTGATAAAAATAATTGTGTTGGTGCATGAACAACGATAATAGTAATAATGGTGAAGATGGTAAATGATAGTGAGGTATTGGTATTGACAGTAATAACAATGGATGGTGATAGTAGCAATAATGAGTTAATAACATAATTAACAATAATAATGATCTCATATAGTCATATAGATTCTTATAATTGAATTTCAATATCTTATCTATAATTTAAAGACTATTATTAAGTTCTCAATTCTCATTTGAAGAAGTTCATGATCCGTATATATAAGTTATTTAGCATGCATAATAACACTCTTAACGTAATTTATATATTATTACTTTAAAGAAAATGCAACAATATATGACTATGAAATTAATTATTTTCCTGATTCTCTTACACAGTTTTAAAATATAGATAAAAATCACAATTTTAAAATATAGGAAAAAAAAATCCTGTCTTAATTAGATCGTCATATTTAAACCAAATGTAAGTCCAATATCATACGTATTTTGGATGTTATTTTTTAATCACAAATTAACATTTTATCTTAATAAGTTATTTAATAAAAATTTATATTGAAGGTCAACACATATTAAAACTTTACTTTTGGAGAATAAATAAAAATTCAGACTTAAGATAGTGCACATCAAATTATTCTCTTTAATAACTCTTGAAATATATCAATATTTTTATATATAAGAGATAAATACATAATTTTTTTGTATTAATGAAAAAAAAATAGTTTAAATTTAAAATTTAAAATATCTAATTTTTTTCTAAATTCTAAATAAGAATCGAACCTGAGAGCACTAAATCGACCCTCTCATTCTAAGATAGGTTTTACAACTGGATTGATTCTTTCATTTGTTTCTTATATATATAGGAATAAATTAAGATAGTATTAATAAATTTCAACAAACTAATTAGTGATTTTTTTCTAATATATTTCGACAATGCATGTTACTCAATTTTTAGATAAATCAAGTATGTATGGTTAGGTAATCTCGTAGTTTACATTCTATCAGAGGAGCTCATGGCCCAAATCACAAAACCCTACCCTCTAACAATGACACCAAAAGAGCAATCAACAAAGAAACAACTGAAGCAAGTGCAGAAAAATCTTGCAACATAATTGACCGACACAATCAAAGGAAACTCAAATACAAATAATGCACATAATTGTGCAAATGGCTTTGTATATTCTAGTTCTGTCTCTTCATCTCATCCTAAAGTAGTGTGCAAGATATTTCCCTCGGTTGATTCATTTTTTGTTCTTTTACCTTGCTTGTTTCTTCATAAGTCACTTCTATTGTACCACTTGGATACTTTTTTCAACTCTTTCAGATTAACAACACTATAAAAAAATATTCCTAGTTGCATTTTATTCCATTTTCTTCATCCTTTTCTTCTTTCTCCACCTCTATTAATTTCATATACCATTCTTTTTTGAAAAAGTTAGGGACTTCTAAATATAGCCAAAGCTTGTGGTCAATGAACAATATGAATACATTCCCTTTATTAAGTATAATTTGTCCCATCAAAGTACGGCAACCTTGAAATGGAATACTCTTCAATGACACTTAAATTCGTCAAATTTTCCAACGTGTGAATCTATAACTCCTTAATTAAGCTATTAGGTTTTCCCAATTAGAATGAAGTTCTGTCTAATGACAAAATGAAGAAGGGGTGAATTGGTTGTAAAGGTTCAACGAGAGAGAATTAGAAAATTAATTTTGAAAGTAATTGAAACACGACACTTAAAGATTTATGAAAATAAAGAAAAAAGAGAATTACACAAACATATTTGTCTAGTTCTCAAGTAACTATATATTTGACATGTCTTTTTTTCATTATGTATTGAATTTATGCTAGTATAAATTTCTATTTTTACATAGATTGTTTCTAACTTTTAACACAGTTCCAAGGACCGTGAAATCGACAAATATAAATAAAGTGAGTATTTTCTTGACTGATTTCAAAATTGACGTAGAAACTCTTTTTTTTTTTCTTTACGAGAATCGATGCAAAAGTAATCATAGTCGTGATGTAATTAATATCAGAATTCGTTTTTTTACACGCCTTAATTTTTTTATTATAAATAAGGATATTTAGACTATATTTTTATCGTCTAATTTTTAGTTTTAATTATATATTTTCTCTCTTTTTTCGTATTTTAAGATTATAATGTAATTATTCTTTGTAAATCTCAATAATAAAATTTCATGAATTTTTCTCAATTAATTATTATATTATTTTAATATTTTTAATTTTTATTTTAGTTAATTAAAAGTACGTGATCAAAATATTTTAATTAACAAAATCTTAAAATATCTGAATTCTAGGAACTTGTATGATTAAATTGATATTTTTTAATTTCTTAATAGAATTAATTTTTTAATTTGTTTCTATGTTTCTATCTTTTGTTTTATGAATAAATTTTTTACAATTAATTTGATGTTTTTACGATGAATTCCTAAATCAAGGATTAACAATTTTAGAATTAAATTGACAGTAATATTTTATAATTTTTAAATCTCAATCCATTTATTTTTTACTTTAATTATTATTTTTTATCTTCTCTCAAATCAAATTTTTATCCCTTCAAACCATTGAAAATCATGATTAAGTTAATAATTACTTAAACCTAGTCATTTGGGTTCATATATCTAGATTTTGTCCATTGTTACTATTCTAGTAAGATACAATTTTCTTAAAGTACATTTCAGATGCGACAACCATCACCATCATTATTATTGTTACCATTATCACTATCATCACCATTGTCGCTATCATGTGGTAACAACAATAATGATAGTAGTGATGATATTGATAATAATCGTGATAGATAACAATGTTTGTGATGATGGGGTAGTAATGATAATGATAAAATTTATGTGGTATAGTATCAAGGGTGGTGGTCAAAAAAGGCATAATAATGGTAACAATAACGATGATATTAGTGATGTAGAAACCCAATTTCGTCCGGAAAATGTCAATTTTTGTTTAAAAAAATAGCAAAAAAGGTATATTCAAAAAAGAATAAAAAAGACAAAAATATAGAAGCCAAATGTAACACCTCATTTTTTATATTTTTATGGAGGGCAATTTAGTAATTTTCATATGATTAAGTAGTCCGGTACGGGCAGTTCCAAAACTGGAACGGGCCGTTCCAACCTTCCAAAAAACCTATAATTTCTAGTCCGGAATGGGCTGTTCCAAAACAGGAACGGGCCGTTCCAACCTTCCAAAACAACCATAAATTCTAGCCCGGAACGGGCCGTTCCAACCTTCAAAAAAGATCTAAAGTTTCTATCCCGGAACGCGCCGTTCCCAAAATGGAACGGGCCGTTCCAACCTTCCAAAAAGACTTATAAATTCTAGCCCAAAACGGGCTGTTCCCAAAAACTGGAACGGCCCGTTCCCAAACTGGAACGGGCAGTTCCAACCTTCAAAAAGACCTATAATTTTTAGTCCAAAACGGGCCGTTCTCAAACTATCAAAAAACCTATAAATTCTATCTCAGAACGGGCCGTTCTGAAACTGGAACAGGCCGTTCCGAAATTGGCCATTGTGAGTAAAATTGTAACCCCAGAACGGGCCGTTCCGGATTCAGAACGGGCCGTTCCAGTCCCTCCTGAAAATTTATAAATAGTGGCCCTTGCCTTCCCAAAAGGCACCCACACACACATCTCCACCTTGGACTAGAGGGAACCCGGAGGAAGAGACCAGCGAGTTACCACTTCTTGGGCGAAGAATAGTGAGTACATCGAACTCACTTCTTTTTATTATTATTATTTTTTATATTAATAATATCTGTCATTAGTCTTTATTTAAATCCAAAATGTGATTAAAAATTAAAATATAATGTTACAATATTTAATGTAAATATTTAAAATTGTTGTATCAAAAATTTTATTGGAGAAATGGTTAACTAGATGTGACATCTTTTTAACCTTTGAATTTAAAGTACAAGTTGTGACAGCTTATCTTTAAATTTTTTCTCCAAAAACAAAAATGTCCAACCAAGAAAATTTTTTAACATCATAACATCTCTAGCAATAATTATAATTAAAATTTTATTGAATTGACTTTGGTGTACACCTTAGTCAATTTTATATTTTTAGGGTGAATGAGCTGAGACAGTTCAAGAATCCTATATTTAACAAAAAGTAAAATTTAATTAAAAAATATCAACACACAAACATTTTCTACAAAGAACTACGTGATTCTGATTCTTCATTACACATGAAGATACGTAGGAGCAAAAAATAAATCTTGTCGAGCCAAAAAATTAAAAATATATTATTTTCCTTTTTATATAACAATAATAATTTTAACTTTTTTTAATGCATTAGTTAAATCAGTTAAATAAAATATATTTAATCATTTTAGTGAGAAAAATATTTTATAAATTATAAATAATTAGTTTAATTAATTAAAGGTAAGACCAACGTTGTGAGATGCTAATACCTTCCTCACACGTAATCGACTCCCGAACTCAAAAATTTGGTTTTCGTAGACTATTTTCTATTTTATGGTTTTTCCAATGTTTTTCCGTAAAAAAATAACATTGGTGGCGACTCCTCTTTTTCAATTTATTTTTCCCTGTCCCGTCGCGACCGAGGTTGCTACAAGTGACTATGGTAATGGTGGTAGAAGTAGTGATAAAAAAAATTGTGTTGGTACGTACAAGAACAACGATAATAGTAATAATGGTGAAGATAGTAGATGATAGTGAGGTATTGATATTGACAGTAATAACGATGGATGGTGATAGTAGTGATAATGAGTTAATAACATAATTAACAATAATAATGATCTCATATAGTCGTATAGATTCTTATAATTGAATTTCAATATCTTATTTATAATTTAAAGAGTATTATTAAGTTCTCAATTCTCATTTCCGTATATATATATATATATATATATATATATATAAATATAAATATAAATAAAGAGATAAAATTAGTTTACATGATTAAAACAAAATAATAAAAATAAATAAGTTATTTAGCATGCATAATAACACTCTTAACGTAATTTATATATTATTACTTTAAAGAAAATGCAACAATATATGACTATGAAATTAATTATTTTCCTGATTCTCTTACACAGTTTTAAAATATAGATAAAAATCACAATTTTAAAATATAGGAAAAAAAATCCTGTCTTAATTAGATCGTCATATTTAAACCAAATGTAAGTCCAATATCATACGTATTTTGGATGTTATTTTTTAATCACAAATTAACATTTTATCTTAATAAGTTATTTAATAAAAATTTATATTGAAGGTCAACACATATTAAAACATTACTTTTGGAGAATAAATAAAAATTCAGACTTAAGATAGTGCACATCAAATTATTCTGTTTAATAACTCTTGAAATATATCAATATTTTTATATATAAGAGATAAATACATAATTTTTTTTGTATTAATGAAAAAAAAATAGTTTAAATTTAAAATTTAAAATATCTAATTTTTTCTAAATTCTAAATAAGAATCGAACCTGAGAGCACTAAATCGACCCTCTCATATTCTAAGATAGGTTTTACAACTGGATTGATTCTTTCATTTGTTTCTTATATATATAGGAATAAATTAAGATAGTATTAATAAATTTCAACAAACTAATTAGTGATTTTTTTCTAATATATTTCGACAATGCATGTTACTCAATTTTTAGATAAATCAAGTATGTATGGTTAGGTAATCTCGTAGTTTACATTCTATCAGAGGAGCTCATGGCCCAAATCACAAAACCCTACCCTCTAACAATGACACCAAAAGAGCAATCAACAAAGAAACAACTGAAGCAAGTGCAGAAAAATCTTGCAACCAAGATGATAATTAGAGATCAGCTTTGCTAAACCATTGTTACGATTGTCTCCCTGAACACATTCTAGTACCTAACATTCCAAGCCATGCATATTCATGAACCTCTTCATATCACTAATTAATTAATTAGCCTGAACACGGGTATGACTAGATGTGACTCCATCATCCATAGCCAATTAGTTGCATTTTTGGATTTCTTTTTTTGTTAATATAATAATTGAATGGAATTAGCTTGTTGGTCCTATATAACTATTCTTATCTGAAATAATTCAAGGTGAAGGGTATGTATATCAAAGAACGTATTGTCGTTAGTTGTATGATTAACCTTCTACAAGACATGATGATGTGTATGCATGCACTATAGATGTGGGTTTGGTGCTTCGGTTCTCCCTTTGTTATTGCTGAGCCTTGAATTTTTTTATAGTTTCTAATTAATGCATTAATTAATAATTGATTTTTATTATTTTGTAACATGATATGAAAATCATCCAATGAAAATCTCAAGTAATTAATGATTCAAGTAGCTGACCTGACACGATCAAAAGGATTATTGGGTTTAGCCGCAGATCTTCAATTTAATTTCTGCATTGAAGACATTGAGAATTCTTATATTTGTCAGCTTCTAGAAGAAGAAAAAATTGTGTTGTTTGCGGCTTTTAGCCAAATCATGGTTGAATGCAATTGTTAGTACTAGTTACAATGAAATTGTCAATGTTGAAAATTTTTTCATAGTTAAAAAATATAAATTTAAATATATTTTTAGTCTAAGTAAAATGGATAAATTTTAGTTTTAATTTTCGTAAAATATTTTTTATTCTTGTAAAATAAGTATTTTTTTTATTTTAGTCTTTGTAAAATATTTTCTTTAATTTTCATTCTCTAAAATTTAAAATTATTATTTTTGATCTCTATAAATGATTTTAAGGTAGACAAATAATAGTTATTTTAAAGATCTATAAAAAATTTAAAGGTGAAATGCTAACATACTAGCACAAATAGTCTAAAAAAAATACTTAAGATGGTCATATAACTTTTTAATAAACAAATAAATAATTAAAATTGATTATATAATAATGGGAACTAAACACAATAATTTTAAATTTTAGAGAAACGAAGAACAAAGAAAATATTTTATAAAGACTAAAATTAAAATTTACTTATTTTTAGAGGGACTAAAAATATAATTAAGCCAAAAATATATTAATGACATATTTTAAACATTTTTATTATTGACAAAAAATTATTAAAAAATTATAAGTGTTTGTAAATAATTTGCTTTGGGTTTCGTTGATAATATATTATGAAATGTATTAAAAACTGTATTATTAACCTTCGTCGCCTTGCAAATGAAGTTGTGCAAAACAACGATACCAACATCGAAATTTGGAAAGAGCGTGTAAAGTCATGTTAGCCTTCAAATGCATAAATGACTGTACACACACTTAAGAAATGTCTCGTATGCTTAAACGAAGATTTAACAGAATAATAATGGATAACAATAGGTTAGGCCAAACTTTAATAGCTTTAGGTTTGGTAGACTTTCGTAAACCTTGGTCTGACTTTTATTAAAGGATAAGTTGAGTGTGATTTATTTATCTGTCGTAATTTTTATTTTTTGAGGCTTGTCTAATTTGTAAATATATTTAAAACCTGTATTTTTATAAAAATAAACAAATAGGTTTGTCGATAATAATATCGATAATTTCGTGGGTAACACTTCATTTCCGACGGATTATAGACGAACAATAATTCATCAATAAATTGCTCGTCTAAAACATTTATCGACAGATTATAATATTCGTGGGTAACTTTTCGACGAAATTACTCATAGATAAAATTCATGGATATTGTTGATAATATTTTTTAAAAAATCATTTCGAAATTATATTAAATAACACCTTTATCCCTCATATCCGACCTTTCAGAAGCTCCACTCTACGATACTTCACGCAACTCTTCGTTAGTCAGAATCCTTCATCGATCAGAATCCACCATGGGTAAAAATTTTCCAGAAGGTCATTCATCCCTAAATTACTTCATATTAAGTACGCTTAACTGAGAAGTTCTTAAGGAATAAGCTACAAAATAATAGATGCATCTCATTAGTATAGATAGTA
Organism: Cajanus cajan; assembly: GCF_000230855.2. NCBI lineage: Eukaryota > Viridiplantae > Streptophyta > Magnoliopsida > Fabales > Fabaceae > Cajanus > Cajanus cajan. Next base: position 55,648,975 of record NC_138525.1, read on the forward strand.
CAAATTAATTTCTTTAAGTCATCCTCAACTATATAATCTCATACTTGTACAATTTTTTAATCCTTCTCATTCCAATATATTTCACAAATTACAATATAATATAATACTATAATTTTTATGTAAATTAAAAAATACTAATATTTTAGCCTGTGTATTTCACAAATTATATTTTTATTATATATAATTAAAAATTATAATAAATTATATATAAAAATAAGTATAATAGTTAAATCAATAAATCATATTTAAAATTTGTATAAATATATATTAAATTAAAATTAGTAACTAATCAAAGAATAATTAACTTGTATATATAAAACATAAATGTCTTTCTTATGCCATATTGTTTTTAGAGACTTTTTTTTAACTAAAAGAATTATATATATATATATATATTTTAAAAAATTAATCTAATTTAGTTTTTATTTATCATTATTAGTTATAAATTAATTTTTATTATTTTTAATATAAATTATTAATAAAAAATAATTACCCACAGATTTATCCGTCGGTAATTATCCATAGATAAATCCATCGATAATTACTCACGGATACATCTGTGGGTAATTATCTAATTTAATTTTAATTTATCATAATTACTTATGAATTAATTTTATTATTTTTAAAATAAATAATTAATAAAATATAAATACTCACATATACATTCGTCGGGAATAACATCGATAATTTCGTGGGTATCATTGATAATATTTTTAAAAATTATTTTAAAATTGTATTAAATAACAATCTTGTGAATTTTATTAAAAATAATATAGTTCAAAATTGGTAAAATTATTATAAATGTTAAGAAATTATCTTTTAATTTTAGACTATCATGCATCAATATCATTTCACTAATTACATATTTCTCAATTTAAATAAAATTAACTATATAATATTAAAATATACTATCATTTAATTATAAATTATATATATATATATATAATAGTTGGTATGGTAAATTAATTAGCATGGGAAAATTAGTTAAGTATTTAAGAATTTAATTTGTTAATTTTTTATCATTAAATTTTTTAAAGCGACCGACAAACTTTTTTTTATTTTCTACGAATAAGGTTTTAGATAGATAATTTGTGAGAAATATCTGTCTAAAACATCATAATTTCCCTACAAAAAAATTTGTAGGTAACATCCATCTGAAATTTTAAACAACAAAAATAGAGAAAAATATATATAAGCATGATTATTAATATTATATAATAAGAAAAAAAAATTTGATAAGATATTATATAGAAAGAGAGAGAGATAAAATATGTGATATGATTTGATAGTAAAAGAGAGATCGAAATAATTTACATGTATTGATACATGGGGGTGTTTGTAAATAAATGATTAAGTATTATTCTTATCCTATTATGTTATATTGTAATTGTTTTAAACTTTGTTTATTTGTTTTATTTATGAAAGGGTATCGACAATCTCACTTAAACTTTGTCACCGTATTTAAGAAATAAGTAAACACTTATTTTAATTTCAAGACCATGTCGTATTAATTTTTGTCAAATAACTCTTTAAATTTAAATATTTATTATTATTATTATTTTTTAGTCCTTATACTTGTATATTATCACTTTGGTTCCTCTAGTTTAAGAATAAAAGTGTCTTATTTTTAAAAAAAAATTAAACCAGTTACCAACTATGCTGGACCATATCGGTTGAATCGATCGATCTCATGATATTTCCCATTTTGTATACTTTCCGTTCTTTCCTCTCACATTTATATTCATAAAAAATATACTTATTATTTTGTGTCTCCTCAAATTTTCATTCCATTTTTCTAGCTCATTATTTGATTGTTATTTTTATTAGAGTTAATTATTCATATACAGTTAGTATAAAGTATTTTATACTATTAAATAATTATATTTTTTAAATTATTTTATTAAATAAGTAATTGATATATTATTATTAAAAAATATAATTTATTGTTAATATATAAAAAATTTATACCGACAAGTGATGAACTCCTTTTACTCCCATTACGTATGTGTTTACGTATGTGTCTGATATGTTTTCTCTTCTTATCTCTCTACCCGTAGGTTGAGTATACAGCCCATAAGAGACGTGAGACATGAAGACAACCCTTTTCCAATATAAAAAGGTTGAGATAGGGATCCAAGCCAAGAAAAGTTTCACTATAGTAGTACTTGTTCTCACTTCTCACTAGACAGTGGGAGTAGTTCTTATGCTTGCTTGCGTATCATGGGAACCCGTTGGAGAAGAGCCTTTTGCACTAGCGACCCTGAACCTGAACCTGAACCTGAACCCACCTCTCCTCTATCCTCCCCAGGCCCCAAGCTCAACCTCTCCCTCTTCACAAACACCTTCAAATTCAGAGTAACCTTCTTTCTCTTTTTTTTCATTGCTTTTTAAATCAAATAGCATACTAATTCTTTTCTTTTTTACAGAGTACCTGCGGAATCTGTTCCAGTAGCGTCAAAACAGGTCAAGGAACCGCTATTTACACTGCAGAGTGCGGTCACGCCTTTCACTTTCCCTGCGTCGTTTCCCATGCACGCCCACGCATCTGTCCCGTCTGCCACGCCGCATGGGATCACCTACCGTTTCACCAAAACCACGCCGTCCTTCACAAATATTCCGATTCCCTCACGTCCTACCACCACCACCACCCTCTCCCTTCTCCTCTCTCATGTTCCACGCAAATCCTTCCCATTCCCGAAGCTGATGAAAACACCGAACAACAACAACAACAACAAAACCACGACGCATCCGAGTTCCCTGGCTTTTTCGTCGATCCAAAGCCTCAATCCTCGTCACGACAAAACCACGGTGCTGAATATTCAAGGACCGTCCGAGTCAAGTTGATGCCCGAGTGCGCGGTCATATCGGTTTCTCAAAGCCACCAAACTCGCGCTCTCGTTTTAAGAGTCAAGGCTCCGCCGTCGCCGTCGCCGTCGCCGCCGCGGCGGCGTCGGCCGCCGATGGATCTCGTCGCAGTGCTAGACGTCGGCAACAGCATGAGCGGCGGAGCGAAGCTTCACATGGTGAAGCGCGCGATGCGTTTGGTTGTCTCGTCGCTCGACGCGTCTGACCGGCTCGCCGTCGTGGCTTCCAAACGGTTGCTACCGCTACGAAGAATGACGACTCAGGGACAACGCTCGGCTCGGCGCGTAGTGGATCGGTTCGCGTGTGACCACGGGAACAGCGTGAGTGAAGAAGCTGTGGAGAAAGCCGCGAAAATTCTCGAAGATCGGAGAGAGAGAAATCCTCTCGCCAGAATCTTGCTTCTATCCGACGGTCACGATAACAACAATCAACGGAGATGCTTAAGCCACGTGTCTTCCGTCCGGTTTACTTGTGTAGAAGTTCCGGTTCATCCGTTTGGGTTCGGGGTTACAAAAACCGGTTCAACACACGAACCGGTTGAGGATAATTTTGTTCAGTTCATAGATAGGACATTGAGTGTGGCGGTGCACGATTTAAGAATTCAGCTTGGCTTTTCCGCGCCGGCTGAAATTCGAGCCGTTTATTCTTGCAGCGGGGGACCCACTGCGCTGAACTCAAGCGCGGCTCGGCTCGGCGATTTATACGCCAGAGAAGAGAAGGAGTTGTTGGTGGAGGTTAGAGTGCCCACGTCAGCATTAGCGACTCACCACGTGATGACAGTGCGGTGTGTCAACAAAGACCCTGCTTCGCAAGAGTTTGTCTACGGCGCGGAACACGCGTTTACCGTGGTGCCGCCAAAGAGTAGTACTAGTGCTTCACTTTGTGGCGGGAGATCCGAGAGGCTGAGGAATGTATTTATCACGAGCCGAGCCGTAGCCGAGTCGCGGAGGCTGGCTAAGCATAGCGAATTCTCGAGCGCTCATCATTTGCTAGCTTCGGCTCGGGCTCTTCTAACGCAGTTTGGCTCGGCTGAGGAGTACGTGCGCGGCTTGGAAGCTGAGCTGGCGGAGCTGCAGTGGCGGAAGCAGCAACCGGGGCGGAGGAGGGAGGGTGAGAGGGTGGTGGATGAGGGCAGTGAGGCGCTGACCCCGACGTCGGCTTGGAGAGCCGCAGAGAAGCTGGCTAAGGTGGCTATGATGAAGAAGTCGTTGAATAAAGTTAGCGACTTGCACGGCTTCGAGAACGCTAGGTTTTAGTATATGCTTCGTTTTTCTATTTAGAGAAACAAAATGTTGATTCTCGAAAATGTATAAAATAAAATTTAAGTGTGGCAGCGTAGTTACTAGCTAGAGAAAGGGAATGGGAATTGGTAATAGAGGTTCGGAATACATAGGAAGATCACTAGAAGAAAGGGTGTGAATTGTTAAGCATGAGTATGTGGATAGTATAGAGCAAGGAAGATAGTAAATGTTTAGAGTTTTTTTTATTGCACGAACCAACTTAAAATTATGTGGCTATATATTATGAGACTTTTATCTTTATTTTTTTTTCGTTTTTAATCACAATAGACTTGATTGTTCAATTTTAAAATCTCATTCGTATATTTTATATTTTCATATTTATTTCGTGTAAATATAGTAGCTACTCGTAGACATAGAGGGGAATACTTATTGGGTTGATTTCGTTGTCTTGTGTTTTTGAATTTAATCAATCTCTTTTGAACGATGCATGCACTGAGAAACTCTCAAACTAGCAGAATCAAATGTTCAATGAAAATCTGATTCTCACAAGTCACGACGTTGAACGCGGAAGCAAACGGATATTTACACACATGTAGGGGATATGAAATTAATGTGAATGACAAAGTTATAAATGCTGCAGCAAAATAACGTTTTCTGTTCTCCTCCATTTCTTTTTGGATAACATTTTTTATGGCCCTACTTACGATGCATAAGTTTATTATATTGTTTATTAATTTATAAGTAAATAGTAACTATTTTTATTTAAAATATTTAAAATTACTAAAAAGTCTTTTTTTAAGAAGTTATTTAGATTTAATCAAATGATCACTACTTGTCATTCTTTTTGACAACAATGCACTTGTTGTAGACCCACTTATCAAAGATGACCATCTTTTTGTCATGGTAGAACTTAGCACAAGCGAGGTGGATTTACGAAAATGGATTAAGACTTTAAAGGTTTGATCCGATTGGGTTTCAATGAGGAAGACATAATTGTGGAGAATGTGTGCAATGGTATCGGAGGTGGAGTGGGAAGGTGGTCTTGCATAAGTATGTGGTGATGAGAGAGTGAGTGGTGTGACGGTAAGAGAATAGATTGAGCTTAAAAACAGAGTCATGATCGATGCGAGCGTGACAAAGAAGGGCAAGAGCAGTGCAAGAAAGGATGAAGGGGAAGGTGAAGTTGTTGGAGGCAAGGTTGAGGGAGTGCAGGCAATGAAGTGGGGAGGGTAATCTTGTGACTACAGCGGGATAGGAGATATTGAGAAGCATATTGGTCTCCTCTTTGAAGGAAATTGATTCTTAAATCTTGCTTTCATGGGTCTTCTCTACTTCTTTGATACTTGTTGGTTTCTTTTTAGGTTTACCTTCAATTTTGATAGTGGTTATTGACTTTTCTATGAGTTCGGATTCACCTTGGATAGTTGGTGGAGGAAAAGAGTTGGTGATGTCGACAACAAGCTACACTTCTTTTGCTAGAGTTGATTTTTGAGATTTCTCAGTCATGGATGGATTGGAAAGGAAATGATTATGAATAAAAAGAAATACAAGCATGGGTGTTGGCAATGATGATGAAGGCATCCATCCAATTGTTGAAGTCAAAGCCAAAGGAGTAAAAGAGGATGATAATAATAATAATAATAACGAAAAAGTGGAAGGAGAAGAATTGAGGTAATCGAGTGAAATTTAAGATTTCTTTTTTGTTTAACAAAATCATCATTTATCACCAAAAAATAAAATTAATATATTAATAAAGTTTTTATTATCAAATAAATTTGAATCATTTAATTTAATTATTTATATATCTAATTTTTTTTCACTAGTAAACTGCAAAAAAAAAAATTTAAATTTATTCCATACATCATATAATATATTGGTGTAGGAGTAGATTTCAACTTTATTATTATTAGTAGTAATACTTTGGAGGAAGAACATTTACGAAGTGGGCTCATAGGGCTAATGATTAAGGATCGGACTAGGAACTATGAAGGTAAGTAAAAAGTTTAAAATGATGTAAAATGATATTCTGGTTGAATAATATGTCAGAGGACAGCACATAAGATAGAGTGGGTTGAAGGAATAATGATGAACAAATGATTACATTGCATAATAATTGGATCGATGCCTTTCCAATCTTTTATTTAAATACCTTATCTATGTCTTACCATTTGCGATTAAAAATATATTGCAATCATTAGACACATTAGATGTCTTTATAAGTACAAGCGTGTGGTCAGCGATAAGAGTTGATCTATGTTTAAATAAGATTAGGAATTTGAATCTTGTCTTATGTATATAGTAGTATTAAATTTTTTGGTCAGCTATCTCATTTTTTAAGGTGCGTCTCCAATGTAACAAGAAAATTAATTACTACTATCAGCGGTAAATACTTCAAGGACAAAAAAAAAAAATACGATGTCTTTACAAGCTATCTATGGTAAAAAGGGAATAGGGTTCTCTTATCTTTGGGAAACAATCCCTCTGCAGTAGTGCGAGTTTATGTGATTCCAAAGGGGTGTATCCAATCAGCAAAATTCGATTTTTGTATTATTTTTCTGTTGTGGCTCCTATAAACAAGGAATATGGTTAAGAAGATGAAATATATTATAATTATTGATTAAAAGGTAAAAATATATAAAGATTAGGTAAATGTTTAATAAAATAAGTTAGTTGCAATTTTAAATCAATGATTATTGATGTATTTTATCCTCTAAAATGGACCTACTTTAGTAGCATGTTTGCTCTTGACATTAAATCAAAATTCAAGACGAATCCGCATCCAATAAAAGTTGTTAAAAGTAGTTTTTTTAGTGTTATGTTGATGTAATTTTTTACATCTTAAGATATGATTTGAAGAAGCAAGGTTGGGAATAAATTTTCTCAAGTAATAAAATCTCACTCTTAAATTTTTTAAACTCACTTTATAATATAAATTTTTTTTAATATTTTTTAATGGCTAGAATATCATCTTATGAAAATATCATTGAAAAGGATTCATTCTCCTAATAGTTATAGTTTCACATTTTTTTTTAACGAGTTTCCAAATATACTATTTATGTATTTTAGATGTTAGCTAGACATAAAGAGAGAGTATTAATTTGATCCACATTACTAAATTGGTTCCAAACATCGACTCAAACAAAATTTCAGTTCTTATTTTGCAACGATGTTAGACATAAAGAGAGAGTATTTTAACTTGTTTTTTCTGGTCAATAAATATAATTATAATTATATACAAAATGCATATCCTTTCTTTAGAGATCAGAGCTTTTTAAGGAACAATTTAAGCATTTTTACCCTATTTTATACCTCACCCAAATTTCTTCAGGAAAACTATTGAAGTTGAACAGTGGCATCTTTAGTGATAATTAATGGTCCATGTCATGTACGTGCAAGTGAGAAAACTCACTCACAAAGATCACATGCATTAGATTGAAAAAACCAAGAATCCAAGAAAAAGAAGCTAAAGGGGGTTCATAAATGCGATGCTTGATGATAACTCATTATAAATATGTCGTGACAATTCAATTCAATTCGTTCTCTTGGAACAGCCTCTGTCAGGTATGTACGTAGCTTTGACAACTATTTAATCCTAAACATGTTCATGGGCACGTTATAATTTGTACGCATTGGCAAAATAAGATACATAGTCTTGGATATATAATAAATATATAGCTAAGATAGATTAGAATTAGGGGATGTTATTCAGAGATGTGGAACCCAACAAGGGTCTCACTTGTCCAATCCATCAATATCTGCCTTCGTCCTCCTACCATGTGTTCTTGTTATATATCATTTTTTTCTTTCTATCATCAAACTCACACTCTGCTAGCTAGCTAGCTGGCCACCCCACTGCAAGTCTCAGTGGTTGCCACTTTATTATGTCAAACAAATACTTTTATGTTAAAATTAAATTATACCAACAAAATTTGGTGCAAGTTAGTAGATAGTTAAGTTTTTTTAAAAATATATCGATACAGCTTGATTTCCTAATTGTATATATAGGAAGGATTTTATTAAGATTTAAGAATGGCAAAATTTACTTTAGTACATCTCTATACACATCTCAAAAATAATTAATTTTCAATTATTAATCTCGGATATCTTTAGTGTAAACCAAAAAATTGTTAAAAATAAATTATCATATTGCTTAGAGTTGTTGGGAGGAGTTTTACATTAAAGACCACTTGACTAATGAGTACTAAATAAATTACACAAGTAAATTTGACATCACATCATAATTTATATTAAGTTGATGAGTCTATCTTACTTATATTATTGAACATGTTCAACTCTATCTGATGTAAAATTTCCATTCACATTTGAGCTTAGTACTGTCCCTCAAGTGTGAATTTCAATCACATGATATGTTTTCCTTCAAGTGAAAGTTCTTTTCTTTCTTTTTTCATCTATGAATATTCAATGATGGTCTTGTATCATGAAAAGTGTTATATTTATTTTAATTTTTTTGTATAAATTTTAGCACTTATCTTAATTTCATTTGACTTGAGATCTTAATTTAATCCAATTTTATCTTAATTTGAAGAAATTTAACTTTAGTTTATAATTTAAGTTTTTAGAAAATTTACAAGTTTTTTTTTTTGTTAATTTGTAGATGAGAAGGAAAAGGGTGAGAAATATTGAAATGAGCAAGTGAAAAGCTTGATGAAGCATCAAGAGAGAATAAGAAATTTGACTAAGTTTTGGTGTTGAGCGTGAAATCTTACGCTTAAGGCCAACCTTCTAGAGGGTGATTCATTTGCCATGTTAAGCATAGAAATTCTATGCTTAACACCAAAATGCTAACCTATCATTAATGAGAAAAGAAAAAAGTATTTATGATCTAAAATTAAGGAGATTCAAAGATATCATTTAGAAACATTTCTTGGAGTGTGTGTGGCAGTTGGAAGAGCTCTCATGGCTGTAAGATTAAGTTTCTACCTTTCTTCATTTTTTTGTGCTCCATGTCTATGTGTAACTAAGTTCACTCTTGTTGGGATTATACTTAATCTCATGTTTCATAGTTATTATCCAATATTATTGTTCTCTTCTTTGCTTAATGCATGTTATGGTTTGATCATCCTTAACTTGATTTTGTGGGTTTAAAGTGATTGGAAAATATTTGTGAACCTTTTTAAAATAAAGTACATCAGCTAATGGTGCTTACCTCTAGGAATAGAGTAAATGCTATTAGTCATTCATAAACTCTTCTTCTTAAAAAATTAGGTTCTTGGTTAAGTTATGCTAGGAATTGATAACTTAGTCAAAAAACTTAGACTTCATTTTATAAGAAATCAAGGTTTGAGTATATTTGTGACTTGAATAATATTTTTTGAACTTATAACTGGATTAAAGTTTGTTTGTAAACATGAGAAGATGGTTTGGTGAAGTTAAATCCCAAAATATTTTATTATATATTATATTTAAATCAGTTTTTCCATTCTAAGTGTTCGTAAAAATAGCAAAAAAAATTTCTAATCACATTTATCTTAGTTTATGCATTTTCTTTATTTCCGCTATCAATAGAAATTTTCATTCTAGCTAGTTTAGTTTAATATAATTAGTATGTCGAGTATTGCATAAGTCCTTTGACTGACGATACTCATACTTATAATTGAACTACGTACTTGTATCAATTGGTACGCTTGCTAAGAAGATAACACATCATTGTTAGAGCACGCATCAACGAGACACACCCTCCACACTCTAAGAAGACTACTTGCAATAAAAGGGATGATTTCACTGTTGAATTCACCGCCAATTCCATCATTCGATACTAGTCTAAGTTGGTCACCTTATCGAACTATTGACTCTAGTACTAGTTATTGTACACCGAGCCTACCTCGTAGATTTGTTTGACCATTATCCAAAAGGTCTTACCAATGAAAAAAAATATATGTACTTATAAGCTCATATTTATCGTCTTATTCTAACGATGTGAGATTTTAATTGTATTCCAACAATCAAAAAGATGGATTCACTACAAGGGAGTTAAACCATGGTCGAAGGATATACAAACTAAACAATGAATTTTATCTCTCATCTCCTCTATGTGTTTGTTGTTATTTTTTCTCAATAAATGAGTCACTCTCTGTTGAGATTTCCATTGAAGTACTTTTATTTACAATTATAGATTAGGTTACTTCCTTCAACAGACTCAAACACGGCAAGTATACCGGTCGTACAAGTAGTAAAAATATCGTATCCACAGGGATTAGAAGGTAATATAAGCATTTATTGACTATTCGTGACTAAAGAATAATTCCAATTTCATAGTTTGTGCAGTGAATGCAATGTTGTGACTTTTGGAATGAAAGCTGTAAATAGATATTGTTTTGTGAGTGGAAAAGGTAAGGAATGGTATTGTGGTAATGTGAGGTTGTGGGGTTCAGGTTTCACCGGACATAACACTAATGTATCCTTAGTCTCTTATTACATTCATTGTTTAGTCAATCATAAATTTACTCAGACCTAATTCCTTAGAGAAAGAGCCTAAGTGCAAAATATTGAATATCAATCCCTTGAGTACTCAATACCTCCACCTGCATTACCGGTTAGGGTTTTAAGACTACTAATGGGTCAAGCCCTATCCCTAGGTACAATTCCCACTAGGCATATGTTCAAGACTAGTTTCAAGGATATTTTCCAATACTCAATGAAACCTTAAATCATGCAAAGGGTGATCAAGCCAAAGCAAGCATTAAGCATGGAATCATACACAACAAGGAATGAAACAAAACATATATATCATTAAACACAAAGGGATTACAATAGAGTTTGTTGGTTACATCAAAACCCCAATACAATGGATAGAACCTCTCAAAACAAAGAGGGGAAAACTAAAATAGAGATGGAAGAGGAAAGGAAGAACCGAAGGAATGACCCACACACGAACGGCTTCAAGCTCTGAGAATCCCTTCTACAGCTCCCAAAACGCGCCCAATGTGTGAATGAGGGAGAAAACCCTCGAAATTTTCCTTTTATGCAGCCTGAGGAAACAGATTAGGGTTATTGCGCCCGGCGCGTTACACTTCGCGCCCGGCGCGGGCTTCCCCTGATGCTCAATGTGCTCTCTGCCTTGAATTGTGCCCGGCGCAATTATAAATTGCGCCCGGCGTGGTTGCCTGCTCTGCTCCTTCATTCTTTTGATTTCCACTCCTTTGGCCTTGTTATCCTCAATTCTCTACTTGAATACCTGCATATACAAAATAAACCAAAATGAGAACAATTATATTGCAATGATACAAAGAATGGAAGAATTTGATCATTAAATCTTGTATAAGTCTCATCCAAAAAGAGGTAAAATTGAGACTTAACAACTCCCCCAAACTTAGAACCTTGCTTGTCCTCAAGCAAAAGGTAATTAATCTAGCGGATAACAAGTAATGCAAGTGAGTCAATTTCTACATCCTAGTTCACTTGTATCTTCTTTTCGCAAGCATGAACCTCAGATGAAATTCCAATCACAATTATTGCAATGGAGCATGACAAGGTGCAAACAAAGGTTTCAAAAGAGATCAAAGAGCTGAGAAGAGTAATGACTATCTGTGTATGCATCCTCACTAGGAAAATGTTTCTCTCTATGCACACTAGTGTATCAGGGTGAGTGTTTCTCTCTAGTCTACTACTCACACCACATAATTCAACTTTGTTCTTCGTTTCCAAATGAAACCAGTGGTAAAACAAATGCAGACACTTATCACAAGGTCTTTATTAGGGCAATCTGGGTCAAGCAGGGTTAAGCGGTAGCAGTTTTATGGTTTTTCAAAGATTGAAGGTGCTATAGCTTAAGAGAGCAAATAAGATTTTACAATGATGTCCCTCTCCATACCCCATTACAACAATTAAGCACATGCCCTTTACCTGATCCAAGCCATTAGCCTTTATGAGATGCATATTTACATTTTTGCATCTTTTTTTTTTTTTTTTTTTTTTTTATTTTGTTTTGTAATGGCTGACCACATACTTTCTTCTTCCCAAAATTTCCATTCTTCAACTCCCCCAAACTTATTTGATGTTATCAGTTTGCTCTCTTAACCAAAGCAAGGGTTATGGTTAATTTTTCTATGGTTTGGGATAAGTGGAAGGTGTGGTGTTTAGGCTTATGAAGGTTTGGGTCAAGTGAAAAGTGGGGATGGCTTTTTGGCTTAGATGGTTAACAAAATATGGAGATGTGAATGCCTTGATCATATAAGTGCACAACATAAGCAAACCACCAGGGAAACTCAAGCAAAGTCTATCATGCAACCTGAGCGTAGTTCACTCATCAGTGTTTAGGCTCAAACCTCACCCGGCTATGCATCCACAAACTATCAAACTCAGCTCAGTTCTATGATCAACATTGAAACCCGTATGCAACTAGTCATGAACTAAAGATCTAATGTGGCTTGAAAACGTCTAAGGTACATACACTATCTACATCAAGCAAACTACAATCCAGAATCAACCACAAGCAAAGCAAGTATCAACAAGATCAAAAACCATGCTAAAGCAGCATATTCACAAAAATAACCAACAAAGTAATCACCAAAAAGAAATGGATATATAAAATAAGGTTCTGGGACTAAAACAGTTAAATAACTACAACTGAAAAACAGAAAAATTAAATGACAACAAATAACAAAACTAAAATGGTCCAAGGCCAGCTCAATCTTCATCATCATGGGCCTGGTCATCCTCAGCAACTCCTGGGTCAGCAGCACCTCCAGCATCCTCAGAAGCTCCACCCCCCCAAAAGAAAGGAGCCTGGTCCCCAGGCCACCCCGTGTAAGCGTGATAATCGGCGGAGGTGGGGAACTGGTAATCGGGGGCAGAGTGCAGTGAAAATCTCCTGAAGGCATCAAACATGAATGTCTGTCCACGGTGGAGTGATGCCATCTGACCCTCGTGCCTCTGCATGAAGGTATCCAGGCGGTCCTCCTGGCGCTGCATGAATGTGTCCATGCGACCCTCCAAGGCGTCAAAACGCTGATGGAAAGTGAGTGGAGGGTCGGCGGCAGCCTCATCATCCATGGGGACGTCTTCCTGGGGCTCAGCCATATGAATAGGCTCGGGGGCAGGGGCTGCTGCTGGCGCGCGGTCCTGGCAATAGGCAGATATGTATCTGCTGTCAATGGCCCTGCCAGGACCCTCAAATGGTGGCGAGTGGACATCCACACCTGCCAACTGGCATAACTGGGTGATGAGGGATGGATGTCCTAGTGCTGACCCCGGTGCGGAGTTGGCGCAGCCAGCTATCTCCATGCAGATGATGGCCCCCAGATCCACGGTCCGCCGAGTCATGATACAATACATAAGCATGGACCGGGTCCAGTGTAGGTCAGAAACGTGGGAGCACGGGAGAATGTTGGCATGCACCAAGGCTGACCAAATGCGAGCCACCAAAAGAAGATCTCTGCGTTTCACGTGCAGAGGTAGCTGAGCTCGGTTCCTATGGAACCCACGTCCTGGCATACAAATGGCAGCCTCGACCACAGCAGGATCCATTGCAGTGTGGCTGTAGTTGCCATACTCGTTCTGCTCATCATCCCTCAGTGTGGTCCCCAAAAATTCATTTATCGTCCGAGCATCAAAGGGGACATGCACACCCCTAACATAACTGGTGAATGGGGCAAGCCCCTCCTGTCGCAGAGCATTGGTGTAAAACTCCTTGACCACAGCTATGTTAGCCGGAAGTGGATAAGAACCGAGCGTTCCCCATCGACGTCGGCGCATCTCTGCTTGAAATTCAGGGGCCTCGCCTGGCTCTAACTCGACCCTTCTCTCAAGAACGAATTTCTTGGCACTCACTGACTCAAAATGCTTTTCATTGCGCTTGGTGAGGAAGATATCTGAGTAAGGTCGAGATGGTTTATGCGGAGGTTGCCCTGATTTGCTCTGACGCGGGCGTTTGCTGGAAGATGCCATCTGTAGAAATTAAACAAGAGAAATCCCAGGCAGACAGAATGAGTATAAAAATATATACGGATGACCAGTGCATTTTACCGAAGAGGAAACTAGCCTTAGACTGGAAATGGAATTTAAAACAAAACTCAAAACAACCTAAAAATGGGTTTCAGAGGGGAATTGCGCCGGGCTTAAGAATTCATGCGCCTGGCGCAGAGAGTGTAGAAAACTCTCTGGAAGCGCGTGCGCTGGGCGCAAAACATAATTGCGTCGGGCGCATACAAGTGTGTACTCTCTGGAACCAATTGCGCCGGGCGCAAAAATAAATTAAGCCGGGCGCGAGTACACGTTTGCAGAAAAATGGCCAGAACGGGCTGTTCCAAAATCAGAACGGCCGTTCTTAAAGTCGAAACGGGCCGTTCTGGAATTGGAACAGCCGGTTCCAAATACCGAAACGGGCCGTTCTGGAAATGGAACAGGGCGTTCCAAAGTCCAAAACGGGCCGTTCTGGAAATGGAACAGGGCGTTCCAAAGTCCAAAACGGGCCGTTCTGGAACCAGAACGGGCCGTTTCGCAGCTTCAGCCCTGGGTACCGCGCCTGGCATGGTTGCACCCCAAAATAACACCCCAAAATCCCAAAAAGAAGAAGAAAAAATGCAAAACAAAGCAAGAAAAGGTTGAGTGTGAACCTACTGGAGGTGGAGTGCGTGTAGGAAGAAGGAAAATCGCGTGGCAGGAGGGTTGGGAAAAATGGAGGTTGAAGGAGATGAGTAGGCGTTGAGAGAGAGTTGAGAAAACTGAGTGAAATGAACGTGGGAGAGGGAGTTGAGAGGTTAAGGCATTCGCGCGGGCGCGCCGGGCGTGACATTACCCACGCCGGGCGCCATATCAGTAAAAATCAAAGGTCTGCCCTATCTGGTGTGATGCCGGGCGCGGCAAATGATACGCCCGGCGCATTTAATGCTCAGACCTTCCAGTGGTCAATGCGCTTGGCGCGCCGGGCTTGGCTAGCCCCTGGAGTTTAGGCCGGGCGCAAAAATAAATTGCGCCCGGCGTGAGTCTTGACAGAGACTACAATGCTCTAGGTGCGCTGGGCGTGGATAAAACAAGCCCGGCGTGATTAACTCTTAAGCTTTCACCTAGGTTTTTCACTCCTCACACTCCTCACAAATTCAACTCAAATCTATCCACTCAAGCATGATTCACACACTTAACACAGAATATCAAACACAAACAACACAATACAACATACATATCATAGAACATAAATATCCACACAACAAGTCCTAGAACCAGTAATACAAACAATTATAACACAGCATTAAACAATAAAAATTAAAAATAGTAAGTAACTGCAAAACACATAAAAACAAAGTTCAGATCTCTGGGTTGCCTCCCAGGAAGCGCTTGTTTACTGTCCCGAGCCTGACAAGGAGAAACCTCAAGGGTCTCTAAAAGAAAGGATACAGCAAAGTCTTTCGACCTCTTCACCCAAGTAGGGTTTCAACCGCTGTCCATTCACAACCCAACTTCTTCGTGCTTCAGGATCTTCAATTTCTATGGCACCATAGGGTTTCACCTCCTTAACTCTGAAAGGGCCAGACCACTTTGATCTCAGTTTTTCAGGAAAGAGTTTGAGCCTGGAATTGAACAGAAGCACAGACTGGCCTGTCCTGAACTCTCTCTTCAGAATTCTCTTGTCATGATAGCTTTTGACTTTCTCCTTGTAGAGCTTAGATGATTCATAGGCTTGGAGCCTCAATTCATCAAGAGCATGCAGCTTCAGCTTCCTCTTCTCACCGGTGCTGAGAGGATCAAAATTCAACAGCTTCAAAGCCCAATAAGCTTTGTGCTCCAGTTCCACAGGAAGATGGCAAGCTTTTCCATACACCAACTGAAATGGAGTGAGACCAATTGGAGATTTGAAGGCGGTTCTATAAGCCCATAGAGCTTCATCAAGCTTTGTAGACCAGTCCTTCCTTGAAGCTGAAACAGTCTTTTCCAGAATCCTCTTGATCTCTCTGTTAGAGACCTCAGCTTGCCCATTGGTTTGAGGGTGATAGGCGGTGGCAATCTTATGATGGACTCCATAATGTTCTAGAGCCCTCTCCAATTGAGTATTGCAGAAGTGTGAACCTCCATCACTGATAAGTACCCTGGGGGTACCAAATCTGCTGAATATGTGCTTCTTGAGGAACTTCACCACTGTTTTGCCATCCGCCTTGGGTGTAGCAATGGCTTCAACCCATTTTGAGACATAGTCCACCGCCACGAGAATATACTCATTTGTGAAGGACGAAGGCAGTGGACCAACAAAATCTATGCCCCAGCAATCAAACACCTCAACCTCCTGCATGTTCTGTAAGGGCATCTCATGCTTCCTTGTGATTCCTCCGGCCCTTTGACAGCTGTCACACTGCTTGGTGTGACTATGGGCATCTTTAAAGAGTGTTGGCCAATAGAATCCAGATTGAAGTACCTTGGCAGCTGTCCTCTCTCCATTGAAATGACCTCCATAGGGGGAGTTGTGACAGTGCCACAAAATACTCTTGGCCTCCTCTCTTGAGACACACCTCCTCAATAGGCCATCTGCACCAATCTTGAACAAGTGAGGGTCATCCCAAATGTAGTAGGTAGCATCACGGAGGAACTTCTTTTTCTGGTGCCATGTGAAATCTTCAGGGATTACTCCAGCTGCCTTGAAGTTTGCCAGGTCAGCAAACCAGGGTCGCTCTTGCACCATGAACAACTTCTCATCAGGAAATTCCTCCAAGATCTCCCTCTCCTTCAGGGTCACCTCATCATTTATGAGCCTTGAGAGGTGATCAGCAACCAGATTCTCCTTGCCACTCTTATCTCTTATCTCCAAATCAAACTCTTGAAGCAGCAGAATCCACCTAATGAGTCTTGGCTTGGAATCCGGTTTGGTGAGTAAGTATTTAATGGCTGCATGATCTGTGAACACAACCACTTTGGAACCAATCAAATAGGACCGAAACTTTTCCAATGCAAACACTATGGCTAGCAACTCTTTTTCAGTAGTGGCATAATTGATTTGTGCCTCATTTAAAACCTTGCTAGCATAGTGAATGGCATGAAAAATTTTAGTCCTTCTTTGGCCTAAGACTGCCCCAACCGCATAATCACTAGCATCACACATGAGTTCAAAATCCAGTTTCCAATCTGGTGCAGTGATTATGGGTGCAGAGGTGAGTCTAGCCTTCAAAGCTTCAAAAGCTTTCATACAAGAATCATTAAAACAAAAAGGAGTGTCTTTGTTTAGGAGATTGCTCAGGGGTTTGGCTATCATTGAAAAATCTTTTATAAAGCGCCTGTAAAAGCCAGCATGCCCTAAGAAACTCCTAATACCTTTGACATTGATGGGTGGAGGAAGTTTTTCTATTACCTCCACTTTGGCTGGGTCAACTTCAATGCCCTTGTGAGAAATCTTATGCCCCAGAACTATCCCCTCGGTCACCATGAAATGGCATTTTTCCCAATTGAGTATAAGGTTGGTCTCCAAGCACCTTCTAAGCACCACTTCAAGATTAGTCAGGCATTCGTCAAATGAAGACCCGAACACGGAGAAATCGTCCATGAAGACCTCAATGCTCTTCTCCACCAGGTCGGAGAATATAGCTAGCATGCATCGTTGAAATGTTGCAGGAGCATTGCACAATCCAAATGGCATCTTCCGATAAGCAAAGATACCAAAAGGACAAGTGAAAGCGGTCTTCTCCTGATCTTCCGGATCCACCACAATCTGGTTGTAACCTGAATACCCATCAAGAAAGCAATAATAAGCTTGACCAGCTAATCTCTCAAGCATCTGATCCATGAATGGGAGTGGGAAATGATCCTTCCTGGTAGCCTTATTTAGCTTCCTATAATCAATACACATTCTCCACCCCGTGACCGTTCTAGAAGGAATCAGCTCGTTCTTCTCATTCCGAACCACCGTCATGCCACCCTTCTTTGGAACTACTTGCACAGGGCTCACCCATGCACTATCAGAAATAGGGTAGATCATGCCGGCATCTAACAGCTTAATCACTTCCTTCTTCACCACCTCTTTCATCACAGGATTAAGCCTCCTCTGTGGTTGAGCAACCGGCTTGTACTCATCCTCCATAAATATTTTATGCATGCAATAGGCTGGGCTAATTCCCTTGAGATCAGAAATAGACCAACCAATTGCCCCTTGGTAGAACTTCAGAACTCTAACAAGTTTCTCCTCCTCCAATGGGGATAAGGAGCTACTTATGATAACCGGCTTGCTTCCACCTTCATCTAGAAACACATACTTTAGATGAGAAGGGAGTATCTTCAACTCTAGCTTCGGGGTGATCACCTCCCCATCATCCTTCGAATCTTCCATGTGCACTGAGTCCGGTGTCACCTCCTTATATGAGTCAAGGCTCCTCAAACATGCCTCAACCTCTCTATCTTCTTCTTCATGGAGGTATTCAACCATATTGACTAAGACTTTTTCCAAAGAGTTAGTGAAAGAGATATGCTTCCTGGAGTCTTCAACAAGTTCATCAATGACATCAACCCGGAAGCAACTGCTCTTGTCCTTGGGGTAGTGCATGGCATCAAACACATCAAAGTTAACCTCTTCATCATTCACTCTCACCTTAAGCTTCCCATCATCCACATCAATTAGAACTCTTGCAGTCTTCATGAATGGTCGGCCAAGAATGAGAGGTACATCAACGTCCTCTTCAATATCCATCACCACGAAATCAGCGGGAAATAAGAAACGGTCCACCTTCACCAGAACATCCTCCACAATGCCATGAGGATACTTCACAGATCGATCCGCCAACTGCAAAGTCATGCGAGTAGGCTTCACCTCCAAATCGCCAATCCTCTGAAGCATAGATAAGGGCATAAGATTGATGCTAGCCCCCAAATCAAGCAAAGCCTTCCCAATAGCTAAACTCCCAATAGTGACTGGGAGAGTGAAACTACCAGGGTCCTTGGATTTTGTTGGCAACATCTTCTGAATAATGGCACTACACCCCGCCTCCAATGTAATGGTCTCCTCTTCAAAATACTTTCTCTTCTTGGTGAGGAGCTCTTTCATGAACTTGGCATATGTAGGCATTTGCTCTAATGCCTCGGAGAACGGAATGTTAATTTGCAGGGTCTTGAAAATCTCCAAAAACCGAGCATATTGCCTCTCCTTATCACTTTTTGAAGGTGCATGAGGATACGGTAAGCTCTTGGTGGGTGGCACCTTCACAATATTCCTCTCCTCCATGGGTGCCTTCTTCTTTTCTCTACTGATTCTTTCTTTCTCTTTTTCAAGTTCTTTTTCTTTCTCCTTCTTTTTGTCATTTTCAATTTTTTCTTTATTCTCTACAACCGACTCACTTCCTCCACTCCTTCTCCACACTCCTGGGCCCTCTAAGATGATCTCTTCATCAACACTATCATCATCATCTTTGCCTGTGTCACTCTTCTCCTTGCTCTCATCATTCGTCTCGCTTTCCTTCACCACAAACTCCCGACCACTCCTTGTAGATACTACATTCAAGTGCCCCTTCGGGTTTTGTTCAGTGTTGGCTGAGAAAGAACCTTTATGCTGCTCTGCTAGCTGCTTTGCTATTTGCCCCACCTGTATCTCCAAATTTTTAATTGAGGCATCAGTGTTCTTTTGGTTGGACATAGACAGTTGCATGAATTGTTGCAACGTGTCTTCCAACTTGGTGGTTCTCTCATACAAAGGTGAGTGTTGGTGTTGATGTGGAGGTCTGCTACTTGATGAAGCATTCATGTCTGGTTTGTTTCCACCATAGTTATTTCTCCATCCCTGATTTGAATTTTGCGGATAGGGATGTTGAGAGAAATTTTGCCGCCCTTGATTCCCCATGTAATTCACTTCTGCACCTTGGGGATCAGAAGATCCGGCACAATGACCATTAAGGTGGTCACCTCCACAAAAATCACATGCCATCACTTGTTGCATAGGAGGAGCATTAGAGTGCATAGCTCGAAGTTGTTGAGGAAGCTTGGCCATCTGTTGATTCAAAGCTTCAATTTGTTGGGAAAGTATCTTGTTTTGAGCCAACACCGCATCTTGAGTACTCAACTCCAAAACTCCTCTCTTGATTGAAGAACTTCTACCATGCTGGCTCCTGAAGTCTGTGGAAGCCATGGACTCAATGATTGTGATAGCTTCTTCAGCAGTTCTGAACATGACTGACCCTCCAAAAGAAGCATCCAATATCATCTTGGTTTGAGGTTGTAGCCCATTACAGAAAGTTTGAACTTGAAGCTCCACCTCAAAACCATGATTCGGGCACCTCCTCAACAATGATTTGTACCTCTCCCATGCTTCACATAGTGGCTCATCAGCACCTTGAGCAAAAGTAGCAATAGCAGTTCTGGCTTCAGTGTTCTTGGATGGGGGAAAGAACCTGGCTAAGAATTTGGTCTCCACATCCTTCCAAGTTGTCAGGCTTTGGTTTGGCTGAGAATGAAGCCAAGCCTTAGCCTTACTATTCAGAGAAAATGGAAACAACCTCATGAAAAGTGCCTCTTCATCAGCCCCAGAAACTCCAACTGAACCACACAACTCATAGAAAGTGTAGAGATGAGTGTGTGGGTCTTCATGATCCAGGCCAGAAAATTGATGAGAACTGATAAGCTGTAGCAGTGCAGGCTTCATTTCTGCTAGTTTGTCGTTCATTGTAGGCCTCACAATGCTTGAGAACTCCCTCGGGCTAGTGTAAGTGAAAGTATCACCTATAGTGCGCCTCCGGTTGTGATTGTCATTGTGAGTACCCTCTCCACCTTCCATAGTGAACTCAGGAATGTCAGAAATAAAAGCTTCAGGAAACTGAATGGTTGGTTGGCTAACTGGATTTGCTCTAGTCCTCCTTCTTCTCCTATTGCTATTATTCCTCCTTGCCGTGCGTTCAATCTCAGGATCGTTCAACAATGGCTCAGAAGAAACAGTACTTCTGGTTCGGATAGTACCTTGCATACAAGAGAAAACCAAAAACTAGAGTGCACAAGTCAGCCCAAAGAATTAGTTACTGAAATAGAAATTAGCAATAAAAGTAAAGGAACAAGTCACAAATAGCTATAAATACTAAATTGCCATTCTAATCCCCGGCAACGGCGCCAAAAACTTGTTGAGATTTCCATTGAAGTACTTTTATTTACAATTATAGATTAGGTTACTTCCTTCAACAGACTCAAACACGGCAAGTATACCGGTCGTACAAGTAGTAAAAATATCGTATCCACAGGGATTAGAAGGTAATATAAGCATTTATTGACTATTCGTGACTAAAGAATAATTCCAATTTCATAGTTTGTGCAGTGAATGCAATGTTGTGACTTTTGGAATGAAAGCTGTAAATAGATATTGTTTTGTGAGTGGAAAAGGTAAGGAATGGTATTGTGGTAATGTGAGGTTGTGGGGTTCAGGTTTCACCGGACATAACACTAATGTATCCTTAGTCTCTTATTACATTCATTGTTTAGTCAATCATAAATTTACTCAGACCTAATTCCTTAGAGAAAGAGCCTAAGTGCAAAATATTGAATATCAATCCCTTGAGTACTCAATACCTCCACCTGCATTACCGGTTAGGGTTTTAAGACTACTAATGGGTCAAGCCCTATCCCTAGGTACAATTCCCACTAGGCATATGTTCAAGACTAGTTTCAAGGATATTTTCCAATACTCAATGAAACCTTAAATCATGCAAAGGGTGATCAAGCCAAAGCAAGCATTAAGCATGGAATCATACACAACAAGGAATGAAACAAAACATATATATCATTAAACACAAAGGGATTACAATAGAGTTTGTTGGTTACATCAAAACCCCAATACAATGGATAGAACCTCTCAAAACAAAGAGGGGAAAACTAAAATAGAGATGGAAGAGGAAAGGAAGAACCGAAGGAATGACCCACACACGAACGGCTTCAAGCTCCGAGAATCCCTTCTACAGCTCCCAAAACGCGCCCAATGTGTGAATGAGGGAGAAAACCCTCGAAATTTTCCTTTTATGCAGCCTGAGGAAACAGATTAGGGTTATTGCGCCCGGCGCGTTACACTTCGCGCCCGGCGCGGGCTTCCCCTGATGCTCAATGTGCTCTCTGCCTTGAATTGTGCCCGGCGCAATTATAAATTGCGCCCGGCGTGGTTGCCTGCTCTGCTCCTTCATTCTTTTGATTTCCACTCCTTTGGCCTTGTTATCCTCAATTCTCTACTTGAATACCTGCATATACAAAATAAACCAAAATGAGAACAATTATATTGCAATGATACAAAGAATGGAAGAATTTGATCATTAAATCTTGTATAAGTCTCATCCAAAAAGAGGTAAAATTGAGACTTAACACTCTCTCAACTCTAATATGACCCAGTGACAGAGCTAGAAGTTTTAGATACTGGGAGAATATTCATACATAAATTTATAGCATTAAACATATAGCTTCACATTTTTTTGAAATATAAATATACATCAAATTTCTATTATTTACAAAAAAAACATTTGTTTACAAAATAAAAATACAGAAAAAGGTGGAGGCAACTAGTTTTAAACATGGAAAATATGAGAATTTTATTATAATATGTATATCGAAAAAATTAAATATCAAAAAGTTAATAGAATCATTTGCCTCCATTATGTTGAACTCAAATTCATCTTTATATGATTTTTTCTTCACTTGATTAAATGAGATATAATGGATTAGATATTTGGCCATATATATTTCTATATAAAATTCTAAAATTTTAAGACAAAATTTTAATAATTTTTTTTTTACTTATATACTACTTAACATGCCTAACACTATCTAATGTGATTTACACTAACTTAAAAAAAAAATAAAAAAAATTGCGAGGTTCAATAGTTTCAAGCATCCTTAATATGTTTCACAAAAAAAGTGTGGTGCTAAATGCAAGAAGGAAAATGTTGGGTACAGTTTTTCGGTCGAAGAAACAATGATGCATGTATATCCAGTTGTATCTAAATTTAAAAATAATTATATTAATAAATTGTAATTATTTTTATGCCGGAAATGGATATCATTTCGGAGAGATAAAACTGGTAGGTATAAGCATGGCTGAATTCACGAGTGCAGTGGCCTACTGGGACCATGTAATTTTCTTCATATTATTTTAATAAAAGTTTTGTGATTTTCTTATATAATTTTGTTGGAAGGAATTCTCCTTGCACACAATAATGTAGATAAATACATATATATATATATATATATAACACTATAATATATGAATTTAAAATGACTCGACACATCTTGCTTATGTTTACATGAAGAATTCAACAAATATTAATTATGTCTAATATGATTACAAATTTTTCCATATAAATTTTAGAAAATTTATATCATGATAATTTTTGTGAATAAACTTTGAGAAACTTTCTCTATTGGTGTGCTCACTTGGGTTGGTGATCATGTCTTCACGTGGGGTGGTTTTTCTTTTCTTAAAAATCTCTATTTACAATGTTGGTCAATGACTTATTCATAAATTAATATGATTTAATGGATTTTCATTATTTCACCTCTTCACCTATCATCTTACTATATATGTTAGTAAAAAATTTCAACAATCAAGATATATTTCACCACCCCTGATATATAATGTATAACTTAAATTTTCACTTAATTGAATTAATTAATATAAAAAATTTGAATTAATTTTTTCTAATAATTCTACCATCAGTTAAAATTTCCGAATCTCATTTTTATCTTTTTCATCAACTCCCGCCATCATGAATTTTCATTGCAACCCATTTTCAATTTTTTTTTTCTTCTCACATTATAGTTTTGCTCTTCAAATTTGTGGTGTTTTCCTCATCATAACACTTATCTCAATATGTTTAACTTTTACATAGTTAACAAAACTTTTGACAATGGATCATCATATAGATTTACTATCAACTTTATTCACTAGTACAAAAGAGGTATTTAACGTCGGTTGTTTTGAGCTTTTTACGTCGAAAAAACTTACTGACATTAAAACGGGAGACGTAAAATTTACGTCGGCATTGTAAAACTGACGTAAATTTACGTCGGACATATCAAGGTCCGACGTAAAAAAGTAGCGAAAAATTTATAAAAAAAAATTACGAGTGCAAGCAGAACGACCCGTTCTACAAGGAGAACGGGCCGTTCTACTTGTTCCAGATGCAGAAGAAACGAGACGATCCAGAAAAGGAAGAAAAGGAAATAGGGAAAAGGAAATTAAAAATACATAAAAAAGGGAAAAGGAAATGTAACGTTCTCACAAACGTTAGCCTGAATGTTTTAGCTCCAAAAGGCGCAAACAAAAGGTGCATATCTGCAAAATATTCGAAGGCTTTAAGCGGAGAGAACAACAGAGCTAGCTCCAAAAGGCGCAAGCAAAAGGCCAGATCTGCAAAATATTTGAAAGTTTTAGGCGGAGAGAACAACAAGGCTACCAGCTTATAGCACGTTATTTAAAGAATGTGAAACCTTTTTTACGTCGGATATAATAAGGTCCGACGTAAAATGTAAAATTTACGTCGGACATTAATAGCTCCGACGTAAATTGTACATTTTACGTCGGACCTTAATAACTCCGACGTAAAAAAGTCCACAAATATTACAAAAATGCCACCGCGTCTTTTTTACATCGTTTTTTTGTTAACTGATGAGAAAATAGTGACGTAAAAGGCTATTTTTCTACTAGTGATTGATCCCACTTTAATACTTATCAGATGACATTATCAACTCTGAAACTATTATTGAGAAAAATACTTGTACACAACAATAAAAAATCAAAGAAATAACATAATTTGGAACACCCTAAATTTTAACTTTATAAAATCAAGCCTCAATCAAGTACCATTCCTTAGAGTAAGGATAAATACTTGTTAATGTTTGAGCTTGTATTTTCACAAGAATTTTTTTTCATATAATCTTGTCTAATTTAAAATAAATTATATATATATATATATATATATATATGTATATGTATATGTATATGTATATGTACATATGTATTCACTTATGTTTTAAAAAATTGAGAAGAGGATTATTTTTAAAATATAATAAGTATTTATTGGTATTTAAAAAGGATATGAAATACCTTTTTCTGTTTAAAGGTTTGAATATTTCTCTAAATTTACGGCAATTATTTTCTTCAAACACACTTTGTCACTTTACATTACTTTTCACTTTATAAGTACATATTTTAGGTATATAGTTGTGGTAATGAACCAGTAATGTGAGAAATTATAGGTTTCAAAAAATTTTGGCCTCGTTAATACAATAGAGAGAAACTTCTTTATTCGATCATCATCTGGAGAACATTAGAATTCGACCAACCAGAGCTGTCAAAAACTAGCACAAACAACAATGAAAATCAATCTCAGCTTGTATGGTAACTCACTTGATTATCAACAGGAGGCAAATTTTTTGCATAGATTATTCATGATAGATACAAAGCTCGCCTTAATAGTATAATGCATGACACCTCTATTTTGTAGAATAATTAACATAGAGGGCAAAGTAGACACTGAGGTACACAACTAATCAATTGAAGTTCTTGGGGACTTTTACTGTTTCCATCATGCAACCACAGATTGCATGATTTCCAATCCTAAATAGAGTAAATAAATGAGTGTTATAAATGAAAAATTGGTCCAAATCTCACAAACTATGGCTTTTGCTCCACCTTGGCTCGAATCTTCTGCTCCAAAACAGATATTTCAGTCTCAAGGCTGAACATTCTATTCAAAGCATGCATGTTCTCAAGGGTCTCACTCAGAGTCCTACTATCACTCCCATCACACCTCAAGTGTTGCATTGGCCCATGAAGCAACTTGTTCACTATACCTCTACTAAGGTCATCCACAGCTCTTTGTGTCTTCTTTGGGATATCATCACCCATCTTTCCTAGGCACTTCTCAAGTTCAGCCGCCCTTATTCTTTCAGCATATGCCCTCAATTTCTTAATGGTAGGAACAGTTTCCAATGAGTCCCTCCAAGCCTCAAATTGTTTTGATTCTTCACATATGATAGCTTGAGCTTCCATTGCTTTTCTTAGCCTATCTTCCTTGTTAGCTGCCACAACCTCCTTAAGGTCATCAACATTGAACACTCTCACAGACTCAAGATCCGAGACACATGATCCAACATTCCTAGGAACAGAAATATCAACGAAAAAGCGACGGCCTCCAACTTCATCAGTGGCAGGAGCAAGGTCCTTGACATGATCCTTCAAGAACAAGGGATCCTCGGATGCTGTGCTGGTGAAAACCACATCTGATTCACCAACGCATGTGAGCATTTCCGAGAGGGGTTTGTAGGTTATCTCAACATCCTTGAGCTCTTCTCGGATTGATGCAACTCTCTCCTCAGTTCTATTGACAACCACCATCTTTGTGCAGCCTTTTGCCACTAAATGCTTGATCACAAGCTTTCCCATTTTTCCTGCTCCAATGACCAACATCCTTGCATTTGCATGTGAGGCTTCAGGTAGCTTCATCAGGGCCAGTTCAACAGCTGCTGAGCTAACAGAAACTGCTCCAGCAGCAATGTTTGTCTCAGTTCTGACCCTCTTCCCTACAGTGATTGCATGCTTGAATAGTCCACTAATGTTCCTCCCAAAGCCGTTAACTCCTTGTCCAACTTTCACAACCTGCTTCACCTGAGCAAGGATTTGACCTTCTCCCAACACAAGAGAATCAAGACCTGCTGATACTTCAAAAAGGTGCTGTGTGGCATCTTTGTTGTAAAGCAGAAACTGATGCTGGCAAAGGTCTGCAACTGGAATTCCACTTGTCTGCAAACAAGGACGTAACAAGAATGTCCAATATTAATCCTTCATGTTATATACACCAATCATTTTAGTCCCTGAATTCATTAAAAATTCACTTTAAGTTCTGTTTGAATAAGATAACTTTTCCGATAAACACTTGTAAGATAATCAACTTATGTATTTTAACATTTATAAAAACAATTATTTAACTTAGCAAAATATTAGTGATATATTTTCTAATACTCTCTAACTAATATTTTTTTTTTATCGAACATCATAAATTTCGGTATATCATACCACTAAATTAAAATAGGCTCATTAAATAACATGTCAAACATACAAAATTTATAATTTTCAATCAATAATAAAGTGTCAAAAGTGTTAAAAAGAATATTGCTAACATTTTACTTTAACTTATGTATAAGTTAATTTTAACTTATAAAAAATTAATTCATTTTACTTTTTTATTTCTTTCTCTTACAAATATTTATCGACAAGTTTATCTAAGTAAAATCATATTCACTCAATTTAAAAAAAAAACACCATTCGT
Source organism: Cajanus cajan (assembly GCF_000230855.2). Taxonomy (NCBI): domain Eukaryota; kingdom Viridiplantae; phylum Streptophyta; class Magnoliopsida; order Fabales; family Fabaceae; genus Cajanus; species Cajanus cajan. The sequence continues at coordinate 55,676,294 of NC_138525.1, forward strand.
TGATCTTAATGTTTGAGAAAAGGAAGTGAAAAAAGAATAAACATAAATATCATTTTTCAAATTTAGGGACTAAAATATTGACAGTTGACACACATGTAATTTCATGGATTAAAGTGGGGTTTTACTGAATAAAGTTGAGAGAAAACTTACTTTGGACATCCATTCGGTGACTTCTTTGACACCACGGTGCTTGGAGAGAGCAACAACATATATCTCCATTCTGTTGCAGGTGCTCAGAACAGCTGCTTCTTCAATATGATTCAGACTACAAAGCTCTGCTATGGCTCTAGGCCATTCTGCTTCTGGTATGGCAAGTTTTTCACGCATTTCCACAGGTGTAGTATGTACACTCAGTCCAATAACCATAATGCTGCTCCTTTCCTTTGTATACCCTGTTCAAATTAATTTCATAAATCACTTAAATCAGGTTAATTGCAAAAACCACTCAAAACTTGCTAGTTTCACATATGTTGTTGATTTCATTCAAAAACTAAAAATTACTGTTGAAAACAAAGATTATTAAAATTCTTTGTTTTAATGTGAAAATCATTAAAATGTCATGTGAAAATCACAAGTCCTGAAAACTAAAATCACTTGAATGAAACTAATTACATAAATTATTCAAAAGTTACAAGTTTCAAATAATTAGCCAAAGAAAGACAAGTATATCATAGCCCTGTCTTTTTTCTTTTTCTTTTTTTTTTTAATTTCTTTCTTTATTTTCAGTATTGAAATAATCCTAGGTTTCTTAAATATTACATTAAATTAAAGAAAGTAATAACATTCTGTAGAAGCATAAGAAAGAAGGGAAAAGAAAGTAATGAGTCTTTTTTTTTAAAACCAAGGTATCTCTTTACTATGAGCTAAGGACTAATTTCTTGAGATATTGAAATTCATTTAAGTGATTGACCTCTTCTAAGTAGTGAGTTTAATTCTACATTTGATATATTTTAAAAATAAAATAAAAAGAATATGAGATTAAAAAGACTAGTACATTTTGGTTTCCATAACGAGGTTAAAAACAAAGACAGCCTTCATTAGATTGTTAGAACCGGTAGTGACTATTTGCATCTTCTCTGCATTTGGTTCTGCAGAAATATCTTTTTCAGAATAATGCAAAATAATCATTCTTAACATCCTCACATCAAGAAAAGAAAACAAACCAACGACAAATCAACAGCAAATAGAACAAACTTCAATTTAGAGCAATAATAATGTGAAAAGAGAAAAACGTAACCACCCCTAGCATTTAACCACAAAATAGAATCATGATTTAAATTCTTCAGCTTTTGTATCGCAAAGACCAAAAACAAAAGGTTTGGTGGACGTGACAACAAATTTATTTTTAATTACAAAGACTAAAAACAAGTATTGTGAAGGAAAAAGATACAAGACCATGTAAAGAATTCTCACACACCTTCATGTATGTCATATTCAGGGTGTCTCTGGTATATAAACATACATTCAATCACACACCAATGACACCACCATATCATACATAGTATTTTTGTTTATCATTATAATAATATCCTTACTTACAAGTCACACTTTCATGCCAAAATTGTATAGTTTAGAAGTTAAACTTAACAGATAGATAATTAAAGTTGAAAACATTAACTGAAAATTGAGGTAAGAAGAAGAGTTAATTGGTTACTTACTATCAGCAGCAGAGGTCTTAAGCTGTTCGAGAGCAGAGACATTAGTGGCTTTCTTCGTTGAATCAAGTGAAACATCAGAAGCAGAAACCTCACAGCGAATGGACCCTCTGAGAGTCTGAACAAGTGTCTTTCTGTTTTTGCCAAAAACAGATAAATGGGTAGTGGTGGTGGTAGCATTGGAGGAACCACATTTCAGCAACAAAGCCTCCAACTTTGCACCGGAGAAACTGGTTGAAACAGCCATTGAAGGGGAATTGTGAAATGGGTTCCCAAAGAGAAGTTAGGTGGAGTTAGTTGGTGCTGCTAAAACTAAAACCTCTTTTTCTGTGTCTTTGGTTTGGGTTTGGTTTTTGTGGAAATAATGTAATAGATGTGGCGGAAGGAAAAGGATTTGGAGGGATTTGAGACACTGTGATTTCTCTGAGTTCTGATTGGTTGTTGCAGCACACGTTTTATCCACACTCCTTCACAATCTCACCCTCTCACCTCTTCATCATTATTATTATATTATTTCAATCTTTTGTTTTGGGACCCATTCTCCTCATGCAAATCAAAAGTTGTGGTCTTTTAATTTGCGTAAAACGGTAAAAAATAAAGGAAAAAAAAAACCTAATGTTATAGTTGCATAATTTTTAACCTAATGTTTTAAGAGAATAATTTAGTGCCATTTAAATAGTGTAATGTTATAGTTGCAATATTTTTTTTTAGATTGATGTGAAATGAAAATTACGTGTTACATGTATTCAGTTTTAAGAAAATACTAATTTTCACCTTGGTTGGCGTTTATGATCACATAATGCCATAATGGTGATTATTGAGAGGGAAACGAAATGTCAATAATGATTGGGAAAATCTGAGAGATAGGTATTAGCAATTAAGCATTGAGAGATAAAAGATAAGGGGGGAAAAGAGATGGGGGCATGGTATGTGGTAGGGATTGGTCCCTTGGATTTCAGGGCATGTATTTGCCACTACTTTCATGACAAAGTCGTGGCCTATAACCATGCTTCTATTTCTTAAGATTTTAAGGGCGTGTGGGGATGGTGAGGGATAGTTTTTCCTTGGGGGGCCACAATAGACTATTTGCACTTACATTTAACATTAAAAAAAAAACTAATAAAATACATGTACTATTACACATAGTAAGTTGCTTTTTTTTTTTTTTTACTTGTATGCATATTTAAAATTAATAATTGAAGAAAAAAACACTATATCACTTTATGTATATTGCTCGAATATATTGTTTTTTTTATAGGAAATATATGATATAGAAAAGTATAGAGAACTTCAAGCCTCTCAAAGTATCTGTTTACAACTCATTTGATTTTTCATGTTTTGTTACTTAAATTAGGAAATCTAATACTACTATCATGATATAACAATTTAGGTATGAGTCTACTACAATATTAGTTTGCAACGTTAAGTCTCCTATAGAATTAATCCACTGATTACCCTCCAAATATCATTCCCTTCTAGTACTTGGTTAAGAAACTAAGCTCCTGACCTTATACCTTACTAAGCTGGTCACTTTATAAATATATGTCTTGACCTTGTCCACATACAAATTTTTACAAAAAACTTAGAGGAGATAACTTTAAAATCAACTACTCATTCAAAAGTTAACTTACTCATTGAAGGATTTCAACTTAGGCTCTCAGAGCATCGCAACGTATATCACACATGTGATATTTTAATTTCTAAAATAACTTTTACTCTCCTATAGTTTTTATACATCTTAACAAAGACATGTATGTACACCACATGCCTAACAACTTAATCAACTATAACAACATACAACTTCATAATCTAATCATTTATTAGCTTACAAGTTAACAACATGAACATCATCGAATAGTATATCAACTTGAAACATAATGAACTATCATCATATTATCTTCACCATATAACTTAATCATCATCTATCAATCATAAAACAACTTAAACATCACTTTGAAATCATGCAATTCACGCTCGATGTTATTGAGGTATGGGACTTCTTGTCTCACCTAAGCCCAATGTCAAATCAACAAAATCATCATCTCCTTTCAAATTACAATCTAAAATAATAATCAAGAGAAAAATTCAACAAGGAACATCAACTACAAGCAATAATCAACGAACCACAAGGTGCCCTTACCTCTAGTTACTCCAAGGAGAAGAAAATATGAAAAAGAAGAGGCTCTCTACACGATTCTAACTCGAGGTCTTCAACTCCTCAAGCTTGGATCTCCTAGTTCAATCAAGTAGATTCAACTATAATAAGAAGGTAGAAAAGGAGGGATTTTCTAAAAAAGGGAGAACGAGATTTGGCACAGAGAACATCTCTCTAACTTCTATCTAGAGTTTCTTAAAACATGAACTTATGAAGTTCATGTCTTAAGAAAAACCTTATATATCATTCCTAAAGTTAAACCAACTTAACTTTGACCCAACTACCTCAGAAATAACCTAACTCTCAGAATCTCTTGACTTTAGAATTTTGAAACAACATTAACAACTCATAAATAAACGTGCAATTTACATATAATTAAATTAGACACCTCAAAATTAACAATGTTACACTCATAAATGTTAAATAACTTTTAATATCTTAAGCAAGGTTGTTGGCCTCAAGGAATGAAGTAGTTGTCTTTATCTCACATTTAAGTTCGTAATTATTTTTTATATTCTTAAGATTTACTTTAATTTGAATTATTAAGTGGTAAGCAATAAGATTATGTAACTTTAAATATGTATATTTATAGATATTGATAATATTATTTAAGAAGTTTTATTACTTATATTAAAAGTTAAGAAAATTTATTTTACAATTATTTTGAACTCAAAATAATAATATTGAAGTGAGCACAGAGATCAAATTTCATATATAAAAAAGTATAACGTATTAAAAAAAAGTATTCATAAAGTAACAGATTTAGTTAAAGATTAATTATTTTGATTCTTATAAACAAATTAATTAATTATTTTCATTTTGTATACATGTCAAATCAATTTATTTTATTTTATTTATAGTTTTCTTAAATAAATTTTAAAATAGGAAATCATTTTTGACTTATTTATTCTGATTCTAATAGTTGAAATTTTAAAATAGAATAAATTGAAAAATATCAAGTAACTTTAAAACAAATTTTAAGTATGCATTAATTTGATAAATTGTGGTTGTCATAATTACGGCCACAACATCAGCGAAAACTAAAAAAAAAAAGCTTAAAAAATGTGACAAAACTAGAAACTTTAGATAATGAAAATAGTACTCATTAATATATTTGTAGCATTAAAGATTTTACATATCATTTTTAATAATATAAATATAGTCATGTATATTGATGTACACTCATACATTGTAAGTTTATAAATCTATAATGAAAATAATTATATAAAAAATATTTTAAGTATTAATAATTTATTATTATTTTATAAATTTATTTGTTTACTTATATTTTAATAATATACTAATTTTGTTATTATATTATATAAAATAAATAGATACACCTATTAAACCTAACAAACTTTCTATAAGCTTAAACTTAGTCTTTCTGTACCTGTCAAAAAGATACACCAGTAATCTTCTCGTAGTTTGAGGGCCGAACGAGTGCTCCGATCAAATATTCCAGTGAAAGGGTTGGTACCTGCAAAAGACACTCCAACGCTCAAGTCAGGACAAGCACGAATATCTAGGGTAATTAATGAAAGACGTTACCTCGTGACATGAGCTATTTATACTGACATTTATGGGTCATGGACCCCATGGGCCCTGCAACATGCTTACCATATTAGGTAATACACCTTAATCGGTTTATCAGTGTAATTAACCCCTAATTATTGATTAAGAGTAATAAATGAGTGTAGGCCGATCCTGGTGGCCGATTGACGTTCGGCCACCAGATTCTGCCATTCGGCGGCCAACAGGGTTTCGGCTATGTGATGGCCAAACGCCCCTACCGATACACTTTCTATATAAATAAGTTTTTTTTTTAACTTTAAATTTGACATTATTAAACAGGTCAAATTAAATCAGACTTTAAAGAGGTTAGGCCATATATTCCTATTTAAGGCTTTACATAGTCTCATCTAGGGATGACAAAAATACTCGCACCTGTAGGTATCTGCGGGTAAAATCCGTTACGAATAATAAATGGATAAACTAAATGGGTACATGCGAATAATGGGGCTGGATAAATTTTTACCCGTTTATAAACGGGGCGGGGGCAGGTATGATGATATCCATACTCGCGGGTACCCGTTTAATAATATTTCTTAAATATCATAATTATACTTGTACTACATAACCCTAAAACTACACTCTCTCATCTTATTTTCCTACAAAAGTGAGGTTGATGAAGTTAACAACATGTGTTAAGCATGCTATAGAATTATGTTGGATGTAATTTGATTAATTTTTTAGCTTTGATTAGACCAATAAAATTTATGTATTTTAATTTGTTTACTTTTGTTTGGAATTATGAAATTGAATTATTGTAGCTTTGTGATGAGACTTTAACTTACTTGTGAAATTGATGTATTTTAAGTTATTGATTATCTTGCATTTTTATTATTATTTCAACAAAATTAACGTTAAATACAAGTTCAAAATTAACATTGAATTTTATTTTTAATATTTCAATGACATTAAATATAAATTTAAAATTATTTGTAATAATTTTTTTAATTTCTTAAAATTTATAAATATCCATGGATATCCATGGATATTCAAGAAATTCATGGATACCTGCTTAATGGATACCCACACGGATAAAGGATGGGTGTGGGGCCAATTTTCATTCACCGGGGCCCCATTGCCATCCCTAGTCTCATCTCATCCCTATTACTAGTAGTAACAGCAGTGAAAAAGTTACTACATGCTCTACGAAGAAAAAAAATGAATATGTAAAAAAATAAGTTATTTTTAATAAAGTGAACAATTTTTTTAGAGAAAATTATTTTTCTTTGAATATAAAATAAAAGCATATGTGTCTTTGAAAAAGTGAGCATCAAATAAGTGTATCTCCTTTATATATTATTAAATTATCATCATCATTGTCATTATTATCGTCGTTGTCATCATCGTCATCCATAAAGATTAAAACCTATTGTCGACTTTGAGTTTGTTAAGATATTACAATTTGTATATTAAAAAATTAAAATAAAAAAATTCAGGCATCTAATTAATTAATTTTTTTATTAAAGATTTTCTTATTTTAAAAATTAATCAATTTTTTATTCTAAAAAAATCAAATTTTTTACTCTAATTCGTTTATTATAATTGCAAAATTTTGTCATTAGGTTTATCATTATTTTCTTATAATTTAAATTGAAATATGTCCATTATTTTCTTATCTTACTTTTTATTAATTCAAACTTGTACGTTGCCACGTTTATTATTTTCTCAATTTTTTTATTATTAATTTTCACTAACAAAACAAATTAGCAGCAGACAAAATACTAAAAAGAAGAACAACAATATATATTTAAATATCAATGGTCAAGTATCCTCAATTCTACCAACAAAATGAGTCCAACAACCAAAAATTGCAACAAAAAAAAAATACAATAAAAAATTGGTTCATGATATATACACCACCATTTTTTTTAAATATCTTTAATTTTTTATTCTGTAATTTTTTTATAAAATTTTACTCCTTTATTATTTAATTTATAATTTTTTCTTTATTTTTTTTTACGTTCATGATATTTCAAGAATTTATTTTTATTAAAAAAAATAAAAGAAGGTGTACTTAATATATATATATATATATATATATATATATATATATATATATATATATCATGAGTCAAAGAAAGAAAGAAAAAGGTGTATGTAAAAAATATAAAAAAATATTAAATTAAATATTAGACACCTAAAAATAAAAAATAAAAAATAAATATATTTTAAATTTTTTGTTTAGAAAAAAAAGTAGGTTCATGATATATACACCTCCTTTTTTTCTATAAGTACACTTCCATTTAAAAAAAATTCTAAAATATTTTTAATTTTTAATTTTTAAATTTTACATCCACAATATTTAATTTATTACTTTTTTTCACACATTTTCCCTCATTTTTTAAATTTTTATATACACTCCTTTATCTTTCCTTCATCCACCTATTTTGGTAGCATGTGAAAACTAAAATAGAAAAAAAAAAGTGTGTGAAAAAGGAGAAGAAAGTAGCAAATTGAAAGTTGGAAGTGTAAAATTAAAAAAATTTAAAAAAAAAACCTACAATATTTTATAATTTTTTTTTTAAATAAAGGAGGTGTACTTATAAAAAAAAGTGTATATATCATGAGCCAAAATATGCTTATCATAGAATGGAGGTATATATATCATAAGCCTAAAAAAATGGTTCATGATATATACACCTCCTTTTTTCTATAAGTACACCTTCTTTTAAAAAAAATAATAAATTTTAAAATATTCTTAATTTTTTGTTTTAAATTTTTTAATTTTACATTCACAACATTTAATTTAGTACTTTTTTTTTTCACACATCTTTCCTCCTTTTTTCAAATTTTACATGTACTCCCTTATTTTTCTTTCACCCCAACTATTTTGGTAACATGTGAAAATTGAAAGAGAAAAAAAAAGTGTGTGAATAAGAAGAAGAAAGTAGCAAATTGAAAGTTGAAAGTGTAAAATTAAATTTTTTAAAAAAAAAATTATAATTTTTTATAATTTTTTTTAAAAAAGAGGTGTACTTATAAAAAAAAATGAGGTATATATATCATGAGCCTAAAAATATATGTATCGGTCCAAAGTTATTTGCAAATAGGGTCCAGTAACATAGTTCAACTTTAGAAATTCAGCCCAAAGAAGAGAGAGACAAAGTAAACCAACTGAAATTAAAAAAAAAAAAAAACTAAAAAAAACATAGAACACAGGTTCGACCCACATCAGCAAACTGGGTTGAGCCTGAAACTTAAAACAAAATAAATAAATAAATCTGATGGAGAGAAAATAAAAAAAAATAATAATTATGTTACCTATATAATAATTCATATAACAATTTATATGATATTATTTTTAATTATCTTTCATCATTCTATCATTTATTATATTTTAAATTTCTCTTTTTTCTTTCTTTCCTGATTGTAAGATTTATTGTAAAAATATCATTTACCTAAATGAAATCCTAAATCCAGAGGCTCATTAGTCTTATCCTATCCATTTATTTGAGTCCTTATTTTTGAATAAAATTTATTAAAAATTATAAATTTTGATAAGTCTTACTAGTAAATAAGGAGAAAAATTCATTAAATAAAACGTAAGATTCATCACATTTTATTATTTTAAATATATTTTATTAAAAAAAAGTTAAGGATAAATTTTTTAAAAGAATATGTTGGAGATAATGTTGTCATTTTGGATATTCATTTAATACAAGTTAATTGTACCCAATTATGTTAATGTTTTTTATTTAGTTATGCTAAGCTTGTTTCAGATAATAAAAAAAAAAGAAAAGAAAAGAAAAGACCGGAAGTACATAGTAATTAACATGAAGAAATCATTCATATCTATTTATTTTAATTTTTTAATATATATCAACGTAGCAAATCCTAATAGAAATGAAATATGCATAAAATATTAAAACATGGCTAATTATAATAATAATAAAAAATAAATATACATAAACATTAAGAGATAGCTAACACTATATTTATCATCTTTAACAATATTTACCTACTTACACTTATTAAAATATTATACTATAGGTTAAATTAATAGGTTATTTCAATATTTTTTTTATTAGAAAATGTTACTATAGATAGAATAATATTTATATCTCAATATTATTTTGTATAATTATGTTTTAAAATTAAGTGCCACATTGAACAAAATAATGATATATAAAAAGTATAATTCTTCAATATCTAATTATTTTTCAAAATTAAAGTCTAACATATTGAATAAGAGAATGACATATAAAAAATATATATAATCTTATAGTGAAATTTAAGAAAAACGAATTTTAATATATGATATAAATTTTGTAAAGACCAACTTAGGATATCTTTTTTGTGTAAAAAAAAAACTTAGAATACCTTTTCTTGTTAAAAAAAAAAGATTTAGGATATCTTCAACCTTAAAAGACTTGTAGAGAAAAGTCATAATGTATAATTGATAATATAATCCATATTAATACTAATTATCATTTTATAAAGTTTACAAAAACTTAACAACATTATTAAAATGTTACAAAATATTGTTTTTCTAACATTTTTAAAAAAAGTTGTCATTAATATATAAAATGTTGTTAAAAGTCTTTAGTAATATAGACTTTATTTTACATTTGATAAAATTTCACAAAAGTATATCACTAATATTTACTCATAATTTAGAAATATTTATCTAATACTTTTAAAAAACATATTTTTTTTGGTAGTATATAAATTATAATAATAATAAAAAAGAAATATATATGTATTTTAAAACTCATTTTTAGTATTCAAAATCAATTTTAATTCAAAGTATTCGAACAACAACTTTTTTAAAAGAAATTACTTTTTTAACATTTATTATCCAAACAAACAAAAACCACGTTAACCATAATAAATTCTATAATATCATGTTTTTATAAATTATATCAACACACTTAATTTTGCCAACCTATAGCAGCTAGAGGAGAAAAAATTCTAAGTCTCGGTTTGGAATCAAACATATAACATTTTATAAGTAATTGAAATATAATCCACTATCAACTATTAAAGGAAAAAAAATAACGGATTTGGACTAAAACGTTTCACAAAATAGAATAATGTCATTTCATTTATGTAACTAATTTCAGCTAAAGAAGAATGCTTCAATTATTGATGCCATAGTAGCTAGTCTAGTCAACTAATTTCAGCTAAAATGATAGAAGTTTCATAGGAAAATAAATAAATAAATAAATAAAAGTACGGAAGCTAAAAAGTAAATTTAAGTATAATCGTATTCATAAAAATGAAGCAAACTCGTATAACCCATAAAAATAGTGAGTAGAGTTTACAGATTAGCCAGCTTTTACTCTAACCCATTATGATTTCATAGATGAAGATGGATCAAGTAGAGTTGGTCCATAGATAAAAGATTAAAAAGATATTAATCACAATTAAACTTTTTATCATTTAATAAATAAAATAAAGATTCCTACTTTAAATTTAGGGTGGGTATCCTACATATATGGTTCTACTTTGGAGCCAATAAGGCTATGAACATTAACATAGTCTAGGATAATGTTATAGTATATCAATCCAATTAATAAATGTCTTTATCTTTAAAGGTCGGCTAGCTAGCTAAAAGCATATAAGTATATAATGAGCAAAGAATTAATGTCGGAGGTTACGTAAATTTAATGTTGGACCTAATGCTATGTATCTTGGCTTCTAAGACACAAAGTTGGACTAGGATATATATACATATATGGTCTTGGTATTAATCATTAATAACCACATATATAGCAACGTACTATATGCTTCCGTATCTCTCATTGCAAGGATGAATACATTTTACATTACACATGCACCACACAAGAACACAACTCAGTTCAAATTCAATTCAAAATGTTTCACTTGTTGCTATGAAACTCTGAATATAACATAATATGGGTTCTTGACACTTTACCATTCAAACTTGAATTGTGGATATTTTTGTTACAATAGCATAGCATGGCAATGGTGGTGCTTCCGTATGACGAATTGCTGTGTGATGATATGCTCAAACACAACAGGACAAGATTGAAATGCCAATTTTCATGTCCTAGTCTTGACCAGCTAGGGCAATTCAATTCAATTTTATCTGTGTCAGTTGTCAGAATGTCACTGTTTTCGTTAGCGTTTTTGAACATATAAGCATTATCGCTTTGACTGAGTGTCAAGCTCTCCAAAGGGTCATCATAATAATAATATTCGTTCAAAGCTGAAGTGATGAATTGCTCATGGAAATCTCCACATTGGTCTGGTCTTTGCAAACCCCACTTGCTAAAAAGAAAGCCTATAGCTATCTTTTTGTGTCTCCTTTCGGTTTTGTTTGGTTTTGGACATGAATCTTTTGCATTGCATTGATTGGTATTTTTTTTAATTATATTATTAATATAAAACATCTATTCATAACTAATTTTTATTATAGAAGTTGTTTAACCACTTTTAGAAATAATCATCTTTAGTATAATCTTTTTTTCGATCACATTTTTTTTATTATACACAAAATTTAAATTCAAGATCTTATTTAAAAAATTAAATTGAATACCATTAAAATTAACGAGACTTGTTGCTACATTGATTGATGTTTATTACAAACTTTCTTTTTCCTCACTTTTACTTTGTTCCCACTAATTCTTAATTAGTCGACCGTTCAATATGAATTGAATGATGAGTTAGTGTTTTTTATGCTTGGAAGTTGGAAAAGGTGTGGTCATCCAATAATGTAATAAACCAGATAGTCAAAGCACAACAATGAATGGAAATAGGTCAAATGGCATTTATAGGGTAAATTTCAAACCCTCCACTAATAACAATGTGGCAGTGTGAATATAAATTCGCATGTTCTCTTTGCTTTACTTTCACTCCAATTAAACACAAGATAATCATCATGCATGTTTTAAAACTCAGCCTCCCCACATTAATTATTTTAATATATTATACCCCCAATATCCACGTGTTTTGCACAAATTAAATCATCGTATCTATAGTTGCCAATCCTTTTCTTGATAAATTATACACTAGCATGTCCTTCTCTATTTCCCTTCTTTCAGTACGTCTACCCTATAGTGGCACAAGTGCGGGTCATCTATATATTTCTCTTTCACGATAGGTTCCTATCACGGCTTTGAATTTCAATTTGTGCTTCAAGATATTGTCTTATAACTTAGCTTATATGGCCTCATAATAATTAGTCTCAAGTCCAGGTAAAGCAAGAAAGTTATGTGAGTGCTCATGATAACTAATGTAAAACTTGACCAAACTCTTGACATGTATACATCACTCATGATCGATGGATTGTGTACGTTAAAATTAGGTCGTTAATAAAAGATATAACACGTTTTATGGCTCAAGTGCTATATTAAATTAGAGTTGTTGCATTAGTATTCCTGAATATGTTGTGTTAACCGAGTAAGGTTTTTTTTTTTTTTTTTTTTTCATTTTTCTAGATGGATGAATATAAAGAAGTTGGTCTAAAAGTGTCTGATTAGGTTTGTCTTTTGACAAGTCTTTGGAGGTGGTGGGCACCATCATTCAAAGAAGGGATGGGATTAATATCGTGTAACACCAAGAACTAAATGTGTTGATGAAAAAGTTTAGGAGATAGACACTTCAAGATTTAAAAACTTGGTACATAGGAAAAGTTAGAGGAAAGATCGATGTGTGAATATTATTCTGAAAAAGGATTAGAAGAGAAGTGTTGTGGATGATTAAAGTATTTGAGAAAAGTAAATATCTTTAAAAGTAATGGTTGCATGGGAGGCGAGAGGGAGATTAACAAATATTTTTAAATTAAATTGATTCTTTTTTGGTAAGAAACTTAAGAAAAAAAATTCAAGGATTACAAGGTGATTCTAAAAGATTTTTTCTTATTTTTTTTTTATAAAAGATTCCAAAAGAAAGTTGTATTACAACACGTAGGGTCTTGATGCATGATATTCTTTTTAAGGGCTATAAACACATACAAGTTATAAACCCAAGAATTAAGTGGTGGAAACTTAATGGTGATAAACATTTGACTTTTAAGGAAAAAAATATATTGGAGGAAAGCTATGTGTGAGGTAAAATCCAAAGCTTTTGAGGAGTTTTATTAATATCATAGGGCAAAGAATGAACAACACAAGATGTATAAACTTGTCAAAATATTAAAAGGAAATCAGTTATAATATAAAGATATATATATATATATATATATATATATATATATATATATATATATATATATATATATATATATCAAAGAACGATAAGAAAACAATTTCTATATGTTTTTTAATTAAAAATCTAATAGCTAGGACAAAAAAAGTTTTATTGTTGCAAAAAAATTGAGTTTGAGAACCTTAGGAGGATAGGTAATGGTAAAAAAAAAATTATTCTAACGGTATTGAAATTTTAAAAATGTGTGGGAGAAATAACATCATTTAATTGATTTTTAGGGATTTTTCTTATTAAATTTTCTATGTTCTCCTACACGGTTAAATTGTAATGCATAACTCTGTCAGTTTCTTAGAATATATTCCTCCTTCACTCACCTATGCCAAAAAAACATTTCCAAAGAACATTTCCAAAGAACGTTTCCAAAGAACGTTTGGCTTAATTTACGAGACAAGTCTCGCCTATTGATATTAGGATTTTTAAGAGAGACAAAATATAAATGCATTGTACTTTTGATAAGAAAATTTATAATTAGTAAGTGACAAAAAAAAATGCTCAAAGTAGAAATAATATATAACTATGATGGTTATTTTAAAATAACAGTTAATTCAAGAAATTGAATTTGAGTCCAACTTAAAATTCAAAAGTTATTATTCATGACAATTAAGAGAGTTAATTTTATGATATACATATATATATATATATATATATATATATATATATATATATATAAAATCTCAATCACCTCATTAGTCAAATGAAATCTCTAACATACTCTTTTATGTTAAAAATTGAATATACAAGTGATTTGATAATAATTAAATTTAGGCTACACGATAATTTAAAAAAAAAAGTTATTATAATATACTCTACTACCATTTTAAATGTCGATTTTAATTAGATTCATTAAAAAAATGACTTTTACTTTTCAATATTTTGTTTCTTATAAACATGATGGCTTTAGATAAAATTAAAAATTATTTCAACTTATAAACATTAAATATAGATAAAATTTAAATACTTATATTTATAACTATTTTGTTGTAAGTAAAATTTTAAAATTTATTATTATACAATTTACACAACAGACAAATAGATTATTAATTGTAGATAAATGTAAAATATACATTTATTACAAATTTTTAACTTTCAATGATAATTATTATTTATCATTATGAATCAATTTTCTTGTAGTACTTTAACCTTAAAAATTATTTTATAAATTAAGAATTATCTTTCACTTATATATTATCTTAAACATATGAGTACAATCAACACCAAAAAATTAATCAACACCAAAAAAAAAAAAAACATGAGTACAATCATGTAAATCTCCCACCAAGATGGATGGAGGATGAATGGCCTCCATGTGAATTACATTGTGGCTAATTTTTTATACAAGAGGGTATAAGCTTATAATTCAAAAACCCTCATTCATGGTTAAAAACTTGTAATTAATTAATATATATATATATATATATATATATCCTCCTAGCTAGGCCCTAGCTATATCCACACGAGTGAAATGAAAGCTGTAGGCTGTTCCCTAGAAACGATACCTATATATGCAATTCCCCTCAAAGTTACCTTCTTCTCCTATCCTATTGCTTTCTATGTGTCAGTCCTTTAATGGATGTGGCAGAGAAGAGGATGGCAATGGTCCAGCACCACCACACCCGTGCTACTAAAGTGAAGGGGACCCCCCCTTTTAGAAAGAAATTAAGACCTAAAGCCATTACGGCACTGCTACATTTACATATATTATATTTATCTTCTCTCTACTTCTCTCATTTATGTATGTGATTACCATATCCTATACATTTTACAAATACAATACCACACGATTGGCATCTTTTCAAAGCTATAAATTAATAGTGCTTTTTGTTCTACCATCTTCTTTATTCGTCTTTATACTTGATTAATTATTTCATTTTATTAGGTTCTTCTGGTCAGCACGGCATGATAATATATATATATATACTTACATTACTTGCATGCCTTGACTAACATGTCACATTACCAAAGCTAGCTAGCTACTATATACTTTTCGTTTATGTATTTCTGTAGATTCTAATGAAAAGGTCGTATTTGAAATGAAAACCATTATACAAGACCACTGAGTATCCGCGTCAAACCCTTCAACTTGAAAAATAGAATTATGATTTATGACACTGAAAGATTTTTATGTTTGTTTGAGATGAAAATATACACATGTGATATGCTGGTATGTGTTTTACTGGTGGTGGACATTCATCGTGTCTATTCATTTAAAATGACAAACGCTACACTGTTTAAATTATTGTTCTACCCTTAAGTTCGGTTGCATCTGAAATATTATTTGTTTTTGTACTCAATAGTTGTTAAGTTGTCACAAGTTTATCTTGAAAAGATTTTAGTGGGTTAATTTGGATTTAGAGAAGAGAGTATTTATAAATTATATTAGTCTTAATTTTAAACATGTAATACTTTTTCTTATATATTAGAACAAACCTTTCAATAAGATTAAAAAGAATAAGTATAATTTGCACTCTCTTTTTAACATTAATATTTGGACTTCAAATCTATTCACATCATTAGAATCACTACACTTTTTAATATTAGTATCACCTCTTATATGTATAATTAGAATTAAATCATATGAGATATCGTTCGTTTTAGAACTTGTTTAATCTTTACAATTTTATTTAAAAAGACATAAAGGTCCTTGATTTTGTTTTTATCCCAACTTCTAAGCGATAAAAACCTTTTGACATTCTAAAACATCCATCCAAACAAAGCCAACTAGAAAAAGCAAATTATTGTAGGATGAACACATACATTAATAAATGAAAGGCGGAAAGAATACGTGCCATTTCTATATTTTTGCATGTTTAGATTGTCTTATAACTTTTTAAAAATATTTTATTTAAGAGGATCAATACACATGTTAAATAGTTATTGTACCTGCCTGAGGGTACACTCGTAGTCTTCTTAGTGAGAAGGGCCGACCGAACGGATGCTTTAAACGGACTCTTCAGAGGGGGGAGGTACCTGCAAAAGGTACTCCGACGCTCAAGTTAAGATATGCACGATATTCTAGGGTAATTAATGAACAGTGACGTACCTCGTTACGTGTGACCTATTTATAATACCTGACATGGGCCTGAACGTGATGGCCTGTTCTAATCTTTACCAAATTAGGTAATACGATGCTAATCATGTCTTAATTATGCACTTATCCTTGTTAACTGTGATTTGTACTATAACCTGTTTAACCTATCGACACATTGCCGAGCCGACAGGCTAATGCCGGTAGACGTTTACTTGGTAATCCTATCGGATCGGCATTGGGCTGAGCCGATACATAATATGCGGGAATGCATCATGCTGCTTTCATCGGCCTTCAGCCGAGCCGTTACGCGCCAGTTGACAAATCTCGGCCTTCGGCTATAAGCCGAGCCGATGCTAACGTCAGCCTTGGGTATGGTCCAGTTCGCATGGGTGTCTGACGGAACGGCACGTGTTGGTCAACGTGACCGATAGGGTCCTCCCGGTACACAAGCCCCCCAACCTTGAGGAGTATAACGACGCAAAGGGTAAATGTAGCACTTTGTTGGTTACCTTTTTGAGGGTAGGCCAAGGGTTACAACTGCTTCAGGGAAATGAAGGGTTGTAACCATTGGTCATTAATGACGCACGCGAGGAGTTATGACCTAATGGAATATGGAGAGACGTAACCGTTGTCGAAATACCAAGGGTTATAACCGTTGGGTATTAAAGACGTGCGCGAAGGGTTACGCATCGTGAACCGTTGGATCTGAGTGATCCAATGGTGTGCATAGGGGTGTCTCTTGGTAACTTGCGGAGACTGCCTATAAATAGGCATGTTGGGGGGGTCCTCAAACATACGCATTTATTACTTGCTCCGAACCGAGATCGTTTGAGTTGCTGCATTCGCATATTCTTCACCAAAAATTGGTCAAGTTCAACACTCAGGTACGTAATGGCAGATTTAAATGTTGTTGATATTGACTCCTCCGGGGACGAGGGTGATTCTGGGTTGAGGGAGACTCCGGACTGAGACGTCGTATCGGCCTCGGCTTCCAACGGAGTGGATCATGCAGGGTCCGCACCCGGGTCCGAACGGTCGCAAAGTGGGAGTCACTCTTCATCGGCGATGGCTTCTGACGATCAGCCGAGCCGAGGTGGTGGATCATCCAGGAATTTTGCTCCTATATCAACTCCTGGATATTCGTGGGTGCACGGGGAGGTTGGCAGCGTATATTCACGATACACCGATATGAACTCCCTGATCCGCTTCGTATCGGCGGCGAAGTTCATGACCTTTCCCGAGGAAGAGGAGCCCTCCGTATCTTTTTTCAGCCATGTAGAGGTGATGGAGGGCCGAACCCGGATTTTGTATATTTGGACCAAGAGTCGAGCAAATACCAGTTCTTCTATGTGTATGATTACATGTTCCGAGATTTGAAGATCACCTTACCTTTTGACGATTATTTTGTCAGTATATTGCGCCTACTGAATGTGGCGCCGAGCCAGCTTCACCCCAACACTTGGGCGGCTATGCAAGGGTTTAGGCAGTTATGCTTGGCTCTTGGCATCCGGCCCACTCCACATCTGTTCCTACACTTCTATTCGTCTCGGCCGACGAAGAAGATTAAGTGGTTGTCCCTGGTTCGGCACAGTGATTGCCTGCTACAGCCTTTCACCACCTCTTATAAAAATTTTAAAGTAGGGTTTATGAAAGTGATGATTCGGCCAGAGCCAGGGAACAAGTATTTTTTTGATGCCGAAGGGAGATCATTGTTTCCATTGTACTGGACTCGGAAGCCGAGGAAGTACGACACGGTCTCCAAATCCCGAATGTCCCCGGAAGAGAGATTAAGTCTGAATTTTTTGGAGAAGTTGCCTCGGCCTTTACCGTGCCGTCCTCTGGTTCGGTTGTGTGAATCAGCCGACGTAGTTGAAGAATTGATTGGTATAGTACCTTTCTTACTTTTTTTAAATTCTTGCGTTATCATTGATTTTGACTAATGATGTGCAGGTATCATGGCAAACCACGGAGAGGACAATTTGGATATTCGCACACTGATCAAGAATCAAGTGGCGGCAACTACTACGAACAGGGCCCCGACCAGTGTGCGCGGGAATCAGCCGTCTGCCCAAGGTAGTGGAGCGGGGCCAACAGTCAGACCGAAAAAACCCTCTCGGCCCCAGCCTGAAAAAAGAAGGCCTGACCCCAGGGCCGAGGAAGAGAGCCGCCGGGCCAAGCAGCGCCGAGTGGCGAGTTCACCTGTTCCAGAAAGCTTGGCTGGACCGAGTTTTCTGGCCGGCAATGTCAACGCTCAGGATTTTCTGAGCCAAGACTTGACCTCTGAATCGGGTCAGGGGGTGCTGAGTCGTATGACCTCAGCTTAGAAATGGAGCTTCTTCTGTGAATTCCAAGTGCGTGCTGTGGCTTTAGCCCAAAGCATCGTGATGGAGCCGAATGGCGAGGCCGATGGATTGCGTCGACAGCTAGCTGAGCAGGAGAAGTCTCTTCAAGAGACGTTGGTGGCGCTTACTGATTCCCAAACGGCCAACACCAAATACCAGGCCGAGGTGGATCGCCGGGGTCGAACGGCTGATGACCTGGCTTTAAAGGTTCAGCGTCTTGAACTTGCTTTGAAGGGCGAAACAGAGAATGTTGCAGTTCTGAGCAAGGAGCTGGAGGCCGAGAGGATTGCCTTCGGGGCTTACCAGGAGAAAGCGCGCAACAAGGTTTTAACTCAACATCAGGCTGGCTTTGCTCAGGCCGCCCGACAAGCATGCTTCTTCGGCGACTTCCCCCCTGAATTCCACTTGGACATGAATAAGGACTTCTTCCAGGGGAAGTTGGTGGACCTGACTTCTATCCCTCCTGACCAACAAGCCGATGAGGAGGCCCCGGCACGGCCAGCTGGGCCGAATGAGGAGGTGACGGCGTACGAGGAGGGTGCGCCGGAGGATGGTCCGGTTCAGGGGGAACCGGAGGTTAGGTCTTGAGCTTTTTTTTTTCTTGTTTTTGTAATGTTGGGCCGGTAGTGCCCCATTTTTTAATGTATCCTTTTAGGCCGATAGCGCCTTTATCAATGAATGTGAATCTTGTTTGCTGTCATACCGGTGCACCTGGCCGAAAGGGACCTTGGGAGGGAAGACCCTAAATAATTAAAGCCGCATCCTTGGCCGAGAGAGATCTCGGGAGGGAAGACTTGTTAAATGATTAAAGCCGCGTCCTTGGCCGAGAGAGATCTCGGGAGGGAAGACTTGTTAAATAATTAAAGCCGCATCCTTGGCCGAGAGAGATCTCGGGAGGGAAGACTTGTTAAATAATTAAAGCCGCGTCCTTGGCCGAGAGAGATCTCGGGAGGGAAGACTTGTTAAATAATTAAAGCCGCGTCCTTGGCCGAGAGAGATCTCGGGAGGGAAGACTTTTTAAATAATTAAAGCCGCGTCCTTGGCCGAGAGAGATCTCAGGAGGGAAGACTTGTTAAATAATTAAAGTCGCATCCTTGGCCGAGAGAGATCTCGGGAGGGAAGACTTGTTAAATAATTAAAGCCGCGTCCTTGGCCGAGAGAGATCTCGGGAGGGAAGACTTGTTAAATAATTAAAGCCGCGTCCTTGGCCGAGAGAGATCTCGGGAGGGAAGACTTGTTAAATAATTAAAGCCGCGTCCTTGGCTGAGAGAGATCTCGGGAGGGAAGACTTGTTAAATAATTAAAGCCGCAATCCTTGGCCGAGAGAGATCTCGGGAGGGAAGACTTGTCATTGGAAAATAAAATTGCAGGAATTTAAAGTAAGTCATAGATGATTGAACTATCTTGGTATTAATTGAATGGATGCCTCATTAAAAACCTTGCCGGCCAAAACCTCTTTTCACAATTTTTTAAGAGGACAAAAGACCGGTTCAAGGAAAAGAGTGCATCATTATACATTTTCAGAGGGACATGAGTTAAATTCTAACTGTAATAGGTCTTCAAATGAGTAGAATTCCATGTCCGAGGGATAATCTTGCCGGATAGTTCCTCTAACTTGTATGCTCCATTGTGTAGGGCGTGCCTGATCCGGAACGGGCCGTCCCAATTGGCTGCGAGCTTTCCGTCAGAAGAGTTGCGCCTCGCCGAACCGGTTGCTCTCCATACGAGATCACCTTCATGGAATGTCCTTGGCTTTAAGTTGGAATTAAAGCGTCGGGTCATGCGTTGTTTGCATGCTTCCGCCACTACTTGTGTCTTCTCTCGTAGTTCATCGAGAACATCGAGTTCGGCCCGGAGTGAGCTGTCATTAGAGTCTTCATGGAAATGCTGTCGTCTAAAGGATGGTTCTCCCACTTCAACCGGGATCATCGCGTCCGCGCCGTACGTTAGGCGAAAAGGCGTCTCTTTGGTGGT
Organism: Cajanus cajan; assembly: GCF_000230855.2. NCBI lineage: Eukaryota > Viridiplantae > Streptophyta > Magnoliopsida > Fabales > Fabaceae > Cajanus > Cajanus cajan. The sequence continues at coordinate 55,697,189 of NC_138525.1, forward strand.
TGACTGTGGTGTGCAGCGGTATGCCCAAAGGACTTCCGGTAACTCTTCGGCCCATGCTCCTTTGGCCGAGCCGAGTCTCTTTTTGAGCTCAGCGAGTATAACCTTGTTGGCTGCTTCGGCTTGCCCGTTTGACTGTGGATGCTCGACTGAGGTGAACTGATGCCGAATGCCAAGGTTTTCGAGGAAAATGTTGAACTTTTTGTCGGTGAATTGGAGACCATTGTCTGAAACAATGGCGTACGGGATGCCGAAGCGTGTAACCAAATTTTTCCAAACAAACTTCTGAACATTAGCAGCGGAGATGCAGGCCAGCGGTTCAGCTTCTATCCATTTTGTAAAGTAATCCACTGCAACGAGAAGGAATTTAACTTGCCCCTTTGCCACAGGGAATGGTCCCACCACGTCTATACCCCATAAAGCAAACGGCCATGGGGATTTGATACTGTGCAACTCTGTGGCCGAAGCGTGTATGATGTTTCCATGCTTTTGACATTGTACGCACTTCTTGACAAACTCGGCGCAATCTCCTTTCAAAGTTGGCCAATAGTAGCCGGCACGCAAGACTTTGGCTGCGAAAGTTCTTCCACCTGAGTGGGAGCCACATGGCTGCGAGAGTTCTTCCACCTGAGTGGGAGCCACAGATACCTTCGTGTATTTCCCTTATTACGTAGTCGGCTTGGTGAGTGTCGATACATTTGAGGAGCGGGGTGGAGAATCCTCGCCTATAGAGCTCATTGGAGATCATGGAGTACCGAGCCGCTTGTGTTCGTATCTTTTTTGCCTCCATCGGGTCGGCTGGTAACTCCCCTCGGTCGATAAGGTTCCGAATGGCGGTCATCCAGGTCGGCATCTCGGTACCGGCTGACATACACTCAACCGTCACACTTGGAGAGAGAATCTCAAGGTGAATGGTTGTTCGCAACTGTCCTGGTTTTCGGCTACTGGCGAGCCGAGCTAGCTGATCGGCTCGTTCATTGTTGGCGCACAATACATGGCGAACCTGCACCTCGGTGAAGTCGTCCTTGAGCTTCTGGAAGAGGTGGTAATATTGCAGCAGATTGGAGTCCTTGACCTGGAAGTTGTCATTGACTTGTTCAGCCACGATCTTCGAATCGGTCCAGCATATGATTTTCGTGACGTTCATTTCAGTTGCTAGTCTCATTCCTGCTATCAAGGCTTCGTATTCGGCCTGATTGTTTGATGCACGGAAGCCGAACCGAAGGGATTGTTCAACTGTGATTCCTGAAGGGCTAGCCAGAATTATGCCAGCCCCGCTACCTTGGGAATTAGAGGATCCATCAACATGCATGGTCCAAGGTTCGTCCTCAAAACATCCCGGAGGAGTGAGCTCGTTAACAAAATCGGCCAGATGTTGCGACTTGATCGGCCCTCTTGGCTCGAAAGATATGTCAAATTCTGAAAGCTCAACTGACCATGCCATCATCCGGCCGGCGATTTCTGGTTTCCGGAGGACCTTTGCAACCGGACAGTCAGTTCTGACTACGATCTTATGGCTTTGAAAGTATTGCCTCAATCGCCAAGCGGTATAGATGAGCCCTAAGGCAACTTTTTCTAACAGTTGATAACGTCGCTCGGCATCTTGCAGCGTCCGGCTGATAAAATAGATGGGTTGTTGACCTTCCTGGTTTTCTTGTATTATGACGGCACTGACTGCACTACTCGAAACTGACAGGTAAACAAGCATAGCTAGGCCACTGACCGGTTTAGAAAAAATTGGAGGCGTACAAAGCCGTTTTTTAAACTGCTGAAAAGATTCTTCACACTCCTGGGTCCACTTGAATCGTTCCATTTTCTTGAGCAAAAGTAGAATCGGCTTAGCTTCTCGGCTAAGCAAGGGAGAAATCGGGACAGCGAGGTAAGCCGTCCGGCTAACTTCTGAACCTCCTTTAATGTGGCTGGGCTTTTCATGTCCAGGATGGCCTGGCATTTGTCTGGGTTTGCCTCAATGCCCCGGTTGGACAACATAAACCCCAAAAACTTGCCTCCCGAGACTCCTAATACGCATTTCTTGGGGTTAAGTTTCATTTGGTGTCGCCGAAGCGCCTGGAATACCTCGGTCAAGTCGCGTGCATGCGCCGACACATCACCCGACTTTACTACCATATCATTCACATACACCTCCATGCTCTGGCCAATCTAATCGTGAAAGATTTTGTTCATCAAACGCTGATAGGTAGCACCAGCATTCTTTAAGCCAAACGACATCACTCGGTAACAGTAGTTGGCCGTTTCGGTGATGAAGACAGTTTTTTCTTCATCTTGGGGGTGCATCCGGATCTGATTGTATCCAGAGTATGCATCCAGGAAAGACAAAAATTTGTGGTCGGATGCCCCATCGACGAGCTGATCGATGTTTGGTAGCGGGTAGGCGTCCTTGGGACAGGCTTTATTCAAGTTAGTGTAATCGGTGCACATGCGCCACTTTCCATTCGGTTTTCTGACCATGACGACGTTGGCCAACCAGGTCGTGTAGTGCACTTCTCGGATAAACCGAGCGTCTAACAACTTGCTCACTTCTACTTCAATTGCAGCTTTTCTTTCTTCCCTGGTCTTTCGACGCCGCTGAGCAATTGGCTTAGCCTCTTTGCTGATGGAGAGTTTGTGACAAAGGAAATTGGGATCAATGCCGGGCATGTCAGACAGGTGCCAAGCAAACAAGTCATTGTTTTCGAGGACTACTTGTTTAATAGTCAACTGTTCTTCTTCAGACAAATTAGCTCCTAAGTGAGTGACTTGGAACTCGGACACTCCCACCTGGAATGGTTGTTTATCTTCAATGGGCTCTACCATCTCATCTTGATCGATCCGAGGATCGAGGTCCATGGCCGATTGCTGTGATACCGAGTGCACCCTTCTCGGTTCATTCGTTGCTTCGTTCTTCATTTTTGGTAATCGCAAGCTGGTAAAATAACATTCTCGCGCAGTTTTTTGGTCAGCACGGACAGTGACTATTCGCCCTGATTCGGCCGGAAACTTCATGGCTAAATGAGGGGTGGAGATGATTGCGCTGAGATGATTCAGGGATGGTCGGCCGAGCAGAATGTTATAAGATGTGCTTGCGTGCACCACCACATACTTAACCGAAATGTCTCGGTACTCAGTTCCTTCGAACCCGAACCGAGTTGACAACTTGATATACCCTTTTGTCTTGACTCGTTCACCAGAGAACCCGACCAAAGGTTCATCATAAGGAACTAGTTCAGACTCCAGGATACCCAGCTGTTTAAACGTGTTCCAATAAAGAATGTCGGCCGAACTTCCCTGATCAACCAACGTATTTCGTACAATGCAGTTATGAATTTCGATGCTGATTACCATCGGATCATCTTGGTCTGGGTCGATGCCTTTGAAGTCATCCTCGGTGAAAGTGATGGTGGGAAGGTGACGACGAACTGTCTCCACTGTATTCACGTGCCGAACAGCTCGTAAGTGTCTGCGTTGGGCTGATGAGGATGAACCTCCGCCAGCGAATCCTCCTGCTATCGTGTTGATGACTCACCGAGGCTGTGCCGAAGGCTCTTCCTCTCTTCGATCTCTTGACCGACTGCGTTCTCTGTACGAACGTGCTTCTGTCCTTCTTTGTTTGGGCTGATCATGTCGTCGCGACCGGTCGGAGTATTTCGAAGAGTTCGGTCGGTCCACGAAGCCTTGCAACTGTCCTTGCTTGATCAAGTCTTCAATCTTATCTTTCAGGGCCGAACATTCGTCAGTTGAATGCCCGCGATTGCGATGATACCTGCAAGACTTGGTCGTATCGGCCTGGGGAGGGGTCGACGCTCGTTTTGGGATGGCTAGTACTTCCGAAGTGAGTGCTTGTTCTAGTATTGCCGACCTGCTGGTGTTGAGTGGTGTATAATGGGAATACTTCGGGCCACGAGGGGGCCTCTCGCGGGGTACCAGTTCTTTCGGACGGCTTCGAAAATTGTTTTCAGCCGGCTTTTTAGGCTTTGCCGACACCTCCGCTCGGGCCTGGTTACGGAACTCGGCTAGTTCTTCCATCTGCATGTATTTGTCGGCTCGCCGACGCAAGTCATCCATGTCGGTAGGGGGTTTCTTACAAATGCTGTTGGCAAAAGGCCCCGGTTTCAAGGCAGTGGTAAGGTGATGCAGAGCCACTGCAGGGTTTAAGTCTCGGATTTCAAGCGCCGCTTTGTTGAATCGGCTTATGAACGCCCGAAGGGACTCCTTTTTCTCCTGACGGATGCTGACCAGCGCCAACGAGGTCAACTGGTGAGGCCGACTTGTAGCGAATTGGATGGTGAACTAGGAAGCTAACGTGCTGAACGAGTCAATCGAGTTAGCTGGAAGCCGAGTAAACCAGCTCAGCGCTCGCCCTTTTAACGATGTTGGGAAGATTCGGCACAAGGCGGCATCATAGGTTGTGCTCAGGGTAACTTGAGTTAAGAACACATCTACGTGTTCATCGAGGTCGGTGGTGCCATCGTACTTGTCAAGGGGCAAGGACTTCCAATGGTCAAGAAGTGAAGATTGCATAATATTTGGCGTAAATGGATGTCGGTGGGCGCCAGCCGGCATTGGCGGCATTGGCCGGCCGACCAAAACATGAATGCCTGGGGTAGCGACAGAAGTGTGAGGAATGGAGGTATGATGGCCGTGCGAGTGGAACGATCCCTGAGTGTGGGTCATCTCAGATGGTTTCCATGTGGGGTCTCGATATTATTTTTTAAAGCAGCATTCTCTTCTCTCAATGCGGCCATCTCGGCGGCATCTCTCTCTCGCTGCTGTTTCATGGCGATCATCTCTTCCTTCATCTGGCGTACCATATCGGTCAAGTTTGTCTCCTCAACCGTCTCGGCCCCGGACTGGTGCTCCTCTTCGGACTGTTGCCCTTCAAAATTAGTATTCCTTGTCTTTACCATGATTCTTTTACTCGTAAACTTTCAATGTTTCTACAATGCTTTCGGTTCGGCCCCACGGTGGGCGCCAAAATGTACCTGCCTGAGGGTACACTCGTAGTCTTCTTAGTGAGAAGGGTCGAACGGATGCTTTAAACGAACTCTTCAGAGAGGGGAGGTACTTGCAAAAGATACTCCGAAGCTCAAGTTAGGATATGCACGATATTCTAGGGTAATTAATGAACAGTGACGTACCTCGTTACGTGTGACCTATTTATAATACCTGACATGGGCCTGAACGTGATGGGCCTGTTCTAATCTTTACCAAATTAGGTAATACGATGCTAATCAGCTAATCATGTCTTAATTATGCACTTATCCTTGTTAACTGTGATTTGTACTATAACCTGTTTAACCTATCGGCACATTGCCGAGCCGACAGGCTAATGCCGGTAGACGTTTACTTGGTAATCCTATCGGATCGCATTGGGCCGAGCCGATACATAGTATGCGGGAATGCATCATGCTGCTTGCATTGACCTTCAGCCGAGCCGTTACGCGCCAGTTGACAAATCTCGGCCTTCGGCTATAAGCCGAGCCGATGCTAACGTCAGCCTTGGGTATGGTCCAGTTCGCATGGGTGTCTGACGGAACGGCACGTGTTGGTCAACGTGACCGATAGGGTCCTCCCGGTACAGTTATTTTTTATAAATAATTTTTTATAAGTTTCTGAAAGAATTAATTATAAAAACTGTTTTGAAAGAATCAGTTACAAAATTCAAAAAGAGAAATTTTTATAAAATATTCTATATAAAATAAATTAATCCAAAAACATTATAAATCCGTCATTTGAAAATTTTATGGCAAGAAAAGTACCTTTATTCTGATGTACCGTTAATTACGATATCTTATTTTAACTATATTGATTTTGTAAACTGTAGTGTATAGTGTATGGTGCATAGTTAAGAAAGTAATAAATATTATAATATGTTATTAAAAATTATGGTTGAAATGTGTCTAACATTACATGATATACTTGTTAAAAAAAATCTTTTTACTTCTAATTTCTTGAGATACTTAGCAAAACCGTATCTATATTCTGAGTATCATAATAATTAATGTTTTTTTTATATGTCCACTATTAAATTCTTTAAATTGCTTAAAATGTTGAATTTTATTTTATATAATAATAATTATTATTATTATTATTGTAACCATCTAACAGGTTAATTACAACATTTATTACAGTTTAGCTACTATGCAACAAAATAGAGTAAACAACAATTAATCAAGAGTTATTATGCAATAGTTATATAAGTAGTCATGTAAGTTATACTTGTATAGGATAAAAAATAAACAACTAGAAATAAAATCCTCAAAGGTTATAGTGCATTCTCTGTACAAATACGTATACAACTATATCAAATACATAAATGTATGCAAAATAAGTCTTACTCACTAATCGAGCTTCTATACACAACCTAGTTACTTCAGGGTAACCTCAACAAAATGAGTTATCACTAGCAAGACTCACCGCCAAAACATCTAAGTAAATTCCGTTAATCTTGACTTACTCTCACATTAAGTATGATCATCATAGTTCCAACTATAAGAAAAACACAGGATTAGCTTATGAAAAGAATCAACATCTAAACAACTTGCAACATCACAACATACATACATTCATTTAAGAAAGCAATGCATAACACATTTTATTTGCAACACATACAACATATAGTTCATAGCATCATAACAACTTACAACATACACACCACATCACGTAAAACAACTCTAAACAACTAAAGCGTCATTACACATATCAACTATATGGAGATCTCCTACAACGAAAGTGAACAGTTAAATAGTTAGACCCTACTAAATCACATGTGACCTATTTCAACCAAGTCAGCTAATAACTTAATTTGATTTTTCAGGTTTTGTCACTTAAACTAGGAAGTTTAGTGCTACCATCAGGGTAGAACAACTTGAATGAGTTAACCACAACATTAACTTGCAACATTAAGGCATCTATGGGATTAATCCACAGACTACCCTTCAAGTACTACGTCCCTCTAATACTTGATTAAGGACTAAGTCCTTGAACTTGTATTTTACTCAATTGGTCACTTTATATACGTATGTTTCGATGTTACCCACATATCACATAAAATCTAGAGGAGACAACTTAAAAAATCTATCCATTCAAAACTCGCCTTATTTATTGAAGGGTTTCAACTATTCTTTCGGAGCACCGCAATATATATTTACACAATGTGATAATTTAACTTTGAAAATAACACTTACTCTCCTATAGTTTTTATGTATCTTTAGCAAAGACATGTATCTCTACAACATGTCCAACACCTTAACAACTTAACATCTTGAGCAAATTAAACATCATACACCTTCACAACTTATTCAACTACAACATCTCACAATTTATATAACTTATTCATTAATCAACTTACAACTTAATTGACATGAATATTGTCATATATGAAATCAACTTGCAACATATGGATTTATCATCATACATCATTCAACTATAAAACAATTTAACATAAGTTTTTGATCATGCATCTCGTGCCCAATGCCATTCATAGGACACCAGTGTCATTAAAGTAGAGGACTCCCTATCTCACCTATATCTAATGCCAAACTATCCATGCCTTCCACTCTCTTGCGTCGACTAGTGTGACCAAAGCCCATGCCTAGCCCAATGAGCAGGGATTTATTCCACACAACTCACGCCCGACGTGATTTTAACCCAAGATGATTCACTTTTCTCACATTCAGCATCATTCAGTTTGCGCTTGACATGATTTTAATCTAAGAAGATTTTTTCTCCTTACGCTCGGCACCACCAATCACCCGCTTGTGTGGGTAAGATAAAACCACTAGTTGAAGCCATGCATGACATCTTGAATGCTTGCCCGACACGATATTAATTCTACACCTATGCAAAAGCCAATTCTGAGTCGATCCTCTTGAAATCCTTAAACCCAAGAACATGCATTGCAACATAAAACATTTAGACAACATATACAACACAAATCTATCAGTAAAAAGAACATGCATCCATCAATTTGCAAGAAGCATAATATTCCTCTCATACAAAACTTCAAGAACACCACAACTTCATAATCATCAACCCATGGATTCAAATCATAACTCTCTACCAAAAATGTTACATATAGTAACATACAAAAAATATCACTAGAGGTATAATTTATGTAGATATATATCTATTTGACATATAGCTACACATAATTTAAGTATTAACTTTGAATATAATTTAACAATATATTTTGTATGTCACTATAACCTATATCAACATTTTTTAACAATATATCAACATATACTGTATTTAGTGTATGGGTAAAAGTACCTTTAATTGACATTTATTATGTCACTATAAGGCGTGTGTTATTATATATATAACAATTTTCTTGTAGTAACAACAATGAATCTAGAAATTATAAGCAACAATAATCATCATGCACTAATAGAAATTCAATCACAAAGCTTCATTTACCTCTTAGAGAACCGAATCAACAAGAGGAGAAAAGAAGAATGAGGAAGTGAGCTCCATATGACTTTTGACACATGAGATTCTAAGCTCCTAGACTTTGAATCTCGCTATTATTACAAGTCTAGATTAACTACAAGGATGAGGGAAGAAAGGGTTTAATACAAAAATGGGGAGAGAAGGTTCACTCACCAGAGAAAATTCTCTCTATTTCTCTTTGGAGTTTTCTCAAAACATAAGTTTATGAGGGTCACGTCTTTATAAAATCTTTATATACCCTTCTTGAGCTAACCCAACTTGTTTCTAGTTCAACTACCCCCAAAGAGTAACTTAATCCTCAAAGCTCCTTCACTCCAGAGTTCTTAAATAGTACTACTAACAATAATTCCCAACTAGACAACAACACTCATGCAATTAAATTAAAACATCATAAAATTAACGGTGTTAGAACAACAACAACAACAACAATAATAATAATAATAATAATATTAAATTGTACTTTTTGTCCCTTTATTTATTTTAAAATTTAATTTACTCCCATTATTTTTAAATGATTCAATTTGATTTTCTAATTTGAAAAAAAAATGCAATATTATCTTTCTATTCAAATTGACATTAATAACATTAATAAAATCAGACAGAAGGACAAACATTAAACATCATTTAAAAACAATGGGACTAGATTGAACATTCCAAAAATACAGACATTGAATTGAACAAAAATTTATCTAATATTTTTTGTCTTGATAAATTTGAATTTTATTTTATATATTAAATAATTTATTTTATTAGATAATTAATTTATTTTGTGATTATTTTTTTTAATTTCAAGTACCCGATTTGTTGTCATTCATGATATTGTTAAGATAAGTAAACAAAATCAAATTTATCTAGACAAAAAAATATTACATAAATTTTTATTCAATTTAGTCTTACTATTTAAAAATGTTCAATTTAATCCTATTACTTTTTAAATGTTCAATTCAAACCTCTAATTTTTTTAAAAAATATTCAATATTGTCATTTCATCTAATTTTATTAGCATCATTAGTGTTAATTTAGACAAAAGAACAATATTAAATATATTTTAAAATTAAATAATCAAATTAAACCTTTTAAAATAATAGGATTTAATTGAAAAGGATTTATCCTAATAATATTATTAGTGGACAATAAACACGTAGAAAAGAGAAGAGAATGAAGTTTTTCGGACATTAGAGTAATGTATAAATAATCATTTTTTTTACAAATGTGTGAATAATTAATTAAACTTAAAAAATATCTCTAATTATTAATTTTAAGACATTGTATGAGTTATATCTATAAAAAAAAATATTATGTTATTTTTAATTAATGTTTACCTTAATAATTTTGACAGTAACAGTCAACAATAACAATTAACATAGATCTCTTCAAAAAGAAAAAAATCAACATAGACTATACCGAAGTAAAAATTTGATTTTAATCAACATATCAAAGATCTGTTAATTGTTTTTGTCCAAGGAAATCATCATGCTTTACCAGATAAAACCATTATTTGTAACTTGATTATTCTCAAAGACAACTTTTAGCAGTGGCCAAACTTGGTTTGACTTTCAATTGAATTGGTCACTAAGTTTTGTCCACCTACAAATATACACTCAAGGTTTTGACTTTTGACACAATCAAACGTGTTCGCTTTTGTGAACGAGGGCAAAGGTCAACGCCGGTTTTGGTAAAATAAAAATTAAATAATTATGCACACCTAAATCTAATTAATACCTAGAGGGGGGAAAGAAGAAGAAAAAAATAATCTAAAAAGTGATATAAAATAATAAAAGATTGTTGAAAATACAAGAGTTAGCATTGAAAGATTTATAAAAGATTACGAGTCAATCACACAATATATTTTAATTGAAATTTTGATACACGTTTAAGAGTTTTTTTTTTTCTTTTATATATGTGTTGCACAATTTACACATCAATTTGTATATAATATGATAGACTTGTCACTCACATTTACATTAAAAAAAATATTGATAAAATATATGTAACATATATATATAGGCATTTTGACCACTATAAAAAAAATTCTAAAATAAATTAATAAAAAAACTATTTACCAAAATAAATAATTTTGGACACTTCGGATTTGAAGGAAAGAAGAAAACGTCATACACAGTGATGATTTGTGAAAAATGTCACTCTGAACGACGTTTTGACACTGTTTAATATGAAAAATGTAAAGAAAACGTCAATAAGGTTGATTCAATAAGGTTGATGTTTTCTGTATAAATTAAAAATTTTAAAATTAAATGAAAAACGAACGTTTTTGGCTTCGTAACACAACCAGAACGGCCCGTTCTGAAACCAGAACGGCCCGTTCTGAAAAGTGGTCTGGGCCCTCTTTCTAGTGCCAATGTTCCTACCGTAAGTCTGCTATCATCGTTAGGGTCACCGCATCCGAGGTATTGTCCGCTTTGGCTCATTGGGCCGTCACGATTTTGTCCTCTAAAAGGAGCCTCAGCGTAGGTTAAGGAGGAAGGGTGTTTATAAGCTACCCTTAGCCTCGACTCTTAAGCGATGTGGGACTTTTAGGCGTACCGAAATTCACTCTTTGTGTGTTGCATTTGATCCTGGAACGGCCCGTTTCAATTGTAAAATTAACACACAAATAGTGATATCAGAACGGCCCGTTCTGGTTTCAGAACGGACCGTTCCAGGTTCATGAAAAAGAAATTATATAATTTCATTCTTAAATTTTTTATTTAAAATTATTTATTATTTATTAATTTTATATATTTTTGAATTACATATAAATAATAACATAAAATATAATTTATTTAAAAATTTTGAACTAAATTAAAATTATAAAAAAGTACTAAAATTTCTCTATGAGTTTATCCAAATCAGAACTCGTTGATCTTTTACGAGGACAGAGATGAGAATTAAAAGCAAAACTCACCTTTGTTCTGCCTATTGACATGTCTAGTGTTTTGTCATAAAAATGCCACGTTATTAAAAAAATTCATCTCATTAATTGTCACATTATCAAAAATATTATACTATCGTTTCATTTTTAACTTTTTATCCCTATAATATTTAATATGCGATTTTGTTTCCCTGACTTATAATTTTATAAATTTGCTCTAATTGTATAAACTTTACAATTTTTATCTCACTATTAAATGGTTGTTCATTATCTCTTGAAGTTATAACATTAAAAATATATAAATCATATAATAATTAAACTAAAATATACTTTCAATTTTTATTTTTATCAAGATAAAAATAAAAAATAAAATTAGGATAAAAATGAAAATTTAATGTATAATTTAATCTAAATATCATTAGATATTAATTATCTAATCATCTACTTAATATATAAATTCATAATCAATGTTATAATTTTAATAGTTAATAGATAATATTTATTAATAAAATTAAAATTAAATTCCAAGCGTGTGGTTTAGTGGTAGGGGTTGATCCACCTTTAAGCAAGGTCAGGAGTTCGAATTCTTCCTTATGTATGCAGCCGCGTTAAATCTTAGGGTTAGTTATCCTACCCTTTGAGGTGCCTCCTAGCGCGGTGATACTCTAGGGACGAATAAAAAAAATAAAATTGAGAGACTAAAAATTGAGAAACAAAAATCATAAATTAAATATCATAAGAAAATCAAAAGCACAATTTATGTTAAAAAATTGTAATTTTTTAATTCAGAATAACCTGGAACGGCCCGTTCTGGTTTCAGAACGGGCCGTTCCGATTCACTTTTTGTGTGTTAAATTTACAGTTGAAACGGGCCGTTCCAAGATCATATGCAACACATAAAGAGTGAATCGGAACGTCCTGTTCTGAAACCAGAACGGGCCGTTCTGGTTGTGTTTCGAAGCCAAAAACGTTCGTTTTTCATTTAATTTTAAATTTTTTAATTTATACAGAAAACGTCAACCTTATTGACGTTTTCTTTACATTTTTCATATTAAACCATGTCAAAATGTCATTTAGAGTGACGTTTTTCACAAATCATCACTGACATTTTCTTCTTTCCTTCAAATCCGACGTGTCCAAAATTATTTATTTTGGTAAATAGTTTTTTTATTAATTTATTTTAGAATTTTTTATTTATTTATTCTGGTTCTTAAGCCTATATATATATATATATATATATATATATATATATATATATATATATATATATATATATATATATGGAAGTGTCTATATACATTCATTTGATGATAAAAGTCATGCATTGGAAGTGACCACACTACACACATGCTCCTCCATTGACTCACTTCTGAGTGTGAAGAGGATAAAAGGCTTTCGGCCACTCACTATCTCTGAAGTGATTTGTTTTTATGTGTGACAAGACATTTAGAGAGAATGGAACACACATAATTAATTAAGCCAATTCTTTTTTGGAATTCATTAGAAAACTCACATCAAACATGTTCACCGATTCTTTAATCTTCGATGATTTCTTCTTTGGTTCATCTCTTTTTGGTTTATTCTGTACCATGCCATATGGGGTGCCCTCAACTTCTGTACCTCTTTTTATGCCTTCTTTTAAATTTTCTTACACCTTTCTTCGTGGCTTTTCTAAATCTGAAAAAAATGTCTCTTATATAAATGATGCCATTGGTGGATTGTTATGCTTAATTAGAGAAAAGTAAATGAAGGACACGTGGCATTTTCTCAACGGTTTGTTGTTAAATAAGTGAGCTTCTCATGTACACGACTTTGAATTATATTCGATTCGATTCCGACTACAATGGGAGAAACATGAAAATTGATGGCTTTGATTTTGATATATAAACAAGCTCTTTTATAGGAAAATAATGTGACTCATATTATATCTAAATATACAATATGCTTAATTTCAATTATTAAAATGGAAGATATTCAAATGAAATCATGAATTTACATGTGATTAGGTTTAGAATACAATTTTTTTTCCTAATACAGACATCTTTTAGTGTATCAAATCAGAGACTAATATGTTTATAATACTGTGATTGATATTGATTCTATAAATTTTCATATAATTTTCGTTACATAAATCATTTGTACAACATATTAGTCCAGATATGCCCCAAAAAAAAAAAGTTATTTTCAGGAGGATTTGGATCCGTAGAAAAAGAAAAGAAAATTGTTTGTGGGGTTATGAGATAAGTGAAAGAGGTTGATTGCAATGCTTACGAAGGGAACAAACACATCTGTCGTGAAAATTATGTCAGATTGTCCTGTATTTTTCTTCGCAATCTATCCAAGATCTTTTGTACCGTAAAAATCTAAATTTCGTGCAAGAGCAAGAATAAGTCGATCGTACCAAGAGCAAGAACCTTTGAACATGGCACATAGAACTTATAGCAACAACACAGACGTTGAATTTTGGCTGTTATATATATTCATTTCTTGGTTCAAGAATGAAGAAAAAAATAACAAGACTAAGGACAGAAAAAGTAAGCTACATGCAAACTACGAAATAACCAAAGTGAGTACTCTATATCCCAGATAGATTTAGTTCTTATGTGCTTCAAAATCAATCATCTTCTTACTCTACAACATAGGAGATTAATCAGGTCGAACTTGAGTTTTTTTTTTTTTGTCTGAACAAAGTTAAAAAATAAAGTCCTCACAAATATCTAAATATTATTTATGATTACAATTTCTAAATTTAAATGTATAAACATACAAATAATTAAACATACATTTACATAAAAAATGACTAAATGTACAATATATTTATATAAATATGAGACTGTGAGTTATCATTAGAAATTATTATGCAACGAAAAAATGGATCAATAATTGTAACATATTACAAAGAAGTTAGCAATCAAGAAATGGAGGTTCATAATTTGATTTCAAAATTTTATCAAAGTAGAATAGGTTATGATTTTAAAAATAGAAAGAGAATCAAATAAGTTATAGATAAAGAAAAAATGAAAAAAAATGAAAACAACTCTTATTTAGGGTTTTATGTTAACATTTATAAAAGTTAACACCAAGAAAAAAAAAAGTCATAGCATATCACACTTTCTTCTTTACATCTAATATTACTGATTTAATTTTCTAAAATTACAAGTAGATTTTTATTAAGTAGTGAAAAAAATGATTATTGATTAATTGTTTGTAATTATTTTATTTTCTCTAATATATTTATAATAATTTAATTGTGTGATTTTTTTATATTATATAAACTAAATAATAATTTGTTAGTGCCTCTCCGATAATAAGATCCTAGGCGATCCCCGCATTGATCTGTGCTCAAAGTCGTCATTGGCATTAATTGATGAAAGGAAAGATAAGAAAAATATAAGAATGATTATTTGGCATGTTAGAGTGTGACGATTGATGAAAAATAATATTGTATTTTAAAATGAGTCTTTTAATTTGATTTAATTAGCTTGATGGATTTTGTTAATCTCCCTTCATGATTTTGATTCTTAGCAAATGTAAGAAACATTCACATCTTATTTTTAAATTGGTGTATTAATCCGGTGATGTGTTTTCCTTCTTGACGTAACTTATTAATCTTTTATTGTTTAATAAGACTATATATGTATATGGGTTACCCTATTACTCTAATTAATTTGATTTTACTTATATAAAAAAAAATCATTTTCGTTCTCTACATCCTCTTTAAACACCACACGACTTTCACAAGTTTGGTTTAATAATTATTATGGCCCTGAGCTCCTGAACAATTTTGTTCGAAGTTTCATTTCATTGCAACATTTTTTAGCTCTAGTTTGATGAATACTAGAAAGGTTGTATAGTTTTTTTTTTTTTGTAACAGCAAAATTAATATATAACAGGTACAAGGGGTACCTGAACCCATAAACAAAGTATAGAGTTTTCCAGGATTATAGAGAAATACTTAGTACATTTCTATCTCCTCATAATCAGAACCTGCTACCCTATCCACACCCGTTGAAACAAATACATGGCCCAGGATTGCTACTCCATTGAGAGAAAGAATAGGCAAAGGATGGTTTGAGGGTGGATAGCCACCTCCAACAAAAAATAAGAATGTCTCTAACTATACTACCTTGCTCAAATGTTCCGCCGTCAAAGATACACTTATTCCTGTACCTCCATAAGGTCCACATTGTAGCTAGCCACACAGTATGCCAAGTTTCTGCCTCTGACTCGTTTTGAATTGGTGCTGGGAGGAAAGAAAAGTGGTCGAAGATCTGCCTAGGAAGAGGTGCAGGACAATTTAACCAGGAGAGGCACTGTTTCCAAACTCTATCAACCATCGGACATGTACAAAAGATGTGTGTAGTGGTTTCAATATCTACCTTGCAAAAGATACATATAGATTCATGCTCGCCAAGTAATATATTCCTGCGTGCCAAATTATCCACAGTTGGGAGTCCTCGATTCAGAAGCCTCCAAGCAAAGAAGAGAACTTTAGGAGGGGCAGGGATAGACCATATTAACTTGAAGATATCGTGATCTTCAATAGTGACTGACTCAGCTAATATGATCTGATAAGCCGACTTAACAGAAAACATCCCTGAGGACTCTGCCACCCAACTCCAAGAGTCGCATTGGGAGGAATTGAAGATGCGACTATTAATTAGGCGCAAAAGTTGTTGTTCTAAAGGAATTTCCCACTCAAATCTATTTCTCCTCCACCTGAGGTGCCACACCCATTCTCCGTTCACAAATGCCCCAATCTCTGCAATAGAAGCAAGTTGCTGATCAGAGCTAATGAACAATCTAGGGAATGCAACTGCAAGATTAGTAGGCCCCACCCACTTATCTAGCCAAAATCTAACTTTAGACCCCACTCCAACTCTCCACTCAATCAACTTATCAAACCAATTATCCTCCTCAACTCCACCACACACCATTAAAAGATCCCTCCACCATATAGAATCCTTCTGAGAGGAGGCTTGAGCACACAGATTGTGCCCACCTCTGTACCTTGATTGTAGAACCTGAGCCCACATAGAGCTGGATTGGTGGAAGAGATTCCATCTCCACTTAGCCAGTAGCGATCTATTGAAGAGTATGATATTTTTTACTCCCAATCCCCCTTTTTCCTTTGGTAGGGTCACCTTATCCCAACTAATCCAACAAACCTTCTTCTGATCCCCGACTCCACCCCACAAAAAGCGCCTTTGTAGGGAAACTATCTCCTTAGACACCCGATTTGGGATTTTGAAGAAAGATAAATAATAAAGAGGGAGGGAAGTTAGCACAGAATTCACCAGACACACTCTACCAGCCATAGAGAGAACTTTATGCTTCCACATCGCAAGTTTCTTCTGAACTTTTGAGATAATTGGCCTCCAGGTGACCACATTCCTAGGATTTGCCCCGATGGGGAGGCCTAAATATGGAAACGGTAGAGATAGAAGTGCACAATTTAACAAATGTGCGAAATCCTCCACTAGGGCCTGATCCACACAAATGGAACCAAATTTACTCTTGAAAAAGTTGACCTTTAACCCTGAGACCACCTCAAAGCATCTGATTAGACTTTTTATCAGAAATACATTTTGCAAAGAAGCTTCTCCAAAGAACATTGTATCATCTGCATATTGAACCAAACTAACTTCAACTTGATTGTGCCCGACCTTCACACTATTAAATCTCTTATGTTTCACTGCTTCCCTCATCAATCCTGACAACCCCTCTGCTACAATCGTGAAGAGAAAGGGGGCTAAGGGATCACCTTGTCTTAGCCCCCTTCTCATTGGGAATTCGTCAGTGGGACTACCATTAACTAGCACTGATAGACGAGCTGTATTGAGACACTCCCTGATCCATCCAATCCATTTATGATTAAAACCCAAGCGCTCAAGCATATATAGTAGGTACTCCCATGACACAGAGTCATATGCCTTCTCAAAATCAACCTTAAAGAATATGATAGGTTTTTTCATCCTCTTAGCTTCATCAATAACCTCATTAACAACCAGCACACTATGTAACATATTCCTACCTTCAAGGAAGGCGCTTTGTCGCTCATCAATAACACTTGGCAGAACTCGCTTGACTCTATTGGCAAGAACTTTGGCTAAAATCTTGTACATACACCCAACCAAGGAGATGGGTCTGTAGTCCTCAAGGCTTTGTGGATCCTGTTTCTTTGGTATTAGAGTGATGAAGGCAGAATTCGTGCCCCTAGGCAGTCTCCCATTGTGATGAAATTCCATAAGAAAGCGACATATATCCCCTCTTAAAGTTTCCCAAAATTCCTTTAAGAATTTAAAATTCACACCATCAGGACCCGGACATTTATTACTACCACACTCCCACACTGCAGATCGAATTTCCTCTTCAGAAAATGGAGCAATGAGTAATTCATTCTGATCTTGGGAAAGTGATCTAAAATGTGTACCATCCAGTCTTGGTCTATTTTGGCACTGCTCTTGAAGCCTCTGATAAAAGAAATCTCTAACATGTCCCTTAACTACTGTAGGATCCTCTGACCAAGAACCATCAATGAATAGTCCTTTCAAGGCATTTTTCTTTCTCCTCCAGCTTACCATGAGATGAAAGAATTTTGTATTCAAGTCCCCTTCTTTCAACCATTTCACTCTTGACTGTTGTGATAGAACCGCCTCGTTTCTAATTGCCACTTTCCAAAACTCATTTTGTAATTCCACTCTCTTATGGATCTCTTCTTCAGACAACCCAAGGTTTTCCTCCTTCTTATCCAGGTAGTTTATATCTTTGACGATCCGTTGTTGTAAGGCCTGTGGATTCTCAAAAGACTCTAGATTCCAGTGTTTTAGCTTTGACTTCAACACTCTCAACTTTTCCTTTAGAACATATGCACCCCACCCCTGAATTGAGATTCCTTCCCAAGAGTCCACAACAAACTTCTTAAACGATGGGTCTTGAAACCAATGATCTAGGGTGTGGAATGGTTTTGGTCCCCAATCTGAGTTACACACCTGCATCTTGACTGGACAGTGGTCAGAAATACATCTATTTAATACAGTCTGTAGACAGCCAGGCCAAATAAGAAACCATTCCCTAGAAACCAAGATTCTGTCCAACCTACTCTTGACCATACCATTTGGCTAAAACCATGTGAATCGTTTACCAACAATAGAAATATCCTCAACTTCCATATTAGAGATAAAATCATTGAAAAGTTGAATATCAGTCTGGTTATGACTTTCGTGCACCAAATTGACCCTTTCAGACACCACTCTAATACTATTGAAGTCTCCAGCTAGGCACCAGAGAGATACAGAAATAGCACTCCTCTTATCAATTAGCTCAGCCCACAGTTCCCGTTTTAACATTGATTGACATGGGGCGTAAACATTAACAACCACAATTTGTACACCATTATCTTTCCAGGTACCCACAATACCTAGAAATCCCACACCTTCAAACTGATTAACCAAATCAAACTTGTCTTTCCTCCAAGTAGTTAATAGACCACCCGCCTTGTTAATGGCGGGAACCATCCTCCAGTCACAATCATTGTCCCCCCACAATGAACAGCAAACCTCATTTGTTACATCCTGTTTTTTAGTTTCCTGCAAGCACAAGATATGAATGTCTTCCTCAATTATGAGCCTTTTAATATACCTCTGCTTGATTTTCCCTCCCATCCCTCTTACATTAAAAGTCATCAACTTCATGATCTACCGACTATATTATCCACCCTTGACTCGTCAATTATCTTATGCCTCTCCTGTTGATCTCTTGACTCTAGATTAACCAATGTTTCTATGATATGTTCCTCCTCACCATCAAAAGTCACGCCTAATGCCTTGCCAATTTCCCAGACTCGCTTAGCCTCTATGACCTCATCTTTTAACCAGAACATCCTATTGCAATTTCTAATATTTCCATCAGAAATTGAATTGCAAAACGAAAGGGCTTGTTGCCTAACCTTTCTTCGATGCTGCTTAACAGATGCAACCCGTTTACCTTTGATGGATCGCGGGTTGGAAATAATGGTGTGATTCCGGTTCGCCACTTCATCTAGAGGGGAGAGAGAATGAGTCAATGGGGAATTGGAAGGAACAATAGCAGGTTGGGGGTTGATATAAGCCACCACTCCCGGACTCACGTCTACTTCTTCAATAGCATTTGTTTGGATCCCAACTGGAGACTCTTCCACAATGGTTTGGCTTGGAGCGTGTTCTATAATAGGATCAAGATTCAAAATGCTTCCTTCTTTATCCACACAACGTTGAGTCGCAGGAGTAGCGTTCTCCTCCTCCACACTCATATTGTCTTCATTATCCTCCGATGCCGATGAGTTGAAACTCAAATCTGCGTCACTTTCGTTAGATGCCACCGACTTTGCGTCACTTGCGTCAACAGATGATTATTGGTGTATATTCTACAAGTCAATCATCTGTTGACCTTACTGCTGGTAACGATAGAGCAAGACTGCTAAATGGCATGAACATGCACAGAAGGACAAATATGAGATATGTATCAAAGCAAAGTCTACTAGGATCATGAAATGAACATATTTCATGCCTTGAGTCTAATTAGATTTTTGGATAAAATGACTGCTTATATACACAATAATTATCTTAGAGATGTTATGCCAACTCACTAAAATTGTTAAAATTGTAGTTGATAGAAAATAAAATGAGATTTGATAGATTATATTAAACTATGCGTAAATTATATGTTTTTGTCTAAAATCTTATAAATTTTTCTACAATATGCCATAAGAAAGCTATGGATATCGGGTGTAGACATAATAGTATGTATATAGTCATTCATATAGATACCTAATAAGTACCAGAATGAAATTAGAGTTATTATCTATACAAATATGAGATTAAGTATAAGCAAATTTTTACTATGTATTAATACATACCAACTCATTATAGGTTAAATATATAATTTAGCTCCTTTACGTGTTATATATTTTTAATTTAGTCCTTATACATAAAAACTTATTAAATTAGTTTTTATTATGGATATGTTACCAATTTAGTCTCTACCTTCATTAATTTTTGTGTATTCTTAATTTGGTCTCTATACATATACTATATTACTTGGTCCTTATATATAAGGATTAAATTAAAAATATGTTATATGTGTAGAGACCAAATTAAGAACTTGTTACATATATGAGGACTAAACTAAGAATGCATAAGAGATTATAAGAAATGTTATATATATACAATGACACATAAAAAATGTCATTATAGATATAATATATGTATATATAAATTTATTTGACATATGATTATACACAATTTTAGTATTGATTTTAAATGAGATTTAACAATATATATTATGTGTTACTATAATTTATACCTACACATTTTAACAATATATCAAGATATAGTGTATTTAAACCGTAGGTAAAAATAATTTTTAGTACATTATATCATTATATAGTAAGTGCCACTGCATAACAATATTTTTGTAATGAGATTTAAGAATCAATGCATGAGAGCAAGGATCGAACCAGTAATGTTTGCATATATAAAGATCAATTTAATAAGTTTTTATATACATGGATCAAATTGTGAATCCATGACACGTATAAAGACTAATATATATATATATATATATATATATATATATATATATATATATATATATATATATATATATATATATATATATAAGTGTATCCCATGAGAATTTGTTTTTCCTTCATACTCTTTATTGTTCTAGACATTGTTCGTAGTACTCCAACATGTTTTGATCTTGAGTACATGGGTTTAGACACGATGTTGTAAAAACCTTGGAGAGAAAAATCAAATTTTGGATTGCACTAGAGGTCCACTAGAATTTGCTTCTAGGGTAATGGCTATTGCATGACACAATACTATTTTTCTTTTATTTTCTATTGATGTTTTCTAACAATTTGAAAGCAAATTGTTTCTTTTTCTATTGTGTTTCTAATAGATTTGTTGTTCTACGTAATTGTGTATTCTACATCATTCTATTAAAAATGCTCGTATCATGCATGGATTGAGTCTAGCAACAAGGGAAGGGAGGGTGAAAGGAATAAAAGGAAGAACTTTAAATAAGATTTTTCTTGTATTATCTAAAATTATAAGATGGTTTTGTTAAGATAATGTCGATAAATATGATTTTTTATGAAAAATATTATTATAATCTACAAAGAGATTCACTTAATAATTTATTTGTGTTTATTTTAATTTATTAAGCATGTATTGCTAAAAATGTGAATTATT
Source organism: Cajanus cajan (assembly GCF_000230855.2). NCBI lineage: Eukaryota > Viridiplantae > Streptophyta > Magnoliopsida > Fabales > Fabaceae > Cajanus > Cajanus cajan. The sequence goes on from NC_138525.1 coordinate 55,718,741, forward strand.
CATTTCATTATGGATAAAAATCAAATATTGATTAATTCTTTTAGAATTCTCTTGTTATTAATATTGAGATAGTGCATATTTGTATTATTTGCATCACAACTCTTTAAAGCCTTTTAAATTAGCCAAATGGAACATGCTATAATGTGAAAATATATGTCATATATGTTTGAAGTTCAAAAAACTTATAAAAAAAAAAGTTACAAAATTTCATGAATTCACTTGATTTCTTTTTTCAGTTAGCAAGTTAAGAACCTTTCTTACATGATATTTATTGCCAATTTATGATAACCTAATAAATCAATTAATTTTATTAATTTTTTGGACTTTGTGACTATTTTTGAGAATTTAGGTGCCTTGCCTATCTTATTTTTTGAATTGAAAGTTTTGCGAGATGTTTCCGCAAAAGACTCAATGTTATGTGTTTTAATATCTATAAAAATAATTTATGGTACTTAAATTGAATTGCAATTTAATTTCATTCTTAGTGGCAATTCTTGGTGGAGGTCTTGGGTTTGACAACCAAGTTGTTTTATTGTATCTTTCAAAAATGACTCCAACTAAAAGTTGAGGAACAACTATAACCAACTGTTTTAGTTCACAATCTGGCTAGCTAGAATCTTAATTTCAAGTATGGTTAATTGCTTTTAGATGCGGTGATTATTAATTGAGCATATAAGTATGTTTTTCCTCCCTTAATTTTTGTGAATAGACAAATTCCCTTTACATTATATAAAGAGATGATAAAGTGAGTCTTAATATAAAGAGTATTATCTATTTTTCTAAATTTTCTTTCATACTCTTTATTGTTCGGACATTGTTCATGAGACTCTAACATATTTTGACCTCGAGTGTATGAATTCAAACATAATGCTGTGAAAACGTTGGACAGAAAAATTGGATTTTGAGTTGCACCAAAGGTTCACCAGAATTTACTTTCAAGACAGTGACTAGTACCATGACACAATACTATTTTTTTTTTCATTTTCAAGTAATGTTTTCTAACAACCACCATCATCGCTACCTCCACCACTACCATTAGTGGCTATAGTGGAAGTGACAATTAACAATGATGATAGTGGTGGTGGTGGTAGTGATAGTTGCAATGATGGGTACTAGCGATGTTGATTGTAGTGAAAGAGATAATAGTAATAATCTTGTAAAGAAATGTTTATAATCGAGATTTAATTTTTATAAAATAAAATTAATTCATATAAATTAAAATAATATTAAAAAATTCTATAATTTGAATTTTTTGAATAAACTTATTTCATCTTAATTCTTATTTTCTCTATCATACGTGCTTATGAAAAAGTTGATACAAACTGTACTAGTAAGCACCCTTTCGGTCATGCAATAGGCCGAAAGGGGCGCCCAAACTAATGAAACGCACCAGTTGGCACCCCTTCGGTCGGACAATAGGCCGAAAGGGGGGCCCGAACCAAGGAGCCACACCAACTGCCCCCTCAGGTCAGGAAATAGACCGAAAGGAATGCCCTAGCCGATGGAACACAACACCCCTTCGGCCCCAAGCTTGGCCGAACACCCCTTCGGCCCCAAGCTTGGCCGAACACTCCCTCGGTCTCGTGAGTAGCCAAAAACCCAAAGAGAAGGGATCTGAAGCTATTCAAAACACCCCTTCGGCCCCAAGCTTGGCCGAACACCCCTTCGGCCATAAGCTTGGCTGAACACCCCTTCGGCCCCAAGCTTGGCCGAGAACCTGAAGAAAGAGCCTATGATAAACACGTGGCAAGCCAACTGCCTACTTTGCATTAATTACCATACGAGATTAAGACAGGATTAAGGTTAAGTCATGTATTACCCATTTCCCAAGGATGAAGGCCCATCAGGCCCACATATGTCACTATAAATATACAGGTGGTGTGACATAAATGAGGTACGTTACTATTCCCGCTAATGCATTTATTGCTCTGAACCGAACACTGACTTGATCGTCGGAGTGCCTGTGCAGGTACCCTCCCCCACCGCGTGGAGCTAGTGTTCGGTCAACACGGAAGATTCAGAAGGACTTGAAGGATCAAGGAGAAGAGTGTTCTTACGCAGGAACATTTTGGCGCCCACCGTGGGGCCGAAACCAGAACGGTTTTCGACCCTGAAGCGAGATGGTACTTACAAGAAGTCAACAGGAGAACCCAGCCACCGAGTACCCCTACGGGATGCCCCGGGACAATCCTAGGCAACAGACTAGTCAGAACGCGGATGGAATGGAAGAGTCATACGTGGACCGATCTCAACAGCCTAATCTGTCGTCGGCCATCGAGCAACTGAAGGCCGAAATGATGGAACTCAGGAGGCTTCGAGAAAAAGACGCTCACGAATTATCGGCCCTGAGAAGAGAAAATGCCGAGCTCAGGAGCGATAATCGGACATGGCACCCGTCGCACGATACACGCAACCAGTCGACCCGGGACCAAGGTGAATCATCTGGATGGTATAAGGAAGTCAATGTTCCTCGCCCATCAGGTGGACCAGCGACAACGCAAGACCAACAACGAAGACAGGGAAGGACTCCATTCACGCCAGAAATTGTCGGGGCTCGTTTGCCCACAACTGGAAAAACCTAACCTTAGAAAAATATGACGGAACCACCGACCCTGAAGAGCATTTGGATGTTTTCGTCACCCAGGTCGGCCTGTACACGGACGAGGACGCTATTCTTTGCAAAGTCTTCCCCACCTCCTTAATAGGACCGATGCTCAACTGGTTTACCAGGCTTCCACCCGGGACCGTGGACTCTTTCACGTCCTTGTCTTCCTGCTTTGTAATACAGTTCGCCACGAGCCGGCCTCATCAGCTCACGTCCATCGCGCTGGTCAACATACATCAAGAGAAGAAGGAACCTTTGAGAACTTTCATGGAAAGGTTCGGAAAAATGACGTTATCTATCCGAGATCTGGATCCGGCCGTAGCGATGCATCACCTAACCACAACGCTAAGACCCGGACCTTTTGTCAACAGCCTGTGCAAGAAGCCACCCCAGGACCTGGATGACCTGCGACAAAGGGCTACCAAATACATGCAGATGGAGGAACTGGCGGAATTCCGAAGTCAAAATCGACCCGATCTATCGCTCGCAAAAAAGGAAAACGACAAAGAGCCTCCTAGACAGCGCCGAAGAGATATGCCAGATCGGGACAAGAATGCTAGGGGGCCGAGATATTTGCAGTACACGCCACTCAACACTAGCAGGGCTAAAGTGTTGGAACATGCCCTGGCCACCGAAGTTTTGGCCGTCCCAAGAAGAGCCATGACCCCCCCGCATGCCGACAAAACAAAAACATGCCAGTTCCATCGAAACAGGGGGCACACAACTGAAGAATGCTCCGCCCTTCGGGATCGGATTGAAGATCTTGTCAAGGCGGGACATCTTCAGAACTATGTTCGATCGACGGATCACCGAGGGGAGCGACAATCGTGAAGGAAGAAGAGAATACCGAAGGGAGAATCGGGACCGAGCACCTCGGCGAAACCGATCCAGGGAGCGGAGTAGGTCTCAAGACAGGAACCAAGGCGACCGAAATCAACCCAGACGAGTCATAAACACCATTGCAGGAGGCTTTGCGGGGGCAGAAGCTCGTCTTCGGCACGAAAGAGGCACCTGAGGGCGATCAAGTCAGTTAACACTATAGACCGGGCAGCAGTCATCCATATGCCCCCTATCACATTCACCGACCAAGATTTCCAGGGTGTGGACCCAGTGCAAGATGATCCCATGGTCATCAGTGTGGAAATCAACAACTGCATTGTAAGGAAAACTCTCGTTGATCAGGGAAGCTCGGCTGATATCCTTTACTGGAAAACTTTTGAACAACTCGGGATCCCAGAGCAGGAATTGACACCTTACGATGAGCCTTTGGTGGGGTTCTCAGGTGAGCGTGTCGACACTCGAGGAACAATAGACCTGTATACTTATTTTGGAGACGATCGGCAGAGACGAAGGATCAAAGTACGATACGTCGTGGTGAATGCCAACACATCGTACAATATCCTTCTGGGTCGACCCTCCTTGAATAAGCTGAGGGCCATCGTCTCTACCCCCCACTTGGTAATGAAATTTCCATCTGAAGACGGCAAGATCGTCACATTACATGCCGATCAAAAGACAGCCCGTGAATGCTACCTGGCCAGCCTAAAGGTACAACCGACTCCGAAACTGACTCGACACCAAGAAGTCAACGTCATTGGAGACATTGGTCCCTCCAAGTTGGAAGCTTTGGAGCTTGACCCCAGAATTGAGGACGAGTATAGGGTCGAGCCGACGGAAATAACCATTCCATTCCAGCTTGGAAAAAGGGAGGAACAAGTCACATACCTATGTTCCCGCTTAACAGAAAAGGAAGCAGAGGACATCAAGCGAATCATGTTGAGATACTCAGACCTATTCGCTTGGACAGCGGCCGACATGCCCGGCATCGACCCTGGCTTCCATTGTCATCGACTCTCGGTCTGTCGAGATGCCAAGCCTATCGCCTAGAAAAAGAGGAAAATGGGGGGGGATAGATCTCAAGCAATAAAAGAAGAGACTGCCAAATTACTTCAAGCCGGATTCATAAGGGAGGTCAAGTACTCCACATGGTTGGCCAACGTGGTGATGGTTAAAAAATCCAATGGGAAGTGGCGAATGTGCACAGACTACACGGATCTGAACAAAGCATGCCCAAAAGATGCTTACCCTCTGCCCCACATCGACGCATTGGTCGATGGAGCGGCCGGCCATCAGAGATTAAGTTTCCTAGATGCTTATTCGGGGTATAATCAGATACCGATGTACCCCCCAGACGAAACCAAGACCGCATTCATCACGGACTCAGCCAATTTTTGTTACAAGGTAATGCCATTCGGCTTGAAGAATGCAGGGGCCACATACCAGCGCCTCATGGACAAGATTTTTTCTCAACAAATTGGGGCATGTTTGGAAGTCTACGTGGATGATATGGTGATCAAATCCAACTCCGCCACTGATCATTTAAGAGATCTGAAAGTGATTTTTGACGAGGTAAGGCGGCACAACATGCGATTGAACCCAGCTAAATGCACCTTCGGAGTAGCAGGGGGAAAATTTCTCGGCTTCATGTTGTCAAAGAGAGGCATAGAAGCCAACCCGGATAAGTGTCAGGCCGTTATCAATATGAGAAGCCCTCTTAACGTAAAGGAAGTGCAACGCTTAGCCGGACGAATCGCTTTCCTAGCCCGATTCCTGCCCTGCATGGCGGACCGATCCAGACCCATTATGTCCCTACTAAAGAAAGCCACCAAGTTTAAGTGGACCGATGAATGTGAATCTGCTTTCCAAAACTTCAAGACGATACTAACTGCTCCACCGTTGCTAGCCAAACCAGACCCTCAGCTGGACATGATAGTATACCTTTCGGTCTCAGACAAAGCCATCAGCACTGTATTAGTGCAAGAAAAAACAGAGCAGAGGCCGGTATACTTCATCAGCAGGGTCTTACAAGAGGCCGAAACGAGATATCAACATCTCGAAAGGACCGTTCTCGCTCTTGTGCATACAGCCAGGCGTCTTCGACACTACTTCCAAAGCCACAGGATACTGGTCTGAACAGATAGCCTCATTGCAAAAGTCCTACGAAAGCCCGAATTGGCCGGAAGGATGGTCGCTTGGTCCATAGAATTGTCGCAATTTGATATTCATTTTGAGCCAAGGGGACCCATCAAGGCGCAATGTATGGCCGACTTCATCAACGAATTCACTTCGCCAGTAACTCCTGAGCCACACTCATGGACACTACATGTAGACGGATCGTCCAACCAACACGGCAGCGGCGCCGGTATCATTTTGGAAGGACCGGGGACAATAATAATAGAACAATCATTGCAGTTTGGATTCAAAGCCTCTAATAACCAAGCAGAATACGAGGCCCTTCTCGCGGGACTAAGGTTGGCCGCCGAACTCGGCATCACTAAGCTCCAGTGCTTTAGCGATTCACAAGTGGTAACAGGGCAAGTTAACGACACTTTCCAGATCAAAGATCCGACTTTGCTATTGTACTTTCATGCTTTCCATAAGTTAAAAAGCAACTTCGAAGAGGTCCGAGTCACACACACTCCCCGGGAACACAACGTTAGGGCCGACCAACTAGCTAAACTCGCTAGTAGCAAGAAAACTAGCCATTTGCGTAGCATGATACAACAAGAGTTACTTAGCCCGAGCATCAATGAAACTGAATTCCTGAAGATTGATCAGGGAAGCCCGTGTTGGATGGATGCCATAATAAACCACCTTCGGACCGGGGAATTGCCCGAAGATTCCCTAGAAGCGAAGAAGATGAGGACCACAGCCGCACGGTATACGTTGATTGCCGGAGAATTGTATAAGCGAGGCATTTCCTCCCCCCTGTTGAAATGCCTCACTCCCGAGCAGGCAAGCTATGTTCTCCGAGAAATTCATGAAGGAGTGTGCGGAACTCATTCTGCAAGCCGGACTCTCGCAACAAAAGTGATTCGGGCTGGTTACTACTGGCCCACCTTGAAAACCGATTGTGCCAAGTTTGTACAACATTGCAGGCAGTGTCAACAACATGGACCTCTGACGCATCAACCTCCAGAGGAGCTCCATCCTATAACTACTCCATGGCCATTCTCTGTTTGGGGCATGGACATTCTCGGACCATTCCCGCCGGGTAGGGGGCAAGTGAAATTCCTGGTGGTAGCAGTAGATCACTTCACTAAGTGGATCGAAGCAGAAACGTTGGCTACCATTACGGCTAACAATGTCCAAAAGTTCTTCTGGAAGAATGTCGTCACACGTTTCGGAATCCCATACGCCTTGATAACAGATAATGGTCTACAATTCACCGATCGACGCTTCAACGGATTTTTGACCGAGTTAGGTGTCAAACATAAGATGACCTCGGTCGAACATCCCCAATCCAATGGGCAGGCTGAAGCGGCAAACAAAGTCATCTTAAAGGAGTTAAAACGATGACTTGGACAAGCTAAGGGATCCTGGCCAGATCACTTACCGGACATCCTATGGGCATACCGGTGCACCCCACAGAGTTCAACCAGAGAGACCCCTTTCCGGCTGACCTACGACACAGATGCAATGATCCCGGTTGAGGTGGGGGAACCTTCGCTCAGGAGAACACAGTTCGATGAAGACACCAACCGGGAAGCACTCAACATTGAGATGGATTTGGTAGAAGAGATCCGAGACCAAGCTCTTATCAACATGGAGGCATGTCGAACCAGGTTAGCAAAGAAAATTCGAACCAAAGTGAAAGCAAGGGAGTTTCAAGCTGGGGATCTCGTGTGGCGAATTACCGGAGAAGCAAGAAAAGACAAAGCTCAGGGCAAACTTGCACCTAATTGGGACGACCCGTTTCGCATAATGCATAACTTGAAGAATGAAGCCTACAAGTTGGAAGAGCTCTCGGGAAAGGCTATTCCCCGAACATGGAACGCAACGCATTTGAAACATTATTTCAGTTAACAGTACGTAATTGTTTCGGTGTACTCTTTTCCTTCCTCAGGTTTTGCCCTCTTATAAAAATGTGAAAGAGGTTTTTCTGGGAAAGGTTTTTAACGAGGCACCATATCAATGAAACAAGCTCTTTTGAATCATTCATTTGCCCAATTTAATTACAAGTTAAATCATGCATGCCCTCCCGAGCAACATCGCTCGGCCAAGGAAGAATGAATAATGCCCTCCCGAGTAACCTCACTCGGCCAAGGATGAACGAACGTTCCCTCCCGAACTACCTTGTTCGGCCAAGGATGAACACTTATTCCCTCCGGAGTACCTTAACTCGGTCAAGGACGAAGTAACATTCCCTCCCGAACTACCTCGTTCGGCCAAGGATGAACACTTATTCCCTCCCGAGTACCTTAACTCGGTCAAGGACGAAGTAACATTCCCTCCCGAACTACCTCGTTTGGCCAAGGATGAACACTTATTCCCTCTTGAATACCTTAACTCGGTCAAGAACGAAGTAACATTCCCTCCCGAACTACCTCGTTCAGCCAAGGATGAACACTTATTCCCTCCCGAGTACCTTAACTCGGTCAAGGACGAAGTAACATTCCCTCCCGAACTACCTCGTTCAGCCAAGGATGAACACTTATCCCCTCCCGAATACCTTAACTCGGTCAAGGGCGAACACTTATTCCCTCCCGAGCACCTTAACTCGGTCAAGGACGAAGTAATATTCCCTCCCGAGTACCTTAACTCGGTCAAGGATGAAGTAACATTCCCTCCCGAACTACCTCGTTCGGCCAAGGATGAACACTTATCCCCCCCCGAGTACCTTAACTCGGTCAAGGACGAAGCAACATTTCCTCTCGAACTACCTCGCTCGGCCAAGGATGAACACGTATTCCCTCACGAACCATGTTGATCGGTTAAGGATGATTCAATAATTCCCTCCCAAGCAAACCTCACCCGGCTGAAGGAAATCTCAATTTTATCGTTCAAATGGAAGCAAGTCTCCATAAAATAACCGATTCATTTGAAAGCACAACGTCTACTTAAATGCGCAAGTATAAAAAAGTCCGAATAGGAACTAAAACTTCATTCAATTCAAAAGCGGCACTAACGGCCGGGGGGGTACAATCAGGTGTGGCTCATCCGGCCCAAGGAATCAAAAAAGAAACAAAAAGTATACTCTATCCATATACATCATCAACAAAACAGATGTATGAATCAAAAAGACAAGAACAAAGGCTGCCTAATCGGCATTGGTGGTCTGCTCGGTCTCGTCATCATCATTCAGAGTGGTCCCGGGATCCTCGGCCGGGGCGGGGCCGCATCATCTGGCTCAAGGTTATCCGGCGCCTCGGCAAAATCCATGAATTCCCCCTGAAAGAAGTCCTTGCTCAATTCAAAAGAAAAGTCAGGGGGAAAAGCGCCGAAGTGGGTTGCCTGCCGAACGGCATGCCAAAACCCCTCCTCGTGTTCCTTCACAATCTTGCCTTCGTACTCGGTCCGGAAGGCGGCCATAGCAGCTTCTGCCTCGGCCTTGGATTGTTGCTCCCGCGCAGCGGCCTCTTCCGCCTCTCGGACTCTCGCCTCTTCAGCCGCCAAGGCCCGAGCCTCCATCTCCGATAAAGCCCCCTTCAACCGGGAAATTTCGGCATCGGATGCAACCTTGTCATTTGAGAGCGCCTCTTGTGCCGAGAGGGATTCTTGAAGGGCCGCCTTAGAGTCCTCCAAACTCTTCTGGAGACTATGCAGCTTGCCCATCAGCTCCAAAGCCATCTTCCTAAAAATAGTCGTGGCTCGGACATGTAACTCACAAGCCATAGCCCATTGCGCCGAGGGAGTGGCCGCATCAAGCATCATGTGGCCTTGGGCCGACAGCAAATTTGAAGACATCATCCTTGCCGGCCGGATCTCCTCGGACAAAAAGTCCTTAGCCACAATGGCCGAAGGGATCGCCAAATCCGACGAAGACCCTTCAACCCTGCGTTGCTTGGGCCACGAGACTTCCGGACCAGCCGCATCAGGTTTCTTCTTCCCCTTGTCTTTTCTCTTCCTGCTCTTTGGATCGGGAAGAGCGATGACAGGGGGCGTCGGTCGGGGGGCCTCCATGACTTGTGGCTGAGGATCAATCGAGACACTGCGATGATCTTTGACTAAGGACCCAGCCGGAGCCTTGTTCCTCATCAGTTGCCGATAAGACAAGCCCAACCCTTGCTGCGCCATCCAACCTGCAAAAGTAAAACAAGTCACAAATCAACCTAACAAGCACGAGCAACAGCAGATAAAAACAACACATACCCTCTAGCTTAAAACGAGGCCGAGGCGACTTGGGAAGCAGCACCAGGAACCGAGATGGGATGCACTTCGGCAATCCCTTAAGAACGCTTAAGGCCGACACTTCGGCGTCGGTCATCATATCCTCGGGAAAGTCATCGTACTTCCGAGGCTGACGAGTCCAATAGAAGGGAAAAAGAGGCTTCCCGTCGGCATCGTAAAAATAATTTCTACCGACTACAGGGTCTATGATCACCTTCACAAACCCTGCTTTAAAGCCCTTAAAGGACGATGTGAAGGGCGTCAACAGCGGTCGGTCAGGATTCCGAATCAACGACAACCACTTCACAGTTTTATTAGATGGGCGCGTATAGAAAAAATGCAAAAATAAACTTACAGTCGGCTCTACATAATGGTATCTACACAACACCCGAAACGCTTGCATATAAGCCCACACGTTCGGGTGCAACTGGGTCGGAGCCACGTTCAACACGCGAAGGACCCCCATCTGGAAATCATCAAAAGGAAGCGACATCCCCAGTTCCCGAAAGAAACACTCGTATATATAAAAGAAATCCCCCTGACCTTCCCGCTTCGCAAGGAAAACCAGATCGAGCTCCCCAGGGCCTTCGGCCCGGCATCGACGCAGCATGATAGGATAGGGGTCCCAACCTTCCCATCGGCCCATCGTGCACAAACTAAGAAGGCGTATCACGGCGGCCCTCTCATGAAAACGAGAGAAATAGGTCGCCACCTCACCATCGACCCAATCGTACCCGGGGATCTCGCAAGGAGGGCATTTCTGTCTGTAATCCCCAGGGCTCATCTCGGCATCGGGTAATTCCGACCCAGTAGAACTCCCCGATTCCCCACTACGCTCTAGCCCCGACCCAATGGGACCCTCAACTATCTCTACTTTGGCGTTAAATGCTAGCATCTCGGCGTCCACATTTTGGGCCGAACCCCCATCGCTGGCCGAGGACCCTGACGACAAGGTGACACCTTCGGTGGCCATTATCACACAATAGATAAAAAACAAAAACCAACCTTTTGGGAGTATTCGACTCAGTGAAGAAAATGTACAGAGGCCGTGTAGAGAAAGCTTGAAAAATGAAGCCCCACCTCAACACCTTATATAGACTACTCGAGGCCACCCAAGAGGCTCACAATAAATGCACCTGAGCGCCAAAGGACACAACCCTAGGCACGAAACCCGAAGGCGGTGGTAGCATGCAACGGTCACTATCTAGACGACACAACTCCCAAAAATGCACACCCCCCTACGTTCTCAACCCTAAATCTCCCCGAGCCTCTTTAATGTAAAACCCCTTCGTCTTTCACCCTTGGGCTTGGGGGGGGTAGTGTACTAGTAAGCACCCTTTCGGTCATGCAATAGGCCGAAAGGGGCGCCCAAACTAATGAAATGCACCAGTTGGCACCCCTTCGGTCGGACAATAGGCCGAAAGGGGGGCCCGAACCAAGGAGCCACACCAATTGCCCCCTCAGGTCAGGAAATAGACCGAAAGGAATGCCCTAGCCGATGGAACACAACACCCCTTCGGCCCCAAGCTTGGCCGAACACTCCCTCGGTCTCGTGAGTAGCCAAAAACCCAAAGAGAAGGGATCTGAAGCTATTCAAAACACCCCTTCGGCCCCAAGCTTGGCCGAACACCCCTTCGGCCCCAAGCTTGGCCGAACACCCCTTCGGCCACAAGCTTGGCCGAACACCCCTTCGGCCCCAAGCTTGGCCGAGAACCTGAAGAAAGAGCCTATGATAAACACGTGGCAAGCCAACTGCCTACTTTGCATTAATTACCATATCAGATTAAGACAGGATTAAGGTTAAGTCATGTATTACCCATTTCCCAAGGATGAAGGCCCATCAGGCCCACATATGTCACTATAAATATACAGGTGGTGTGACATAAATGAGGTACGTTAATATTCCCGCTAATGCATTTATTGCTCTGAACCGAACACTGACTTGATCGTCGGAGTGCCTGTGCAGGTACCCTCCCCCACCGTGTGGAGCTAGTGTTCGGTCAACACGGAAGATTCAGAAGGACTTGAAGGATCAAGGAGAAGAGTGTTCTTACGCAGGAACACAAACAAATCACAGTTTAACAAACATAAAAGGAACTCTAGTGTGAGTATGGAGATGCGAAGTTTGTTTATGTGCACACATATGAAAATATGTCTATTGTGTCTCCTTGTGTGATAAAAGGTGTATTTTATTGTATTTATTATAAGGATTTGAGTTGTGTCGTTCATTTGAACCATAAAAATACAAAAACCTTAGTTACATTGCAATGCTTTATGGCTTATACATAACGTAGTCTTGGATAAGTAAAGTTTGAAAACCATTTTAGTTAGATTTTATTTACTGATCGAGTTAGATTAATTTATTAAGACGAAGTCTTAAAATTGGTATGAAATAAAAAAAAATACTTGAGTTGCAATAATATATATTGCTAGATGCAATCACTAATTATAATATTAATATAGAATGTTAGAACAATTATCAATATATTGAAAATATTTAAAAAGGTAATGAGTCTCATCTAATTTAATTTGTGTGTATAAACGATGAAAAACATAAAAAAAAATGTTGAGTATTCCATTTTGTAATTCAATATTATTTTTTTAATCAATTATTTTTTTCTATACACAAAAATATTATTTTAATTGATTTAATCACTAAAAGTTACTTCATAATAAACAATTGATTGTTTTTTATTAATTAAATAATTAAAAAGAAATTGATTATTTTAATTAAAAAAAAGTAATCAATAATTAATTGTATTGTGTACCTTAACCAAGAAAAAGGACTCAATTGTTGACTTAAGTATGAATTTGCGATTGGAGGTAACACTTTATTTCTGTAGTAGACAATCTGGTGAAAACGAGTTATATCTATTTATTAAACAAAAAAAATCAAACACATCTATTTCTATTTTATTTTTCACTTATTTCTATCCATCATATTTCACTCTCCTTTGTTTTATCTACTTTATTTCTCATATATTTCTTTTTATCTTAGAAAAAAATAAAATGAATGTTATATAAATAAAATAGAAATGTTAGTTACTATAATTTTTTTTTGTTTAAATACATTTTTAGTATTTTAAATTTAAGGTAAATTTATTTTTGACCTCTCAAATTTAAAATCACTCTTTTTAATTCTTATAATTTCAAAAACAATATTAATTTAGTCCTTATACTCAAATTTTGTTAGAGATTATATATTATTCGTAAAATCTATCTACTAGTATTTAAAAGCATTACATTAAACTCAACTAATATTACATAATTGTTTCAATATATCACTTTCAGGTATGTTATTGATGACTTGATGTATTAAAATAAGATTTTTAAAAATTATAAGGACAAAAAATAATAAATTTAAATTTAAGGGATAAAAATAAATTTATCCTAAATTTGAGAGAAAAAAACATATTTAAGTTTTTTTTTTCTCTCTTGACTATCAAAACAAGTGATTATACCATTTTCTCAATTCACTCTCTTTGATAATGAAGGTACATAAAGGTCTTCCCTTCATTGGGTTTGTACCCTTTACCAAAGAATGACAGGATTTTGTCCCTATTAGGTGACAAACCTTATAAGTTTCTCAAACATAGTCTTATAGGCGTGGAGTAGTCTTTGATGATAATGAAGGTACCTATAAGGTCTCATTTCGTTGGGTTTGTGCCCTCTACCAAAGAATTAATGCCATGATTGTGGTCCATATTTGGTGACAATCTTGTAGGTTTCTCAAACATAGCCTTATGGGCACGAGTAGCAATGCAAACTTCGTTACTACATTGGTTACAAAGTCTAACAATAAGATTTGTAAAACCGTAATATGTTGAAATTAAAAGATTAATTTATATGTTTTGATAGCATATGAGTTGTTTATAAACTTTGTTTTTTATCGAAAGGGAAGATCATAGAAGGCCTTATAAGGGAGAAGGGAGAGAGAATAACTGAATAAGAGTAAGAGATGAGAAAGGGACAAAACACATTATTGGATATCAAAATTGCATACTCATAATTCATGTCTCATAACCAACTAAACTGTCTCAAAGGGAGTATAATATTATTTTAATGTAACCTTTTAATATAATGAAATCAATCTTGAAGATGAAGACTTCAACTTAATTATCACAACACAATATTAAGGTGACAAAATAGCCTAATTTGAATTTCTGAAATATATTGTATGGATTTAGATCCAAAAATTCAAGTTCAACTTTAATTTGGTCCAATCAAATTTAGTTAATCCAAAATTTGACAGAAGTTAAGTCTACAAGGGATGGACAAATCCATTTATTGTCCCGATTTTCTTTTTTTACTATTTCAGTAACAATTTTAAATCACATTTTTATCATAGTAAATTGATTTTGTACGGTCGCATATATATGTAAGAGTTTGTTTGGTTTCACGGTTAATATATCTAAAATCAATTTCGTTTTATTTAAGATGACCAGAATTACATTTATTGCATGTTTGATTATTAACAAAATCGATTTTAAGATATTCAAATTCACATCTTTTTTTTTTTTTTCGTCCATGGAGTATCCACCGCCGACAACAGTGACTAATCTCCTCGCTACGTTGGAGGCACCTCAAAGGGTGGGATAGCTGGCCCCAAGATTTTATCAACCTATTAGTAGTTTATCTATCAAATAAATCAATTTTAAGGTTTTATCAACCTAGATTTATAATTACATACTCTAAATCAATTTTAAGGTTTTATCAACCTAAATTTATAATTACATACTCTAAATCAATGTTGATAACAATTTTTCAAACAATATTCAATATAAAAATCAAGTTTATATTTTTGTCATTCAAATGAAAATTACGTTACTTTTGACTCATATTTATTCAAAACCAATTCTACAAATTCATGTTGATTTAAAATCAATTATATCAATGTATATCTAAACACACTGGACAAAATCCATTCTCTATCGAGTGGAATTGATTCTAGGAAAAGAAAAAATATATATTATTTTTCATTAGATAGAATAGATTTTAGATGAGACTTGCAAGTTATATATCTTATGTAGTATTTACACTTTAAATCAAATTTATTTATGTCAAAAAAAGAAATTAAGGGTCAAATGCATGAGTAATGAATTTTATCAAAATTTGAATATTGATAATAATATGTTAATATAGGAGAGAAATAATATTAATATGTAATATATCTCGTTATAAAGACAACTATTATTATTATTTTATTTGGTCATTTATAAAGTATCAATATTTTCTTAAAATTATTAATTTTCATCAAATAAACTAATGAACTACTTTAAGTAAAATCTTTTTCTCACTTTATTTTATTCATAAGACTCGAATTTGAAACTTTATTTAAATAATTTACAAAGAAAAAAAAATACTAAAAGAGAAGTTGAATAATATCAATAAAAAAATTCAACACTTTTTGAAATAATGAAATAGTAATGTGACTAAAAAAGTGTAGACAAAGAGTGAAGAACAAAGAACATAAAGTATTTTTATATTTTTTCATCTCAACCATCAATATTACATCTAACTCTTGATCAACTTGGTCAAATTTTATTATCTTTCAAAAAGATACAAATACTCTTTTACAAGTCACTTTTAACTCAACTTAAATATTCTTTGACTTGCCTCTTTAAGTAAATAGCCAAATATTCTTTAAATGACGAAGCATCTTCGTACTTCAACAACTAAGTATTCTTTATAACAAAGTCTCTTCAAGCTTCAACCAAACTAAGTACATAGATTTTATAGAAAGAATGAATGGATTTTTTTACAAGCGTTGTTCTATGTGTCTTTATGAATTTCCAAGCTTCTTTATATAGTGCTTCAAGAAGATGACTATTGTAAAACCTTGATTTTTTCTCACAAGGTTGTTTCATTTATCTTTGTCTTCCTTCCTTATAAAGAGAAATGTTCATTGGTGTATTAATTGAAAACATTAAATGTATTTCATCAAATTGTTACTTCTTTCATGATCAAGAAGGTTACTTATAACGTACAAAATGGGATGAACTATTATGTGTGTTAGTCGAAAATGATTTTATCTGAGACTTTGCACATTTCAAGGAACTTACTTGTCCTTTCTTTGACAAAAAACATGTCTCCATTTCTTTTGAAGTACAAGTAAGTACTAAAAAGTTTTTATTCTTTTGATATGTTAGGAACAACATAGACAAAGATGATTTTGATATAAGATATCATAAATGATATATATTTAACCCATTTGTCTTGCACAAAAGAAGTGATTCATTTGAGAAACTACACGTCATCATAAATAATCATTTATTTGATGAATTCGTCTTACTATGTAATCTAAAAAATCATTTCCTTAATAAAAATGTCTGAATTTGTAAACATTAAAACTAATGTTTTGAGGGATCAAAGATCTTCTTTTGATCTAACAAAATTTAAACTAATTCCACTTAAACCAACAACTTGTGTAGTGATTAAGGATAAGAATAGGTTAAGTTTAAAATAGGAATTCATGCCTTGACTAGTTTAAAGTTTGGTCCAATTTGACCTAATTAATAAAAATATCAGATTTAGCTTTTAAAAAAGTTTATTTATTTAAAAAGGTTAGATTATGCTTATAAAAAGGTTTGTTTGACATGATAAGGAAACCTATTTATCTATATAATTTAACAAAAAAAATAATACACATACTACATTATTAACAATATAATTAAATAAATAAATTTATAATACAAAAATTAAATTATCAATATTTTTGACATTTCTATTACATTTAAACATTTTACATTCATTGTTCATATGGAATTAAGAAATCAAAAATAGAAACTCTAGTAGTTGCCTCTTCTCTTACTCTTTTCTTTCATCTTCACGGTTGATTATTTAGAATACTTCATATGTAATATGGAGAATATTTAGAAACTCTTTTCTTTTCAATAAGACTATCTTCTTTCATTATAATCTGTGTGTGAGTTTACGTTAGCATATATGGTATGCATGAGTTGTCCCTCTTAAGTTAGTGTCTTATTTTTATTTTAAACTATAAATTTTAATAATAATAATAATAATAATAATAGAGTAAATTATTTTTCAGTATAATTTTTTTTAAAAAAAAGACACGCATGTATTTTAAAATATAATTGTTGACTTATTTAAAATTAAATTATTTAATTATTTAATATTATTAATGCAAAATAAGTTAATAAGTCAAATTATACTTTTAAAAAGGTCAAACCAGTTTTATAAAAAAATTTATAAATAATAAATTAAATATAAATTTTAATTTTATAGAATAGATTCCATCTATATATTTAAAGTGTGAATTATTTTGACTTATTCACATTATGAGCATAGTAACAAGGGTTAATGTATAAGAGGAAATGCAGATATTGTTTATACAAGTTGAAAAATAGAAGATAAGGTGAGATGAGAAGTGGTTTGAATTCAAGCACCACATAAAGCGGAAAAGAAGGAGAAGAGGACAAAACTTGACCTTAGGTGTTCCCTCCCCTCCAAACTGCAAATAAGATGGGACCTGTACCACATCTTGTTGGAGAAAATGTGCACATGAAGAATTGGAGAAATTAAAAGACACTCTTGTTATTCACTATGGCATCTAAAGTGGTGTTTGGTGATAGTTAAGGGGAAAAAGAAATGAAGGGTAGCCTAAGGTGGAGGGCAAGTGGTGATGCAAGGGCACTGTTCCAATTTTGTTGTCTTCTGAGTAATAGACAGAGACAATAATAGATGGATTTGTATGTACAGTTTGAAACAGGGCCCCCCAATACCCTTCTTCTGTACATATTCTCCGTTGCCAATTATTGTTATCATTCTTTTACTACTGCAGATGCTTTGTGCATGCATCTATCATTTATCCCTCATTGTTTCTTTTCTTTCTTTACTTATCTATATAGTACACACACTACTGTGTCCATGGAAAAAGAGAAACATATCTTTCTACCCATTTTCATTGATTGCCAATGTCATAACCTAGTCCACTAATGTGCATTGTGCCATGAAGAACATTAACTAGAGGAGGAATAATGCTCTCTTTTCAACTTATTATTTGGTAACAACTTATGTTGGTTCTCTATTAAAGCTCACTCTTCATTAGTGGAGTCATTCTTGGATTTCATCCATGGACATTGTGTTAAAAAAATGAAATGTGTTTGCTAAATGCCTGTTATTCTTATCAATTAAGCACATACAATTAGTAGATAATAAAAGTTTCTAATTTAGTTTTAGTTTCTGTAAAAAAAATTAATACTTCTTGGTCTTTATCTTTTAACAAAAACACGTTTTTCTTCTCTAATACCGTGCTAAAATCATGTTGCTTTTAAAGTTTTAGTACATATAGATAAGAAATGTATTAAATTTTTATGAAAACTAAATCAATTTTTGAGGGAAAAAAACATAATAAAAGACTTTGTCCAGAAAAGTTATAGTTTATGTTGCTATCTATCTCATTAAAGAGATTAATCTGATAAAATTAATCCCTTTAATGAGACAGATATTTTAGTTAGAACCATAGAAGATATTTTAATAAATATAACATTTTCCATACACATTACAGAACTGAGAGATTAAGATAAAAAAAAAAAAAAAAAATCTGCACAGCTCAAATATTACATCATTTGATTTGCTTTATTATTGCAAAAGAAGATAGAGAATAAGAATAGGATGCTGAGAGAATTTAATTAGAGTGAGTTGTTAGGCATCGTGTTAATGGTATCAGAGGTTGTTTTTCCGTTTTTAGTTCGTTTGGCTTTTTATGGAATGGATCAGTACCAAAGGTAGATTTCCCTTTAGCTCTCTCTCCAACCTCTTCTCTTTCTATGAATGTCTTTATAAGGAAGTAATTAAAAAAAACAAAAACATTCTTTTTTCTCAATTGTAATTATTACTAATACAACCTGAAGAAACAAAAGAAAAAACAGATGGGGATATTAATAATACAACCTGAGGAAACAAGACAAAAAGGGAGGGACAATTTTATCCTACAGTACAATCCAATAAATGAAGGTAAAAAAATAGGTGCCACAAAAAAAAGTCTGGCTGACTAAACTTCATCGGTGTGTTTTGTGGTGGAAATAATCAGTGGATCTGTTTCAAGTGAAGATATCTTGTGAACCTCATCGCCACCAGCAGTAATAACTATCTCTTCAAGACAAGCATGAACATTCTTGTTCATGTTAGCATCTGAGTTGGTGAATGTAGGTAATTTGGAGTTAGAATCAGAAGCAGCAGAACAAGTAGTAGTAGTAGTTGAAGTTTTTGTGAGTTCCTTGGCTCTTTCTACTTGTACATTCCAATCTGTTCTGCATAGAACAAAGATCATGAGGCCAGCACATGAGGCTTGGGCTGCAAGCAACCCAAGCCAAAGCCCTGCAAACCCCATTTTGGCCACAAAGCCCAAAAGTATAGCCACTGGCATACCAACCAAATAAAATGAGCCTAAATTGATGTTGGCACCAATTGTAGGCCTTGCACTGCCTCTCAGGACTCCACAGCCTGTGGTTTGAGGACAGTTTCCAAGCTCACAAAGGCCAACAATTGGCAAAACTAGTGATGTGAGTTCCAAAATCTCATGGTCATTGGTGAAGAATCTTCCCCATTGGTGCCTCATGAGGGTGGTGAACATCATGGCTCCAAGGCCTAACCCCACAGCACAAAAGAGTGAGACTATCATGCAAACTCTTGCCTTCCCAGGGTTGTTTGCACCCAACTCATTCCCCACTCTCGTGGAGACACCAAGGCTGAGTGATGATGGGAACACATAGACCAAAGATGTTGTTTGGATGAGTATTCCCATTGAGGCAATGGTTGCTTTTGGATTCACCAAAAGGCCACACAGCATTATCATGAACTCATACCACCACCACTCAAGGCAAACTGAGACACAAGTAGGAACTGCCAAAGATAGCAATGAGGACCACCCCTTGATGCAATCCACACTAGGGGGAACCCATGAGGCCTTGTGTACACCAGAAAAGTAGACAAAAGATGAGAGAAAGAGAATGAGGTTGAGGTTGGTCAAGACCATTGCTGTGGCCACACCAGCAATTCCCATCTTGAGGTGAACCACTAGGAGGAAATTCAAAGGCACATGGAGAAGCACTGAGATGGCTGAGCAATATGTGAGTGGCAATGTGATGCTTTGTGTCCTGAGGTAGATTCTTAGAGGGTGGAGAAGTGAGAGAAGGAAAAGATCAGGTATTGAGAAAGTGATGAAAGTTTGTGCCACTGATGCTATATCTTGGTCTTGGCCTGACCACAAGAGGATTCTCTTCATGTTGAGCCACATGAACGAGATGGGGATGGAGGTTGAGAGGAGAAGGAGAACAGTTCTCTGCAGTGTCAAGCCAAGAAGCTTCCATTGCTTTGCTCCATATGCTTGGCCACAGATAGCTTCCATCCCCATGGCTAAACCAGAGATCACAGAGTAGCCAGTGATGTTGGCAAAACCAATGGAGAGAGACCCTCCTGCTAGCTCCATCTCACCAAGGTAGCCAAGGAAAATCATAGAGATCATGGCTCTTGAGTATAAGAGTAAACCAGTGATGGCTGTTGGGCATGATATCCTCCCTATTGCTTTGATTTCTGCTATAGCCTGAAATGAATGAAGAAAGAACACAAAAGACAAAGGGTACTTAGTATTATTAATGGTGTGTCTAATCATAAAACTGACGTTGTTATTTGTTTTTCATGTCACTATAGAGGGGATAGCAACTTGTTACTTCATTTAATTTACTTTTACATAAAAGTAAAATAAATAAATAAGTGTAAATATGGTACTGCTACTACTACTTGCTTTTTCTTGTATTGATTAGATTCTGTTTCATTACCTCATTAAGAGTAGGCCATCTGCGCAATTCATCATGAACTTGATCATCAAGAGAAGGATACACAACTTTGGGGAGGGATTTTGTGGGACTTAGAAATGGGGATGCTGAAGATGGCTTGGGGTTACACATGATAACTTCTACAAACTGTTATGTGGATATAAAAGAAGAGTTAAAGAGATTATGTGTGTTTATGTAAAGAAGGTAGGAAAATATATGATATGATCCCCTGCTACTCTTGCTTCTGGCTTAGGCGAGTGAACGTGTGGTTTGTTTGAGGAAGAGTAACAAGGTTTCTATGTGGGGAGAATGAGATGAAGGGTAGGGGTTTTATGCATGAAAGAAAGACTATGGGCCCTTTCAAACGTGTCTAAATTTGGAGCTAACGTCAAAAAAGTATGTTAATCAAATAGTACAAATTATTTAAATGTAATTATTCATCTCAAGTTTAAGTCTTAGATATTCATGTTAACTATTTAAAAAATAAATTGTTGTCATTCATAATATTCTTATTTGACTCAAACAAAATTATATGTAAATTGTAATGTATTTTTTAAAAGAATTGAATATAAATCATTAAAATTGGCTTAGTAGTTAAAAGTTGAAGTAGATATATGAAAAATTAGGTTTTGCCCATTATTATAATTTGATAAAAAAAATATCAAAAAGAAAGGTCAACATATATTTTTTAAAATGTAGAAGAATGTCAAAGAAAGATGAAACTCTCACGAAAGAAAATGCTTGTGGGGGTGCCACGGTTGTTCACTTTTTATTTTTATTTTTTTAATCTATGATTCCTATGTAAGTAATGTACGTGATATCCTAAATTTGTTAATTAAAAAAGTGAAAAACACTTGGGAGAATTATGAGCTAATAAGAAAGGGTTGGCTTAGCATTGAGTGTGGAGGGAAAATAAGTGGACGACGGTGAAACTGAAGAAAGCCTTTATTCGCTTTAATGATTTTTTTAGCCGTCATAACGACGACAAGTTTGGTTCGATAATGACACTAAATAGTGGTTTTAAGTATCTTGCTTGTTAATGGAAATGGATAACCTTTTTTTCAAACCCCATGTTTTGGGTTGTCGTGAATGGAAAATAAAGAATTTTATCTTCAATTTTCGAATGGTAATGGAAGTGGACATTGGACAAGTCAATTTCCCTTGTATATGAAATTAAACCAAGGTTATTAGTAGTAGAATAGTAGTAGTATTTTTTTTTCTTTCTTTTTTAAATATTGTTTATCATATCATGTATATCGCTTAATTAAAATAAGGATTATTTTTTCAGTAGTTGTTAACTTGATTGTTACCATAGTTAAGCTTTTCAAACAAGATGATAACTTAATTAATTAAATATACTATTTTATTTCACAATCTATTATATATTATTGTCATTATTACCAGTGGAAAAATAGGTATTACGTGCAAGTGAATCCGCATATTTTGTTTTTGTATGTAAAACGTAAATTTTGATTTTTTTATTATTAGAAATTGATGTGTGTTGATTTAAATTTAAATTTATTTTTCTTAATACGTAATATTTGATTCTTTTTATAATTAAAGTTTCAGTACGATACTTTTAACAATTTTTTTTCTCTAAATTTATCAAATAATTATAATAGATTCTAAACGTAAAAAAGAAGTATTTGTAGTGGGTCCCCTTAGTTCAAATTGGGCAACAAAAAAATGGAACATAAGAGATTTTTTAGAAAGTATTCGATTACAATAATAAATAAGGGGGTAAAGAAATGAAAACCAAAACATAATAATAATAATAATAATAATAATAATAATATATTATTATTATTATTATTATTATTATTATTATTTGTTGTTATTGACTTCTAATTCTTTTTCTTTTTAAAGATTTCACCTGCAGTTTTTCTTTGTATTCATCTTCCTTCTTTTTGGGTAAGAAAAATGAGAAGAGTGAAAGAAAGTTAAAATTTTGGTATTGTTTAGTAGAGAAAAATTGTAAAAAATTGTGATAAAAAAGAATGAGTTTCACTTTCACATGAAAAAACTTTTCCTCTAATATGAGAAGTGTTGAGAAATATAGCAGCATAGGGAGAGGGGGCGGGATGCAGTGTGTTATGAGTCTTTTTGGATTAAAAAAGAATTTTATAATAATAATAAAAAAAATTATTATTTATCATTTTTAAATAAAATTAGTTATAAAAGTTAACTTTCACTCTATTTCTTTTCTATTTCCCTTTTACCAAATAATCATTATTTTTATTTTATTTCTTATTTTTTTACACTTTCTCATACTTTATTTTTCTTGTTTTCTTTTCTCTTTACTAAAGATAACATAAGTGAGGAGTCTACCTATCATCTTATCTAATTTCCTCAGTGAGGCATATAATTTTCCTACAATGATGTCTAAACTACTTAAAATAAGATTCCACTAATCTAATTTTTTTTTACAATATATAGTAGTCTCGTCAAGGCATATAATTTTCCTACAAAGATGTCTAAACTACTTAAAATAAGATTCCACTACTCTGTTTTTTTGTTTTTTTTTCTTTTACAATATATAGGTGCAATACCAAACTTTTTAATTCATTTATTCTCAATCATGTCTCTTGCCTAGTACACTTATTCATCTAATGCAACATTCTCATCACTTTTACATTGACTTTTACATTAGACATTAAAGTGTGAACATCTCTTACTTCTCTTAACTAGATTTAAAGCTTTATTTTTTTTTTTTATATACTTTAAGTTTATTTAGTTGTTGTCTTTTCACTACTCAAAACTTACTTCTATAGTTCTATAACATTAATTCAAGTTATATAATTGTGTGATAAATTTCCTTATTAAATTTGTCTCTTACTTTTTGTCATATATAACTCAATGCACTTTTATTTCTTCCACCCGGTACTCAAATATCGTGATTAATATCATTCTCCTTTTTTCTTCCTTGCTTTGTATATAATTGACTAACATATTAAACTGCATTACTTGTGGAAGTCTCACATTCCAAATTTTACTTCTTTATAAATTACATGTATCTTTTATTGAGAATAATTTTGTTTGAATCAGATATGTCCTCTAAGTTGGATTCCTTTTCTTTCTACTATGCATTGATATGATTTCAAATAAGCATTGAAGTGTTTTCTAAATTTACATTTTACAAATTTCCTTCTTTGTAATTGTATACAAAAGTTGTGAATTTTAGGGTTTAAAACTATATTATCTAAATAAATAAAAAAAAATCATCTCAATACCAAAATATTCATTAAATCTTAATTTCTTCCTCTCACAATTGTTGACCTCTATATACATTTATTTACTTATTACGTTAGGCTTCCATAATAGTTGGAAATTTACTAATAGCCTACAGATGGATGAAAGTGGAGCACGAGACAGTTAATTTTAGTTGTCTTACAACATCCGCAACCTTGAATAATAGCACTACCATTAATCATCATAACGACTACACATTGCCTCCATGGTTTATCTCTTTAGCATGAAACCAAATTAATTTTGGCTGAGATATGTGGATCCATGAAAGTGGACCTAAGTTTAGGACCCACATGAAATTTATAAAAAAAGAATAGTGCCTCAAAGAAATAATGTGTCAAAGAGCATATAATCAGCACATTGCTCATGTATTATATTTAAAAACTTTGTATACTGCAAATGCAACATGGTTTGTTTTGTTTTCGACAGTAGCTTCTGATTTGGAAGGCAAAATGTTTTGCTTTGCATGTTCTTTAAGGCAGCCAAAGGCTTTGCATGTTCCACTCTTTACCAACCAATGTCATAAAACCCCATTCCGAACACAACTCCTGCTGTCTAGTGTGGATAGAACCACATCAGAAACACCCAAAGGCTAGAAAACATTCCCTTTTACTTTGCCAAATTCTAGAGAAGGCAACTTTTCATTAACATATCTGAGTTTATTAGGCCCACACTTCTATGTCAATTGCTTCTCATTCTTTTTGGAATAGACAGCAAGTATTTTTTATAAGAAGTATTTCTGATCAAGTTAGATAAGATTATTATAAATAACAAAATTCTTTTTTTTTAAGTATTTCATAAAATTACATATCCTAGAGTTTAATTCAAGATTATTGATTAAATTGAAACAATTTCGTACTAAAGTGATTTATGTGTTCGTCGGTAATACAGTTCTATGTTTCTTGCTCTATTGCTCTTCATATATTATTGCTGGTTGAATGTTGAATCAAGAGCAGGCAAACTGATTTGGACAGTGAATGGGTGCACTATATGTCAAGTTATGCAAGAATTGTAGTAATAATGTGATAGTATGATTTAGTGGTGTTAACCAATATAGGAGAAATGAAATCTTTAAGATGTCTAATCAGTTACTAATAATATAGTATTACTAGTTAGCCACACTATAAGAAAATTGCCACGTAGTGACACATACTCTATAGTGACATAATATGTGTCACTAAAAACTACTTTTACACGCACAATAAATATAATATATGTTGGTATATTGTTAAAAAAGTGTATGTATAGACTATAGTAACACACAAAATATGTTATTAAATCTTATTCAAAATCAACACTAAAATTGTATGTAGCTAAATGTCAAATAGGTATATACCTACATATATTATAACTATAATGACATTTTTTGTATGTCACTATATGTAACATTTTTTGTAGTGCCATAGAGGGTATTTTGCCATGCACTAGCACCAATGACAAGTTTGTTTCTCTTGTATTTAGGTTTCAGTTGTAGCTAGAGAGGATATTATAATAATGCACCTTTATTTTTTTGCTGCTTTCCGTTTTGTTAAGGTTATCTTGGTGTTTATGATTATATCTAAAAATATATAAAAATGTGGAATGGAGGTAGTTGTTGTTGTGATGCATGGGACCACGAGTGGCGTTACCGGGGAACGATGGTGGACGGCCGTATGGAGAAGAGACAGATGGGAAGATTGGAGACATTAGAGAGAGAATTACGTGCTCTCCAATCACAACCACCATTCATCTCTATCACAAATGTCATGAGTCTATGTGTGTGTAGGATAGCATTAGGGTTGTCCTTCATGACCAACCAATTAAGTGGTTCAAAACAAAAAAGGGTTAGTGTCTATGAAGTGATGAATTAAGGTTCAAATCTTTATCAAGTCAAGTGTTCATATTTATATTTTCATATATTGTTAATCGATCATGATTAACTGATTTTTGATAGATGTGATCAGTCGATTATTGAGTTGAATGATGTTATATAATTAGAAAAAAAATTTGTTTTGATTTAAAATAAATAAGAACTTTTTATTTCAATTTTGAGAGAAAATTTCATGATATTGAAAAATAGATCTTAATTTATATTGGTTAATACTAATAATTTTAGCTTTTGTTATAATTTAAAAAGTGTCATAATTAAGATGGTAGCTTGTTTCTATTTAACTATAATTTCAATTATTGATTATAATAATTATGCTATTTAAATTGTAGAAATTGTATAAAAATAAGTTAGTATATACATCGAGATAAAATTGTTTCTTGAATAATAAATAAAGTGTGAAATAATAAGAAAGGTAACATTAATATAAGTTGGATATATTGTACGAATTTTGATCTTCTTATATATCAGTTTTGTTTAGTAAAATCTCATCCCTTACTTAAAAAAAAAGATAATCTAAGTAAAAATTTTACATTAGAGAATCCATTTCCATAGTTGCACATATATAAGTAGAATCACTTGTTGAGTATTTTGATGATAGAATTTTCTATGAAGAGAAAAAAGTATTTAATATCAATCATATGTTAATATAATTGCTTTTAAAAGAAAATACAAGAGAGAAAAAGGGAAAAAAAAGTTTTGCCCTAGAAAGAATACAAACACCTATGTTGAAACACAATCAATTTAATTTTGTGTGATGGTGAGTTTCAACAACACACAGAAGGTGAGTTTTATTCCATGATGGCAACTAGTGAAAGTACTAGTTATAGTAGCTAGGATAGTCTCCACTTTTGGTGCTTGGTCCCTGTAAATAGTAAAATTGTTAATTAGTACATGGTAGCCACTATTTAGAAAATAGTGTGGACCTCCGTTTTCCCTATAGATCCGAGTGTCCCCATTTCGATACTGGGGAACAATATTTACTTAGTAAAAAGGTTTCTCATTGATGAAGCAGATCCAATCCAATCCACTAGATGAGTTTCATATTAATTGCTTCGTTCAACCAAATTAATAAATTAAACAAAAGTTATAGCCCCTCACACCCCCACTTTTAAATAATTAAACGAATTCCTTAGTGGCAGCAACCAACATGACATTCTTAATTTTTCAGCTTCTATGACCTCTATAGGCACAACCTTACTTCAAGAATCCTTCATCTATCACAGTCACAGGTCAAGTGCTATGCACATGCACGCAAGTGGGTGTTGTACTTCTAGCATAACTTAAATGAAATCTGATTTAGATTCATAAGCTATGAGGACTTTCATTCTAGCATGCTTAATCAGTTCGCGAAAACTTCAACAACTTCATCTTTTTTATGGGGTTATTAACTTGCAAATAATTATAGTATTACTTTTTCATTATGTGTTAACAATTATGAGTCTTATTGATTAAAGGAAACTCCATTAGATGGGGTTTTCATTATATAGAGTGTCCATAGATATTTCAATAAGCAATTACCTAACCAATATATCCAAGTTGAACTAGTTTGGACCATGTCACACATCCACAGAATCAGAACTAAAGATGGGAAAATAAAAACTGAACATGAATTGGAATCCAATTTCGAATTTCGCATCCTTATTGGGCAAGGACAGTGCCTAATTCCCTCCCACCTAAGGGGTTTAATAAATTGAAAGAGACCTAATTTCGGGATCACGTGATTATGGCATACAAATGTACTGTCATCAATTAAAAAGACATCTTAAAACAAGTTGGCTGAGTGAAGATCAGACTTTTTCTTTTCTTTCAGAAATTCTATTTCTACGATTACTTTTATAATTGAGAGGGAAAAAAAAAGAAAAATATTAAATTAATTAATTAATAATCTAATTGACAGAGATAGAAATCAATAAATTATTAAAAAAAAGTAATATAAAAAGAACACATCAGAATAATATAACTAAAGCTAAAAAAAGATGAATTGAGGAATATAAATATATATTTTTATAGATATGACAATGAATACTACAACGCAAGCTTAGAAAGAAAAAAAAGTGAGAAGACAAATGAGATTAATTTTGACATGATTATGCTTCTCTAGAAGATGGAACAGATTCCATATTTGTATTGTATCCATCTAACCAAAGCTTTTCCCATGTAATAGAGAGGTGAATTGTTATGAAAACTATTCCATTTCTACCAAAATCATCCTCCTTTCTTTCTAGTTTCTACGAATCAAATTACATAGCATCCATTGTTTTGGTTTGATGGAGTTACTGCGGTGATAACAATATTAAATTCCACCACATGGCACCTTGACTTGAGTAATCATTTAGGGCGACGTATGCTATCGATTTTCTGGACCAGAACCTAGCATCTTTCATAGACCAAATCAAATATCAGGGTAAAAGAAACCCTAGTCTTGATGGACTAAACTGATGGAAATCTATCGAGTAATACGCATCTCCCGCAAGTTCATACACGTCATTTTGGAGCAATGTTTAGGACACGTTAATTTTGGAAATTTTAACTGTTTAGAGTAAAAAAAATGTTTGTTAAATAGCTGGATTATGTAAAAGCTTTTTATTTTTTAAAAGAAATTTATTTTCACAAATGCAAAAATTTGAAACTGATAATTATTTCCTATAATTAATTATATTCAATAATACATATAATTAACTTTTGAAACGATCTACTTTTTTTAGTTATCCCAAACACGCTTATTAGTCAACTATCAAACCAATTTGTCTAGTTATTCATTTATAGTAATCAACTACTTGACTACTCATAATGAAAGCATATTATGAGAAGATAATTGACTATTCACTTGTAATAATGTATGTAGCGTGTGTGAATAAAAGTGACTGGTAAAAGATATTATGAGAAGATAATTGAAAGCAAATCCGGGCGAAGTTTATCAAACACGAATTTATTCCATGGTACAAAAGCAGCAAAAAGGAATTGAGGAATTTGTCCCTAAGCATTGATTAAGAAATTAAAAATCAAAATAAAATATTAAAAAACAATTTTGTTAAAGAAATAATTAAAAACTCAAATGTTTTTTTTTATTTATTAAAAATCACCTTATGCACATATTAATAACATTAAATGTTATTTAGTAAATAAGATAATTTAATGAAGAGCAAGTATTTCGAAAACAATGTCTTTAAGGCACCACTACATAGCAAGACCTGCAAGATAAATATAAACATTAAATGACCCCAATAAATCAAACCAGTCGTTCAAGAATTCTCTTCTTTTTCAAAGAAAAATACTTATACCAAAATAAGGAGCAATAAAGCCAGGTCTCCATCAGGTTTCCATCGCGAAAATCACATATTCACTGTTGGCCACTAAACACATTCATCCCACTAATACAAACAAGTCACACAAATGTATAAGATTCACACACTTGATTACAGCAGCACTAATGCACAACATGAATTGCCTAATAATAAAAGAATTTTTCATGTGGAATAATTCCCGATCAGCAGCAACTCGTCTTGGTGGGAAAGAATGTTGCCCAATATTAACTTTAGAACCCATGAAAGATGCCCCAACTACTTTGCAATTAGCCTCAAAAGAAACATCTTACATAGGAATAACTGATTTACAATGAGGAAGGTCTCAACTGATTGCACAAAATGTCAGCCAGTATTTGGTGACAGCTTTTATGATTACATATTTACACGAGATTCCAAGATGTTTGGAAAAGAAATGATATATGAATTTTGTGTTTTACATCGTTCCTTTGACAAGTGTATTCACCCTTTTCCTACAGCTTGTGGATGTCTCTCATGATATACATAGCCAACCAACCTCACTGTTTTAAACAGACAACTCGCTCATCAGGATCACACACAAAAATTGTTCCCAAGGCTTTCTTTGCTTCAGAAAATAATAACACTAAAAAATCAGGTCCTTGGCTTTAAATGATGACCAATAATTTTAAAGTACAGCCAGGCATTCATTTATTTACCAGAAAACGATTGGGAGTGTGGAATCTTTGCTCAGGAAAAAGGATTCAATAAAAAATAACTAGAGACAAATTCTGGCTACCTGTTCATTTTCACCATCCTCCTTCGAAAGAAATAAGTGCCAAAAGCAGATAGAACATGATACCTCATACACGGCTTCGAGCCTTTTGAGATCGAGGAATTGCCAAGACAGCTATGAGTCCACTGATAAGGGCTGAAACAGCTGCCACAACAAAGGCTGGGGAGTTTCCTCCACCAAATAGTTGATCCCACGGTCCACTTCCCAGGGACACTATTATCTGTTTAAAACATGATAAATATGTATTTCAGTAGCTCCAAAGACGCAAACCAAATACATAATTTTGACTAATAATTTTTCACTTATAGAACACAACACCATTTGATTAGATCTACATATACAGTATGTTTGGAACAATAAAATAATGTGAACAGAATTGATATCTAAATAAAATTTTGTTTGCGTAGTTATAAAATAGGAATTGATTTCATTTTGAAACCTTTTGCTTAAATTGTGTCTGTAAAAGTTCACCCCAATTTGCGCTCATCAGATTGGTGATTTTATTTTACCTATTCTAAGTATGAGGTGTTTCAAACATGAGAATTGATTTGCAAATCAATGCAAAATCTATTTCTTGATTGAATCATCATTTAGTCCTTGAAGTTGAAAAACAACGTCAATTTAGTACCTAAAATTAATATGATTCTAAAATAGTCCCTAAAATTGAAGACTGTCAGTCAAGTTAGTTCCTATATCACCCCAATCAACTACTGGCGACAAACACGCTAGTGCAGCATGTTAAGTGCCTGAAATTGTAAGGCATTGCCAACTTAGTCCACGGAATTGTAGGGCATAGCCAACAATTGCCATGTCTGATACTGTTAGTTAACTAAGAGTGGTGGCAGACTAAGTAACCAGATGGTCTTTTGGAATTTTAATAATTTTCGAGACTAAGTTAACAGTCTTTTGTAGTTTTAGGGGTAAAAATGAAAATCCCCTATCTATATTTTAATCCAAGGGTGCCAAAGGGAAAGAAGCAACAACAAACGATACTCATGCCAACTTTTTGGAATAATCTAGTGTATAATGGCTGCACTTTTAAAAGTGCTTCGCCTTGTTGACAATGATAAGAAAACCAGCCATGAGTTCTATTTATGTGGAAAAGGCTAAAGAAGCTAAAATGAATTCATTTGAAAACAATGAAAGCAAGTATGCAGAAGCGTTTGAAATTATTGATAAAAGGTGGATCTAACTTCATCATCCATTATATGCAGCCGGTCACTTTCTTACCAACAGTTATTGTTCGCTAATTCTTTCATGGAATTTGATTTTGAGTAGTTAAATTGATTATACACATGCATTGAGAGGTTGGTGCCTAATGCAAAGGTGAAACAAAAGATTCTTGAAGAGCTACCCATTTATAAAACCAGTGGTGCCATGTTTGGAGGTGATTTTGCAACTCAACAAAGGAAGACTCTCCAAGTGAGAAAAGTTTTCTCGATTCTTCTAACTTTTAAAATGTTATATTTATTATTGCAATTTGCAATTGGTGTATGACAAATATAATCATGTATGTGACAAATATAATCAAGCACTGCTTCGAAGATATAATTATAGAGATGAAATTGATCCAATTTCACTCAATGACATTGATGAATGCAACAAGTAACTTGTGGGCAGATGGATTATGACGATAGGAATGAGAGGGTGTTTGAGGATGAAAAAGATGATGTTAATCGGGATGTTTTTGACACTTTAGGAATTGGACAGCCAACAACATATGCTAGGTAGATGACTAAGAAAACAAAGGAACCCATTAGTGTTCACTAGCGTTGCAGATGCGACACCTAAGACAAAAAAAGGTCAAATAAGAGCATTTTCATCCCTTAAAAGAAAAGAATAAACAACTGAAATTAAAGATAATGCAATCTTGAAAGAATCTGAAAAGGAGTTGGAAGGGATTGATTTTGAGGACTCATAAGGAGAAGTAGAAAGATATGCCTCACCATTAGACAACGAGAATGATGATTACATTGGGGGAAGGGCGGAAGAAAATGCATCAATGTTTTCTTGATGTTTTGAACTTTTTTTATTATGTATTGAACAATTTAACTTTTGAGTTAATATTATATTAATGTTTATCCAGCTTAATTTTTTTTTATATACAATTTGTTATTTTCTTCTATTTTCCCACACAGTATCTGGCTATCCGCAATATGATATAGCAGAATTTTAGCTTTTCCCAGATTTTCCACCATCCGTGATTAGCAACACTGATTTTTTTTCTAACAAGTTCCAAATGAGGTACTGTAATTAATTGCTAAATCTATTCACTTCAACAAAAAGGACATCCTGTCAAAATCCAATCAAATCAAATTCATATTTTTTTTTTACTCAAACACAATGGCAATAAGTGCACTTGTATGCTAGTGGAATTCTTTCAAATTGGGCTTCTTTCAAATGCAAAACAATGGACCAAAAATTTAACAGTTTCTGACCAAAAGTATTTGTATGCAAGTGACTTCATAATCTATGTATACCAAAAATCTGCCAGTTTCTTGAAATATGATATCGGGGAGAAAACAGAAATGCACTTTACATTTTTATTATATCCATGTGACTGTGCAAAAATGTCATGCTGGTTAAATTTACTTTGATCCCAATAATAGCTATTCTCAGGATGTGGGACCATTGCTTTATCAAGTGGCATACAGCTGCAACATGCCACATGACTCGAAGATAACATATACTCCCTTCAGTCCTTATTATAAAACACTTATAACAAAATTATATAAACCAATATAAATAGTTATGTTAGTTAATTTTATTGATTATATAAAACAAAATCATGATATACCAATTTTATCCTTCTTACTTATCATTAAATTGTCATGAGAAAGGTGAAGATATTACTCTATATAGAAGTTTATGCACCATAATTGATAATTGGAGAGTTCAAGACATGAGAGAAAATATTTATTTATCAAATTCTCTTTTCATTATTCAACTGCATGAAACAAATATACTTACAATCTTTAATAGAGGCAAAAGATGAAAAATAGAATTAATAATTTATAAAAATTGTAAAATGCCTTATAAAAAGAAGGACCGTTATTTTCTTCCGAATTGTGTATTATAATAAGGACCAAAGGTAATATTAAATTATAGAATTAGACTAAGTTTAACAAAAATCTACTGACTACTAAGATTATGCTTTACACTAGGTTGGTACATACATCAAATTAAAGGTAGTTTTGACTTGAATCATATATATTCAAAAGAAGAAATACCTGTGGGATCACTATTGCCAGATTTAGGACACCCATTGATAACCCTGTAAGAACCAACAATCCATATAAATAAATCCACAGACACATCTTCAAGAAGAATAAACAAGGCAATGAATAGAAGCCCACCTTGGCCAAGTCCTAGTGACTCAATATGCGTGGAAATTAAGGCATATGGAACACTGTAAGTTATCTGTAAATAGTATAACCAGATTAAATTAATCAAACAGTATATATAATTTCAATTTGTTCACTACATTTGGGATCATTTCCAAATTTGCATTTCTGACACCACATTATCCTAAAAAAAATAAAATAAAATAAAATGAATCATTAACTAGGACTGCACCCAAAAAATGAGATTATACAAGATAGGAAAGTTTGTTCTAAAGGATATTGCATAGCCAAAGCAAATCAATTAACACAATTGATAATTTGATATGCATTAGCCACATATTCAATGTTGATAGGAAAGGAACAGTATGCTTTCAGCAGTAAAATAGGGGTACTTACAGCCAGTGGAAACCCAAGAATGGTAAAGATAACCAACGCAGCAATCACAATGCTAGCTGGTGGTAGATCTTTGCCTACATAACCCATGCTATTTGCCACATAGGTTACTACTAGCATTGCAAGAAAGCAAACAGCCATCATAATATTGGAGATTCCCCACACAAAACCAGCCCCTCTCTTCCTGCATAGCCTCTCCATGAACAATGATGTTAATGCAAGAACAACTGAATTAAGTAACAAACCAAGTGCTCCCATTCTAACTCCAGTATCATAAACAAGGCCTTGATTTGGATCACCACCATAAATCTCTCGACCCATCCAATCGGTATCAAAGAGAGTAAATGGGAACCATCCAATCCATGTCAGAGCAGTAACAGACAGAATTACCCATACAGGGGTTGAAAAATATTTGAATGTCCCAAATAATTCCCACATGAAAGCTTCTTCTGCACTACCTGACTCCCCTGCCCCTGCTTCAGCATGGGCTGCCTCACTTGAATTTAGAGGCACTTCATGAGCTGCCATGATGCTGATATATGTTGTGACCGCAATGAAAGCAATGTCAAGAAAGAAAGCAGACTTGAGATTCGCACAACTAATTGTGCAAGCTGGGGAAAGCGCAAAAGTAAAAATCTTGTACCAACCACTGTATGATCCAGTTGCATAGCCAAGAATGTTACCGATGGCCATAAATAGTGAGTAATATGCATTTGCAACACGTGTCCTCCGAGGATCCTTGCCTAACATTCAAAAGAAGAGGAACTTCAATGTCTTGTTTGTTTTCCAAATTGATCACTTATTTTCATAAAAATGATGACAGACATGGTAAAAACATTTATATGTCCTAAGTAACAGATATAATTATTGAGGCATAGAAAGATGCATAATATCAGCATTTATTCAGACATTTAGGTCACTTTTGCAAAGCAATTTAGGTCATATGTGATCAAATTAAAAGATAATTACTATATCCTTATAATTTAGTTGAGAACTGTATTCAATAGTAAATATCAAGCAGAAGTTCGTATGGGCAGTGGACCTATGGTTTCAATCAATGCTGGACTACTTTGTTTTCAAATAAGCTTGTTGTATACCACCTTATCAGTCACCCCATGTGATGTGCCATGGGAGAATGCAACTATTGTTCAGTTACTTTGTTATCAGTTATGAATAGTTAGGTATAAATTATGTATTTGCTAGTTTGACTAGTTGGTAGCAGTTTATTCTTTCCTGTTGCAATAGTTTACATTCTATGTATACACACTTGTTACAAGATGTGTGGAAAACATTTTCTCCTCGTTCAATTTTCTTAGACATCTTTTAAATAGGATCATATTTATTCAGTGTTTATATTTATTCAGTGTAGTGGAATAGAAGTTTCAGTAGCTCAGGCTCTTATCTAATCCCAGATTCAAGATGGTATCATAACCTATCATAAATCTAATTGGATTACTCTCAAGTCTCAACTAATCAAGAAATCTAACTGCCTCCAAAATTTTCCCAATGCGATATTAAATAAATAAAACTAGTCTTACACTGTCCAATCCTATGTGTGATGGAAGGGTGTTAAGATTCTACATCGCCTATAGATATGGCCAGGGTAGAGCTTATAAAGGCATGGCCAATCTTCACATCATGAACTTGCTTTTGTGGTTGAGTGAGGCTCATCCCAAATTCAAGAAAAACCAAGGATAACTAGGCATGACGGATGAAGAAGAAACAAATAAATTATTTCTTCCTCATATTTGTTATTTCTCCCAATAGAATCATCTTTTAAAAAAGAAAGAATGAAAATCTTTCATTTGAGAAAATCCTAATAAGAGTAATGACCTCCTAAAAAAAGGGAAACCTCCCAATTTATCCATTTGTCTATCTCGAAAGGAAGCAACACAAGGATTGCCACCCAAAAGGAGCCCCCAACAAGTAAACAGCCTCCGGAGAACTTGACATTCAGCCAGCAAAAGAGTAAAAACTTGACATTTGCAAAATTGGAAGCAGTTCCAAATTTGGCACCACAGTGAATATGCAATAAAAAAATTGCAAATTTGAAACTTATAAAAAAATTAAGTCAAACCAACAGCTCATAACCTAACAAGATAGACAATAAAACAAATGCCAACAAATAAATGATCATTAACTATATATAACATAAGGCTCAATCGAAACATGAACCAATGAATAAATATCAGAAAGACTATTGGAGACAGATACAAGGTGCAGCCACATTAATAAAAGAACCATGGTTTCAATTTTCAAATGCTTAGCAGTCAGCACTAATCTCTATATAATCTTAAATATACATAATTTATTTTGTTATTCTCAGCATACATTATTTTCTTCTTTCAACTTTTAATTGTACACATAAGATTATTCAGCGACTAAGTTTAGCTTTCAACAGACATAAGTTTCTTCATCTATCAAAGAAAAACACATAAGTGAGGCCGTTACTAAAGTAACAAAAAAAAAATCAGCCAGCATCCACAACCACGGGTTTCAAAGCATGAACTAAACAAATCTAGCAAAACAAGAAGCACAGAATGAAAATGGTAACACGCTGTCAATACAACGAGAACGCAGAGATAGTATACAATGTCCCTCAACTTTAATTTTGTTCCAATAGAGCTTCTTAGTTACCATCTTGACACAAACTACGAACAAGGTACAACTGCCAGACTTATTCCTGACACAAGACACAATTAAATCATCGCGTTTCACAGTTTACAGTCTCTGCATTCTCCGTAAAAAAAATCATAAAGTCGCCGATTCATTCAAAAAACAGACTACACAACTTTTCAAATTGAAAGCCAAATTTAGTATCTCCCAGAAGAAGGTTCGGTCAACTCCGGTCAATGGTAAATACGCACGGTGATTACCACGGTCAAACATGAATCAACTCAAATGCAAGATCAATGATCCATCGAGAGACATCCAAGTCAACCAGGTAACTCGATTTTCGATGAACTAATTGAATCGCATTCATAAAAGAATTAAATCAAAACACGGAATCGCGAATTGAAGAATCTGAAATCGGAGCTTACTAGTGAGATCACCGAGCAGGGCTCGACAGGGACCTTGCGTGACGTTGTTGGCGACGTCGAGGATCCAAAAGCCGATGATAAAGACGGCGATGGCGGCGGGGCGGTAGTCCTCGGTGTCGCCGAGGAGCCAGCCGATGTCAGCGGCGTAGCCGATGACGACAACCGCGACAACGATCGCAACCGCGCCGGCGAGGATGAAGGGTTTGCGGCGGCCGAAGCGGCTGGTGCAGCGGTCGCTCATGTGGCCCACCAAGGGCTGCACGAAGAGGCCCGAGACCGGCCCGCAGAGCCAGATGATGCTGGCCCATTGGTGCGGAATCCCCAGCTGCTGAACATACGGCGTCAGAAGAGATAACTGCAAAGCCCAACCGAACTGAATCCCGCTGGCCACCGACGCCACGCGCAGCAACTGCCGCAGCGACACACGCGCCCGAACCCCCGCTGACGTGGAGGCCCGTGCCCGTGCCCGGTTTTGCTGCCCGCGGTCACCCTCGGGATTCGGCATCACCGCACTCTCACTCACTCTCACGCTTCCCGTGCCTAACCAACTATATAACAGAATATCAAAGAGAAGAGAGTGTTCGAAGCGGTGGTTTCGCTGTGGTAGTGTGCAGCAGAAGCAAAGGTGGTGGTGCAGTTCAGGGCGATTCCGTTGTTGAGAGAAACAAATTTGACATCTTCGCCAGGTATGTTTACGAAACTACCCTCGCGTTTATTATCGCTAATTCTGCTTAGTGGGGACAAAACTTCAACTTGTGGATAAAACGACAAGAGATTTCGATAGGAACGGGTCGTTTTATTATCATTATTATTATTATTATTATTGTTTAGGTTAATTCTTAATAGGGATTAGGGAGGTAGTGTGTCACATAATGGAAGGGACGGACGGAAAAAAGGTGTAGATGGGTCGGCTAAACTTTCTCCTCTTTAGAGGATAATAAAATTGATTAGAAAAATGGGTCACTGATTAGAAGATTTTTTAAGGGTAGGATGTATCGTAAAGTGCTTGTATGGTATAGTATATAGTATATATATATATACGTATGGATCAAGTTTATTAATCATGAATTAAGGGATTATAGTTTCGTTCGTTTGTGGTCTCGAATATACTAAAAGGTTGCTATCATGGAGCATTCTTTATGGATTCGTGCTTGTCCTATTTCTTTTAACATATTTGTTTTTTTCTAAATAAATAAGGGCACATTTTTGTTTTTTTTTTTTACCGTATTCGCGTACGAAAGTCTTGGTGTATTCAAGTGTATCTATGTTTAAAAATTCTATTGCCTTGCGATTCACGTTTAGAATTGAAACAAAAAATTATTGGAGTGGGTTTACGGGTTTACCTCGTGTTAGTTAGGAGAGAGGGCACAAAATGGGGCCACGTCGCATGATTCAATCATTTTGGTTAATTGCATGACAGAAAATTTTGACTGGTTAAGGAATTTTTAGAACGCATGATGTCTGTGACTCTGAGAAATCTTTTTGCCAGGTTTGGAAAATGGAACATAATTTAAAAAAAAAAATAGATATTAAATTGTGAAAGATGCGAGTTATAATGTATATATGTGGGTACATAAATGCATCTTACATAGTCTTTGATTGGTACTAAAGTAAAGTCACGTGGCAGAATTTTTTTTTTTATTTTGTGGGGTAACGTCCACGTGATGTAACGGTGATTTGAAGCTGGTTGCTGCATTTACTTTTTTGGAAAAAATAGATTCTAATTTGCAAACATGTTTCGTGAGCTGGGATGCTTTTCTTCCGAAGTTAAATAATGATTTTTTTTTTTCTAATTTTGAGTAAAATAAAATCCAAATCAAATTGATCAACGATGAGTGAGTTGGTTGAATTCAGATTAATCATAAAGGTTGCATTTAAGATTACATGCATATTACTCTGATTTTCATTTGACTGGCCCTTGTGGCTTTCTCAATTATTATGGCACCAAATTGTTTTGTGCATTTTAAGTGTTTCATGTTACTTTGATTTTTTTTCCCCCATTTTTTTTAAATAAATACTAAGAACGTGTATATTTAAGTTACGTTTTTATTTGAGATTTATAAAAAAAAATTAAATACAAATAAATTAATACAAAAATCTTATAAAGTGAAACAAATGTTACAATAATATAATATAATAAACAGAATACATCAACTCGTTTAATTTTTTATTGTAATACATGTTATTGTACAAAGTGTGATATTTGCATGTAAATAAATACGGTAAAAATTTGACATTTGCATTTAATTTTGTTACGATTATATATAGGTTCTGTGACATTGAAAATTATATGTAATTTTTATACTGCATTTTTTATTTTATAATTTTATTAATAAGCTTTATTCAGTTTGAATTTTATTTTGGTAATTTTTAAGTTCAAACAAAACTCATTTAGAATTATAGGTACACTTAAATCATTTAATAATTTACATTACCCAAAGAAAATCAACATCTGACAAATTTAATTATTAGCTAAATTAATGTATTATATTTGTGTGTGTGAAAGAAGTTTTATAAATGGTAGTTAATTTACTTACCTAAATTAACTTATTATAAATGAACTATCATTGAAATTTGTTATATATATATACATATAAAAATTATTATCATTATTTTTATTTTATTTGTTTCAACTAATTTATCATCTTAAATAAAGTGACATAATATAAATAGATATATATCAAAATTTTGATGATTTCATGTTATAAAAAAAAATGATACTGAATGATTTCGTTGAATTCTTTTCAAAAGATTAGTATCCATTACTTTCAAAAGAAATGGACGTTGAGGCAATTACTTTAGCTTTTCATGTTTTATAATGTGTTTTTCAATCCATCAAAATTTAGTTAAATAAAATTATAATTTTTTAACATTAGAAATATTAATTTTTTTATTTTCAAATATCGTGATTATAAAGAGAGAAAAAATCAATTTTCTTTATAATTTTTGAAGTTTTACCAATTAAATATTAAATATTTTATTAAAACAATTGAAATAAAAAAAATTAAATGAGGAATTATGATAAAAAAAAATAATGAATATGAAAATAAGAAATTTAATAAGTTACAAAGTCGTAAGTTCAAATTTTACATGAAGTAGTATTTAAAAGAAAAATATTATTATCTTATCTGATAAAAGGAATATTAGTAGTAACACGCTATCTTAGACACATTTTTTTATTATTGATCAAAATTTATTAAAAAATTATAAAATTATTAAATAAAATGTTTGATTCACAAAAGAATTGTGATTTTCTCATTTGATAGATGTAAGAAACAAATAAGATAAGGAGTGGGAAAAAAGGTTTAGTATAAATTTTTCTTATTTGATCAGAGAGAAATAAAAAGATGCGATATCTACCCACCAAATTTTATTTTTATTTTTACATTTTTTTAAAATATTTTTATATTTATTTATAGTTTCATATTTTTAATACTGACAATTATTTAATAAATTTTATTTTTCTCTTATTTTATCATTCATATCAAATAAACCTTAAATTTTTCTTACCACTCTCATTTTATCCAAATTCATTGTATATAGTTTCTTTTTGTACATTCACTTTCTCAAACCAAACAAAACATATATGCAGATGAAATAAACTTATAAATTACTCTTCTGATCCCTTTTATTTAATTGACTCTTGTTGTTAAATGTTTCAATCAGATTCCTTGTTTTTTAAAAATATGCAATGTTGTCCTTTCTATTTAATTTAGATTAATGATTTTATTTCATTTTTTTGTTGTGTTGTGTGAAAAAAAGTTGATGTCAATAGTCTAAATTGAATCGAAAGGGTAACATTACATGGCTCTTAAAAATTAATGGATTAAATTGAACATTTTAAGAATGAAAGTATCAAATTGAAACTACTAATTAAAAGAGTAACAAAAAGAATCAAATTGAACCTATCAATTATCTATCTATACCCAAATGGTTGGTAGGCCCCTTAGATATTTTTCTCTATAAGATTAGGTGGGGTTTGTTAGTCTAAATGCAAGGGTGAAGGCGGTGGTTATCTTCAAATAATTTTTTTATTTAATTCAATGTCTAAACTAATAACACAATGGTATATGGAAAGATGTATTTACATGATGCCTTCACATATAGTTGATTTATAGGGCTCAAATACATGGGTAAGTCACAACAAATCATATGTGGATGATTTAATGC
Source organism: Cajanus cajan (assembly GCF_000230855.2). Lineage (NCBI taxonomy): Eukaryota > Viridiplantae > Streptophyta > Magnoliopsida > Fabales > Fabaceae > Cajanus > Cajanus cajan. The sequence goes on from NC_138525.1 coordinate 55,759,435, forward strand.
TAAGACACTTGACCATAGCCAAGAGGTAATCTCAAAAGGTGCAAGAACCTATGATAACAAAATATTATATGGTCCTTAACATGCTTGGTGTGACTAGGCAACAAGGACATGTTAAGCATAAAGATCTCCATCAGGGTGCAAACCATAATAACTTAGTGGGATTTTAGCGAGCCTTAGATGGCTTTCTCGACCTAATAAGAATTTGGGCATAAGTTTTTAATCTTAGTTTAATTTTATTGGGTTAGGCCTAATGATGTAAACCCGTAATAAAAGCCCTTATCTTGGTGCATCGATGAAGAAAATGGGAAAAGTTGACAAATATTTAAGTCGTTAAATAGGAGTTTATCTCTAATGGTTCAATTATTAGTTGCTTCAAGCATACTTGTAGTTTTAGGTTCAATCTCTTTTAGGATTACAATCCAAGTTCATTCACAATTATAAATTGAACACATTTAAACTTATGATCCATTTGTTCTCATAGTTAATAGTTAGGTTGCCTCTTTATCGATTTGAACATCTTAACAACCATAATCCAACCCCATAGTGAATTAAGGGGGTGGGTATGAAGATCTTGGAGACTTAAAAGAGTTTCTACATATGTTAAGAGATTAGTTAATTTGCTTGCTAAGTGACGACATTTATGGGACATGTGGCTAAAATTTATAGGTCACAATCCCTAGGTTTCACAACCTATTAAGGTAGATAATTGTGGTCATTTTATGTTACATTTGACAATCAATTCAAAAGGACAAATTTCAATACTTTAAATTTTCTTTGGTACCTTAAGCCTTCTTAATGTGTCTCTATTTTTCATTGATATAATTTATTCTCTCATTTTTCCTCGTCTTTTGAAGGATTAAACTCCTAAGAGTATTTGTTCTCATTTTCATCACATGCTTTACGATCTAAACTTATTGACAAGGTGAACATTCTTCCTTTATTTGAATTCCTCTTTTTGTGACTATTTTATGTGTTTTCTTTTTATCCTTTTCATCGATAGTTCCTATTATGCTTATGGTTTAACACTACTAGTAGAAAAAGTGAAAAGGGAAACCAAATGGTGGCATAGTAAAGGTGTTTGTGTCACCTTCTCCTCAACGTCTCCAACATGAAAAAAAAGGGAACCAACATTTCTCAACCTTATTAAGAAGCGTAAAGGTTTACCAAAAATGGGATAGGTTTGAGCGATCTTTATATACTAACAATATTAAATCAATGTAAGATTTTCCTTATTGGCCATATGGTTTTAAAAGTGCCTAAGAGTTGTAAGGCCTTATATGCTCACTTAAGCATCCCTTAAGTTTTAGCTTGGATGTTGACACATCCATGAACTTTGGAAGATTTAAGCTCTTCAACCTGGCACACCTAGGTTAAGGTAATGGTGATTCAATCCTTAAGATGATCAACATGACACACCTAGGTTAAGGTAATAGTGATGGAAGAGAAATGTTTAAGCCTTCAAATAAAAGAAACCAAAATATCCTCTAGCTCAATTAAACATTGATGATGTTAACATTTATTTTTTTTCTTCCAAACTTACCCTTCCCATAGGAAAACACATATTTTATTCTTCACATTTTCACCATCCACAATTCACTCCACATGCAAGTATTTGGTGACAAGCTAGAAGACAAATAGGGCCTTCGCCTTTTGCCATGCTCTCCCGATATCATAAACTTGGAAGGCTCTGAAGCAACCTCGTTGGTAGTATTGTCAATATTGCTTGTGGTATAGTGTTAATGAGACAACATTGCTGCAAATATCAAACTCATTACAAGTCCAACAAAAAATGACCTAATTTTAAGTTTTTGTACCTACACAATTTTTTTTATTTTTTTTTTGTAGTTTTACATCACCAAAATGTTTTTCTAGTGTTAATTACAAGAACCAAAGCTTACTTTTATGCATATGCAAATACTAAAAGTTTAAAACATGAAATTAGGACAACTATAGAGACCAACTAAATAAACAATGCCATGTGGACAATGTAGATTGATTGGGAGAACATTTTTTCTAAAGCTAAAATGTACTCATGTTTTTATTAGAAAATTTTCTAGCTTCACTCAACAAACATATCCTTGTGCATAGCTCTTGGTAAATGTTCCACAATAACCTATTAGGTTTCTCTTTGGTCCATGGAAAGAACTCGAGGGCTACCAATGACTAGTATTGAATTGTATTAAGAACTTAAACTAGCAACCTCAAGAATAACAAAAGGAATAAGATGAAGCACTACGATGATAATCACGATCTCTAAGTAGAGTTGTTATAGTTATAATGATGATTCCATCAACACTTGCAATCCCACCTTAGAACAGAGCATATACATGGCCTTGCCTCAACTTCTTCGACTAATGTCAAATTGTTGTGTGTGAATGAATAAAAGGTAAGTTTGGAAAGAAAATAAATTTTAAAATGATAACACGTGTCACTATTTAATTGAGTTAGAGAATATTTCAATTTCTTTTATTTGAAGACTTAAGCATTTCTTATGAATCCTCAAGATGATTAATACAATTAAATTTTTGCAAAGGTAAAATATATGCGACCTAAAACTTCAATGTCTATTGAGAATGTTCAGGTGCCTTAACTAGGCATGGCAATCTAACCCGTCCCGTGGGTACCCGCCCGAACCCGCCCCGATTTGGATGGGGAAAACCCGTGTTTATCGGGTTCGGGTTTGGGTTTTCCCCGATTGATAAAATCAGGGGCGGGGCGGGGTGGGTATGACCCCGCCCCCGCCCCCATACCCGCCCCCGCCCCCGCCCCTCTTAATAATATAATTAAAAAATTATTTATATATATATATAAACCAAAATTATAAATATTTATATGTAAAAATTTATATTATTTTACTTTTTTTTTATATTTTTTTAAATTGTTAATATTTATTTAAAAGAAAAAAGAATAGGAACGGGAGCGGGGGCGGAGCGGGAAAACCTGAATCCCGCCGGGGGCGAGGATGGGGACCCAGATTTTATTCCCGGCAGATATCGAGAACGGGAGCGGGGACGATTTAAATTTGCGGGGCGGGAACGGGGAACGTAAAACACGCCCCGCCTCGCCCCGTTGCCATGCCTTAAGTCACATTCATCAATCAGAATTTTTCAAACTTTAATTTTATGATGCCTAATCTTAATGATGATGTAAAGAATGACCCATCCACCCTAATAAACCACTACCACCTTTGATATAGCCTAATCTTAATCATTCAAGGATGAACCTCACTCAACTCCACCCTAATAACTAGTCTTATATCAAGGCTTTATAGGAAAACTACACGGTGTTAACCTCCTTATTTTTCTATTTATTTCAAATCTACAACAGACTCGATGAATAAATGAATAACAAATTAGACGAAACAAATTTTAATTCCTAATAAACTTCTAGTATTATTATTAGTGTTCAATCAACTGTATTGCAGTGCATGTGTTTAATTAAAATATACACATAAAAAAGAAATTTCTTTGAATAATACAACATAGAGAATCCATGTATCCAAAGAATTTTACAAACAAAGAAATACATAATAAAAAGAATTTCATAAAACAAAAATATAAAGCATTTATATTTTATTTCTCCTATCCTGTGGGAATTCCTCAAGGAAAAATCTGTGGCGGCGTGAGTTTCACAAGTTTTGACAATGGCGGCAGTGTTGGAAGCGCCGTTGGCAACACCGTTCTTTTCTTCTAAACCTCACAACACTAACAATATCCCTTCCAAGTTTCACACCAAACCCTCCTTTCTCACCTTTCGCGTTACTTCTCGTGCCGCAAATGCTTCTCTTTCTCCCACTCAGGACCCGGACCCGAACCCCGACTCCGAACCCGACCCAACCCGGGACCGCCGGAGAATCGTCCGAGTCGCCTGGGAGAAACTCGTCCGGTGGTCCAGGTCCTGGCGCTCCAAGGCCAACACCGACGTCCTCCAACGCACGAATAAGGTTACAATTTGTTTCCAATTCCATTACAAAGTGAAGAAATTATGACACGTGCGCACGCGTGTTATCGTTGAGTTTTACTTTCTTTCTTTGGATTTATATCTGAATCATGGTAGTGTGATGTGGTTTGTTGAGTACGCAATATGATGGTGCAAGAATTTTATGTCATCCAATCAGAAATTATGTTTGGAACACTTTGCTTCTCTTTGTAGTTCTACCAGTTCAAGCGAGGTTGATTCGGGTAGAAGATAACTGTGGTTCTATTGAAAAACGAAGAATAAACCCTTAATTGTTTAAAAAAACGTTATATTGTGACTCTGTAACCTCGTAAGCCTTAAGAAAACAGAGAGGGTGTCAGTGTAATTTACTAAAGAAAATGGATATGAATTGTAATTTGGTTGACTTTTATAATATCTACCTTGAAAGGCATTCTCACCATTATTTCTAATTGGTTGTCGTGTAATGATTTTTACGTTGATAATGCATAGAAATCAAACTTTTTGTTTATGGCTTGTTGTGTGTTGTGGGGTACTGAGAATTTTATTTGTTTTTTGGTTGAGGGAAGGTGGTTGTGCTTGGAGGGGGGTCGTTTGGGACGGCAATGGCTGCTCATGTGGCAAACAGAAAGGCCGAGTTAGAGGTGAAGATGTTGGTTCGGGACCCTCAAGTTTGCTTGTCTATCAATGAGAGCCATTGTAATCGGTAACCGTTTTGTCTGAGCTCATAGTTTGCACAATTACAGGTTAACTTGTGAGTTGTGATCATCTAATTTTGTCATCGGTATCTGTTTTAGATGACTGTTTTGTATTTATTTTTGTTGGGCAGTAAGTACTTTCCGGATCATAGTTTGCCGGAAAATGTAGTTGCCACAACTGATGCCAAATCTGCTTTGGTTGGTGCGGATTACTGTCTCCATGCAGTGCCTGTTCAGGTCATTTGAGTTTGTTGTTCTTTTTTTTATTACTTCTTCAATCAATGGGAATTGTTAGCATAGCAGGGTGTCCTGCTTGGATGAACTTTTTATAAGCACTTATAGAAGCAACAACAAAAAGCCTTATCCCACTAGGCAAGATCAGCTATGTAAAAACTTATTATAGAAGAAGAAAATGATAAACAAAATGAATGAAACTTTTTCCACAAGTTAAAATCAACTTATTCACCTCAACTTTTATTTTCAGAAATTGAGGTGCATAAGTTGATTTTTAGTTATTAACTTAAAAGAGAAGCTTAATTCATGTTACCTCCGATTTTCTTTTTCTATTAGTACTTGTAGTGAAACTTACCCAAACAAGACCTAATATTAGTAGAGTAGTAAACAGTAATGGATGCTTCATTTTAGTTTGAATCATTGCTATCGAATATAATAATACATATGATGAATCTCAGCATTTGAGTATTTGACGCTTGTAAAAGATGTCACTATCTGAATCTTTGTGATAGGAGACCTATGGTTAAACAGGTCTATGTTAGGAGGGAAAAGGGGGGCAGTTAGTTATTTTTATTAACTAACTGATAACAGTTCTGTAGGGACTGTTAGATTGTATAAATAGGAAGATATAAGGGAAGGGAGGGGGGACAGGATTGTAATCAGGGAGAGCGGGCACTCTCGAAATTGCCTTGTATACTGAATTTGATTGAACATTGGCGTGGCTCAGCGAGGGGGTCAATAAGAAAACCTTGCAAACATTCTTTTTTCCTTTGTGATTTCTTTCGCGATCTCTCTTTTTACCAGTTGATTCTATCAACTGGTATCAGAGCTGGTTCGAACCTGAGGCGATCAAGGATGGAAAAGAAGATGGAGTTTCGGTTGGAACAGGTGGAAAAGGGATTGCAAGACATACAGAAACGCGCAACGGAGGAAAGTGAATGGCGGCGTAACATCGAGGGGGCTATGCGCGAGATGTTGGAGCAGTTGAAGGAAATGCGAGTGACCATGGGGACAATGGGAAGTAACGGCCGCGAAGGGGATGAAATATCAGTGGTTCCAAGAACGGAAAAGAATGGGTGGAAGTGGCGAAACCTGGAACTTCCGCTGTTCCAGGGGGATGACGTGTTGGGATGGGTTGGGAAGATGGAGAGATATTTCAGACTGAAGGGGGTATTGGGGGACGAGAAGGTGGAGGTTGCTATGGTGGCGTTGCAAGGGAAGGCGTTGGCGTGGTTCCAATGGTGGGAAGGCAGAAACCAAAATTCTGCGTGGGTGGGTTTCAAAGGGGCCTTGTTGAGACGATTCCAGCCCGAGATGGTACAAAACCCTTACGAGGTGTTGTTGGGCCCTAAGCAGGAAGGGAGTGTGGCTGACTACACTGGGCCTCTTCGGATTGGGGATACCAATTATTTGAAGGGCATTTTCTTGAATGGTCTCAAGGAGGAGGTTAAAGCGAAATTGAGGTTGCATCAACTCAATTCATTGGAAGAAATTATGGATTTGGCTCTATTGATAGAGTCCAGAAATTCTATTCTCAGGAAGGAGGTGGGTGGATCGTCGACCACCAATAACAAAGGGGGATGGAACAAGAACATTTATGGCAGCCGGAGGGACGAAGAGAAGAAGAAACATGAGGAACCCACGGGGACGAAGGAGGAGAATGACCGGAAGGGGGAAGGAAAAACAAATTGGTGGCATATTACCGATGCGGAGTACCAAGACAGGCGGAGAAGAGGGATTTGTTTCCGATGTGAAGAGAAGTATTCACCGGGACATGTGTGCAAAAACAAGCAAATCCGAATAATGTTGTTAGAAGAGGGCGTGGTAGTGGAGGATGAAGAGGAAGAAATCCAATGGAGTGGTAAGCCGTCCACCACAACATTAGATTTTCGGTGTATGGTGGGAATGACTTCAAATCATTCGTTCAAATGTTGGGGGGAGATAGGTGATAATTCAATTTTGGTTTTGGTGGATTGTGGGGCTTCCCATAATTTCATTGCTGATTCGGTGGTAAGGAAATTGGGGTTGGTGGTGGAGAGAAACCGTATTGGGTGAAGGTAGGGGATGGTTATAGTGTGAAGGCGCAGGGGATGTGCGCAGGGTTGAAAATGGAGTTACAGGGGGTTCCTTTGAGGCAGAATTTCTATCTGTTTGCCTTGGATGGTGTTGACGTGATACTAGGAATGGAGTGGTTGAGGGGGCTAGGAGAAATTAAGGCTAATTTTGATAAACGAACCTTGAAAGTTAAAGTGGGAGGAGAGGTCTATCAGATCAAGGGTGACTCTTCCTTGAGTGTGTCGGAAGCACCATTGAAAGGCACCCTCAAGCAATTGAAGGAGGAGGAGGAAATCTATTGGGTGGAATGTTGTGTGGCTGAAACAGAGTCAGAGGAGAAGATGAGAGCAGTTCCTGATAGTATTCAGCAACTCCTGGAGGAGTTTGAGGAGGTTTTCAGGGAACCCCAGGGACTACCTCCATCAAGACAGCAAGACCATGCTATCAATTTGAAGGAGGGGACAGAGATCCCTAACCTCAGACCATATAGGTATCCGTATTATCAAAAAAATGAGATTGAAAAACTGGTGCAGGATATGTTGAGAACCGGGATTATTAGACCTAGCATCAGCCCTTATGCTAGTCCTATAATTTTGGTTAAAAAGAAGGATGGGAGCTGGAGGTTTTGTGTAGATTACATGGCGTTGAATAAGGTAACCGTACCAGATAAATTTCCAATTCCAGTTATTGATGAGCTGTTGGATGAACTGACTGGGGCCACTATATTTTCCAAATTGGATTAGAAATCTGGTTATCACCAAATTCGGATGAGAGAGGAGGATATTCACAAGATTGCTTTCAGAACACATGAGGGGCACTATGAATACTTGGTGATGCCTTTCGGCCTTACTAATGCACCCTCAACGTTCCAGGGGTTAATGAATGAAGTATTGAGGCCATTTTTGAGGAAGTTTGTTTTAGTATTTTTCGATGATATATTGGTGTATAGCAGGGGTTTGGAAGAGCATCAGTCCCACTTAAGACAGGTGCTGACTTTGCTGAAAGAAAATGTGTTGGTGGCTAATAGGAAGAAGTGTGAGTTTGCAAGGCCGCAGATGGAGTATCTGGGTCATGTCATTTCGGTCAAGGGGGTGGCAGCAGACCCTTCCAAGGTAGAAGCCATGCTTAAGTGGCCTCAACCTACGAGTATTAAAGGTCTGAGGGGGTTTCTGGGTCTAACCGGATATTATAGGAGGTTTGTTCGGGGATATGGGGTGATTTCCCGACCTCTAACTGAATTGTTAAAAAAGGAAGCATTTGTTTGGAGTAGGGAAGCCACTGCAGCTTTCGAGGCACTTAAACAGGCCATGGTCGAATTACCCATTTTGGCAGTACCGAATTTTTCCAAGCAGTTTGTAGTGGAGTCAGATGCTTCCAGCAAAGGGATTAGGGTCGTGCTGCTTCAAGAGGGCATACCCTTAGCCTTCATGAGCAAGGCACTTTCTGAAAAGGCCCAGAGAAAATCAATGTATGAAAGGAAATTGATGGCGATTGTAGTGGCTGTTCAGAAGTGGAGACAGTATTTGATGGGAAGGAAGTTCATTATAAAAACTGATCAGACGAGCCTCAAATTTCTTACAGAGCAGAGATTGTTGGGAGAGGAGCATCACAAGTGGACAACCAAATTATTGGGATTTGATTTTGAAATCCAATACAAACCGGGTTATGAGAATAAGGCGGCGGATGGACTTTCAAGGCAGATGATGTATGCTGCCATATCAAGAGTGGAAATGGAGGAGTGGCAGAGATGGGAAGAAGAGTTCTTGGGGGATGTTAAATGCAAGCATTAATACAGAAATTGGTCATAGACCCGGACCAGCAACAGGGGTATGAATTGAAGGAAGGAAAATTATTTTTCAAAGGCAAATTGGTTTTACCCAGGAATTCCAGCAGGATTCCTCTCATCATCCAAGAGTTTCATGCTTCAGCTATGGGGGGACATGCTGGAGTCTTCAGGACCTTCAAGAGAGTGTCGGCTGCATTTTTTTGGAAGGGAATGAAGAAGGATATTACCAAATTTGTGACTGAATGCCACATTTGCCAAACTAATAAGTATCAGACATTGGCGCCAGGAGGGTTGCTGCAGCCATTACCAATTCTTACACAAATATGGACTGACTTATCTATGGATTTCATTGGGGGACTTCCAAAAGCTTTAGGCAAAGATACTATTTTGGTGGTAGTAGACAGACTATCCAAGTACGCCCATTTTTTACCCCTATCACACCCTTATTCTACACAGGAGGTGGCTCAAGTGTTCATTCAGGAAGTGGTGCGGCTGCATGGATTTCCGGAATCCATTGTCACTGACAGGGACAAGTTGTTTTTGAGTCAGTTTTGGTCAGAGTTGTTTAAATCAGCAGGTACGAAATTGAAATATACTTCAGCGTATCACCCCCATCGGATGGACAAACAGAAGTGGTTAACAGGTGTTTGGAGGATTACTTGAGGTGTTTTGTGGGAGATAAACCCAAGCAATGGCCTAGGTGGTTAGCTTGGGCAGAATTTTGTTTTAACACTCATTATAATCAGTCTTCGGGCATGACTCCATTCAAGGCTGTGTATGGAAGGGATCCTCCTGCTATTTTCAAAGCTCAAACTTTTCCTTCCAAGGTGGAAACTGTGAATGTAATGGCAGAAGAGAGGGATGGAATTCTGGAGGAATTGAAAGCTAACATTGGAAAGGCACAGCATAGGATGAAACAACAAGCGGATAGGAAAAGAAGGGACGTGAAATTTGAGGTGGAAGATTGGATTTATCTAAAAGGCCAACCGTATAGGCTCAAATCGCTGGCGAAAAGGAGAAATGAGAAATTGAGTCCTAGATATTATGGTCCTTTTCAGGTGGTGGCTAAGGTGGGTGAGGTGGCTTACAAGTTGCGGTTACCAGAAAACAGTAGAATTCATCCAGTCTTTCATGTTAGCAAATTAAAGAAGGCCGTTCCACTAGAAAAACACGTGCAGTCCCTTTCGGAAGAGCTTTCTGTAGATTGGGAATTGCAATCGGAACCCGCTGAACTCTTAGCTTACAGGTACAGCAGCACAGGGGAATTGGAAGTACTCATCAAATGGCACAACCTGCTTGACTATGAAAATTCGTGGGAGACAGCAGCCAAGATTGATGCCACATTTCCACAATTTCACCTTGAGGACAAGGTGATAGCTCGAGGGGGGAGTATTGATAGGAGACCTATGGTTAAACAGGTCTATGTTAGGAGGGAAAAGGGGGGCAGTTAGTTATTTTTATTAACTAACTGATAACAGTTCTGTGGGGACTGTTAGATTGTATAAATAGGAAGATATAAGGGAAGGGAGGGGGGAGAGGATTGTAATCAGGGAGAGCGGGCACTCTCGAAATTGCCTTGTATACTGAATTTGATTGAACATTGGCGTGGCTCAGCGAGGGGGTCAATAAGAAAACCTTGCAAACATTCTTTTTTCCTTTGTGATTTCTTTCGCGATCTCTCTTTTTACCAGTTTTTCCACAAGTTAAAATCAACTTATTCACCTCAACTTTTATTTTCAGAAGTTGAGGTGCATAAGTTGATTTTAAGTTATTAACTTAAAAGAGAAGCTTAATTCATGTTACCTCCGATTTTCTCTTTCTATTAGTACTTGTAGTGAAACTTACCCAAACAAGACCTAATATTAGTAGAGTAGTAAATAGTAATGGATGCTTCATTTTAGTTTGAATCATTGCTATCGAATATAATAATACATATGATGAATCTCAGCATTTGAGTATTTGACGCTTGTAAAAGATGTCACTGTCTAAATCTTTGTTTCTGATATGGCAGTTTAGTGCATCTTTTCTTGAGAGTGTTTCCGAGTATGTTGATCCAGGCTTGCCATTCATATCTCTCAGCAAAGGCCTAGAGCTGAATACGCTGAGGATGATGGCTCAAATTATTCCTCAAGCACTACGAAATCCTCGCCAGCCTTTTGTTGCCCTATCAGGGCCTTCTTTTGCTCTGGAATTGATGGATAAGCTACCCACAGGTGACAATTAAGTTGCAACTTACACGTGTGGATTTTGTTCTTTTAATTATATAAATGATGAAAGCCAGTGAATTGTCTCTTGGTTCCATTTTCTAATAACAGCAATGGTGGTGGCATCAAAAGACAAAAAATTGGCAAATAAAGTTCAGCAACTACTAGCTTCGAGTCATTTAAGAATCAGCACATCAAGGTAAATGACCTCCAGTAGATTCTTAAATAAAAATGAATTTCATATGTAAATGATTTGTTTTAATTTCTGTCTAGATTTCTATTCTACCTTCTGAATTAGTATATCTTTCCTGCTTGCTTAATCTTTCTCCCCTATTTTTAGTATGCCCTGGCTTCTGTTTCTGTTTTATGTATGGAATGTTGAATAACTATACACACAGATATTGGTGCAAATGTTCAGCTTGTAATCTCTGATAACTCCAGTGACGTTACAGGAGTTGAAATAGCAGGTGCACTCAAGAATGTACTTGCAATAGCAGCTGGGATAGTAGAAGGTATGAATCTTGGTAACAACTCAATGGCTGCTCTTGTCTCACAAGGCTGTTCAGAGATACGGTGGCTTGCAACAAAGGTTATTGACCTCTATTAAATCATTTCTTAGAATTCCTTGCAAATGGTAGAAATTTTTCCCTTCCTTTTTTTGTTCCAAGTAATCATTCCAAAGAGAACTAAACTGGTTTCCTCTTAAATGACTGCAACAATCTTTGCAATGCTGTATGCAACATCTAATTTGCAGAAGGCATAGAATATACTATGCATATATTGACTAATCCAATATCAAGAATGGAGTTTTGATGCTATATATATATATATTAATTGTACTTAAAATGCATAGTAGTAGACACCGTCAATTGTTGTACACATGCACATTTACTTTCTGTTAGTGGTTCCATTTAATATATGATTTTTTTACTCATCCCTAGGAGTATGCGAAAAATTGAAACCAAGTTGACGGAATCAAAATTGAACCAATCAAAATTATAAAACCCAAACTATTTTGAAAAAAAAAAAAATCAAACCAATCTACTTTGGTAAAAAGAATTCAGTTATCCAATCCGTTTCTTATAAAGTGAAACGAAAAATTGAACTATGTATGAGTATAAAGTGGAACCAAACTGCACTCAATTGATCCAACTTAAATAAATCTGATCCATTTTTAGAAAAAATTGAACAGGTCCATTTTCTAAAAAGGGTTTGGCTGAGCTTTTGTATAAAATCAATCTGTTTAGATTTTTGAAAAATCAGACACGTGAACAGCCCCATTTCAAAATAAAAGAAAAGAAAAATAAAACTGATCTGTGTTCTGCCTATTTTGTTTCTTTTTCTTTCAATTATCTTCTGGAGATGGGTGCAAAGCCGACTACAATAACTGGTCTGTCAGGAACTGGAGACATAATGCTTACATGTTTCGTCAATCTTTCAAGAAACAGAACAGTTGGTGTGCGACTTGGATCAGGCGAGAAGCTTGAGAACATACTTAATTCCATGAATCAGGTATCTTAATAGTTTCCAAGTGTGCCTGATCATACCTGAAATTCTCGCGAGTGGCAGGTACTGAAATGTTTATCCTTACTATGTGCAGGTAGCAGAAGGTGTCTCCACAGCCGGAGCTGTGATTGCTTTGGCACAGAAATATAATGTAAAGATGCCTGTATTGACAGCAGTTGCTCGTATTATTGACAATGAACTTACCCCTAAGAAAGCTGTTTTTGAGTTAATGAGCCTCCCTCAGGTTATTCTGACCCTCTTTTCAGAACAACTATATTGGTTTTATATTAAGATTTTGCAAATTTTATTGTGACAATTTCTCTTAATAGGTTGAAGAAGTATGAAATCTCCCTGCACATCCGTTATCTACCAGCTGCTTTTTAACTGCTGTTTGTAAGACATTCGTGTACTCAATTCTTTTCACCATTGTGCTTCTTTTCGTGACCGAAGGCTTGGTGAGCAAAATTTTGCATGATCGGGGTTGCCCCATACAATTATACTAGAACTTGAGAAATGTGTAGATTCTAGATAATAAATAATCTCACCTCAATATATACTTCTTTACCATGACTATACTCGGAGCGTGTATAATGAATGTCATTTGTTTGTGCAAACTACCTGGCTGAATGTTTTGGATTTAGAACCAAGGAGGTTAACAAGTCTAGCATCTTTTTCAAAGTTTGGTGATTTTCTTGACTTTACATAAAGGTAAGCCACCATTCTCTGATCTAACTTTGCATGTAGCCATTAAAAAAAAATACATGTATTCATATCATGAGCGACGGTTTAATTATTTCTCCACCTGGTTGCCTTCTACTAACTATAATTTTATAATAATCGCTTTTCACATGCCGATGATAAAGGAAACTTCTCTTGTTTTTTGAATTATATACACTTTATTTTGTTGCAATGATTACTCAAGCGACCAAGTCCATGGTCCTCTTCAAAATGCTGTGGATAGACATCGTTGAATAATATGTTATTGACAATGACCGACTTTAAGCAAGAAAAATAATAGCACTTGCAGTAATAACAATCTTGTCCAATTTAAAATACTAAAATTTTATAATACTTTTCAGACAAGAGTTTATTTAATTGAACTTCTCACGAGAATCTCACATATAAAAACAATCACAAAATTTATTTCACAAGTTGAGAACAGGGCCATTATCGAAACATCAGCTATGAATATTAGCATCTTTGTAGAGTCTGTAATAGTAACATCAAGACTCAAACTTCCAGATATTCGAAACTTTTAAAACAAAGATATTATTGTTACATTGGAAACTTTATTCTTGATTACATCCCCCTCACAGAGCTAAGAAACTCTATTTTCAGACAAGGTCTCGACTTGGATACAAAAGTTTACAGTGTAATGATTCAAAAATAATTTGTTATTTACGACCATAAGTTCATATTATACACATCTTTGTTTTATTTAAATATTTAAATGTTTTCATTTTTCAAGTTTATGCAATTAAATTATATAACGCTTTTGTTACATTCCTATTAAATGTTGGTATTTAACATGTATAATACACAAAGTAAATGTTTATTCTATATGATCAAAATTTATAATAAGTAAATACTTTTGAATATATAAATTATATTATGTTAAAAATTATAATAAAAATTCTTTTTTAATATATTAATATTTTAGATTTATGATTAATAATTTATATTACAATATAATTTTTTTTAATTATTGATATTTTAAAAATTAAATTAAATTTGAAATAAAAATAATAAGAATAATAATCGAAAAAGATAAAAGTTAATAAAAATAATGAAAACAATATCGTTAAATAGAATCTCTTAAAAGCCCTCAATTATTATAAGAATCAAAGGTAAAAATAGTATCTTGACTCAGCTTAAACAGTCAAGATTGCTTTGTAAATCTTAAAAATAGTATCTTGACTCAGTTTAAATCGTCAAAAATGCTATGTAAATCTTATAGTAAGGAATAAGGATACACACCTTCCCTTTTTAACAGATACACTTCCAATCTTTATTTTTCTTTAAATGCTAAATATTTTTTTAATTTACTTTTAAAATAAATTTTATTTTCAAAAATTATCTTTATTCACCCTTCATTCTCTACTCTCTCTCTCTCTCTCTAATCATTCTTTATGTACCACTCTTATTCTTTTTACTTTTTCCTTTCTTAACTTTTTGTTTTTAGTAATTAAGACACTCATTAATTTATTTTTATTTTTTAAATTATATTTTATGCACTGAGAATTTTTTTTAAAGCATCATTTCCAAACGTACGACTCATTGATTTTATGATGGATTATTATAAATAATATATTTTTTATTATTAGCAATATGAAATTGTGAGTTATTTCTAAAATATACTTCTGAAAAATATTTTTAGAAAATAAATGCTTTTACTCTTTCTAATTTTTTTTGTCTATAAATATACTTTTAATCTTCCAAAAAATACTTTAAAAATATTATCAACTTGAATAAAAGGTAAGTTGTATTATGCATAATAATTTTATTCGATGAAGTTTAATTAATCATTTAGTTTTTATACCTATTTCAAAGTTGCGTTTTATTCCCTATGCATAGATGTGAGCAAATTCTGCCTTCAGCTGCTACTAGAAGTCGAGAGAAGAGACCCTTCCATTTCACAAGCATGGCTTTCCCAAATGGATTCAAATTTTCTCCTCTAACTCCACCACTATCAACTGGATGAAATGTAAAAAAATTGTTATTTTCTTATTGATACATTATAGTTAAATAAACTACATTCCCAATATTAAGATAGTTCTATGCTTCCTCTCATTCATAATTTCGGTTCTAATGAGTAAAGAAATCAAAAATCAAAATGTATCAACTTATTATAGTTTGTAATGGAAACTATAGATGATAAATTTAAGAGGGACCAGAATAGTCGTGTGAATTTGACATATCAGTGTTTCTGTCAGAACTTATAGTTAATAAGGACCATGAACTTTCAAAATCCATTTTCTGTTTTCCTCGAAATTGATTATGTAAGCTATCATACTCCCGATTCTGCATTTCGTGATCTGATCCTTCATGCAGTCTTTCATCATCCCTGTGATAATGTGCTATAGATTAAATATAACAACGAAAAAGTAACTTCTAATCGAGAGCTTTTAACGATATGTGATGATTTCTCTAAATCTAATAATTATCACACACATATGGTAAGGGTTGGAAATGAGTATCTTCATCATGTAACAGTTTGAATTCATGATCTTAAGCCAAAAGAAATAAGTCAAAACTAAAGCTAATAATGCAACAACTCATGAATATGCCAAATGCATGTCATTTATTATATAGAACATATCATACTGTAACATCTAGAATATAAAATGCATCTGTGAAAAATTACAAGGAAACCTCTCGGATCTGAACCCAAAATCAACATATAGGAATATTATCTGCATTAATTCTAAACATATGGGAAGATTAACAAGTCCAACATATATAACCTCAAAATTTCAACTTCTCTTGATAACATAAAAAAAAAAAAAAAGGTATCATATGCTTTTGTTCATTAAAATATCTAAAATTCAATTTTATTTTCTTGTGTTTGAATAGAGAAATCTCTAGAAATAAAAAAAAATTCTAGAAATTTTTCTAAGTTCAACTAAAACAAATATCTTCCATGTGGCATCTATAAGAAGATAAGTCACTTGAAAAATTTATCGTTTGCATCGTGGAAAGTCTTAATATCAACACTGCAAGAAATTTGGACATGTTGAAAAGATTTGTCGCAACAAAATTAGCCAACTAGCAAATTTTGCTAAACAGCAAGACAATGAACAACATCTTTTCTATGCTACCCAATATTCAGGTAAAGAAACAAGTGGAAACTGGTACTTGGAGAACGGTTATAGTAATCACATTGCTAATGATCAAAGCATCTTTAAAGAAATTGATGACTTTGTCAAGTAAGATAGGAAAATGACGCCATGGTGGAATTAAAAGACAATGACACTGTCATGGTAGAGACCAAGAAAGGTACGAGACTCATTAATTATGTTATACTTGTTTATCATCTTAAAGAAAATCTCGAGTGTTAGTCAAATAATGGAAAAAGGTTATGCTTTTCGCTTTGAAGGTGACATATGCATGATAACAAAAGACAACAAATAATTAACTCAAGTTAAAATTGATAAAGAAAATAATAAATTTTAAATATGTTACAAGCTTTGCCATGAAAACGCAAGCGCAAGTTCATGATTTATGGCTATGACATCAAATGTTTGGCCACTTCAACACTCATATCTTGAATTTGCTATATAAAAGAAAATATCATAAGAGATCTATCAACTCTAAAAGAAAATAATGAAGCTTTTGAAGGATATCTTCTCAAGAATCAACATAGACTACTACTTTCTATTGGAAAAGCATGAAAAGCTAAAGACTTGTTGGAGTAGATTCAAGTTGACATTCGCGAACTGATGAAGATATGTACCATCATTTCATGACAACATGTGCTTCATCCTCATCACTAATGACTTTTCTAGAATATGGCATGGGTCTACTTCATTAAAGAAAAATCAAAAGTCTTTAAAATATTCAAAAAGTTTAAAGCCTTTGTGAAGAAACAAAGTGAAAAACTTATAAAAGTACGTACTTAGAAGTGATCCAGACAAAGAATACAATTCATACGAGTTTGATAAGTCCTATGAAGATGAAGACTTTAGATGACATCTTACAGTTGCATATTATCCACAACAAAATGACATCTCTAAGAGCAGTAAGACAATCTTAGACATGACTAAATCAATGCTAAAGTAGAAACATTTGCCCAACACCATTGAGATAGAAGCAGTTTACAATACAATTTACATGCTCAACAAATTTTCAACCAAGGCAGTGCAAGACAAGACTCATATTGAAGCTTAGAGTGAGAGAAAGTCATTAGCTAAATCTACAAGTATTTGCATCTATTTGCTATGTACATATTCTTAATGAAAAAAGACACAAACTAGAAGACAAGATTGTAAGATAAATCTTCTTGAGGTATAGCACGCAATTAAAAAGGCTACCAAATCTAAGTCTACAAACAAAATTATACAAAGAATATGAAAAGAAGAAAAAGCTCTTAAAAACATTTTAGAATTGAAAAGAAGAAAAGAAGACAAGATTGTACGATAAATCTTCCTGAGGTTGATGAAAATACTTTTTAGAATTGAAAAGAAGAAAAAGTTCTTAAAAACATTTTTCGATCCAATGCAACAACTTCCGGAAGAAATTCAAGAAATAGCAGAAAATCCAAACATATATGAAATTTGCACTACAACTATGTTTGAGCATATAAGTGCTATGAAGAATCATACAAAGCAAAGTATTGCAACACAAAGCAAGCTGCAAACTATGTTTAGAAGTTAACGACATTTGTATAAGGAGTGTTAGAAGTTAGAACATCCTTCAAATTTCTCAAATCACAAGAAAAGCCTAGAAATAGATACCTTTGACCCTGTTGGGATGTGTTCCAATTTACACTGCAATCTCCAGACACTGAATAACTGGTGGAACCGGGAACGTGAGGTGCAGGAGCAGGAGCAGGAGGAGGTGAATGGAAAGAAGAGGCTTTAATGATAGAAATAGTTTGTGAGAAAGATGAGAGCACATTCTCCAAGAGTTGCTCTGGTGAGAGTGAGAGAGAGTCTTCACTCCCAAAGGGGTTCTCTAAAAGACCCTTGAGTTGGGTAGCAGCTTCCTGGCCCTTAACAAGCTCTTCCATTATCACTCGCTCCTTTTCTGAGATCATACTCTCACTTTCACTTTCACCACAAATTACCATGTTAGTCTCATCTTCTTCTTGGGTGTTGTTCACTCTTTTGATACCTGGCCTTAAGTAATTCATCCACCTTGACCTGCAACTTTTTCCACTCCTCTCCAAACCTGAAAAACGTACGAATCCAGTTTTACATACATAATTAACAGAATATGGTTTTGCTTGAATTGTTATATATGATAGATACAAAATTGGAAGAAATATATATATAATAGAGAGTTTGGTTACCTGCAAACTTGGGGAGAAGGTTCCAATTCCAGCAGCCATATCTGGTGACATAAGCAATCAATATCTGGTCCTCCTCTGGTGTCCATGTTCCTTTCCTAAGTCCAGTTGTATCAGAGACAGTGTATCTAATCATCTCTTTTGCTTGCTTATGTTTCACACTCTCGGTCTCGGTCCCTAAGACAAAGCTCCTGATTTTTCTTACCCTCTCCTCCAAAGTTAGCATACTTTTCATTCACAAACAAGTATAAATCAGGTTCCACGTTCATTCCATATATCTCTTTCCAGACCATTATTGTTTTCACGATGAACGTGATTAAATAATGGATCTTTAAACCTTTTTTTTTTTTTTTTTTTTTAAATGTTTCTATTTTTTTATAAATAGAATGAGTAGTTTTGTGTTTTTTTTTAATTGTATTTGTTTAAAAAAATTTATCTTAAAAAAGTTAAAATATTTTTTAGTCTTATAATTTTATTTATTTTACTTTTTTAGTCTCGATAATTTAAAATAAAATTTTTAATCTCTATACTTCATTTTTTTTATAAAAAAATTATTGATTTTTTATAACGATATGTATATATGAGTAACGTGTGCCTATTAAATTTGCTTGACGATAATCTATTTGGTTCTATACATAGTAATATGTTATTTAATAGTTTAGGAAGAAAAAAAATGAAGAATATGATGATTTAATAGATAGTTAATATTAATTATTATTGAATATGTACAAATGAATAATTAAATTGTTTATGATTGCATAATAAATTATTAAGTGACACATTATTGTTTCAAAAATTAAATAAATAATTGTTATGCAGACGAAAACGATCATACAAAAATAATAATAATAATGGTTAAGTTTTTTTTATAATGTTACTTACTTTATATTTTAATCTCTATAATTTAAATGATTTTTTTAATTTTCATAATTATTTTTTAAAATCTTTTTTAGTCTCTAGAGTTTAAGATAGAAACTTTTAACACCTATACTAGTAGTTTTTTTAATCTTTTTAATGTTTATTATTAATTTCTTTGTAACATTATCTTTTTAATATTAACATGAAAAAGATATTAATTTAATTTTTTGTGTTTTATGTTGAATTTATTTTTTTCTCTCGCTATTTTGTATTTCTTTTGTGGTCTTACACGAGATGTTCATTAATTATTAAGATACTTTTTTTACACTTACAAAATTAAAGATATTCATCACCTTAACACAAAATAAACAACATTGCAAACAAAAAATCAACAACGCAGACTAATCAAACTGCTAAAAAAAGGTATTCCTTTTTTCGCTTCTAAAAAAACTTTCCTTTATTCCTCTTATTAAGGGGTAAAAATGAGGACAAATAAAAGGAATAAACATATAGGTGAATATTTTTAATGATGTCAATTATTTTATTAATAAGATATGAATTGAGACACATCGAGAAGACAAGTGATTTGAATCCCTTTATATTATAATTATCTACAATAATATATAAAGGAGATATCTTTTTTTGGTGTCCACTTTTTCAAAGACAATTATATTTTTATGTTGTATTTTATTTTTTTCATTAACTTATATTTAAGGATTAAATTATATATATATATATATATATAATTACCTTTAAAAATAATAACTATCCACTTTTATTTTTTTGTGCACACTAATTTTTTTTTTAGAGGCATGTCTTTTTTTCTTCCTAGTACAAATATAACTCACATCTTTAAATTATAAGAAAAATTAATCTCTATAAAATTATAAATGTTGATCATTTTATTTTTTAAATTCTTATTTTAAGACTTTAATTTTTATAATATATATTATTTTTTATTCATAAGAAAGATTATAATGACAACAATAAAAAAAATTTCTATTTCAATTTCTTCCTACAAGCAATGATTCTTTTATGGAATCTACTTGTTTCAATTGTAAGTTCACTAACATCATTAGAATTATTGGGTAATGTTTGTTTTGACACTCGTTAGGTCATCATGTTTTTTTGTCCTTGAAAATGTATCTTTGTACATTAAGAAGAAAGAAATTATCCAACCTCAATTCTTAAGCGATATAAAACTTTTAAACATATAGAAAACAAGTTTTTTAATTAAGGCTAGATCCTCTTTCTAGCGTCAATGATCCGACCATAAGTTCACTAATATCATTAAGGCCATCATATTCAAAATATTATTCACTTTGATACTCATTGAGACATCAAGATTTTATTGTTAAAAATGTACCTTGGTAAATTAAAAAAAAATGTTTATATCTTTAACCTCAATTCTTAAACTATTGGAGATTTTTAGACAAATACCAAAACACTACCATATTTTAAACTCTTATAAATACAACTAACATCATTATGGTATGAAAATATTTAAACGCAACTTTAATAAAATAATTATTTGAGTTATTTCAATGGAATTACATAACAACGCAATCTTTTAAACACTATTCATATCAAGAGTCAATATAATATGTTATCTGAATAACTAATATATTAAGTTTCACATCAACGGTCAGTATAATATGTTATGTGAATAACTATTAGGTAAGCAGTCGATTAATAGCATTTAGTGATTAATCGATAGAATGCTAAAATAAGTAAAATTTTAAAATAAAATAATAAATTGTACCATTTAAAAATTAAATAACAAAATTTGTAAATTATAAAATATAGGTGAAAAAAGTGCAGTTAATTCAATATATTAAAAACCTAAACAATTCAGTGCAATTGTCCCATCACTTAGCCAATGCCATTATAGTCTCTTATGTAGAGCTTTAGTTTTTTCCCATTCGCTGCGTAGACCATTGGTAAACGCTCATCGCAATATTATATTCATAATATATTAAATTTTATTTTATTAAAATTTTGGCTTTCTCTCTTTGTTTCAAGTAACTTTCATCAACTTGCACTATTTTAATGTAAACTTTTAGGAAAGTATCCAATTGCTTTCATATCTATATATATAAAAAAGCATACAAGATTTGACCATATTCACTGTATCTTAATTTTTTTTTTTAAATAAAGGAATTATTACACAAATCGATGGAAAAGCTATGCCGACAAAAGAAACAAAAATTTACCATAAACAAGGTCTCCCCTTTCACACCGTGCGTTTTTATTTTTAAATTGTAGTTTTTTATTGATTTCATCCATTTTGTGATTATTCTATTAATTGTAAAACTCTAAGATTTAATTTTATGAATTTTATTTATTATGATTTGAGGTCAAATTAACCTGTTAAGAAAAAATATATAAAGTCTTTTTTCATAAATAAATTTTAAAAGTTCATTCTTTGAAAAATTTGGAGGAAAAAGTTAAAATTTCCTTCTTTTTCTTCTTTTGAGTCCTCAGAGAGTAACCTTCTTTCTCTAAATAAGGTTGAGTAGTTTAGTAAGTTACAACTTGAATTATTGATAAACTAACTGGTTGATGTTGTACGGTGTTTGATCTCATTAAACTGTAGCTGTGGTGATGATTATGAGGTACAAGTCTTTATTTCACATGTTTAGAACAGGATCATCATGGAAACACTAACAATGAATAGTAGCATCTTTGTATAGTCTGTAATATGAACACAAGGACTGAGAGTTGCAGATATTCGAAACTTTTCAAAGATATTGTTTAGGAAACTTTATTCTTGATTACTTCCCTCTCATACGAGCTAAGAAACTCTATACTTGATTTCAGAAGCATGGCTTTCCCAAATGGATTCAAAATTTCTCCTCTAGCTCCACCACTATCTACCGGATGAAATGTCAACATTAACTTCAGATAATGTTAAGATATATAATTCTATATGTTTCCTCTCATTCATAATTTCAGTTCTCATGAGTATTGAAATCAAAAACCAAAATACATTAACTTACAGTAATTAACGAAAACTATATACATGATAAATTCACGAGGGGCCGGAATAATCGTGTGAATTTGACAATGTTGTATCAGTGTTTCTGTCAGAACTTGAAGTTAATAAGGGCCATGAGCTTTCAGAATCAATTATCTTCTGTTTTCCTCGAAATTGACTATATAAGCTATCATTCTCCCGATTCTGTCTTTCGTGATCGGATCCTTCATGCAAACTTTCATCATTCCTGCGATAATGTTATAGATTAAATATATAAACGAAAATTGGCTTCTAACCGAGAGCTTTTAAAAAAATGTGATTATTTCTCTAAATCTAATAATTACAATGGTAAGGATTGTAATTGTAACTGAGTTTCTTCATCATGTAACTGTTTGAATTCAGGATCGTTACTAAAAGAAATAAGTCAAAATTCAGGCTAATAATGCAACAACAACAGTTCAGGAATATAGCAAATGCATGTCATTAATTATATAGAACATATCATACTTTAGCATCTAGAATATAGAATGCATCTGTGAAAAATTACCAGGAATTCTTTCGGATCTGAACCTAAAACCAACATAAAGGAATATTATCTGTATTAAATCTAAACATATATGAAGATTAACAAGTCCAACATATATAACCTCAAAATTTCAACTTCCCTTGATAAGATAAATAGTATACTATGTTTTAGTTCATTAAAATATCTAAAAAAAAATTATTTTCTTGTGTGTTTAGATGGAAATTTTAAGAGAGTAATTCATATAGGATTTTAGAAGACTTTCTTTTATTAATATGAAAAAATTAGAATAACAAAAATAAGGATTCATCTTAAGCTCTCATGCATCAAGCTCACTCCACTTAAAAATTAATTTAAGAATTAACTTAAAAATTCTTAAATAATTTAAGGACTAGCCCAACAATTTAACCAATTGAAAATAAAATAAAAGTTGCAACACTTTTGATAAATACAAGAATAAAAAATATATTAATTTTTATAGAAATTAAAATAAATTTCAATGTATTTTAAATTTTACTCAATATAAAATTCCGTGGTGTAAAGCAATGAGACAAAACTATGTTTGGACATATGTGCCAGCTAAACTATATTATCAGTTTTCTTCTTCTTTAATATTTATTTTATTTCTTTATCTTTCTAAAGATTTATTTTAGTTCTTAATTTTTCAAAATTTGAATTAATTTTATCCTTTTAAAATAATCATCACTTTTTTTTTAATTATTTTGGAACACAATTTTAAATTTTTTTTTAATGATTCAAGATGTGAATCTTGTCTCATTAAATTTACTTACTTATAAATACTGTGTTTTGTAAAGTAGTAAAAAATAGAAGGAAGAGAAAAATAAATAAATAAAAGATAAGGGAAGAGAAGTAATAAGAAATTAAAGTAATTTGGTATCAAAGAAATAAAAGAGAGACAGAGGAAAATTAGATTGTTTAAATTATATTATATTTTTCAAATTAAAAAATATAATAATTAAATATTATAAATACATTTACCATTTTACTCCTAAATACTACACATGCCTCAAACTTTCTTTTATTTAATTATAGTTCACATATTCGACTATAAAACATATCGACTATGGAATTAAAAAAATTATATATCATAAAGAGCAACAAGATGACATGCAATGATCAATGAAAGAATACTATGGAATAGATATATAGAGTCGTGGGAAAGATAAAGAATATATTGATAAATTCTCTCATTCTTAAAAAAAACACTTATATGGAAGAAAAAAAAATAGCTTATGAAATTTCTTATATTTTTCCTCCATAATTGTATATTATGAAATTTGACCTTTATAGGGTAAGACAATTGTTTTTAATATTTTATTTATAAGAGGAAAATTTTCCCCTACAGAAAAGCTTAATTTTAATTTTTTTCTAGTCTGTATCATCTTTTATATATGTGTACGTGATAGGGAACTTTGAGCATTCAGGTAGGAAGCAGTCCCCTATGTTGGTTTTTGCACATTGGCACATCAGCTTGAGTATAATTTCTGGTTTTGGTAAGAGTCAGAAAGAGACTAAGGAAAGTGTTCTGCCATAAGTAATTTTGATAAGAATTCAAAAATGAAAAATAATGTATAAACTTGTTTAAATATAAGATGGAAGCATTTTTTTAGAATTTTTTTATTAAAAACAAGAATCATAGGAAAATGAATATTCCTACTTCCCTATAGCTAAGCTCCTTAAGAGATCCAAATTGTTCTATGTCCATAACAGCCCATCTTGATTCTACTCCATACCCTCTCTCTTCCCCCTAATTTCCCATATAACTTGGGAGATAGGGAAAAGAAAAACAGTTATGTGAGCTGCAATGAATCATGTTTGCTTATATATATAAATAGAGTCTCAATTACGTACCGGAGAAATATAGAATTCAGAATTTTTTGTCTATACTTCCTCCATAGAGAACCGTCTTCAGTGGTGTTTGAGAATGCGGCCCATGTCGGTTCACCCTTCCCCTTCCTGTGGAACAACAATTCAGGAATTTATATATACATAACATCTGGCTAGCTAGATAATAAAAACGCATATGTGAAAAAAATTACATACAGAAAAATTTTGTCCATTAATTATACATCCGTTCAATTGATCGGCGAGGAAATATGGGTTTGTAGAATTAAAGCAGGCACTACATAGATTGATGGGAAACAGAACACATAACCTTATACTGTGGCTATCTCTTTCATCGCTTTGACCCTGTTCGGATCTGTTCCAATTTACACTGTCATCTCCATACGTTGAATAACTGGTGTGGAACCGAGAACATGAGGTGCAAGAGCAGGAGGAGAAGGAGGTGGTTGGTTGAATAACTGGTGGAACCGAGAACATGAGGTGCAAGAGAGGAGGAGGAGGAGGTGGTTGGAAAGAAGAGGCGTTAATGATAGAAATAGTTTGTGAGAAAGATGAGAGCACATTCGCCAAGAGTTTCTATGGTGAGAGTGAGAGAGAGTCTTCACTCCCAATGGGGTTTTCTAAAAGATCCTTGAGTTGGGTAGCAGCTTCATGGCCCTTAACAATCTCTTCCATTATCACTCGCTCCTTTTCTGATATCATACTTTCCATTTTCTAT
Organism: Cajanus cajan; assembly: GCF_000230855.2. Taxonomy (NCBI): domain Eukaryota; kingdom Viridiplantae; phylum Streptophyta; class Magnoliopsida; order Fabales; family Fabaceae; genus Cajanus; species Cajanus cajan. The sequence goes on from NC_138525.1 coordinate 55,784,803, forward strand.
CACCCTACCTGCAAGGAAGGGGCTAAGGGCAAGCGTAGAGACCAGAGAGAAGAACAAAGAGAGATAGAGGGTTTTGGTCTCCTTCTCCTAATACCCACTGCGACCATGACAGGTGTTCAAAAAGAAAGCTGATGGAAGTAGTAGTGAGGAAGAAATACAGGATCCCCTTACTAAGGTATTATGGTACTTGCCAATAATATCTAGGTTTAAAAGATTGTTTGTCATTAAAGAGAGTGTAAAAAACATCACATGGCATGCAAATGGTAGAAAATGTGACAAACTTCTTTGACATCCAGTTGATTATCCATAATGAAAGAGGATTGATGAACATTTCCAGAATTTGGTGCAGAGTCAAAAAACTTGAGATTTAGACTAGCTGCAGATGACATGAATCCTGATGGGAACTTAAGTAGTAAACATAGTTCATGGTCAGTTTTGTTGGTCATTTACAATTTGCCTCATTAGTTATGCATGAAAAGAAAGTATAATATGTTGTCTATGATGATTTCAGGACCCCGACAACCAGGAAATGACATAGATGTGTATCTTAGTCCCTTGATTGATGACTTGAAAATGTTGTGGGAAACAGGAGTGGAGGTCTTTGATGCATACCGTGAAGAAAAATTTACCTTGCGTGTAATGTTATTTTGCACAATAAATGATTTTCCAACATATGGTAACTTGAGCGATTATAGTGTGAAGGGTCATTATGCATGCCCTATATGTGAAGAAAATACAAGTTATACCCAATTGAAACATGGGCAAAAGATTGCATACACTAGGCATCGCAAGTTTCTAGTTCGTAGTCATCCATACCGTAGATTGAAGAAAACATTCAATGGATGTCAGGAAGATGAAGTTGTATCGACACCACACAATGGTGAACAAGAATATGAGCAGATGAGAAATATTAACATTGTGTTTGAAAAGACAAAATAAGAAGTCAACTGAGAAAAATATCTAGAAGAAACGGTCAATATTCTTTAATCTTCCTTATTGGTGCAAGCTAGATGTTAGACACTGTATAAATGTGATGCATGTGGAGAAAAATGTTTGCAATGGTGTAATTGGGACATTGCTACATGATGGAGTGAAAACAAGACAAGATTTGGTGGACATGGGTATACGTTCCGAGTTACATCCACAGTCTTTTGGAAAATGCACTTATTTGCCTCCAGCTTGTCATACTCTATCAAGAAAAGAAAAGAAAAGCTATTGTGAGTGTTTACGTGGTGTGAAAGTTCCTCAAGGATACTCCTCAAATGTTAAGAGTCTGGTGTCTATGCAAGATTTGAAGTTAGTTGGTTTAAAGTCTCACGATTATCATGTCTTAATGCAACAACTTTTGCCTATGGCTATTTGTAACATTTTACCAGCTTCTGTTAAAATCGCTATTACTCAATTGTGTTTATTCTTTAATGCCATTTGCAAGAAAGTAATTGACCCTCAAAAGTTAGATGAGTTGGAAAACGAAGCAATCACAATCTTGTGTCAGTTGGAAATGTATTTTTCACCATCATTTTTTTGATATCATGGTGCATTTGATACTTTATTTGGTTAGGGAGATTCGATTGTGTGGCCTGGTTTATCTTAGATGAATGTATCCTATTGAGAGATACATAGAGATCTTAAAAGGATATGTCAAGAATAAGTACCGGCCAAAAGCTTCTATTGTAGAGAGGTACATTGCAGAAGAAGCCATTGAGTTTTATTCAGGGTACATGTCAAAATCAGAACCAATAGGAATTCCTAAGACTCGACATGATGGAAAATATTTTGGTAAGGGTACTTGAAGTTTAAAGATTAGAAATATGAGTCAAATAGAAGTTGACCAAGCACATTTGTACATATTGAACAACACTGGTGAAGTCATTCCTTACATATCGCAACACATACACGAAATAAAGGTAGCACACCCTCGAATGAATGAAAAATGGATATTGAATGAACATAACAAGAGTTTCTTAGCTTGGTTTAAGAAAAAGGTTTATGGTGAGGTTGATGCTTCTGATACACTTTTGAGACTTGCTCGTGGACCTAACAACGATGTCATTACATTTGGTGGGTATGACATTAACAACTATTATTTTTATTCAAAGATAGAAGATGACAAAAGTAGAGTACAAAACAGTGGGGTTACAATTCAGGCTGAGTCTATGCACTTTGCTAGTTCTAAAGATAAAAATCTCATTACAGCATCCATGAGTTATTTTGGAGTCATACAAGAGATATGGGAAATTGATTATGTTATGTCTAGAGTGTCTGTGTTCAAGTGTAAATGGGTTGATGATAATATGGGTGTGCGGATAAATGATTTAGGGTTTACTTTGGTGGATTTGAACAAGGTCGGTTATAAGGATGAACCTTTTATTATGGCATATCAAGCAAGGCAAATATTTTATGTCAGGAATCCATGTAATGAGAAATGTTCAGTGATGCTCGAAGAAAGAAACATGCACGAAACTCACGAAGACGAATCTCTAGATATGCATGAGACATTGTCTTTCTCAAGTAGATCATTTGGTGCTATTGTGGACAATGAAGTGGACGAAATGCATGCTATTCAAAGTGATCATGATGAAGGAATATGGGAAAACATACCAACCTAATAGCTATGTGTTTGTGTATTATTCGTTGTTTTATTAGTATATTGCTCTTAAGTTTTTACTTTATTTATATATTTACTTTATTAATTTTGTAAATATATTTCAATTAATTTCTTACTTTATTTTTATATTTACATTATTTGTTGTTTTGTTGTTATATTGTTACTATCTTTTTTACTTTATTTGTCTATTTACTTAATTCATTGTTTTAATAATGAAAGTGTTATTTTTTCAGGATAATAGCAGATTCGGGGTTTGGAAGTGTCAAGAAGGAATGTAGATCTGTCACCTGATTGTCTGGGTTGATAGCGGGACAGATTGCCAAGGAGAGGACACAGGTTGAGGTGGATCCTTGTTCTGGCAAGATGTCAGGCCCAAATGCTGCAAAGTTTAGGAGCTATCTGAGAGTCATAGCTCGACGTCATGTTTCTATATGATGTTGAGGAGGCTGACAAGAACCTCATGTGGCAGGATATTCAAGTATATACTTGCACATCCCTTCAATATTATATAACTTAATTACGTTATTTATTATTTGTTATTATTTTGACAACAAAATTTTAAGATTCCCCACACTGAGGTGATGATGAATATTTTATTTCCCCTTGGCACCAGGTGGAAGGACTTCAAAACTTTCTTGACACAGGAGTATGTATTTGGAAAACAACAAAATGAAACTCTTTGTCTAAAGTACCACCAGATTAGTGACGAGGAATGGATGCAATTTCGTGCTAGTCGATTGGACCCTTCTTAGCAGGTTAGTTATTGATAATTCTTGCATTAACACATAAATACTTAAGTATATTTTAATCTCATTTTCTTATTTGCAAGCCAAAAGACTAGCTGCCCAAGAACGACAGAAGTTGAATGATGCACCTCATTTGTTGTCACGAGGGGGTTATGAATTGAAAAAGAAGAGACTCATGAAGGCTAGGGCAGAGGCATCAGGGGTTGAGTTTGCTGACCTTATGGATCCACCTCCCCACTATGAGATGTGGATAGCAGCTCGAACAAAATCAGATGGGCAAATGACTTCGCAGTCTATAAGGGTCATTGATGATAAAATAGTAAGTAAAATATACATACTAACACTCTTAATTTCAACTCATTCAATTCATAAGTGATGTAGTTTAGGGTATACTTACTTATTGTTAATATGTTGCAGGATGATTTTGTTGAGCAGGCCACCCAGGGCTCATTTGTTCCCCATGGTCGGAATGATATACTCACAACGGCCATAGGAAGGCCAGAGCACCCAAGGCGTGTGCATGGTATTAGCGGTTCTTAGAGTCTCTGAGATTACTTTGGTGCATCACCATCGAGGAGCAATGTCGACTCTTGCAATCAGGAGGCCTTGTAGAGAATGGAGATGCAGTTTCAGGAAAAATTGAATAACATGCGACAAGAGTTTGAAGAGAAGTTTGATATTTTGACTCGTTCTCAACAACAAACTGCAATTGTTAATGATGTTGTTCGAGTGAGCATTAAAGGAAGTTGTGGTACTGCAGATCCCTCAGGGGAACATACACACACTAATGTACCAAACTAGTGTGAGTTATATGTTGAGGATGACCCCCCATGTATAGTGGCTATTGGTCGAGTATTTGAGAGTGGTTCAACCATCCATGGTGTCCCTATACAGCCAGACTGGACATGGGTTGTGGTTGACCATGTTCAAGATGCTGCTGTTCTAGTGCCTTTGCCCATGGTAGTAAGTATCGTAGGAATCGCGATTCGTATCGTACGATACGATACGATTCCGTGCTTCAACGATTCGAATCGCATGGTGTATCGTTTTTGATCCTGAATCGTTTCCGAATCGTTTGTATCGGGTTTAGAATCGGAAAATCGCGATTCTGGAAGGTCTCGCACGATTCTGGGAAGAAACGGGTCGCGTCCGAAACCGGGTCGGGTCATGCGCGACCCGGTTCTGAAAACCCTAAAAAAATGATTTTTTTTTAAATAAAAAAAGACGAAACTGAGACAGAAAATACCGATACTCATTCCTGTACATGACCCACTTAGTGGGTTTCACTTTTAGTGGTCCCTTTGTCTCGTCCAGGTTCGCAGCTTCGTTTGGGTTGCTGTTTGGGTGGCTATATTGCTGATTAGAGTAGCAAACAGTCCCTTGTATATGCATATATTTAGCAACAACAATGATTTTTTTGGAGGCTTTGTTGTTGAACTGTGCAGTCATTTCTTTTGGCTTTGAGACTGTTATTATTTGTATAATTCTATCTTTGTTTGTATTTTGAAGCTTATATATTACTATATATTTATGTATGACTTCATTTTGTCTGTTTCTTTATATTAAAATGTGCTTAGAGTGCTTTTATATGTCTTGTATGCATATATATACACTGTTTTTATTGATCATGAATCTTACGATTCACGATACGATTCGATTCACGATTCAAAAAATAAGCTTTCCGATACATTATGTGTATCTCGATTCAACTACCATGCCTTTGCCTAATATAGAGGTTCAAATAGTGGGACAGACAAGCGGCATATTCTTGGCTTGGCCAAGACGTTCGGTGATGCCGCTTTCAGCACGGGCAAAGGTAATTTTATTATTGCTCTTTTGTATTCTTATAATTCTATTATTTTTTAACTAACTTTTATCATTTGTTTAGGATTTTATCAATCGTGCTAAGGAGGTAATGAGAGAACCTGTTATTGATGATGTTGATATTGCAAGAGCTAAGGATGATCCCATATCTAGGCTTCTAACCAGGGATGGACCCCCACTACCATTTGACACACACATATTTTTTATATAAAAAATAATATATTTTTAAAAATAAAAGTTATATTATAACAAAATAAATATATATATATATATTTAAATCATATGTATAAAATATAAATTTAAAATATTTTTTCATTTATTTGATATTTATCAAACTTTTGATGGAGATTAATTCTTATATATGATAAAGAATACTCCTTAATAACGAATTAATATTTCTAAAAAGTTTAATTTTTGATAAAATAAAATTTGTAGCATATATATTTAACTTTTGTACTTTTATTTATGTATACATTGATTAAAAAAATCAAAATAGTAAAGATTGTAAGATTGTATACTTTGATTAAAAAAATCAAAATGGGAAAGATTTTGGAAGATTTATATTCTATTTAGAATTTTTATTATAAAATATATTTTGAAATAAGTTATCATCTAAAATATTATATTAGATATTAAAAACATGTTTATATTATAAATAAATTAAACTTGATTTTTATACAATTTAACATATTTATTTTTATGTTTTTATTAGTATTAAATTATTATAAAGTATATTTTTAAGATTGTAGTTCTAATCAAACATTTAAAAAATGTCTATGATAGATAAATAAGTTATATTTTGAACATGTATTTTAAAAAAAGTTAAGTTCAAACCTACTAAATTATAATATAACATAGTCTGACCTAACTTATTTTCATTATTAATCATAAGCATAGATATAAAAGTTTGTAAAAAATAATTATAATATATATTTATACTTAAAAAAATTACATGTAAAATTTTTAGTACTATAAATATATAAATAATTATTACCCCCACTATCTAAAATTTCTAGATCTTTCACTGCTTCTAACCATATTACCACGATTGAAGAAGAAACCGATTCAGATACAATGGGACAACAAAGTTTTTGGAGTTGATAGTTCTAATATTCCACTATACATTTCCGTGCCCGACGCATTAGAGATTGTTGGGAGAAACTCCATGTTAAATATTTCTATCATACAGTTGTGGGCCATGTAAGTGATATTTTCATTTATGAGTCTAAAATTACAATAATTACATTTAACTTATAATAATTAATTGTGTTAGGTACATGAACAAATTGACTGCGAAGCAAGCACAAGCACAAGTATATGGATTTATTGAGCCTCAATCCATCCAAAAATCAGGGAACAAGAAGGTCCAGATCCAGCAATATATGCAAACATGGATGAGTGACTCAGAAAAATATATATACATGGCTCTATACATTGAAGGGTTATTTTTTTAATTTTTTTTAATCATGGTAATTTTATAACTAATTTGTTCATTATATAATGTAGGTCTCATTGGTAGTTAATTGTAATCATTCCTAAGGATTACACCGTGGTGTGATTTTGTTCACTACATCGAAAACCTAACCACAAAATGAAAAACCAATTACAAGGGTAACTATAATTTTTCATTATGTTTTAAAACTGTAAGTATATATATTGGCTAACATCTATTTTTATTTCAATTAATTAGAATCGTGTCTGGAACTAATATTTTAAGTGGAAGAGCCAGATCAAAGACATTGCACTTCACGTATCCTAAGGTTCGCAAATTATTTAATAGAGGCAATAATATTCGAATTTATCAACTTTGGAAATAATATTGTTATTTGTTTCTCATTTTAGTGTAATAGGCAAAAAGACTCGTTTGAATGTGGCTATTACATCATGTATTGGATGAGAGCCATAGTTTCTGCAGTATTACTGATTCTTGGGTGGAGGTAATTCATTTCAACATCATGTATTGGATGAGAGCCATAGTCCGACGTAAATTTGTGCATTTTTGTTGTGCATGTGTGACAATCATTTTATGTCGGATCTTGAAAATGTTTGACGTAAAATTACGTCGACTAATTCACCCTAAGTAAATTTACGTCTACTGCATTGACGTTAGACTTTTTTACGATGTAAAAACCTCAAAATAATAGACATAAAATACCTCTTTTCTAATACTTTCTTTTATTTAATTATATATGGTTTACATATTGGACTATAAAACATATTGACTATGGAATTAAAAAAAAAACTATATATCATAAAGAGCAACAAGATGACATATATGACATGCAATGAATCAATGAATACTATGGAACATCTATATAGAGTCGTGGGAAAGATAAATAATATATTGATAGATGGAAGAAGATTGATATATATACCTAGTGGGGAGATTGGCATTGCATGTGTGGTTGCCAATGTACGTTATTTGGTATATATTCGGATTCTGTTGACACTGCTGCACCTGTTTGGTTGCTAGACAAATTTGATGATGCCCGTAACCGTAAGTGCATCTGAAGTAACTCCTACAAATTAATTATCATTGAGTACAAAAGTGAGTTACATGGCTAATCTTGAAACAGAAATTGTCTGGTAATTATATATTTAATTACCTGTTCATTTAGAAAATTGACACATTAATAGAAGAATCATAAAATACCTATCAAGTTTAAAGAAAAGTTTTATCGTATTACTATACCAACTATATTCTTTAGTATCGAATGTTGTATTCCAAAAGGAAAACAAGAAAAAATGTAGAAGCAGATCAGTATATGTTAAAGTGAATGTGTGGCTATAAAGAAAAAAAAATTAGACTCTTTGTATGCATGAAAAAATTAATATATTACTCGTCGAATAATAGATATATAAAAAAAATTAGTTAATGTGTTTGGATGGGTGCAAATAATTGTCACCGCCATAGATAAGGAAAATAGATTACACGATTAGCTATGTGAAAAAGAGAGAGAGAAAAAGAGAGAGAGAGAAAAAGAGAAAGTAAAAGGGAGACCTAGAAAGATATTGGAGGAAATATTGTGAAGAGATGTCATAATATATAATCCTATAAAATTTATTTTTGTATTGTTATCTAATTAGAATTTGACTTCATTTAATTAAATATGTATTTCTATAAACGAAAAAGCTAGTTGAAATATTGAGATTGATGAAGAAGAAAAAGTTGTTAGAAACATTTTCATTCCGGTACAACATCCTGAAGAAGAAATTCAGAAAGAAATCCAAATATTTATGAAATAGCAATATATTTAACAAAGCAAATTCAACTCAAATATTACAAAACAAAAGAATAAATTATAAATTATGTTCAAAAGTTCCTAAAATTTGTATCAAGGAAGGGTGTCAAAACATGTTACCAATTTCAAAAATAGTAAGAAAAGTCTAGAAAATAGGTATTAGAATTTGAGATAATTCTATAAAAATATTAAACTATTAAAACTCTAGAATTACCAACTTACACACTCTATAAATAAGCTCTCAAACTTCCAATTGTGATTATCCTCCTCCAAGCTATCATACAAGCCTTGTACTCCACTAAGTATAATATTTTCCATTCAATTTTAATTTAAAATACACTATCAACTATTACTCTGTTATAAATTCTCTCATTCTTAAAAAACACTTATATGGAACAAAAAAAATTAGCTTATGAAATTTCTTATATTTTTCCTCCATAAATGTATATTATGAAATTTGACCTTAATAGGATAAGACAATTGTTTTTAATATTTTATTTATAAGAGGAAAATTTTCCCCTACAGAAAAGCTTAATTTTAACTTTTTCTAGTACTGGATCATCTTTTATATATGTGTACGTGATAGGGTACTTTGAGCATTCAGGTAAGAAGCAGTCCCCTGTGTTGGTTTTTGCACATTGGCATATCAGCTTGAGTATAATTTCTGGTTTTGGTAAGAGTAGAAAGAGACTAAGGAAAGTGTTCTCCGATAAGTAATTTTGATAAGAATTCAAAAATGAAAAATAATGTATAAACTTGTTTAAATATAAGATAGAAGCATTTTTTTTAGAATTTTTTTTATTGAAAACAAGAATCATAGGAAAATGAATATTCCTACTTCGCTATAGCTAAGCTCTTTGAGAGATCCAAATTGTTCTATGTCCATAACAGCCCATTTTGATTCTATTCCATACCCTCTCTCTTCCCCCTAATTTCCCATATAACTTGGGAGATAGGGAAAGAAACCAAACAAAGAAAAACAGTTATGTGAGCTGCAATGAATCATGTTTACTTATATATATATAAATAGAGTCTCAATTACGTACCGAATAAATTTAGAATTCAGAATTTGCATTTCTCCATACTTCGTCCATGCAGATCTGTCTTCAGTGGTGAATGAGAATATGGTACATTTCAATGTAATGTTCCTGTACAATATGGTCCATAATCTCGATCCAATCGTCCTGTGCAACAACAATTATGGTATGTTTAGATAAGAAGTTTTACAAATTTCAAAAATTTTAAATTCTTAATATTTGAATTATTTTGATTTCAATTTCTATTATTTTAAAAATATTTTATTTTGATTAATGAATTTAAATTTTTTAAATTTTAAATTGTTATGTTGGATATGATAATTTAATTTCATCATAGTAAAATTAATTTTAAAAATATATTTATATATTAATTTTTTTAAATTAAATTTTATAAAAATAAATATTAATTAACTTTTAAATATTTAATAATTTTAAAAATTAGTATTAAATAATGTTTAATAATTTTAAAAAATATTTTAAAATATTCAAAAATTTGAAACATGAAGCGATAAGAGATAAGATAGAATATATAAGTGAAATAAGAAAAAAAATATAAAAAATTTCAAATTCTTACTCTTTTGAGAGAATTTAAAATTTTACTATTTTAAAAAATTTTATAAATACTTAAATTTTAAATTTTTTGTAAATTCTAGAATCTAAATAAGTTATTTCACTTCAAAAAATTTGAAATTCTTCAAAAAAAATAAATTATTTTATTTAAATTCCTCGTCGACACTATTAAGCAATTCATATATATTTAACATCTGGCTAGCTAGATAATAAAAACGCATCTGTGAAAAAAAAATTACATACAGAAAAATTTATATATCCGTTGAATCGATCGGCGAGGAAATAAGGGTTTGTAGAATTAAAGCAGGCACTACATAGATGATAGATTGATGAGAAACAGAACATATAACCTTGTACGGGAGCTATCTCTTTCATCGCTTTGACCCTGTTCGGATCTGATCCAATTTACACTGTCATCTTCAGACATTGAATAACTGGCGGAACCGAGAACGTGAGGTGCAGGAGGAGGAGGTGGTGGTTGGAAAGAAGAGTCGAAAATGATAGAAATAGCTTGTGAGAAAGATGAGAGCACATTCTCCAAGAGTTGCTCTGGTTTGAGTGAGAGAAAGTGAACTCTCGTAACGGGGTTTACTAAAAGAACCTTGAGTTGGATAGCAGCTCTATTGCCGTCCACAAGATGTTGCAATATCACTCGCTCCTTTTCTGAGATCATACTTTCCATTTTCAATTACCCTACCTTCAGAGAGACTAGAGAGAAGAACAGAGAGAAATTGAGGGTTTTTGGTGTCCTTCTCCTAATACCCACTGCGATGATGACAGGTGTTGTGTATGTCCATTGTGAATTTCATAAAAACCTTATTTCACACCACATTCGTTTTTTCTAATACTATTGTAATAATTTAATTAGATCAAATTAATTACCAATAAAAAGATTAATATTCTTGTCAATTATTCATATAAAATATACTACTTTATGTTTTTCATCTCTTTTTTTTTTTATATACATACATATACTATTTGGCATAATTATGTAATAAGTAATTGATACATTTGTAATTTGACGTGAAAAGATAAAAAATAACTAGGATGCAACTTGATTTAAGTAAAAAAATAAAAACAGAAAGATAAGTTGAAATTTGAAATCTTAAAAAAAAAATAGAGATGTTCATAAAGTTGTGTGTAAATAAAAAAGACATTTTTTTAACAAGATTTCAAGTTAAAGTAATGTAATTATTTTAAATACAAATATTAATTAAAGTTGTCAACTTGAACTCAATGAACCCACAAATAAGGTTAAATTGAACTTTAAAAAAGATAACTTAAATATAATCAAGTAATTTTGTCTTTCCTGTTTAGGCCAACATGTTAAATGGGCTCAATTCATTTGTGATGGTTTATTTAACTTAATCTCATGTTGTCTTTTATTAATAAACATTTTAGCATTTTTTCATCATCTATTTAAATGTTGAATATTGTGATACTTGACATGGTAGACTTGGACATGTGAACTTGAAATTTATTAAAAGAATGATGACTCTTAATCTTATTCCTAAATCTTTTAGTGAATTGAAACAAAAATGTGAAGTTTGTATTGAAGCTAAACAACCTCAAAATTCTGTTCAAAAGGAAACTTGCTTGCTTGAACTCATTCATAGTGATATATGTTATAGTAATGGTGTGATTACTCGTGGTGGAAAGAAACATTTTATTACCTTTATTGATAACTTCTCAAAATATTGTTATGTGTATTTGATAATTCATAAAAGCGAGTTATTTAATAAATTAAAGTTTATAAAGTAGAGGTTGAAAATTAATTAGAAAGGAAAATTAAAATTTTTCATTTTGATAGAAGAGGAGAATATTCTTATAATGAAATAGGTAAATTTTTTTAATCACATGGTATTATTCATGAAGTTACTTCATCTTATGCTCCTCAATCTAATGGAATTGTTGAAAGAAAAAATTATACTCTATTAGACATGATAAATGCTATGCTTATAAGTTCTAGTTTGCCTAGCAATTTGTGGGTTTACTGCATGTCATATTTTGAATAGAATTCCTTATAAAAAAAAATATGGATAAAACCCCTTATGAACTTTGAAAAAACAGAAAATCAAATTTGAAATATCTCAAAGTGTGAGGGTGTCTTGTAAAAGTGAATATTCCTACTAATAAGATAAGGAAAATTGGTCTTAAGACTGTTGATTGTGTTTTTCTTGTATATTCTTTGCACAATACTACTTATAGATTTTTAGTTATTAATTTTGGAGTTGTTGAAACTTATAATAACATAATTATGGAATCTAGAGATGTTGTTTTCTTTCAAAATGTTTTTCCTTTGAAGAATAAATTGTCCAAACCTATCTCTGATACTTCTAGTTCTATATTACCTTCTAGTAGTAATGCTAACAAGGACATTGTACCTAGAATAAGTAAAAGAATTAGAAAATTTAAAAATTTTGGTCCTGAATTTTATTCTTTCTTACTTAAAAATGATCCTAAAACTTATAGTGAAACCATGAGATTTGTTGATGCACCTTTTTGGAAAGAAGGCATTTATGATGAAATGGATTCTCTTAAAGTCAATAGAACTTGGATTTGTTTGACTAATCTTCCTCTTGGTTGCAAAAGTATAGGGTGTAAGTGGGTTTTTCGAAAAAAAATTAAGAACAGATGGATCTATGGATAAGTTTAAGGTAAGGTTTGTTGTTATTGGTTATAAACAAGTAGAGGGTGTAGATTTTTTTGGTACATACTCTCCTAATTTTAAAGTTACTACTATTAGAGTTTTAATTACTTTTGCTTGTGTTTTTAATTTAGAAATTTTATGAAATCGTAAACCAATACACCCCCCTAAATTAAACTATGACAGTAATAAGGTTTAGGTATTTAAATATTTATATTTATTGTGTTAAAATTGAAAATATCCCTTAATGAATCCAATGACAATTATTGTAGGGGTGGGTGTCATAGACCACCCTTGGAAGGATTCACCTAGTGAGTGTGGTGGTGGGGCTGCTACTGTGAGATATAGACAATTTCTAAGTGATACTCACGAAACAAAATACATGTACAAGGTCGTAATGCACTTCAGTCATTAGAATTCAAATGAACACTTTTATTATGTGTTATAATCTGAAATCTAGTTAAAAGGATATGGTTCCAGACAATCATGTCTCCATATTTTCTTAAGTGAAAATTTATATGCACTAGGTATAAGGCTCAAACCCGGAAGGTTCCTTATACTAAAAATATAATATATCTTGCTCCATTAAAAATGTCTTAAGTTTTTTTTTCATCTTCCATTATTTTCCATATTTAAATTTTAAATTAGTGGGAAATATTAAAAATTAATATTATAATTTAATATTGAAATATATATATATATATATTGTTTAAATTTTATATTTATTTTAATCAATTTTTTTATTGTGTCCAAGTTCATTGCATTTGACCTAGAAATTTTTTTTTCTCTTTTGGTTTCGGTAACTAAGAGCATCTGCAATGGGAGTTGCTTATAAGCAACCTCCTGTGCCACATCATGCCACATCAGCTCTTTTCTATTTTATGAGTTGCTTAAATTTTAGCAAAATTGCTTGTAGAAGCTTCAATGCTAAAATTTAAGCAACCATAAAGTAAAAAAGAGCTGATGTGACAATTTGGTAGAAGAGGTTGCTTGGAGATGCTCTAATGCGTAAATGTGCTGATTGATTTCAAATGCTATCCATTAGTGATTTAGCAAATATTATGGCAATAACTTATGATTCATAATATTTTATTTTTAACCTAATTAAATTTTAGTTGTTGCACGTTAGCAACATTTTGGTTTGTGCGGTTGCATTCTTTTTATTTGTGTTCCATTTAGAATGACGTGGTGTGTATCTTTATAAATATTAATGCTGGAAGAAAAATAAGCAGATCCATTACGTTCACTTATCTTTAAAAATTATTTATACTACCAAATATATTTAGAGAGATATTTTTTATTTGGGAATCTTTCATTGTACTCAAACGATAATGAGTTGACGTATTTTAAGAGAAGAGTACATTATAAATTTTAATTAGGTTTAAATATGTTTTTAATCTTTTAAATTTATGTTAAATTTGTTTTTAGTCCCTCAAATTTAAAATTATTATTTTTAGTTCTTATTATCTCAAAAAATATTATTTTAGTCCTTATATTCAAATTTTGTTAAGAAATTTATCAACTATTGTTGTATAAAATATACCTATTAGTAAAAATATCACATAAGTCTAATTGATATATTGCATAACCTTATTAATTTGCCACTTTAATTTTATATATGTTATTGGTGATCTGAAGGACTAAAACAAGATTTTTCAAAATTACAAGGACTAAAAACAAACGTTTAATTTGAGGAACTAAAAACAAATTTGTCTTAAATTTAAGGGACTAAAAACATATTTAAATCTTCTAATTATCAATATAGTGAGGATATTTTTTTTTTCTAAGGATAACACTCTGCATACTTTAATTTAGGCTACTCTATCTTTTTTTTTTTTTAATTTTATTTCTTATTTTAATTTACTATTTATGTTTAATTGATTATTACTGATTGTTCTATTTTTAATTTTAAAATATTCATTCTATTGTTGATATTAAATTTCTTAATAAATTTAATTATTTATTTGTACTCTATTAATATATTTTCCAAGATCAAGTCGTTTATAGCTACAAAGCTCTTTGACACATCTATTTGGTGGGAGCTAATTGTCTTGTGGTTGACCCGGATAAAACTATTATGATTCACAAGACTTTTTCTCCAAATATTTAACACATTTTTAGGACTTGAATTAGACTCAAAATTATTGGATAAACTAAGACAATATATGTTTATGGTTCATGTGCACAATGTTACTTTAAATTTAAGTAAAAAATAATATGTTGATGCTTAAAAAAATTAGACTTAATTGCATTTTTTCTACTCATGCATGTTTCATAATTTTATGATTTTTGTCACTTAATTTTTTAAATTAGATATTTTATCACTCAATTTTAAAAATTTTGTACATTTTATCACCTATTAATTGACTTAGTTGATCATTAATGTAACATATCAATTGCTAATGTGTCACACTAACTACTAATGTAACATGTCAATAGTTAACATGGCACTACAACAATAAGTGTATTATGTTAGATATCAATTAATGACTTCATGTGATTAATCAATTGAATGACAACATATGCAAACTTTTAAAAATAAAGAAACAAAATACACAATTTTAAAAGTTAAATACCAAAATTTGTGAAATTATATAGGTATAAAAATAAAATTAAGTCAATTTAGTTCCACTATTTTAAAAGGTTTTATTTGGTCCTTTAATTTTCAAAAAATGTCAATGTTGTTTTCCTATCCATATTGACATTAATTGATTTTTTTTAAATTAGAGGAATAAATTGAAAATTTTAATTAGTCAAACTAAATTGAATATCTTAAAAAATAGTAGGATCAAATTGAATAAAAATTTATCTATTTTTTTCTAAATAAATTTAAATTTTTTTTACTTATCTTAACAAAATCAACAATAAATTAAATACTTGAAATTAAAAGAAATGATCACAAAATAAACGAATTATTTAATAAAATAAATTATTAAATAAGTAAAAAAGATTCAAATTTATCTAGACACACAAATGTTAAATAATTTTTTTTATTTTAATTTCTTTATTTATGAAATGTTCAATTTTGCCTAACTATTTTTAATTGATTCAATTTTAATCACTTCTATCTAATTTTATTAATGTCATTAATATCAATTTGTATCAAAAGATAATATTGGACATTTAAAAAAATAGGGAATCTAATTAAACTATTTTAAATAATAGAATCAAATTTAATTTAAAAAAGAAAAATTTAGTCTATTAAAAATAGTGAAAGCGTCCCGTGTGCCTTAACCAATGTCATGGGTGTTTCCTTTGCAAGGCTACAGTTTTTAACTTTTTTTCTTTGCTGCGTTTGTTTTCTTTACTCTTGAAAGTTGAAAATAGAAAACCTAAACAATTTCCTGCCAAATCCTGCGTAGATCCCATTGGTAAACGTTAATATATTCTAATTTTTTATTTTAAATTTGGCTTTCTTTTTCTTTTCTTCAAGTACTTTTTCAACTTAATAATGTAAACTCGTAGAAAAAGTTCTCCCACTTGCTTCCATAACTAAACAATAAAAAAGCATACGTGATTTGTCCATATTCATTGTGTCTGAAAATATATTGTTTTTCTTTTTTACTGTAAAAAAGAAAAACGTGTTTTTTTAACACAAAGAAATAAAGAAGTGATTACACAATTATTGATGGAAAAGCTATGTCGGCAAAAGAAACAAAAATTCCCCTTCACACTGTACGTTTTTATAATTAAATTGTAATTTTTTTTATTGATTTCGTCGATGTTGTCATTAGTCTTTTATTATTTGTAAAACTTTAAGATTTAATTTTATTTTTTTATGAATTTTAGTTATTCTGATTTGAGGTCAAATTAACCTGTTAAGAAAAAATATATAAAATAAATTATAAAAGTTCATTCTTTAAAGAATTTGGAGGGAAAAAAAATAATATTTCCTTCTTTTTCTTCTTTTGAGTAGTCAGAGAGTAACCTTCTCTAAATAAAGTTGAGTAGCTAAGTAAGTTATAACTTGAATTATTGATAAATCAATTGGTTGATGTTGTATGATGTTTGATCTCATTAAACTGTAGCTGTGGTGATGATTATGAGGTACAAGTCTTTATTTCACATGTTGAGAACAGGATCATCATGGAAACACTAGTAATGAATAGTAGCATCTTTGTAGAGTCTGTAATATGAACACAAGGACTGAAACTTGCAGATATTCAAAACTTTTCAAAGATATTATTGTTGAGAAATTTTACCGCACCCTCGTATTTAGAAGGGTTTTGGTACTTTTTATACGTGAACTAATAATTTATATACATTTCATTTAAGTGTTCTATATCAAGTTAAATTTAAAGTTATAAAATTTTGCTATTAACTCTTCTTTTTTTAAGGTGAAGTCTGAGGGATGCATCATGCACCATGAATCTTTATCATTAGATGCATCTAATTTAATAGTTTATTATACACACCAAATTTTTGAATTTTTTATTAAAATAATTTTTAAAAAAAATAATTTACCCAAAAAAAATCTACTTACGCAACTTTTACTCTTCGTTTTCACGTTCAGAACGGTCTGTTCTGAAATCAGAACGGGCCGTTCCAGATGAAGAAACAACACATGACTTCACGTTCAGAACAGCCTGTTCTGAAATCAGAACGGCTGTTTTGATTTCAGAACGGGCCGTTCCAGATGAAAAAACAACACATGACGAATGGACAAGAACGTCCAGTTCCAGATCCAGAACGCCCCGTTCCAGATTCAGAAATAACACATTACTAGTTAAACCAGAACGGACCGTTCTAAAACCGAAACAGGCTGTTCTAACTACATATTTGTTATAAAAACTTTTTTCAAACAAAATAATATTTTTTCATTCTACTAAATTACATTTAAAATTTAAGTATAGTTTTTCAATTGATAATGTTTTTCTATTAGAATTAGAGGTTTACATTAATTATATGTATAAATTTCTAATTCTAATTAGAAAATAACACCAAACAAAATTTTCAACTATAAATATAATTTTTTCTCATTTAAATTATTGCAAAAATTTTGTTAGTTTTAGTCTTACATCTCGACATTTTCCTCAATGACATTAAGCATCTTATGAATGAAGCCCAAAACTAGGCCTAATAAACTTAAAACCCAAAAAGTCTTATACTAAGGTCCATAATACAAGATCAAACAATATAAACTCCTATACTACCAAATATATGAGAAAGGTGGTCATCCATGTAAAGTCCAAGTAAAGAGAACCCTAGGCTCACCAAACTCATTGGGCTCACTAAACTCTGAAGCAATCAAAAGCCCAAAGGCTCATGAAGCCCAAAATTAGGCCTAATAAGCTTAAAACCCAAAAAGTCTTATACTAAGGCCCATAATACAAGACCAAACAATATAAGCTCATATACTACCAAATATATGAGAATGGTGGTCATCCATGTAAAGCCCAAGTAAAGAGAACCTTAGGCCCACCAAACCCATTGGGCTCACTAGCTCTGAAGCAATCAAAAGCTTAAAGGCCCATGAAGGCCAAAATTAGGCCCAATAAGCTTAAAACCCAAAAAGTCTTATACTAAGACCCATAATACAAGACCAAACAATATAAGCTCATATACTACCAAATATATGAGAATGGAGATCATCAATGTAAAGTCAAAGTAAAGAAAACTCTAGGCCCACCAAATCCATTAGGCTCACTAAGCTCTGAAGCAATTAAAAGCCCAAAGGCCTATGAAGCCCAAAATTAGGCCCAATAAGCTTAAAACCCAAAAAGTCTTATATTAAGGCCAATAATACAAGACCAAACAATATAAACTCCTATACTACCAAATATATGAGAAAGGTGGTCATCCATATAAATCTCAAGTAAAGAGAACACTAGGCCCACCAAACCCATTGGACTCACTAAGCTCTGAAGCAATCAAAAGCCCAAAGGCCCATGAAGCCCAAAATTAGGCCCAATAAGCTTAAAACTAAAAAAGTTTTATACTAAGGCCCATAATACAAGACCAAACAATATAAACTCTTATACTCCCAAATACATGAGAAAGGTGGTCATCAATGTAAAGTCAAAGTAAAGAGAACTCTAGGCCCACCAAACCCATTAGGCTCACTAAGCTCTGAAACAATCAAATGCCCAAAGGCCTATGAAGCCCAAAATTAGGCCCAATAAGCTTAAAACCCAAAAAAGTATTATATTAAGGCCCATAATACAAGACCAAACAATATAAACTCCTATACTACCAAATATATGAGAAAGGTGGTCATCCATGTAAAGCCCGAGTAAAGAGAACCCTAGGCTCATAATACAAGACCAAACAATATAAACTCCTATACTACCAAATATATGAGAAAGGTGGTCATCAATGTAAAACCCAAGTAAAGAGAACTCTAGGCCCACCAAACCCATTGGGCTCACTAAGCTCTAAAGCAATCAAAAGCCTAAAGGCCCATAAAGCCCAAAATTAGGCCCAATAAGCTTAAAACCCAAAAAGTTTATACTAAGGCCCATAATACAAGACCAAACAATATAAACTCATATACTATCAAATATATGAGAAAGGTGGTCATCCATGTAAAGCCAAAGTAAAGAGAACTCTAGGCCTACCAAACCCATTGGGCTCACCAAGCTCTGAAGCAATCAAAAGCTCAAAGGCCCATGAAGCCCAAAATTAGGCCCAATAAGATTAAAACCCAAAAAGTCTTATACTAAGGCCCATAATACAAGACCAAACAATATAAACTCCTATATTACCAAATATATGAGAAAGCTGATCATCCATGTAAAGCTCAAGTAAAGAGAACCCTAGGCCCATAATACAAGACCAAACAATATAAACTCCTATACTACCAAATACATGAGAAAGGTGGTCATCAATGTAAAGTCCAAGTAAAGAAAACTCTAGGCCCACCAAACCCATTGGGCTCACTAAGCTTTAAACCAATCAAAAGCCCAAAGGCCCATGAAGCCCAAAATTAGGCTCAATAAGCTTAAAACCCAAAAAGTCTTATACTAAGGCTCATAATACAAGACCAAACAATATAAACTCCTATACTATCAAATATATGAGAAAGGTGGTCATCCATGTAAAGCCCAAGTAAAAAGAACCTTATGCCCATAATACAAGACCAAATAATATAAACTCTTATACTACCAAATATATGAGAAAGGTAGTCAAGATGTATCTACTTCTCAAGATGTATCTACTTGTCAATGCTTCATCAATTAAGAAATACATAGTTAAATGTGTTTAGGGTTTAGGATTTATGTTGATTTGTGATAATAGTCGTAACATAGATAGAAAATAGATGGAATTGACCATTTACCATTCCATGTATTCTTATGTGTGAAACAATTGGCCTTGCATTGGATGACCCATCTATGTGTGCTTACGTCTATTGTCCCATATGTTGACCTATTTGGCCAGAACGACCCGTTCCAAAATCAGAACGGCCCGTTCTGGTTTAACTGGTCATGTGTTTTTTTTGAATCTGGAACGGTCTGTTCCAGTTTCAAAAATAACACATGTATAGTTGAACTAGAACGGGTCGTTCTGATTTCGGAACGGGCCATTCTAATCCATTCGTCATGTGTTATTTTTTCCTCTGGAACAGCCCGTTTTGATCCATTCTTCATGTGTTATTGTTTCATCTGGAACAGGTCATTCTTATTTTAGTACGGCCCGTTTCGAACCTGAAAAACAGTTGCACCAGTGCATTGGGACATGTGCTTTTTGGATAATTTTAAAAAAAATATTTTAATAAAAAATTTAGAAACTTTAATCTTGTGTGATAGGGTGTATGATACACTACTTGTATAAGTGGTCCATCCAAGAATTTACCTAACATTTAGAACTATTTTAGAATTTCTAAAAAATTACTATTCATATAAGTGACTTGGCTTACTTAACCAGTATAGTTATGCCACTTAGAAAAGGTTCCAAAACCCCCCAAAATGTAAGGGTGCCGAAGAGTCTCTCATTATTATTTTGGAAACTTTATTCTTGATTACTTCCCTCTCATACGAGCTAAGATCGAAACCCTATTTTTGATTTCAAAAGCATGGCTTTCCCAAAGGATTCAAAATTTCTCCTCTAGCTCCACCACTATCTACAGGATGAAATGTCAACAAAATGTTATTTTCTTATTGATACATTATAGTTAAATAAACTACATTCCCAATATTAAGATACATAATTCTATATGTCTCCTCTCATTCATAATTTCAGTTCTCATGAGTATTGAAATCAAAAACCAAAATACATTAACTTACAGTAATTAACGAAAACTATATACATGATAAATTCACGAGGGACCGGAATAATCGTGTGAATTTGACAATGTTGTATCAGTGTTTCTGTCAGAACTTAAAGTTAATAAGGACCATGAGCTTTCATAATCAATTATCTTCTGTTTTCCTCGAAATTGACTATATAAGCTATCATTATCCCGATTCTGCATTTCTTGATATGATCCTTCATGCAATCTTTCATCATTCCTGCGATAATGTGTTATAGATTAAATATAAAAACGAAAATTGGCTTCTAACCGAGAGCTTTTAAAAAAATGTGATTATTTCTCTAAATCTAATAATTATAATGGTAAGGATTGTAAATGAATTTCTTCATCATGTTACTGTTTGAATTCGCGATCATTACCAAAAAAAAATAAGTCAATTCAAGCTAATAATGCAACAACAACTCCGGAATATAGCAAATGCATGTCATTTATTATATAGAACATATCGTACTATACCATCTAGAATTAATATATAGAATGCATTTGTGAAAAATTACAAGGAATTCTTTCGGATCTGAACCTAAAATCAACATAAAGGAATATTATCTGCATTAATTCTAAACATATCTGAAGATAAACAAGTCCAACATATATAACCTCAAAATTTCAACTTCTCTTGATAACATAAATAGTATACCATGTTTTAGTTCATTAAAATATCTAAAAATTTTCTAGTATGTTTAGATGGAAGATTTTAAGAGAGTAATTCATATAGGATTTTAAAAGACATTTTTTTATTAATATGAAAAAATTAGAATAACAAAATTAAGGATTCAACTTAAGCTCTCATGCATTGAACTCACTCCACTTAAAATTTAATTTAAGAATTAACTTAAAAATTCTTAAATAATTTAAGGACTAGCCCAACAATTTAACCCATTGAAAATAAAATAAAAGTTGCAACACTTTTGATAAATACAAGAATAAAAAATATATTATTTTTTATAGAAATTAAAATGAATTTCGATGTATTTTAAATTTTACCCAATATAAAATTCCGTGTTGTAAAGCAATGAGACAAAACTATGTTCAGACATATGTGCCAGCTAAACTATATTATCAGTTTTCTTCTTATTTTTAATATTTATTTTATTCCTTTATCTTTCTAAAGATTTATTTTAGTCCTTTATTTTTCAAATTTTGAATTAATTTTATCCTTTTAAAATAATGATCACTTTTTTTTTATTATTTTGGAACACAATTTTAAATGTTTTTTCAATGATTCAAGATGTGAATCTTATCTCATTAAATTTATTTACATAAATACTGTGTTTGGTAAAGGAGTAAAAAATAGAAGAAAGAGAAAAGAAAACAAATAAAAGATAAGTGAAGAGAAGTAAATAAGAAATTAAAGTAATTTGGTATCAAAGAAATAAAAGAGAGACAGAGGGAAATTAGATTGTTTAAATTATATTTTTCAAATTAAAAGATATAATAATTAAATATTATAAATACATTTATCATTTTACTCCTAAATACTACACATGCTCAAACTTTCTTTTATTTAATTATGGTTCACATATTCGACTATAAAACATATGGACTATGAAATTAGAAAAAAAAAACTATATATCATAAAGAGCAACAAGATGACATGCAAAGAATCAATAGAAGAATATTATGGAATAGATATATAGATTAGTGGGAAAGATAAAGAATATGAGTTAATCACTTATACATTGTTAGTGTAAAGTTTTTTTTATACTGATAATTAATTATATCTTTTAATTGACATGATATAATTAAAAGATATAATTAGTTGTCAGTATAAATTTTTTTTATACTGACAGTGTATAAGTGATTAACTCAAAGAATATATTGATAGATGGAAGAAGATTGATATATAACCTATTGAGGAGAAACGCAATGCATGTGTGCAAGCCAATGTATGTTATTTGGTACATATCAGGATTTTCTTCACACCGCTGCACCTGTTTGGTTGCATTACAACCTTCAACAAACTTGTAAGCGCATCTGAAGTAACTCCTACAAATTAATTATCATTGAGTACAAAGTGAGTTACATGGCTAATCTTGAAACAGAAATTGGTCTGGTAATTATATATATAATTACCTGTTCATTTAGAAAATTGACACATTAATAGAAGAATCATAAAATACCTATCAAGTTTAAAGAAAAGTTTTATCGTATTACTATATACTTTAGTATTGAATGTTGTATTCCAAAGGAAAACAAGAAAAAATGTAGAAGTAGATCAGTATATGTTAAAGTTAATGTGTTAAAGAATTTAGAATCTTTGTATACAAGAAAAAATCGATATATTACTTGTCAAATAATAGATATAAAAAAAATATTAGTTAATGTGTTTGGATGCGTGCAAATAATTGTCACTGCCATAGGTAATGAAAATAGATTGCACGATTAGCTATGTGAAAAAGAAAAAAGAAAAAAGAAAAGAAAGGGAGATCCAGAAAGATATCGGAGGAAATATTATGAAGAGATGTCATAATATATAATACGATAAAACTTGCTGTTGTATTGTTATGTAGTTAGAATTTGACTTCATTTAATTAATATGTATATCTATTTAATGGAAATTTTATTATTGTACAATTACGTATCTTATTAAAAAAATTAATTTTAATTAAAAAATAATACTAAAGTTTTATTTAAAATAATATTTGTTAATAACAAGTTATTGATTGAAGTAAAACAAAGTTTGATCTCTTTAAACAAAACATCAAATCATATAAAGAAAATAAAATATGATTCGAGTAAGTGACTAATTAACTAAAAAATAAAAATAATTAGTTAAATTTTTGATAAAATAATTATTAATAAAATTGATGAATATTTTATACTATTTAATAACATAATTATCAATAAAAATAATAAATAACATTTTTAAGAATTTAATTTTTAACTATGATCTATATAGTCAAGTATACTCCCTAAGAACATCTGCAATGGGAGTTGCTTATAAACAACTCCCTGTGTCACATTACTGCCAAATCAGCACTAGTCCACTTTATGGGCTACTTAAATTTTAGCAGAGTTGCTTCTGCAAGAGATCAAAGCATGATGCAAATTTCAGGAATTGTAAAAAAAGTCTAGAAATAGGTAGAAAGATTCTATATAATTCTAGTTAAATATTAAACTATTAAAACTCTAGAATTTCTGTCGCTAGCTAGAATCATCATGGGACAATAGACGACTAACATACACACTATAAATAAACTTCCCAAAACTTCCAATTGTGAGGGTCCTCCTCCGAAGCTAGCATACAAGCCTCGTACTGCTCTCTGTATAATATTCTCCATTCAACTATAATTTGAAATACACTATCCACTATTACTCGTCTAAACTTTTTTAACAGTACCAAAGTTACGTTCATTTATCTACTGAGTATAGATATATTTTTAATTACTTCAAACATTATATTCCACATTACTTCTAAAATATTTTTTCTATTTATGATCATTAGCAATCAACCAATATCTATCTTAATATCTCTATCTTATGAGAAAATTATGACTTTTGTAATATCAAAATAAGATTTTTTTTCTCTCAAAATTTATGAGATATTGTGAAGATGGCTTTATTATTTATGAAGATATTTTAACTTTTACTGCAGCTAAAAAAAAAGAAGTGAAGAAAAACAAGCAGAAGGATTCTAGGGAATTATTTGCAATTCAATAAGTAGTTAATGACAAAATAATTTCAAGAATAATAGGTGTCACATGTGAGAAAAACTTAAAACACACTACAAGAGAAGTTTGAAGGAAGTAACCAGACAAATAATGTTTAACTTCAATCTCTAGGATGCGAGTTTAAATTAATAAAAATGCAAGAGTTTGAGACCATAAAAGACTATTATTTATTATTTAAATAGTTAGTCAAATGAGAGCAATGAAAAAAATATTCTTGAAAAAAAAATTGTTGTGAAAATTCAAATTTTTATTATCCATAAATATGATACAATTGCAACAATGATTGAACAAACTAAAATTTGTCCAACTTATTAATGATACAAATAATGGACTCTCTTGAAATTTATGAACAAATATTGAAAAAGCATGAAAAAGAGTCTACCAAAAATACCTTTCAATCAAAGCTCAAATTATGGTCATGAAATAAAAAATATGAAGAAAATAAAAACAGTGAGGAAATCTTTAAAAATAAAGAAAATTTAAAAGCTTTATAAACACTTTTACAGTGAAGTATTGAAGCTGGTGTGCCACCTATTAAGCAATAAAATAACTGGTACTAGTAGGTTTTTAACCGAAAAAATTAAAATTAAAAAATTAAAATCATGACTAAATAAAATGAACAGCATTGAGATGATTTCTAGTTATCACATGTGTGATAACGAGACTCATTTTCATCTCCAACCTTCGTCTCCTCCATTTCAAAAACTTCTTCTCCAACCTTTGTTCCTTTTTCTCCCAACAAAGGCGCCACTCACACTACATTGATTTTTGGTCGTCACAAGCAGCAATAACAACACCATTTTCCATATTCAACCACTGTTTTCTCTATTTTAAAATCTTCTCCAACTTTCGTCTCTCTTTCTCCCCTGACTTGGAAATAATGGGGGTGTCACCCACCTCGTACCTCTATCTCCCTCGACCTTGCAACAGTGATGTCACCACTCACACGACGACCACCATATTGAATCATTAACAATTGAGTAACACAAATTGAATCAATCCACAATTAAACAAAAACATTTGAAATCCAAAATAGATCTCACTCGATGATTATCAATGACAGAACAAAGTTTAATTGTCATTATTTTGTCTTAACAGTTTAACAAATGAATCATGTAAATAATCAGGCAAAAACGAGATACAATACGAAGAAGACCAACGCTTGACGGTGGAGAGACCAAAGGAAAAAAAAAAAAAAAAAAGATGCGATTAAGGGGGATCGGGTGACACCGATGTCAACAAGTTGATGCTAAAACTATGGTGTGTTTCTCCTCCAATTTGATTTGCTTGTTGCTATGCATTTCTCGATCTAGTTTGGCCATGACGACATGATACCTTGGATTGGGAGAATGAGGAGTAGGCTTGGAATGGGAAAGATCAGAGAACCTTCTTAGTAGGTTTCCAGTAAAAAATCTCAACCTCAATTTTTTTATTAATAAATCCAACGGTGATTAGAGATGCTTAATGGATGTACCACTTATTTTGGTACTTCATGTTAGATTTTTTGGAAGTTTCTTTAAGTTCAATCAAAGCAAATATCCTCCATGTGACATCTATAAGGAGATAAATCACTTGGAAAGAAATTGTTGGCATCATGAAAAGCCTCAATGTCAATACTAGAAGAAATTTGGACATGTTGAAAAGAATTATCACAACAAAAATAGACAACAAGAAAATTTTGTTGAAGAGCAAGACAATGAGATACATTTTTTTTTCTATGCCAACCCATATTCTAGTAATGAAACAAGTGGCAATTGGTACTTTGATAACAATTGCAGTAACCACAGTGCTAATGATTACAGTATTTTCAAAGAAATTGATGACTTTGTGAAAGTTTAAGTACAATCGAAAAATGGCACCATGGTAGAGTCAAAAGGCAAAGGCATCGTTATTGTAGAGACTAAGAAAGGTATGAGACTCATTAATGATGTTCTACTTGTTTCTCATCTTAAAGAAAATCTCTTGAGCATTGGTCAAATGATGGAGATATGCTATGCTTTTCACTTTAAAGGTGACATGTGCATTATCTATGATAACAAAAGACGAGAAATAACCCAAGGTAAAATGGAGAAAGAAAATAGAGGTTTTCCAATAAATTTCAAATATGCTACAAACGTTTCCATCAAAGCGCAAGTGCAAGTTGATGGTTCATGGCAATGGCATCGTAGATTTGGCCACTTCAACACTCATGCCTTGAAGTTACTATATCAAAAGAATATGATGAGAGGTTTTTCAACTCTAAAAGAAAATAATGAAGCCTATGAAAAATGTCTTCTTGAGAAAGAACATAGACTATAGCTTTCCATTGGAAAAGCACAGAGAGCAAAAGACTTAATGGAATGGATCCACATTGATATTTGCAAACCGATGAAGATAATATCACTTCATAACATGGGTTTACTTTATTAAAGAAAAAATAGAAGTCTTCAAAATATTCAAGTTTAAAGCCTTTGTGGAGAAACAAAGTGAAAAAATTATAAAAGTATTTAGAAGTGATTGAGGCAAAGAGTACAATCCACACGAGTTCAACAAGTTCTATGAAGATTAAGACATTGGGTTGAAGTAGTTTACACCATAGTTTACATAACAAATGTCCAACCAAGACAATTCAAGACAAGACTTCAATTGAAGCTTAGAGTGGGAGAAAGTCATCGGCTAAACATTTATGAGTATTTGGATCTATCTGCTATTATGTTCTATTGAAAAGAGACACAAACTAGAAGACAAGACTACTTATTGTATCGCACGCAATCAAAAGGCTACTAAGTCCACTACCTATAAATGAAGAAGCTCAACATTAGTCGAGATATTGAGGTTGATAAAAATTCTCTTTGAAAATGGGAAGAAGAAAAAGTTGTTAGAAACATTTTCGTTCCAATACAACAACCTCAAGAAGAAATTCAAGAAATAGAAAGAGATCTAACCATCTATGAAACTTGCAATACATCTAACAAAGCAAATTCAACTCAAATATTATAAGACAAAAGAACAAATTACAAACTATATATGTTCAAAAGTTTCTGAAATTTGTATCAAGGAAGGATGTCAAAACATATTACAAATTTCAAAAATCGTAAGAAAAGTCTAGAAATAAGTATTAGGATTTGAGATAATTGTATAAAAAAATATTAAACTATTAAAACTCTAGAATTACCAACTTACACACACTATAAATAAGCTCTCAAACTTCCAATTGTAAGTATCCTCCTCCAAGCTATCATACAAGCCTTGTACTCCACTAAGTATAATATTTTCCATTCAATTTTAATTTAAAATACACTATCAACTATTACTCTGTTATAAATTCTCTCATTCTTAAGAAACACTTATATGGAAGAAAAAAAATTAGCTTATGAAATTTCTTATATTTTTCTTCCATAAATGTATATTATGAAATTTGACCTTAATAGGATAAGACAATTGTTTTTAATATTTTATTTATAAGAGGAAAATTTTCCCCTACAGAAAAGCTTAATTTTAACTTTTTCTAGTACTGTATCATCTTTTGTATATGTGTACGTGATAGGGTACTTTGAGCATTCAAGTAGGAAGCAGTCCCCTAAGTTGGTTTTTACTAGCCCCGGCCCTCACATTGGCACATCAGCTTGAGTATAATTTCTGGTTTTGGTATGAGTCAGAAAGAGACTACGGAAAATGTTCTCCGATAAGTAATTTTGATAAGAATTCAAAAAATGAAAAATAATTTCTAAACTTGTTTAAATATAAGATAGAAGCATTGTTTTAGAATTTTTTTTTATTAAAAACAAGAATCATAGGAAAATGAATATTCCTACTTTCCCTATAGCTAAGCTCCTGGAGAGATCCAAATTGTTCTATGTCCATAACAGCCCATTTTGATTCTACTCAATATCCTCTCTCTTCCCCCTAATTTCCCATATAACTTGGGCAGTTGAGGTTCGAATTGTTCATTTGGAGCCAAATCTAGCTCCAAGGTCCTATCACATATTTCTTGGGAGATAGGGAAAGAAACCAAACAAAGAAAAACAGTTATGTGAGGTGCAATGAATTATGTATAAATAATCATGTTTACTTATATATATATAAATAGAGTCTCAATTACGTACCGAAGAAATTTAGAATTCAGAATTTGCTTTTCTCCATACTTCCTCCATACATAACCGTCGTCAGTGGTCTGTAAGACTGCGGTCCATGTCTGCGCACCCTTCCCCTTCCTGTGGAACAAAAATTCAGGAATTTATATATACATAACATCCGGCTAGCTAGACAATAAAAACGCATATGTGAAAAAAAAAATTACATACAGAAATATTTATATATCCGTTGAATCGATCGGCGGGGAAATAAGGGTTTGTAGAATTAAAGCAGGCACTACATAGATGATAGATTGATGAGAAAGAGAACACATAACCTTATACTGTGACTATCTCTTTCATCGCTTTGACCCTGTTGGGATCTGTTCCAATTTACACTGTCATCTCCAGAAGTTGAATAACTGGCGGAACCGAGAACGTGAGGTGCAGGAGCAGGAGCAGGAGCAGGAGCAGGAACAGGAGGAGGTGGTTGGAAAGAAGAGGCTTTAATGATAGAAATAGTTTGTGAAAAAGATGAGAGCACATTCTCCAAGAGTTGCTCTGGTGAGAGAAAGTCTTCACTCCCAATGGGGTTTTCTAAAAGACCCTTGAGTTGGGTAGCAGCTTCCTGGCCCTTCACAAGCTCTTCCATTATCACTCTCTCCTTTACTATGATCATACTTTCACTTTCTAAGAACATATTTTTCACTTTCTATCACCCTACCTCCAGGGGAGCCGCTAAGGGCCAGCGTAGAGACCAGAGAGGAGAACAAAGAGAAATTGAGGGTTTTGCTCTCCTTCTCCTAATAGCCACTGCGACCATGACAGGTGTTTAATTAGATCAAATTAGTTACAAGTAAAAAATTAATATTCTCATCGATTATTCATATAAAGCGTACTATTTTATGTTTTTCATTTGTCTTATGAAATTTCGGTTAATAATTCTACTCATTTCTTTTTTCTCTTTTTTTTTTTATACACATATATACTATCTCGCATAATTGTGTAGTCAGTAAATGATATATTTGTAATTTGATGCGAAAAGATAGAAAATAATTAGGATGCAACTTGATTTGAGTGAAAAAAAAAAAAGAGTTAAAATTTGAAGTTTTATTGAAAAAGTTGTTTATGGAAAGTTGTATATAAATAAGGAAGACATTTTTTCAAACAAAATTTCAAGTTAGAGTAATGTAATTATTTTAAATACAAATATTAATTAAAGTTGTAAATTTGGACTCGATTGACCCATAAATAAAGTCACACTGAATCTTTACAAAAATGACTTAAATAAAATAAAGTCATTTTGATATATCCTATTAAGTTCCACATGTCAAATGGACTTAAGTCATTTGTGGTGGTTTATTTAAACTTAATTTTATGTCATTTTTCATTAATAAACATTATAGCATTTCTTTATTATTTGTTTCAAATGTTGAATGTTCTATACTTGGCATGATAGACTTGGAAATGTTAGCTTCAAATCTACTAAAAGAATACTCTTGATTTTATTCCTAAATTTTTTTAGTGAATTGAAATAAAAATGTGAAGTTTGTGTTCAAGCTAAACAACCTCGAAAATCTTTTCAAAATTTTGTTCAAAAGGAAACTTGTTTGCTTAAACTCATTCATAGTAATATATGTTATAGCAATGGTGTGATTACTCATGGTGGAAAGAAACATTTTATTACCTTTATTAATGACTTCTCAAAATATTGTTGTGTATTTGATAATTCATAAAAGTGAGTTATTTGATAAATTCAAAGTTTATAAAGTAGAGGTTGGAAATCAATTAGAAAGGAAAATTCAAAATTTTCATTATGATAAAGGGAGAATATATTCTTCTAATGAAATGGGTGAATTTTTTTAATCATATGATATTATTCATGAAATTATTCCACCCTATGTTCCTCAATCTAATGAAATTGTTGAAAGAAAAAATCGTACTTTGTTAGACATGATAAATGTTATGCTTATAAGTATTAGTCTACCTAATATATAATTTGTGAGTTTACTAAATGTCATATTTTGAATAGAATGTTAAGTGAGACAAAACAATTTCTAGTAAAGTTTTGAATGAAACAAATATAATACATATTGTTATTTCTAACATGTATGTTAGTGTTTCAGAAAAACATAAGTACAGGCAAACAGAGCATGTGTCATTTCTTATACTAGAACCAAGATAAAAGAAGAAAAGTTTCAAGCATCAGACGGAAAGGTCAAACGAAGCCAAGTCTAGCACAAGAAAAAAAATGATCAAGCTCCAGACGAAGCACATTCAAGAACGAGAAAAAGTTCATACAGACCACAAACGAAAATTCTTCAAGTACCAGACGAAGATTAGTCAAGACAAAGCACAACAAAAGGATCAGACAAAGCAAAGTCAAATGCAAGATGAAATACGACATGAGCACCAGAAGATGTTGGATCAAATATCAGATGTAGGTGTGTCAAGCACAACATAAAGCGTAACATAAGGATTCAGACCAAGGCTGGTCAAGAATCAGACAAAAGTCAACTACATATCATACGAAGGACAACACAGACTAAAAAGCATTATAGACAAAAATGAAGTTTGTCCATCTATAATATTGACCAAACCAAAGGAAGTCAAAGCATTAATGACAAATGCTCAGACGAAGATCAAGTCTTGAGATACACATGGACTACCAGACGCAGACGAAGACTATCATGCAAGCATATGAAGAATCAAGTCTCAAGGGACAATTCAGGCATCGTCTACAATCATACAAGAGCTCTCAATATGATCGCGTGCTAAAAGGAACAAAAGAAGAAGAAGAAATGCAAGCCTAAAAATCAAAGCATGTGTATGTCAGAAAAAGTACATTACCTTAAAGGTAAAGACAACGCCTCTGCAGCTACGATGACCGAAAAAAGGACAAGAAATACCTAGGTCACAGTTAAAGTCAAACACTGTAGCTAACAAAAACGTAGAAGACTTCACGCAATATTTATAAATAGGAAGTAATATTTAATGCAAAATCAAGTGCATTAAATGAGAAATTGAACTAGTCATGAACGACTACCTTCTGCTTCAAGGACACTTGCAACGGACAGATCTTATAGAGGCCATAAATATGTCATGACTCCAAACTTGGAAAGGCTGGCAAAGAGTGATTCCAAGCCCAAGAAGCAACGAAACCATAGACAGAGCATACATAGTCAAATGTACATTATTGTATTTATCTCTATAGATTAAGGAATTCTAAGTGTAACTTAGGAACATAAACCTTAGTGAGTATAGTAAATTTTTGTATCCTTTCTGTGAGAGTAAACCACACACTTAAAACAAATTATCTATCATTTGTAAATCTTGAAGAGGCTAGGGAAAGAATACTTGTATAAGCCTGGAGAGGCTTGTCAAAGAATCCTCACTAAGACCCTGAAGAGGCTGAACAAAGAATACTAGCGCTAATGAGTGAAGTTAGCGGGCCAAGAGTGGTCGATAATCCTCACTAAGAGCCTGAAGAGGTTGAACAACGAATACTAGCGCTAATGAGTGAAGTTAGCGGGCCAGGAGTGGTCAATAATCCTCATTGAGAGCCTAAAGAGGCTGAACAAAGAATACTAGCGCTAATGAGTGAAGTTAGCGGGCTAAAAGTGGTCGATAATACTCACTAAGAGTCTGAAGGGGCTAAACAAAGAATACTAATGCTAATGAGTGAAGTTAATGAACCAGGAGTGATTGATAATACTCGGGAACCAGGAGTGGTTGAGAATACTCACTAAGAGTCTGAAGAGGCTGAACAAAGAATACTAGCACTAACGAGTGAAGTTAGCGGGCTAGAAGTGGTCGACAATACTTGACAAACCAGAAGTGATGATAATACTTGTACTTAATTGAAAATCTAGTGGAACCCTTCAATTGAAGGAGACTGGACGTAGCTCAGTCTGAGTGAATCAATATAAAACTCTTTGCACTGTTTTACTTTTCCTAGACGCAAATTTATTTATTTGGTATTTCATACACTACTAGAAAAGTTTCATTTTTCTGCAAATTTTCTTGCAAAAAAATATTCGTAGAAAGTTTTTGCAAAATTTCATGCAAAAAAATATTCACAGAAATTTTTTGCAAATATTCCTACAAAAAAAATATTCGCAGAAATTTTTTGCCAATTTTCTTGCAAAAAATAATTTATAGATATTTCTTACAAATTTTGCTACAATTTTAATAATCATGGAAAAAAAATTCCATGGTAAAAATTTGCAGAAAATATTGTAAGAATATTATTTTTTTTCTTGCAGATTTTATTGCAAAAATAAATTCGCAAGTAATGTTTACTAAAGAGTAGAAAAATTTTGTAGGTAACTTTTCCTGCGGATTTTCCTGCAAATTTTAATTCGCAGGAAAAATAAAAAAATATATTTAAATTCATAAGTTTAATATTTTAAAAAATCTTCAAGTTCCACGTCAATTGAAAATAAAATAATTAAAGAGTATATAAGTTGGGATAACACTTACCTTACAAGTTGAATTGTATGGTTGAGTGTTAGGCTTATAATCTACAATCTTAGAATTTAAAAGATTATGTATGAGGCATGAAAATAAAAGATTATGAATTCTTAAAATATATAATTTTATAGTAATTTTTTTAAATTTTTTCGTAACAAATATTCCTGCAAAATTTCTTGTAAAAAAATTTGCAGGAAAGTTTCTTGCAAATTTTTTTCCTAGGAATTTTTTTTTGCAGGAAAATTTCCTACAAATTTTAAAATTTGCAAAAATATATTATCCATGAAGGTATTACCTGCAAATAAAATTTCGCAGAAAAATTTGTAGGAGCAACGTTTCTTGCAAATTTTTATGAAAAATTCACAGGAAAAGTCGCATGTAATAAGAGAAATTCTAGTAGTGATATTGAAAATCTTACTCACCGCTTATTTCACACTACAACATCTTTCAGACGGAAAACATCTCTTGTTTAACTTATTATTGCAAGGAACACTCTCGTGCAAACAATAAAACTTGCAGACGCAAATCTGTTTTAAAAAGTTATATTAAAAATAAACGTGAGATTCATCTTAAGTTTGAAAACGTCAGTATGAAATATGAAAAAGCCTCTTATGCGAAAAGATTTTTTTTAACCTTCACACACATATTCAACCCCACTTCTATGTGTTTTTCCTCTAACTTCATAGAATGCCTTATAAAAATTTGTATAAAACCCCGTATGAAATTTGGAAAAATAGAAAATCAAATTTAAAATATCTCAAAGTGTGGGGTATCCCGCAAAGGTGAATATTCCTACTAATTAGAAAAAGGAAAATTGGTCCTAAGACTATTGATTGTGTTTTTCTTGGATATTCTTTATATAGTACTACTTATAGATTTTTAGTTATTAATTCTAGAGTTGCTAAAATTTCTAATAATATAATTATGGAATATAGAGATGTTATTTTTTTTTTGAAAATGTTTTTCCTTTGAAAATTAAATTATCTAAACCTATTTCTGATGTTTCTAGTTCTATTTTACCTTCTAGTAGTAATGTTAACAAGAACATTGCAACTAGAATAAGTAAAAGAATTATAAAAGCTAAAGATTTTGGTCCTAAATTTTATTATTTCTTACTTAAAGATGATCCTAAAACTTATAGTGAAACCATAAGATCTATTGATGCACCTTTTTGGAAAGAAGCCATTAATGATGAAATGGATTCTCTTAAAGTCAATAAAACTTGGTTTTTGACTAACCTTCCTCTTGGATGCAAAAGTATAGGGTGTAAATGGGTTTTTCAAAAAAAAATTAAGAACAAATTCTCAATGCATTATGATAGTCAAGTTGTTATTGTTAAAATTATCGACAAAAACTTTAATGAAAAAAGAAGACACTTGAGAATAAGACATAAGTTTATTAGAAATTTGACATCTCACAATGTTATTTCTATTGATTTTTTCAAGTCTAAAAATAATCTTGCGAATTTGCTCACAAAAGGATTGGCACGTCAACAAGTACTTGGATCATCAAGGGGAATTAGGCATGGCAACAGGGCGGGGTGAGGGAGGGTTTTATGTTCCCCACCCTCGTAGATTTAAACTACCCCCGTCTCGATACCTATTGAGGGTAAAATTTGGGTACCCATCCTTGTCCCCAACCCGCCCCACCCCCACCCTTGCTCCTGAACTTCTTTTTTCTTCTATTTTTAATAAATATGAAAAAATAAAAAAAGAAAAGAAAAGCAAGATAATACAAATTTTTACATATAAAGGTTTTTAATTTTGATTTATATATATAAATTTTTTTAATTATATTATTAAGCGAGGCAGTGGCAGGGGCGGGGACGGGG
Organism: Cajanus cajan; assembly: GCF_000230855.2. Classification (NCBI taxonomy): domain Eukaryota; kingdom Viridiplantae; phylum Streptophyta; class Magnoliopsida; order Fabales; family Fabaceae; genus Cajanus; species Cajanus cajan. Next base: position 55,819,752 of record NC_138525.1, read on the forward strand.
ACGGGTACAGGGGCGGGGGCGGGGTAGGGCGAGTATTAACATTCTCGTCCCCACCCCAACCCCAATTTTATCAATCGGGAAAAGCCCAAACTCAAACCCGAACTCAATAAACATGGATTTTTTCCATCCAAATTAACGCGGGTTCGAGCAGGTACCCACGAGACTGGGTTAGATTGTCATGTCTAAGGGGAATGAAACTAAAGCCCATCAACTAGTTGCAACAATGGACACCCCATCTCCAAATAAATGGCGATCCCATAAATGGAGTTTAATGGATAATAATGAATTTGCTTATTGACTAAAGTACACCATTATAATTTACAAAATTATTGGATGTTTCATTCATATGGTGGGGTTTATTATAAATTATATTGTGACAATAATAAGGTTTAGGTATTTAAATATGAGTAATCATTCATACACTGCCAGTTTAAAGTTTTTTACACAGCAACTAATCATATATTTTAAAGTTGCTTATTTTATTATTATTTCATTAAATAAACAACTAACATGACACTATTAAAAGATATCATCGGTTGCCAGTGTAAAAAACTTTACACTGACAGTGTATAGGTGATTAACTCTTTAAATATTTATATTTATTGTGTTAAAATTGAAAATACCTCTTAATGAATCCAATGACAACTATTGTAGGGGTGAGTGTTGTAATGACCCGTCGTGGCCGTCACACTACAAAACAACACTCACACACTACTGAAATATACATACTAAAATAGTATTATAAAATATTTACAACACAAGTTGCTAATCAAGCAACCAACATCAATCAATTATATACAACAAAGTATACTACTATAAGGTATCTACAAAAAAATCTATCTATCTCCAGGTACCTCCTGTGGCCTCTTGTAGCTATCTCCCAGCCTATCCCTGCCCTACTCCCATACCAACGTATGATCATCGCAGTCCAAACCACATGGAAACATGCAAGGGTAAGCTAAAGACAATAAACAACTCATAAATATTAAATATAAAACACAACTCTAAGATCATCTTCACATCTGACACAAAAGATAAACAACACTCATACAATATATATATATATATATATATATATATATATATATATCTTAACATCATATCAACTTAATTCCACATATCTATGCTGTATCAACACCTCTCAACAAGTACATGTTTAAAATAACTTACAATATAAAAACACTATCATCATCCTCAACAGGATCAACATACAACACAATCACAACATACATCACAATGACAAATTAACAACATAATACCATAGATACAACTTTTATCAACAACAAATCAACTCATCAACAACTTATGCGTCGTTACACATTTTAACTCGGAGATCTCTAACAACTGAGGTTGAGCAGTCTAGGTGGCATAAACCCTACCGAATCCAACGTTTGATCGATCTCAATCAGGTTAGGTATAGTACAACGTTAGGAACTCCGAAGAGAACTAGGTATAGACAACAATAGGCGATTTCTCAGGTGTGCCACTTAGACTTGGAGGTCCAGTACCACTGTCAGGACAGAAGGGTTTGGGTATGAGCCTACCACTGCCTTGGCTAGCTTCACCAATCCACATGTGGAGTTAGCCCACCCACTGTCCTCCAAGTACCACGCACCCTCTAGTACCTAGTCAAACACTATATCTCTAACTAGATACCTTATTCAAATTGGTCATTCAACCATGACATGGATCGACTATTTCCATGTCGCCCACACAGTACTAAGGAATTCAACTTTAAAATAACTTTCAACTTTAAAACAACTTTTAACTTTTAAAACAACTTTCAACTTATCACCTTAGTACTATGTATCTCAACATCTGGCCGCTTGTAATCAGTATAGCTCGGTCTGGCCCCTATACCGTGGTCGCTTTATACACGTGTGCCTCGACCTTGCCCACACACGGGATCAACTAAGTCCTAGAGGAGAACAACACAACGTCCACTCCAAGGGACAACTTCCCAAGGAGGGTTTTCAACAAATTGGGCTCTCAGAGCACCACAACTATCTCAATCCGCACAATGGGATGAGCAACTTCGAAAACATCTCCTCTAGTCCTAGTGATCAACAACTTATCATCACAGCTTAATCAACTTACAACTTAAACAACATGGTATATCAGCACAACAACTCATCAACGTTATTTGACAACACATTTTAACAACACAACATCTCATTTCAATTTTAAACAACACAATCAACTCAATCATCATAAAGTAATATCTTTTCAACAAATGGCACAACATACAACTTTATACTCAACATGCATCTCTTCATTTTGCTTTCTACTTATCATACATCTCAATGTAATTATACAACTTCTTATTCAATTATACAACTATGCAACTTTAATAATTTTAACAACATGCAAACAACTTAATTAAACAACTATAGTCATTACAATATCTGCTTAAGGCAACTTAACAACTTTAAACAACTTTAAACAACTTCAACAATATCATAAATCAACACTTGTAAATAACTTCACAACTTAACTACAACATGCATTTCTAATAACTCATTAATAAATATTTAATCATATATTAGTAACACAATATTTTCATCACATAACACAACTCATACTAATCAACCTAAGCACCCAAATGAGTTCTCAACTCACATACAACCAACAACTTTACAAATCTAGCTTCCCTTACCTGAAGATTGGCTCATAATAGCTAAGAAGCGGAATTCCCTTTTTGAAGCTCAACCCGGAACTTCAATCCTTCAAAAATAAGCTTTCTAGTCCAGAGCCCTTCTCTCTAGAACTTCTCTCTAAAACATCCTTCTTCTTCAACTGCCCACAACCTCCATTTATAGACATTCTGGAGTGGCTAGAACAGCCTGTATCGAATCCGGAACGGCCCGTTCTGCACCCCTTCATCATGTGCAAAAATCACATGCAGAACGACCCGTTTTAAAATCAGAACGGCCCGTACTCCCCTCCAGAATAACCCGTTCTCCATCCAGAATGGCCCGTTCTCCAACCAGAACGGCCCATTCTCCCTCCAGAACGGCCCGTTCTCAACAACGATTTACAGGTCAATTTAATAGCTTGGAACGACCCATTCCAGATTGGGAACAGCCCGTTCTGGGCTACTAAATCACCTATATTGGACTTTCTAAAACAACTTGCTACGTTACAAGTGTCATAGACCACCCTCGGAAGGGTTCACTTAGTGAGTGTGATGGTACACTACAAGAAAATTACGAATTAGAGAGGGAACGATTCTTCGCAAATCCCTTGCTAAACAAAATGGCGAGGGACTAGCGAGGGATTTACGAAGGACTATTCCCTCGCTAAATTCAAGTCGCTAATTGGCGACGGATACGTATCCCTCGCAATTCCCTCGCTACATTCCCTCGCTTTTCCCTCGCAAACAGCTTCGCTAGTCCATCACAAATTTCTGCCGCTAATTCATCGCTATTGCCTCACAAATGTAGAACCCAAATTACCTCGCTAATTGCATTTAATATTTCCCTCGCTGGTCCCTCGCTAATTAGCGAGCAAATAACTTGAGTTTATATCCCTCGCTAAATTCCCTCGCTAATTCGCGAAATTCTTGTAGTGGTAGGACCGCTACTGTGAGATATAAACAATTTCTAAGTGATGCTGACGAAACAAAATACATGTGCAAGGCCGTAACGCACTTCACTCATTAGAACTCAAATAAACACTTTAATTATATGTGTTATGATCTAAAATCTAGTTAAAAAGATGTGGCTCAAGACAATCATGTCTCTATATTTTCTCAAGTGGAAGTCGTATACACTAGGAATAAGGCTCAAACTCGAAAGGTTCCTTATACTAAAAATATAATATATTTTGCTCCATTAAAAATGTTTTAAGGTTTTTTTTTCATCTTCCATTGTTTTCTGTTACAGGTATCGTGAATATATTACAGATATTGTGGATACATATATTATGGTTATTATCTCCACTATCAATTAGGAATATGATTAGATTAGTTTCCATAATATTAGAGATTAGTATCTCTATCATTTATTATATTCACTCTATAAATAAGATTGGTATGTGTACAACAATACACACAATTCCTGAATTACAACATGGTATCAGAGCTCCAGATCTTGGGAGCTCTGTTTTTGCTGCAATAGTAGCCACCGCCGTCGCTATCCGGCCATTGTGGTTGCCCCCGTCACCGTAGGGGCCGTTGATAGGGCAAAAAGGTGCGCCCTCCTCCGGCAAACACAATGCTGGAAATCGCTCTAAGAAAGATGCCGCCACACGCCACCACCGTTGTTGGTGTGTGTAGCCCACGCGCCTAGCTCTGGCGAGACCCACTCGCCACCGCTTCCGGTCATTGCCTCCAGTCGTTGCCTCCGATTGTCACTTTCGGTCGCCAATTTTGACCACCGCTTCTGATAGTCGCCTCCAGTTGTCGCCTCTGATTGCCGCTTCTGGTCGCTGACTCCAACCGTCACTTTCTATAGCCACCTCCGGTCATTGCCTCCAAGCGCCGCTTTCGGTCGCCGCCTTCAACAGCCGCTTCCGGTCGCCCACTCTTACTGCCGCTTTTGATAGTCGCCTCCGATCGTTGCTTCCAGTCACTGACTCCGATTGCCACTTCAGGTGGTCGCCGACTCCGACCGCCACTTTCGGTCGCCCACTCCGACCGCCGCTTTCGATAGCCGCCTCTGATCGCCGCTTTCAGTTGCCACCTCTGATCGTTGCCTCCGGCCGCCTCCGGTGACTAGTTAGTATATGTGTTCACAAAATCGCTTAAAGGACCTCAGATTGATTACATTTGTAACAAGCTTGGTGCATATGATATATATGCTCTAGCTTGAGGGGGAGTGTTATAGATATTGTGAATATATTACAGATATTATGGATACATATATTACGGTTATTATCCTTACTATCAATTAGGAATATGATTAGATTAGTTTCCATAATATTAGAGATTAATATCTCTATCATTTATTGTATTAATAAGATTGGTATGTGTACAACAATACACACAATTCCTGAATCACAATATTTTCCATATTTAAATCTTAAATTAATGAGGGAATGTTAGAAATTAATATTATAATTTAATATTTGAATATATATATATATATAATTTTATTTTTGTTTAAATTTTTATTGTGTCCATGTTCATTTCATTTGACCTAGAATATTTTTTTCTCTTTTGGTTTTAAAATGCTATCCATTAGTGATTTAACGGATATTGCGGCAATAACTTATGATGTTTTGTTTTTAATGTTATTAAATTTTAGTTGTTGCACGTTAGCAACATTTTGCTTTGCGCAATTGCATTCTTTTTATTTGTGTTCCGTTTAGAATAACGTGGAGTGTATCTTTATAAATATTTGTGTCGGAAGAAAAATACGAAGATCCATTATGTTCACTCATTTTTCTACTTAAAAATTACTTTTACTACCAAATATATTTAGAGTGATGTTTTTTGATTTGGGAGTTTTTTTACTGCATTCCAACAATTTAACGGCTTAACATATTTTAAAAGAAGAGTGTACTATAAATATTAATTACTAATACAGTGATGACATTTTTTCTCTAAAGATAATGCTCTGCATGCTTCAACTCAGGTTATTCTATTTTTTTATTTTATTTAATTTATTCTTTATATTTAATTAGTTATTACTGATTGTTCTATTTTTAATTTAAATACATTTATTATATTATTGATATTGACTTTTTTAATAAATTTAATTATTTATTTGTGCTCTATTAATATATTTTCCAACATCAAGTCGTTTATAGCTTCAAAGCTCTTTGACACAGGCGTTTGGTGGGAGCCGATTATGTCTTGTGATTGATCCGGATAAAACTACCATGATTTACAAAACTTTTTTCTCCAAATATTTAACACATTTTTAGGACTTGAATTAGACTCAAAATCATTGAATAAACTAAGACAATATATGTTTATGGTTCATGTGCACAATGTTACTTTAAATTTAAGTAAAAAAAATAATATGTTGATGCTTAAAAAAATTAGACTTAATCGCACTTTTTTCTACTCATGTTTCATTATTTTTATAATTTTTGTCACTTAATTTTTTAAATTAGATATTTTATTACTCAATTTTAAAATTTTGTATATTTTATCACCTATTAATTGACTTAGTTGATCACTAATGTAACACATCAATTGCTAATGTATGATATTAACTATTGACGTAACACAATATATCATGTTATCATTTTATGATACATAGACAATTTAGGAGCTAACGTAACATGTCAATGGTTAACATGTCACAAAAATAACAAATATATTATGTTAGATATATCAATTAATGACTTCATGCGATTAATCAATGGAATGACAACATATGCAAACTTTTAAAAATAAAGAAACAAAATACACAATTTTAAAAATTAAATACCAAAATTTGTAAAATTATATAGGTATAAAAATATAATTAAGTCAATTTAGTTCCACTATTTTAAAAAAATTCTATTTGGTCCTTTAATCTTCAAAAAATGTTCAATGTTGTTTATCTATCCACATTGACACTAATTGAATATTTTTTTTAAAAATTAGAAAAACAAATTAAAAATTTTAGTAATAGTGAAAGCAAATTGAATATCTTAAAAGATAGTATGATCAGATTGAATAAAAATTTATCTAATATTATTTATTTAAATAAATTTAAATTTTTTTACTTAATAAAATCATAAGTGCAATAAATTAAATACTTGGAATTAAAAGAAATGATCACAAAATAAATGCGTTATCTAATAAAATAAGTTAAAAGAAAATTTAAATTTACTTGGACACACAAATGTTAAATAATTTTTTTTGTTCATTTTAATTTCTCTACTTATGAAATGTTTAATTTTGTATAAATATTTTTAAATAATTTAATTTAAACGATATTCAATATTATCCTTTTATCTAATTTTTTTTTATGTCATTAATATCAATTTGTATCAAAAGATAATATTGAACATTTTAAAAAATAAAGAATCAAATTAAACTATTTTAAATAATAGAATCAAATTTAATTTTAGAAATAAATAAAAAATAATTTAGTCTATTAAAAATAGTGAAACTGTCCCGCGTGTCTTAACCAATGTCATGGGTGTCTCTTTTGCACGGCTACAGTTTTTTTTCTTTGCTGAGTTTGTTTTCTTTACTCCTGAAAATAGAAAACCTAAACATTTTCCTGGCAAATCCCGCGTAGACCATTGGTAAATGTTAATATATTCTAATTTTTATTTTAAATTTGCCTTTTTTCTTTTTTTCAAGTACTTTTTCAACTTACACTACTTTAATGTAAACTCGTTGAAAAAGTTCACCCATTTGCTTCCATAACTAAAAACTAAAAAAAGTATACGTGATTTGTCCATATTCATTGTGTCTGAAAAAGATCTTGTTTTTCTTTTTGACTAAAAAGAAAAACGTGTCTTTTCAACACAAAGAAATAAAGAAGTGATTAATGGAAAAGCTATGCCGACAAAAGAAACAAAAATTTACCATAAACAAAGTCTCCCCTTTCACACGGTACGTTTTTATTATTAAATTGTAATCTTTTTTTATTGATTTCATCGATGTTGTGATTAGTCTTTTATTATTTGTAAAACTTTAAGATTTAATTTTTTTTAATAAATTTTAGTTATTCTGATTTGAGGTCAAATTAACCTGTTAAGAAAAAATATATAAAATAAAATTTAAAAGTTCATTCTTTAAAGAATTTGGAGGGAAAAAATAAAATTTCTTTCTTTTTCTTCTTTTGAGTCCTCAGAGAACACTAACCTTCTCTAAATAAGGATGAGTAGTTAAGTAAGTTATAACTTGAATTATTGATAAATTAATTGGTTGATGTTGTATGGTGTTTGATCTCATTAAACTGTAGCTGTGGTGATGATTATGAGGTACAAGTCTTTATTTCTCATCTTTGTATAGTCTGTAATATGAACTGAAACTTGCGGATATATTTGAAACTTTTCAAAGATATTATTGTTTTGGAAACTTTATTCTTGATTACTTCCCTCTCATTCGAGCTAAGAAACTCTATACTTGATTTCAGAAGCATGGCTTTCCCAAATGGATTCAAAATTTCTCCTCTAGCTCCACCACTATCTACCGGATGAAATGTCAACAAAATGTTATTTTCTTATTGACACATTATAGTTAAATAAACTACATTCCCAATATTAAGATATATAATTCTATATGTTTCCTCTCATTCATAATTTCAGTTCTCATGAATATTGAAATCAAAAACCAAAATGCATTAGCTTATTATAGTTATTAACGAAAACTATACATGATAAATTCACGAGGGACCGGAATAATCGTGTGAATTTGACAATGTTGTATTAGTGTTTCTGTCAGAACTTGAAGTTAATAAGGGCCATGAGCTTTCAGAATCAATTATCTTCTGTTTTCCTCGAAATTGCTTACATAAAGTGTCATTCTTCTGATTCTGCATTTCATTATCTGATCCTTCAGGCAATCTTTCATCATTCTTGGGTATGTGACCATGGAATTTCTTGTAAAAGTTTTCATTCTCCTGCTTATGAATTTCTTTAATTGATCTTTCATCATACCTGCTATCATGACTTATAAATTAAATAAAAAACAAAATCACATACTATGTTGTTGCTAATGGTTGTAAAAGAGTATTATTGATTATCATGCAACAGTTTGTATTCATGATCGTTAAGCCAAAGAATTAAGTCAAAATTAAAGCTAATAATGCAACAAAAATTTAGGAGTTTCCCATGCATCTCATCAATTTGATGTATTATCTAGAATATTACATTATAATAGACTTAAATATATTTTTTATTTTTATAAAATGAATGAGTTTTGATTTTGATTTTTTTTAAAAATAATTCTTTATCTTTCACTCTTCTAAAATTTATAAACCTTATTTTTTGTCATTGTAAAATTAATAAATTTTAATTCTGTTCCCATAATATAACATCTAAATTCAATGAAATGCATATGTGAAAATCACTTGCATCTGAACCAAAACTAACTAAAATCAACAAGTACAACATACTTAATTATAATCTCAAAATTTCAACTTCTCTCCGTAAGAGTTATTTTCACAAATGTAAGAAAATGACACACTATATGTCCGTACTTCCTCAAAAGCACATGTCTCACAATAAGAAAAACAGTAGTATATATATAGATTGGTGAGGAAGAGAATGCATGGATAGAGAGATGGAAGATGATTATAATATATGATCTGTTGTAGCAATCTCTCCCATGTATCCTTTAACTTACATCATTTTCTGAAAGTCGTCTTTGGGGTAGATATAAATTTTACGGGCCATTACAACAAATTCCCTGATTTACATATAGAATTAACAAATTAAGTTAATGATAAGAGGAAAATGAAAGATGTATAATTAGATGTCCTTACTCCCATGGATCATCACCAACAAGCATTATATCTTCTTCATAATCAGTGTAGGCAAGAAGCCAATTCTTTTGTGGAGAAATCAATTGACCTCCAAATTCAAATAACTGATCCAATTTATGAATCAATTCATCGTAACCACGTAATTGTGTAAGGTTCACTGACCTAGCAATTGGCATCCCCTTCTTGTAAACCTAAAATAAAAGGCATTGGATTAAATTAAGTTGTTGCTGTAATATAGTTAAAATATGATATTAAAGGGACTTACTTTAATGCCACTTCTAGCATAACCAGTTTGAGATTTGGGCTGAGAAGTTGGAAACAAGTTTGGATGGTGATGAATGGGAAGAGTAAGAGCAGGTGTTGATTGCTCAGACTTTAATGCAGCGTTTGGTTGTGATACTGAAGGTCCTGATGCAATAGGGCTACTGTAAGTAGACATCGCTGTGTGCTGCGAAAGAATGCAAGAGTCAAGTTGTTTACAAATGCAAAGCTCTTTCACACAGGTGTTTGGTGGGACTTGGTGGCTTTTTATATACAACATATACATCTTCCTTCCAAACATTTTGTTCAAACCAAATAAAATTATTATTATTATATATATTGGATAGGTCCTAGGCTCCCATGTCAAGAGAGTTATTGATTCTCGACCACACATCCAAGATACAACCGCAACTACATGACAAGAATTTGGATGATGCTCATCTAAATCAAATGGAACATTCCCATAGGTTGAGTAGTACTAGACTTGTCAGACTATTTTTTCATGATCCAAGTTTAATAGAAAGTAATGTTAAACCGTTATACAACAATAAAATATCTTGAATGCCAGCTTATCCATTAATTAATGATAACATTTTCTATATATATATATATATATATATATATATATATATCACCTTTAAAAGATACGCTAATTCTAAAGATTATACCTATACATTTTAAGTGCTTATTAACTTTGACATTATAGTCATTTTTGCATGTACAATCACCATTTGCGAGTATGAGGATTGAGGACAAATAACAGAGAATTGAGGAGGCGATGATCGAAGAATTTTGAGGAATACCTTTTCTTAATAAGTACAATTATGATATTTAACACATTTTTCATGAGTTTGATCTAACTTAAAATCATTAGTTGAACTAAGACAACATATGTTCATGGTTCTCATTTCTAATATTTCTTTAAATTTAAGAAAATAAAATATGTTGATGCTTATTTTTCTACTCATATTTCATAATTTTTTGATTTTTTCACCTAATTTTTTGAATTGTATATTTTATCACTCAATTTTAAAAATTTGTACATTTTATCATCTAATAGTTGACTTAGTTAATCATTGACATAACACATCAATTGTTAATGTATTTAACTATTGACATGACAAAATATATTATGTTATCATCTTAATTATATTACATAGACGACAATCTAACCATTAATGTAACATGTTAATGGTTAACGTGTCACGACAACAATCATTGTATCACATTATCGATTAATTAATGACTTCATGTGATTAATTAATGGGATGACAACATATGTATAATTTTGAAAATAAAGTAACAAAATACACTATTTTATAAATTAGAAAACAAAATTTGTGAATTTATAAAGTTATAAAAACACAATTAAGTCGATATATTAAAAATAATAAATTATATTTTTAGTATCTCTATTTATTTTTAGGATTAAATTTAATCTCATTATTTTTAAAAAATTTAATTTGGTCATTTGATTTTCAAAAAAATGTTTAATGCTATCCTTCCATCTAAATTAACACTAACTATGTTGATGAAATTATATTAAAGAGCAATATTGAATAATTTTTAAAATGAGGAACAAATTGAACATTTTAAAAATAGTAGAACTAAATTAAACATTTTAAAAATAATAAGAAAAAATTAAATAAAATTTTATCTAACATTTTTTTTGTTTAGATAAATTTAATTTTTTTTTACTTATCTTATCAAGATCATGAATGAAAACTAATTAAATACCTAGAGTTAAAAAAGAGTACCACAAAATGAAGGAATTATCTAATAAAAAAATATTAAATAAGTAAAGAGCAATCAAATTTGTCTATATAAACAAATATTATATAATTTTTTTGATTTAATTTATCTATTAATAGAATGTTGAATTTGATCTCATTATCTTTAAATTATTTAATTTGATTTTCTAATTTTTAAATCCTGTTAAATGTTGTATTTTTTTTTATTAAATTTGATTAATGTCGTTAATATCAATTTGAAAAAAAATATTTAAAATAAAAATCAAATTAAACAATTTAAAAATGATAAAATCAAATTTAATCTTATAAATAAATAAATTTACCGTTAAACTAGTGCATTTTTGGTGTCTCTTTTGCATGGCTATAGTTTTTTTTTTCTTTGCTGCTTTTGTTTTCTTTACTCTTGAAAAAAGAAAGCCTAAACAATTTCCTGCCAAATCCTGGGTAGACCATTTGGTAAACGCTAATATATTCTAATTTTTATTCTAAATTTGGCTTTCTTTCTTTCTTATTTTTTTTTTAATTTTCGAGTAACTTTTCAACTTGCACTATTTTAATGTACACTTTTAGGAAAAGTTCACCCACTTGCTTCCATATCTAAAAAATTAAAAAAGTATATGTGATTTGTCCTTATTCATTGTGTCCGAAAGAATCTTGTTTTTCTTTTTCCTGTAAAAAAAACTTTTCTAATCACCCCTCTTGACCTCATGGTCTATCCTACAACATAGAGAGTTAACATGATACTGAGATTCGATTTTTTTTTTTTTATATTAAAATAATATTTAATTAATAAAAATTACGTTCAATGAATATAAATTAGTTTTTAATTGACATTATGTAAATCATACCAATGAGAAAGAAAAAAAAAACAACAAGATGATGAATTTTAAATCCCTCGTCTAAAATTAAAACATGTAATTCATAATTTTCACAGACTAAAACAGATAAATTAAACAAAAACTTTTTTTAAAAAAAGTTTAATTACGCTAAACATGTAGATCAATTAATTGATGCAAAATTATTTCAAACATAATTAATATTCTTAAGTTTAAATATTGTGGATGTAACTACATTAACTACTTGATTAAAGAGTTATGCTACTCATATATACTCATAGATGGCTCAAGTTTTCTTCCAAGAAACATACATGTAGTCTGATGAAAATTAAATAACAGTTAGTTGGAACCCACCGAGATAATAGAATTGGAATATTCATGAATGAGTTATGATGAAGGTATAAGATTATTTTTGTGTCACCTTGTGCTTGAGGCTTTGTGTCTGTATACAATATGAGATGTTTCTACATGATGTGCATGATATGATTTGTTTATGTTGAGCATGAAAAATTTATATGTGATAGGAGATGATTACACATAATGTAATATGAGATGATTATGTGTAATGTGATGAGATGTTGATGTTTGACTTGAGCACGTCTTAACAACGTTTGAAACATCGATGAATGATGAGATGTGAGATGGTGATAATGTGTGACATGAGAATGAAATAATGATGATGTGTATGCATGGAATTTACATTAAGATGATATGTTAAGCGAATACGATGAGTATGAGTTGAATCCATATGTAGAGTTTTGTATACAAAGCATGCATGATGAGAGTTTTTGTGCTATAATTGTTAATTTAGAGAGGTGTGTAAAGTAGACACTACTACAAAAGATTTATTTTACATCGTCAATTTTACACCGGTTTAGGTAGAACCGATGTAAAAATTGGATACGGTGGCATATTCGTAAATATAAGTTGAATGTAAAGCAAATTTACATCGGTTATGTACAAAACCGATGTAAATTTAAATATGCGTTGGCAATTTTGTAAATATTTACAAATATATCTACATCGGTTTTCAAAATAACCGACGTAGTATAGAACCCGTGAAAGCACAACCCTAGTCCCCTCCCTTTCCTTCTTCAACCAGCAACTTTAACTTCCTTGTTCCCTTCGTTACCCTGTAACTGCCTCGCACCCCTTTTCTCTTAAACCCCTTTTCCTTCCATCAAGCTTAAACCTTTCCAGTGAAGGGAGTCCCAAGGGGTCCTCGCGTGTTCCCTCGCCAACGACGACGCCATTTGAGGGTGGAAATGTGCCCTTCGTGGGCAAGACCCTCCAACTGGTGTCGGCCTACAAGAGCGAGCCCTACGGTGACTTTTGGACTCTTCCTGTGGTGACTTTTGGACTCTTCCTGCCCCGAGCCCTGGCTCAATGACCACGCCGATCCCTCCGCCGTCTTCTTCGTCGATGACAGCACCGATGGCAACATCGCCCACAACATGGTGATGCAGGGCACCAAGGAGGGCTTCGACAGGTTGAAGGTTAAAGGGATGGTGCTGCTTCACCCTTACTTTGGTGCCGACAAAAAAGACGAGCTTGTGGCGTTTCTCTACCCCGCTTACGATGGACCCAGCAACCCCGAGATTCACTCCCCTATGGATCCAAAGCTTTCCATTTTGGCCTGCCCCAGGGTTCTGATCTTCATCTCCGAGAAGGACTTTTTGAGGGAGAGAGGGTGCGACTACTACGAGGCCCTCAAGAAGAGCAACTGGAGTGGCAAGGTCGACATCGTGGAGTTCTCCGGAGAGGATCATGTTTTTCACTTGTTCGATCCCACTAACGAAAACTTTGTGTGTGTCTCAGGTTTTGGCCTCATTGCCCATTGGGTTTGAGTTTTCATGGTTTTTGCCTCATTCGCCTCAACTTCGATTCCCGGTCCCACCGGGTTCTCCTCTTGGAAGAAGCCAAAAAGGTTACCTTATTCTCATCTTTTTTTCACTTTCCTCTCCATCTCTTTATGTTTATGCTTTTCTAACTTGTATTTTCCTCCATTAATTTCCCTTCATTAGTGCTCTAACCTTTGATTTATTAATACTTCCTGGATGGATGTGTTCACCAGGTGCAGTGTGGTGGTTCGGTTTGGTGGAGGCAAGGGAAGGCTCTAATAGAATGCGTGATTTAAGCCTTGGTTTAAGCCTTTATTTCGGCTTTTTTGGTGGTTACCTGATTGTGTTTTGTTTTGATGTGTTATTATAGGCTGTGCTGCACCTGGTTTGGTCCTAGCTAACCTGAATATAGATCTACATCGGTTATAATAAGAACCGATGTAGATTTATGACTATTCTACATCGGTTTTAAAACCGATGTAAAATTGTATACATTTATTACGTCACTCTCTTCTACATCGATTTTAGAACGATGTAGATGATGTTAAAGAACCGATGTAGATAGCGTGTCTTGTAGTAGTGAGAGTGTGATGAGGAATATATGTGAATGGATTGATGTTACGACATGTGTAAGGGATGAGATGATTGGTTGGAAATTTATATGGTATGAAATTATATGTGTAACGATTGAGTATGAGATATGAATAAAGAGTAAGAGATATGTATAACAATGACATATGATATGTGTATTATGAATATGAGACGTGCCATGAGTATGAGATGTGTCACAAACATGAGTATTTGCCCTCGAGCCATGAGTATTTGCCTCCAAACCATGAGTAATTGTTTTCGAGCGACAAGGATACGTCTTTGAGCCATGAATAGAGTTTTTGGGATCTTGAGTTACGAAGTAGTTATGTTCATATATAGTTTTAGAGGTGGAATTCAATAGGTTGAGAATGTAGAGTATAAGTGTGTTAATGTAAGTGGATTGATGTTAAAGTTGTGAGATTATTATTGTTTGAAGCATAACTTTTATATGGCTTATGGAATATTACTTTATCTTATATATTTGTGTATAAATATATTAGAATGAGATGTTTCTCACTCCTTTTTTCTCGTTGTCCTATTTTTGAGCGTTTTGTAGGTGATGATCATCATAATAATGATGTGAAAGAAGAGGAGCCTTGTGAGATGTCACATTGTGCTATGATAATGTAACACCAAGGGACTTAGATTAAGAATTCTATTATTCTAATTAAGTTTTAGAGTTAATGTTAAGCACTTTCGTTTATTTTATGTCGTGAAGGACTGCAGTGTATTTATTTGATTTTAATAGCAACTTGTGGATTCTTTTCAGATCATTTTAGAATTATTATGATTAATTAAACTTGAATTCTTGATATTACTATGCAAAATAGGGAGTACTACACACATTCATTATTACAATCTTACTTTACTTTTAAAATATATATTAGTAGAAAAAAGACACTTCACACCTATGTTAAAAGAAGAAGAGAATAGTAGATAATTTTGATAGAATAAATAGTTATATTAAAGACTGTGAAAGTAAATAAAAAATGTATAAAGATAAAAATATCTTAAAAATATGTATCACCTTTGTATATTGTTATTATAAGTAATTATAAAGTTGAGAAAAAAAAATAGTTAACGAGAAAAAAAAATTAACATTGAAAACCTAAACAATTTCCTAGTAAATCACACTATGGTCTACCATAGGTCATTCATAAACGCTAATCGCAATATTATATTCATAATATATACTAATTTTTATTTTATTAAAGTTGACTTTCTTTTCCTTTAACTTTCACCAACCGGCACTATTTTAATGTAAATCTTTTAGGTAGTGGGATAGAACAAAATGAAACATAATAGAGCGAAATGAAACATAATAATAATGTATTTATATTGCATTTGGTAACAATAGAATAGAACGAAATTATGTGTTCTATTTTGCGTTTGGTGTTTGTTGAACACAACAAAACATTATGTTTAATTACATACATATTTCTATCATGTTTAGTATTTGATTGAGTATAAAAAAATTAAATAGAGCAAAATAGAACATTTTTTCATATTTACTATTTTATGACTATTATTATATAATATTCTTATAAAATATTAATATTAATATTTTATAAAATATTCTATAATTATTTTCTAAATATGTAAATATAAAATATTTGATAAAATATAATTAATTTAAATATATTTTTATTATTATATAAAAATGTTTCAAACTCATTAATCAATATAAGTGCTGCCCAGACATTACAAGAATGTTAATATACATCCTCCAATAATAAAAAAGCCAAAACATGAAAATGTTTCATCCAATGCCTATATTGAAAAACCAAAATAAAAGTAAACAACAAATTTAATAATCACACAAACCAAATTTACTAAAAAAATACCAAATTAATTACTTGTTAATATATATATATATATATATATATATATATATATATATATATATATATATAACAACCTTGATTTAATTTGAATGGATCCATCATACTTTATAAATATTATAATTTTCTTTTTTTCTTTCCTTCTTATTTATCATAAAATGAGAATCTCACATATAACAACAATCACAAAAATTATCTCATAAGTTGAGAACAGAACCGTCATGGAAACATCAGCAATAAACAGTAGCATCTTTGTTTTATTTAAACGTTTCTGTTTTCAAATTTATGCAAATAAATTATATAATGCTTTGTCACTTTCCTATTAACTAAAAATGTACAAAATAAATGTTTATTCTATATAATCAAAACTAAAAACTTGGGATAATTTACGGCTTGCACATGAGTTGGTGCTTCATATATTGGAAATTTGGAAATTCATTAAATGAAGTCCAGAGAAACTAACAAAGTCAACGGGGCTTAGGGCCAGCCCAAGTATAAGGCAGCTCAAATATTAATTTTAGGCCTTTAAAATATTTTTTTTTACTTATAAAACTAAATGAATCAGTTGTATCAATATTAACTTTGATTTGTTAGTCGTTGTCTAAACTTAGCATTATAAAGACTGAGGTGAGGTTTGATCCTAGTATTATAATTTTTTGTTAAAAGTTCTTTTTTTATGGGTGACTATTGATTTTTTTGTCATTCTCTCTCATCTTTAAACCAGGTCCAACTTCAAAACTTACTTTAGGCCTCAAAATATGTTGGGTCGACCTTGATGGGGCTCCTCTGTCTATACCAAAAGAAAAACAAATGGCTTAAAGTTCCTAACATCATAGAACAAGATCAAGTATAAGTTCCCACTCAAATATGTCACTACAAAAAAAGTGACAAAGATCATGTCTAAGTTTCCACCCAAATATGTTACTACAAAAAAATTGTCATGTCACTATTGTTGAGTGTCTTTTAGGCTTGTTTCGCACTCAACTTTTGATACTCTTTTTTGGGTAATTGTAGATAATATATATGTTATTTCACCCCTTTAATTTAAAGAATTAAGTTATACTATAAGAGTAGAGGAGTAGTAGCAATCTTAAGGAATTTCCTCATTTTTGCAGGATTTTTGGCAAGGCAGAGATCCACATCCATAGTTGTGGATCTGGAGCTCGAGCTGTTGAAGTCTGGGAAGGATATAGAGGTCCAGAAAGTTGGAGCTATAGCTGTGGATCTGCAGCTATAGCTGTGGAAATCTGAAATGCACTTTGAAGCTCCAGAGAGTTGAAGCTAAAGCTGTGGACTCACAGCTAAAGCCATGGAAGCACCCAGGGCCCAGCAAAAACTACAGAGACCCACAACCATAGCTGTGGCTTCACCGCTTGAGCGTTGGAGGTTCCTTAAGCTTGAAGGAGTTGTCACAGCTATAGCTGTGAAACCATAGCTGCAGCCTTGAAGGTTTCTTCACCCTGAAGGACTCTCCACAACCATAGCCGTGGATCTATAGCTGCAGCTGTGGGAGTAAAAGTTACTTTTTGGCCCTGTTTTGAAGCTCATATAAAAGGGGAAAAAGAGAAGAAACAGGAGATGACGAAAAAATAGAGAGAAAAACACATTGAGAAGCACGTGAAGGGAGAAACGGAGCAAGAACGAAGACTTGGGCAGCTGGGTCATTTGGGAACGAAGTCCAACCCCTTGTTCTCATCTTCTACTTTGTAATCTCTTCTTTTACTTATTAGATCTTGTAATGGCCATGTGTGGCTAAACTCATTAGGATTGGTTGGATGTAACTACTAAATCTTCTTCTTCTTAAATATATGCATTTTGATCTCATTATTTGTGCTTGATTCTTCTCTTAATGCTTATATCAGCTTGATCACCCGTTGTATGAATATTTGGTTTTTTGAATCCAGTTGGAAAACGTTTTCGAAAACCCAAACTGAATCTTGCACCTAATCACTTCTTGTTTTAGGAATAGACTTGATTTGGTTAGTCACATTGTTCAAGTCATTGTTCTTAATGCGAAGTGTTAAACTTAAACCATGGAGGAATCATGTTTTGAGCTTAATGACTTTAGGATTCAACCTTGAGGAATCTTGCTGGATTACTTAATGAACGTGGAAATAATGAAATTAGAATCGCATTTATTTTAAGAAGATCTACGAGTTAGCAAGTACTTTTGAACCAATCCTTGTTTCTTAACCATTGTCTTTACTACTTTTAGTTTATTGTGTGGTTCTACCCTATCTTCACTCATTTACAATCATAACAACATTCTCATTTAAATCATTAGAGCAAGCATTACTAAACACTCAAATCCTTGAAGACGATATTTGAATACTACTTCGAAACTTGGTTCACTTGCCAAGTGTTGAGATTGCGAAAACCATCATCAAGTTTCTGGCGCCGTTGTCGGGGATTTGGTGCTATTTAGTAATTCTTAATCTTGTAATTTTTTAATTGTGTAAATAATTCATTGTGTGAATATTTATAATATATAGAGATATTTGTCTTGTTGTGTTTTGTGGACTCACCTTGCTGTGCAGACTTCTTGAAGTTGCATGTGAGGAAAAACTCCAGCCGAAGATTTGCATTTTGATCCTGAAATTGAGAGAACGGCAAGGAGGAACAACAGTAGAACAAGAAGGCTTAGACAGTTAGAGAGACTCCAAAAACAATAGCAAGACCTTCCAAGTTCTTCTACTTCATCAAATCAACCATTCCTTGAAGCAGAGATGACTGAAGATGGAACAGGAACTCATAATGGTGGACATGGACCAGCTAGGCCTCTTAGAAGGACCCTAGGTGATTATGCACAACAACATGGTCCTAGGCATTTCTCTAGCATTGCAGCTCCAAATACTTCTAGAGCCATGGAGATGAAGCCTGCCTTCCTTACTTTGGTTAGCTCACAACAATTTGCTGGTCTTGATCATGAGGACCCATACTCACACCTTTCAAATTTCTTTGAGTTATGTGGAACAATGGGAATTCCTGAAGGTGATGAGGAAGCTGTATACTCGAGGTTGTTTCCATTTTCTCTAACAGGAAAAGCTAAAGTTTGGTTACAATCTCACCCGAATCAAAGTTTGACAAGCTGGGGTGATGTGGAAAACAAGTTTGTGAATAGATTTTATCCTTCATCCAAGTATATTAAGGCCAAATCAGAAATCACTACTTTCAGGCAAGGTGCAGATGAACCATTTTGTGAAGCCTGGGAAAGATTTAAGTCATTGCTCAGAAAATGTCCTAACCACGGGTTTGAGGATATAGCTCAACTCAATTTCTTTGTTAATGGAATCAAGCCTGAGGTGAAGATGTTATTAGATGCCGCAGCTGGTGGCACCATGATGACTGTAAGCCCAGAAGAAGCTACTCAAATTATAGAATCTTTGGCATCTTCTGATCACCAAGCAGAACATGGAAGACATCAATCTCATAAAAGAGGAGTTCTTGATCTCAGTACTAATGATGCAATCCTTGCTCAGAACAAGCTGTTATCTCAACAGATTGAAGCACTGACTAACACTACTAGAAAAATTAAAATTAGAGAGGGAAAAAATCTGTCACTAAACTTCAAAAAATCCGTCACAAATCAGTTAGTGACGGAATTTGTGACGGAAATGATTCCGTCACAAAATTTGGCGTCACAAAATATTTAGTGACGGATTATTTTCTCCGTCACAATTAGTGACGGAATTAAGGCGTCACAAACAATATAATTTCCGTCACTAATTTGTAACAATAAATGTTTAGAAATTAATAAAAATCCGTCGCAATTTGTGAGGGATTAAATCCCTCGCAATTTGTGAGGGATTAAATCCGTCACAAACTGTGATGACTCTACTTAAGTAGAATCCGTCACAATTTGCGAGGGATTAAATCCGTCACAAACTGTGATGACTTTAATTAAGTAGAATCCGTCACAATTTGCGAGGGATTAAATCCCTCGCAATTTGTGAGGGATTAAATCCGTCACAAACTGGGATGAATCCCTCACTAACTGTTGATGCCTAAATCTGAGGAAACCATTGTTTTTAAGAGTCTGGTAATCGATTACTTATACATGTAATCGATTACCAGACATCATATGTTCGAAATTTACTTATTAAAAGGTTCTCTGGTAATCGATTACCTATTTCTTGTAATCGATTACCAGAGCCTATTATTGAAACAATTTCAATCAAAACAAAAATATCAAGTCTTTTTTATGAAAATGCATGATATCATTTAAAATGAAGATAAAAGAACAATACAGACATCAAGAGGAGTTCCCAAGATTAATGATGTGCTTAATCGGCAAGACAACACATGAAAAATAATGAATGACCTCTATCAGTGTAACTATGACAATAAAGCTTCATTGGAGTATATCCATAGCCATGATACTTTTCATCATTTAGAGATCAAAATCCACAAGGCACACATTTAGGCAAAGAAACCCCTTCAAACAATACACATGAAGCAACCTAATTTTACTAAGCTAGATTGCTTATATAGTGATGACCTTATACCTATCTACCAAACATACAATTAATAGAGGCAACATGTTCCAAATCAAATCATACAAAAATTCAAATATAGTCTCAGAGATAACAGACCTTAGATGGACCCTCCAGAACCTTGACAATATCATTAACCAATATAGTCTTCCTCATCGTCGTTGTTGTCTTTCTACTCTTCACAACCTCATTAAATATAAGGATAAGAATATGAATTAGATTCCAAGAAGCATTTAATGACTAGTGATTTTCTCATGTGTTTGTAATGGATATATTTTGTTAGAAAACAATCTCAAACTAAAAAAAATAAAGAATGGACAATTTGTTAGAAAACAGAGAGGTACTATCAATTTTAACATTCAATCAATGAAATGATATACAACGATGCAAATTACTTTTGTTACAACTTAAAACATGCAGAAGTGTCTAACTGATTAAAATAATCTATAAAGAATAAACCTGCTCTTTATCGGCAAGTAGAATATCAGTTGTAACATGGGGGACTCCAAAAATTCCAAAAGCTTTGCCGACAGCTCCTCCTGAAACCATATCCATTTAATTATTTAATTTCCAAAAGTACTAAACTCTCTTCTCAAATGAAATCAGTATATATTATTATGACAAGACTTGCCTTCTTCACATTGGTCTTGTTTATTTGAATATTAAGAACATCACAGAAGTCCAACAACTTTTCTTTGACAAATTTGTCAATCCTCTCCTTTACCTTGGTTCTCTGTTTGTCCTGCCAAGAATGATAAATTCATGAAAACATTATCTTCATGTTTTCAGGTCAGATCTACCAGAATTCAATGTCTGTGATAAAATGTTTTTTCTTGATTCATTATTATATATCTTGTTGGTGATTAAAAAGACAAAAGAATCATAGTCGAAAATCAAGAATACCTTAGGCAGGAGTTTGTCATGTTCATGCACTTGACAGTCTTCTCCTCCTCCATCTTCTTGGTCATTATCTTCCATAACCTCATCCCACAACTGCTTCATCTCCTTCAAACGATCTTTCATCCTTCTCAGCCTCTGCACACACACACACCCATCAAAAAAGAAACAAAACCCACGATTCCAAATCCAAGAAAGATCAAAACTTTTTCAAGAACCGTCCATACCAGGGAGTCGGGTGCAGTATTTTCTTCGCAGTTGATACAAGGCAGAGGCAAGGGAGAGAGGTCGGACAAGCTCCTCCGGAAGGTGGGCAAGAGGGGCGGGAGGGCAGAGGGTCTGGGCGGGCAGCAGGGGTCAGAGACGCAGCGGCAGAGGACGGGGAGGAACGGCCCTTGGTGAGAAGGGAGTGGAGGTTGAGGGGGACGTGGATCGTGGAGAAGCCGTGGAGGGAGAGGTCCTCTTGGTCGCAGAAGAGCTTCTTGGCGCTGGGCTGGGCGGAGGAAGAGGGGGAGCGGCGCTGGATGGGGGCGATGGCGGAACAGGGCACTTGATCGTGCTCAGATTTAGCGGCCTCCGCGGAAGCATCCGTCTCCGGAATCTTGGAGGCCGATGGCGATTTGGCTTTGTGGAGCGGAAAAGGGATATGTGTAGGGTTAGGAGGTGAAAGAGGGAGGCGCGGGTAGAAGAGGGCTCCCTTCTGCCCTCTTTTAGGGTTTTTGAAATTACCCTTTTGCCCTTCTAGAAGGCTTGGGTCAAATTGGGCCCAAACTGATTTGAACATTGCAAAACAAGGCCCAAAACGTTTCCAGATTCCGTGGGTCATTTTCGGGCTCCATTTTGACCATCTTAGACTTCGAATTAGGAGATGCACATTAGTGAGACATTTGTAGCTTTTTCCAACGCCACCAAGATTGCTCAATTCGGAGTCATGTAGCTCCAGATATGGCCAAAAAACCGAGAGAAGGTCAAACTGTCCAGAAACAGAAATTTGATTAGTTTTGCAATTAGGCCCATAATTCAAATGACAATTAGCAAACATGATAAAACCACGAAATTAACCCTAAATGTGAGAAGTAATCAATGCCTTAATGATATGAATTGAAGCACTAAATTACGGCTCTTCAATCAGTTTATAAAAAAAAGGACTACAAATTTTAGTTCCTAGCCAATCAAACCATAATAAATATTCTGATACTAGATTTTAAAAATATATTTTAATTAAAAATATATTTTTGGTGAATATGATGGTTAAAAGTATTTTTTATAAATAATTATATCAAAAATAAATTTTAAAATCTTATAATGGTGTTTTTTTAATGATGTTAACTTAAATATTCCCAAGATTTTAGAATAAATTAAAATGAAAAGATAATAAAATATGTTAATCTGTGTTGGGATTTTATTTCAACACGAAACTTTAAAATAAATGTGTGAATAAAAAAAACTCTGTCAAACGGTCATATATTCTGTTTGATAGAGAAAAAAGTAAGGAAGCGCATTGTGATGTATTAAAAACTGATCAAAAAGAACCAGCGGGTGGTTTGCCCAATTAGTTAAGGGGAAGACTTAAGATTTTCTCTACGTAAGTATTTGTATGGATTCGAGCTCTACTATCAGTAATTTTAGCCTTTTTAAACAAAGTAGGTGTAATTGTAATAAAAAGAAGGTGTATATATCATAAGTTAAATACTATGAACATCTATGAGTAAATTAAAATCAAAGGATAATAATTTTTTTAATTACTAAAAAATATTTCATTTTATAATTATTTCACAAATTCTTACTAATTTTTGTATAAGTCAATTGCTTTTAAATAATGAAACTAACACGATTATATCCATTGAATCGAATGATTAAGCCTAACTTTTAAAATATCAATTGAAATAAAACAAGATTCATGAAAATAATTTCAAAATATATTAGGTAAATAATTTTTATATATAATAAAATTAAATACAAGGATTAAAATAATCAATGGAGTTAATGTAATATTCATTTATAAATCCAATATTAAATCAAAAGATAATAAAAATTATAACTAAAATATTTATAAATTTTCTAATATTAAATTTAGTATATATTAAAATTAGTTAAATAAATATTTGTATTTAAGAAATTGTTAAAGATTTTAGATATTTATTTTAAAGTTTTTATTTTATTAAATTAATTAAAAATTAATTAAATTTTATCACTTTTTAATAAAGTGAGTGAATGATAATGAATTAACTAAAATTCAAAAATATATTTTAATTAAAAATAATTTTTTGGTTAATACGGTAACTAAAATGTATTATAATAAATAATAAAACTAAAAAAAATAAATTTTATAATGGTTATTTTTTTAATGATGCTAAATTAAATATTTTAATTATTTTACAATAAATTAAATAAAAAAATAATAAAATATGTTAATTGATATTTTAAATAAAATATATTAAAATATCATAACCAAAAGAAATCAAGTATTATATTGAAAGATGAATAATTGATTTAGAATGTATATACCTAATTTTATTTAAATTATATATTGAATTTAATTTTTACGTATGAATTTTTTATTACCGAAACAATTAAATTCTTTGTTTAAATATATTTATATTATAAACAATATAAATTGTTAAGATAATTCTATAAGATATAGTTTAGATATACTAGTTTATACTCTCTTAATTTATTGTTTAGTTTCCTTAGTCAGTTTTATCTAAATTCCTAAACTTTAGGGATTGATTATGTTTTATGTCTATTTATTTTATTGTATCCATCAATTCAATAACATGAAAATCATTCAGATTCAAGTACTAAGGAAACTAAACTAGAAATTAGGAGAGGATAAACTAGTATATCTAAACTATATCTTATAGAATTATCTTAACATAAATATATAACAAAAAACACAATATTTTTTTTAAAATAATGTAATTTACTCTACTCACATACAAAAATTAATAAACGTACAAAGTAATCAAATATAAAGATAATAAAATAATTTAATTATTTTACAATAAATTAAATATAAAGATAATAAAATAATTATTATTATAATTACTAGCAAGAAAAAGGCACTTCGTGTCTGCATTGTATTAAAAAAATTAAAAGAAAAAAAATAAAAAATTACTCATAAAAAAGTAGTTATTAAAAAATAAATAAAGGATAAAATAATTCATGTAAAAATAAAAAGTAAAAGTAATTATTGTAAAAATGATTTATTAGTTTCAAATTATTAAATTTGATTAAAAATTTTTTTTCTAACTTTTTAACATAAAAGGGTATAATGGTCCAAAAAAAATGGAGACCAAAGTAGTTACTGAAAATTATATTCCCTTTATATATTAGTATAGATATTAAATTTACAATAATATATTGAAATTATATATACTTTTATTTATCTTTTAAATATTAAACTTGTTGATTTATATAATAAAGTGAAATTTATAAGTCTAAAATTTTGTATACTTTTATTTATCTTTTAATCAATATTAAACTTGTTCCAGACATGGCTGTTGTACCTTAAAATGTGATTCCAGAACGGGCCGTTCTGGATATACATGCTTCTTTTGTTATTTTTCTTATATTTAAATATAAATGTATAATTTTAATATCTCTATGGTTCCTATGAGAAACCTAAGGGAATGCATTTGTAATTGTAAGAGACAATTATATGAGTCAGATGTTTATTGTATGGATTAAAGTGCTCTGTGGGTTCTTAAGAGAACCATGAGAGAAACAAACAAACTATACAAGTTTATATTTTGCTTTTTGATTGTTCTGTTGTATTCCTTGTTGCATGAGATGTATGAATATCTATTTAATTTCAAAAATAGATGAGTTTTGATTTGAATTAAACATGTTTGATCTCTTATTTCATTTCAACTTTTGAAATATATATATATATATATATATATTATTTATTTTATATTTTTCAATAAATAACTAAATTAATACTTTTGAAATATATAAAATTAAAAATTATGAAATTAGAAAGATATTTTTTAATAAATAAATAAATTAGTTAATTATTATTTATTTTATATTTGTGGACATTATCTTCTTATAGTTATTTTAATGACTTTTATAGAATGTTTTAAAGGTTTTTAATAATTATTAGTATTTTAATAATGAATATTTATGAAAATTAATTTTTGTAATATTTTGATTTTTAAGTAGCCCAAAACGGGTCGTTCTCAAACTTGGGCTTCTACGCTCTTAAGTAAAAACAGTTGCGCCCTGACTATCAGCTGCTTTTGGTTTAGTGGCCTACCATGGTCATGTAATCGATTACCAGTGCGTGTTTGCTTGTTCTGATATATGTAATCGATTACAGAGTAGTGTAATCGATTACCAGGGGCAAAATGCACAGAATCTGAAAAGGGGTAATTGATTACCATATTAATGTAATCGATTACTCGGCGCATCTGCACTTATATTCGTGCAGTTCGTCTTCTTCCTCATGAAAGAAAACCCAAATAAAAATTTAATCTTTTGATTTGAATTCCAAGCATTTGTGAAATTCTTTGAAATAGTAGAATTTCAAATTCTCCCAAAAATGTAAGAATTTGAAATTCCTCATATTTTTTTCCCTTATTTCACTTATATATTTTATCTTATATCTTCATATTTTTAATTATTGAATATTCAAAAATACTTTAAAAATTATTAAATATTAACTAAATTAATTTTTAAAATTATTAAATATTTAAAAATTGGTTAACATTTTTTTTATAAAATTTTATTTAAAAATCTCAACATATAAATATCCTTTTAAAAGCAATTTTATCATGATAGAATCATATTATCATATCCAAATTAACAATTTAAAATTTAAAAAAAATTGAATTGACTTATCCAAACAAAATATTTTAACAATGATAGAAATTGAAATCAAAGTAATTCAAATATCAAGAATTTCAAATTCCTTGAATTTGTAAAATTACTCATCCAAACACACCATAAAGGAATGCAATTGTAAGAGACAATTATATGAGTAAGATGTTTATTGTATGGATTAGAGTACTCTGTGGGTTCTTAAGAGAACCTGAGAGAAACAAATAAACTATGTAAGTTTATATTTTGCTTTTTGATTGTTCTGTTGTATATTTATACATAAACTAATAATTTGATAAATATAACTTATTATATATTAATATACTTTTACAAAAATATAAATATACATATCTTATATATCTACTATATTTATATTTTTGTAAAAGTATATTAATATATACTAACTTATATTTATCAAATTATCAATTTATCTATAAATATACTAAAAATATTATTGATATTAATTTATTAGCAATATTAAATTATTAATAATATATAAATTTTATTTATTTAGTAATAATAAATATATATCATTTGTTACATTAATAAAAATTATAGTATATGTTAACTTAAATAAGCAAATAATTGTATAATTTTAAATTATTATTATTATTATTATATATATATATATATTAAAATTTTAAAATTATTAAATTTTTAATGGGAGAGATTCAAATTGCACAATTATGATTTTTGAGGGACTATAATTGTTCAATTAAAAATTAAACGACTAAAATTGCACAATTACAATCCTTTAGGGACTAAAATTATCCAATTAAAATCTTAGGGATCAAAATTGCACAATTACAATACTTGAGGGATCAAAAATGTAATTAAGCCAAAATTAAATTAATATTCTTTTTTTTTTAATTTCACAAGTTTTTTTTTAAATATTTTTAATGAATGTCTTAGTTTCTTATGTTCAAAATTGACAATTTTTTATTTAATTAAATGAATTTCATAATTTTTTCAGTCCTTTAATGAAATAAAATATTTTTAATTTTATTATTTTTTTAAAAAAAATTTAACATATTTTCTTTAATTATGCATAATTCTTAAATATAAAAGTTTCATAAATAAAATTTAATATTTTGAGAGGAAACAATTTGTCACAAATTTTTCACAAAATATTTTAACCTATTTGTGACAGAATTTTGAGAGGGAAAAATCCGTCACAAAATTTTTTCATTTTAGTGACGAACTTTGTGACGGATTTTTTAGAGACGAAGTTCATTCCGTCACAAAATCCGTCACAAACATTTTTTTTTATTTAGCGATGAAATTTGTGACGGATTTTTAGAGACGAAAATTTTTCCGTCACAAAATCCGTCACAAATTTTTTTTTTTTGATTCAGTGACGAAATTTGTGACGGATTTTTAGAGACAGAATATATTCCGTCACAAAATCCGTCACAAAAGTCAATAAATTCTAGTCCGTCACAAAACTTAAAATTCCCTCACAAAATCTGTCACTATTAGCGATGCTATTTTTTCCGTCACAAAATTCGTCACAAATATGAATTTTTCTAGTAGTGTAAGCAGATGGCCAAGTGTTGAGATTCCCGTTGAAATACTTTTGTTATAACTGTAATTCACTTTTTGTTCTATCAAACATGGCAAGTATATCGGTCGTTCAAGTAGTAAAAATATCGTATCCACAGGGATTAGAAGGTAAAATAAGCATTTATTGACTATTCGTGACTAAAGAATGATTCCAATTTGTAGTTTGTCATGTGAATGTGAATTAAAGATCATGACTACTAGAATGAAAACTATAAAAATAATTGATTGAAAATGGAAGAGGCAAGAAATGGTATAATGGTATTGTGAGGTTGTAGGGTCATATTTCACCAAACGTCAGACTAATGAATCCTTAATCTCTTGTTACATACATTACTTAGTCAACCCATAAGTTTACTCAAACCTAATCCCTTAGAGAAAGAGCCTAGGTGCGGATAATGAATATCAATCCCTTGAGTATTCAATACCTACACCCACATTAGAGATTAGGGTTTAAGACTACTAATGAGTCAAGCTCTATCCCTAGATACAATCCCCACTAGGCATATGTTTCAGAACTAGTTTCAATGGTATTTCTCAATACTCAATGGAACCTTAACTCATGCAAAGGGTGATCAATCCAAAGCAAGCATTAAATATAGAAACGTACACAACAAAGAATGAAACAACATGTATATATATCATTAAAATGTAAGGATTACATTAGAATTCGTTGGTTACATCTAACCCCACAAAAATGGGTAGAACCACTCAACAATGAGGGTAAAGCAAAAATAGAGATGGAAGAGAGAAATGAAGAAACCGAAGGAAAGATCCACACACGAACGTTTCCAAGCTCTGAGAATCCCTTCTACAGCTCCAAGGGGCGCCCTTGCGTGAATGAGGAGAAAAGCCCCCGAAAATGCCTTCAAATACGAGCTTGGGGAGTCAGATTAGGGTTTACACGCCCGACGCATAATTCTTTGTGCCCGGCGCAGGGCCTTCCAGGGAAGTTAAGCACTTCCTGCCTTAGTACACACCCAGCGCAATTCCTTTTTGCGCCCGGCGCAATGTCTTCCAGAGAAAATCTCTATCTCGATCACGCCCGGCGCGGGTACTGTTGCGCTCGGCGCAGACACTCTGCTCTACTCCTTAGCTCCTTAGATTTCCAATCCTAAGAGTCTTCAATCCTCAATTCTCTAGCTCAATACCTGCACAAAAATGAGGTGTATTAAGGTATTGTTAGCTAAATTTGGGTTAGTTATATATGCACACAAAGTGAACCAAAAAGAGAACAATTATATTGCAATGGTTCAGAGGATGAGTGGAATTGTTCAATAAGTCTCATCCAAAAAGAAGTATAATTGAGACTTAACAGATTCCACAACAGCTTCATGTTATTGCTTCTTCTTCAACTCAAGCAAATTCTTCTTTAAAATGTGATTTTTGTGGGGGAGATCATCCCAATGGTCACTGTTCTGAAACTTCAAATGAAGAAGAGGTCAACTATGTGGGCAACCAACAAAAAGGAGGTAATTTTAATTCTCGTAATTATAATACTAACAATTATATGCAGGGAAATCAAGGTTGGAGGAACAATAATAACCAAGGTTATGGATGGAGGAATGAAGCTGGACCATCTAATAGACCACCACAACAACAACAGCAACATCATCTTGCTTATCCTTCTATGCATGAAAGAACCAACAAATTGGAGGATACTCTGAACCAGTTCATGCAGGTATCTATGAAAAAACAGAAAAATACAGAGGCATCCATCAAGAATTTAGAGGTGCAGGTGGGTCAGCTAGCTAAACAATTAGCTGACATGTCTGGAGGCCCATTTTCAGCCAATACCAAGACCAACCCCAAGGAGCATTGCCAAGCCATAACAACAAGAAGTGGGAAGGTGGTAGGTAGTGATGTTGGGGTAAGTGAGAAAAATGAAAAGAAAATGTTGAATTGAGGGAGGTTGAGGAAGAGATTGAGAAGAATGAGGAAGGAAGCAATAAAAATGAGGGTGTAGATAGTGAGAAAATAAAAGAGAAGAATGGAGTAAAGAAGGAGAAAAATAAAAAGAAGGGCAAGGAAGTCATTTCCACTGTTCCTATTAAAGACTTACCTTACCCTCATGCCCCATCTAAGAAAGAGAAGGAAAGACAATTTGCAAGGTTTCTGGACATCATCAAGAAGCTCCAGA
This sequence comes from Cajanus cajan, assembly GCF_000230855.2. NCBI lineage: Eukaryota > Viridiplantae > Streptophyta > Magnoliopsida > Fabales > Fabaceae > Cajanus > Cajanus cajan. The sequence continues at coordinate 55,850,164 of NC_138525.1, forward strand.
TAAATATTTCCTTCACTGAAGCCATGGAACAAATGCCTACTTATGCTCGGTTCATGAAGGATCTCTTGACTAAGAAGAGAAGAATTCTTGAAGAAGAAACTGTGGAGCTTGAGGCTGGGTGTAGTGCCATCATACAAAAATCTTTGCCTCAAAAATCCAGAGATCCGGGTAGTTTTACTCTCCCCGTGTCTATTGAAAATCTTTCAGTAGGTAAGGCACTATTAGATCTTGGAGCCAGTATCAATTTAATGCCATTATCTATGCTGAAGAAGATTGGAGATGTAGAGTTACAACCCACAAGGATGACCTTGCAGTTGGCAGATAGATCCATCAAGCTTCCACATGGTATAGTGGAAGATATGATCGTGAAGGTTGATAAGTTCATGTTTACAGTGGATTTCGTAGTCATGGATATGGAAGAGGATGTAAAAGTTCCTTTAATATTGGGCAGACCCTTTATGAAAACAGCTAGAGTTATCATTGACATGGATGATGGAAAGATGAAGGTTAGGGTCCAAGATGAGGAAGTGAGTTTCAATGTATTTGAAGCAATGAAGTGTCCAAAAGGCAACAAAGATTGCTTTAGAATTGATGTATTAGATGATGTGTACTTGGAAGCTCAAAATGATTTCAAGAGCTCATCGCCATTGGAGAAGGCTTTGCTTATTTCTAATGAAGAATTGGATAAGGTCATAAATGAAGAGGTTCAAGATGTTATTGATGCACTAAATAAAAGAGAAAACTCTTCTGCCAATGTCCAGTCAAAAGAAGAATTGAAGAAGGAGGAAAAAGATCAAGTAGTGAAGCTGGAATTGGATGATAATGTAGATAGAAAACACAGAAAGTTACAGCTTCTTGAACTTGAAGAAATGAGGTTTAATGCTTATGAGTCTTCTAAGCACTGCAAGCAGAGAATCAAAGCATATCATAATAAGAAGATTTTAAAAAGGAGCTTCAAACCCGGCCAATTAGTGTTACTGTTCAACTCTAGATTGAAGTTATTTCTGGGCAAACTCAAAACTAAGTGGTCAGGCCCATTTGTAATTAAATCTGTCAAATCACATGGAGATATTGAGCTGAAAGATCCTGCCTCTGGAAGGACGTGGTTAGTTAATGGTCAGAGGCTCAAGCATTATTTGGGTGGTGAAGTTGAGAGATTCACTACCAGCACACATTTGAAGGAGCCATGAGCAATCAGGATTGTCAAGCTAAAGACACTAAATTAGCATGTTCTTGTTTTAATTTCTATTTTAGATTCTAAGTTTTAGTTTGAATAGTGAGTAGTTAAGAGTTTTTGTGCATAGAGTTGTTTGATTTCAGAATGAATGTGCTTGATGATTGGCATGTTTCGGAATGTGTTAACATTGCTGATCTTGTTGAGGTTCTGTTTGTGTTCTGTGTGTGAAGATTTGGGGATGTTATTTTGTTGCTTTTTAGTGGTGCTGCATTATTTTGGGTGATGGGTCTGTGATTATTTTGATAATGTGGAGTGTGGAGTGAAATATCTTTGTTCATAGGGAGGTTTGATTCAATGTTGTTTGTGGTGTTATGATGGGTTGTGGCTGTGTTTATATTATTGTTGCTTGATGGTTAAGTACATGTTGAACTTGATGTCTAGTGTGGAATAGTAGTGAAATCCTTTGTGATGTTTTGGAATTCCTTTTGATGCCTTATTGCTGGTTGTGCAGTTTGTGGGTCTTGAGTTTTTGAGTATTCTAATACTTAGTGTGTAATAGTCTAGATTTTGATATGTTTGTTGTTGATGGCTAATTTCATGTTGATGTTGATGTTTAGTAGGTAATAATAGTAAAGTATATTTGTACTGTTGGAATCTTAAGACTAACTCAAATATATCTTTAGTTATGAAGGCATTGGTAGTTGGTAGAGATGTTATGTTAGTAATGGGCAGTTTAAGAATGTGAGGTACAATGAGTTTGGTTTTCATGTTCAAGATCTCAAGTTTTGTGCCTTGGAAATGAATAATATTAACGTATACTCTCAATAGGATTTAGGAAGAGGTGATTTCTAGCTTAGAATTTCAATTCTAAGTCCTTGCGCTGGAGCGCCAATTTTGAAGCTATAGTGCCAACCCTCTGTTGGCATCTTTATGTGTGTAAAAGTTCCATAGCTGCAGCGCCACTTTCATCGCTCTAGCGCCATTTCTCTACCAAATTCCTTTTATATGTGAACATTACCACAGCTGCAGCACTAGGCTCACAGCCATGGCGCTACGTCTCTGTTTGAGCCCAGTTTGCATACTAAATTCCATAGCTGCTGTAATACCTTATTTTTTTTATTATTATTATTATTTATTATTAAAAATGGCATTTTCGCAATTTTTAAAAGTTTGAAGGGTGTTTTGGTAACTTGGAACGGGCCGTTCCAAAAGCAAAACGGGCCGTTCCAAGCTTTAAAATTTCACTGAAAATCTTGATTGAGAACGGGCTCAGAACGGCCGTTCCGACAAGGAGAACGGGCCGTTCTGATTGTGAAACGGGCCGTTCTAAAGGGAGAACGGGCCGTTTCAAAAGGAGTACGGGCCGTTCTGCTGGAATTGGGAACGGGCCGTTCCGGTTTTGGAACGGGCCGTTCCAGTTCAAAAATTTGCGTAGATTTTTCAAGCCCAGAACGGGCGTTCCGATTTTTGGAACGGCCGTACCGGGTAGGTGAGCCAGAATTGCTATAAATAGGGGCTTGGGGAGTTATGAAAATTCATACCTTGGGAAGAGAAAATCCTTAGAGAAAGAGGGAGGAAAGGAAAGGAGGAGAAAGAGGAAGAGGAATCCGGTAGAGGTGGTTCTGTCAGAATAAAGAAAAGAGGAGAAAGAGGAGGAGGTTCTGCTCAAATTTCGGTTCCTATCTAAGGAAGAGAGAGGAGGAGGTTCTGCCCGAGTTTTGGTTCAGGATTATCCAAGTAAGGGAAGTTAGTTTTTGAAATTATTTGATGATTAATAATAAATAAATATTTTTGAACTGTGTCAAATTTTGTTGTTAAGTCGAGCTGAATTATATGTTGATTTTTAACAGTATTGTACTATAAAGATGTTGAACTGAGTTATGAGTAGTAAGTTGTGTTGAATACTACTTAGCTGTGTTGTATGCTGATTTGCTGTACTATATAATGCTGAACTGTATGCTGATTATACCCACTTGAGGTGGTGTTGTTGCTGCTGTTGTTGCCGCTAAGTCGGTGTTGTTATTAGCCACTATTGTGGTGCTGTTGTTGCCGCTAAGTCGGTGTTGTTATTAGCCACTATTGTGGTGCTGTTGTTGCCGCTAAGTCGGTGTTGTTATAGCCACTAGAGTGGTGCTGTTGTTGCCGCTAAGTCGGTGTTGTTAAAGCCACTAGAGTGGTGCTGTTGTTGCCGCTAAGTCGGTGTTGTTATAGCCACTAGAGTGGTGCTATTGCTGCTACTAAGCAGTGTTGATATAACCGCATTACGGTGCTGATGTTGTTGAACAATATAAGCTGTGCAGATGTGTTGATAATTATAACGATGGATTTATTTACATTGCTAATCCTTTACTAGTATGTTTTGATTTTTAAAGAATACTAGCTTACCCTTGCATGTTTTCCATGTGGTTGGAACTGCAATGATCATACTATGTATGGGAGCAGAACAGGAATAGGTGGGCTTCTTGGGATGAGTCTCCGGCGGACTTTGGAGTTAATTTGCTTGTGTGGATATTTTTGCTTGTAGCTACTTGGGATAGTAGCATTTGGTTGTAATTTTCCTTGGTACACTTTAACTCTAGTCAGACTGGAATCTTGTATATTTATATATTCTAGATCCTATATTTATATACTTGTTCTATCTGTCTGGTGTTTTAGTGTGCTATACAGTGTGTAGTGACCAGCCGGGTCGTTACACTTAATGGTATCAGAGCAGTTCGAGTCTAATGGACACTCTTTGGGGGTGGTTCCTTTAGGCTTTTGTTGTGCTAAACTCTGTGTTGTGTTATCTTGTTGTGTTGATTGTTGTGTTAATTGTTGTGGTGATTTGTTGTGCTTGTGTGGCTTAGTTACTGTTTACTAAAGAAGTTGTTATCTTTGTAGAAGATGACTAGGACAAATGAGCAGATAGCCCGTGCCCTCGAGATGTTGGCCATGGCTATGCAACAACAAAATGCCTATTTTGCTAGGATGGAGGTTGAGAGAGCTGCAGTTAGTGCAGCAAGACCTGCAGGGTCACAGGAGAGCCGGGATCTTGCTGAGTTCCGAAAGTGTAACCCTCCGCAGTTTACTGGAGATGGGGATTCAGAGGTAGCTGACCGCTGGATCCGTGAATTAGAGAAGATCTTTACCGTACTGGGATGTCCTCCAGAGAGGAGGTTAGCATATGCTGTGTACATGCTTGTGGGAGAGGCTGAGCATTGGTGGAGAGGCACCTATCAGATGCTTGTTACTAGAGGAGTTACCGTTGACTGGGAGTGTTTCAGGACAGTGTTCATGGAGAAATACTTTCCTGACAGTGTAAGGCACGCCAAGGAGGTTGAATTTATGCGACTGCATCAGGGTGGGATGACAGTTTCTGAGTATGCGATAAAATTCGAGCACCTGGCCCGTTTTTATCCGCAGGTTATGCCTGAGGCTTGGAAATGCAGGAAATTTGCAGATGGATTGAGATATGAGCTGAAGAGGATGGTGGTGCCTATGGCCATCACGGAGTTCCCAGCCTTAGTGGAGAAGGCGAAGGTGGTTGAGCAGTTGGAAGGTGGCAACCGTACTGTAAGGACTATTGGAGGACCATATGGGTCCAAGAAGGGTGAGAGTCAGAGGAAACCATATGACAGGCCCCAACCACAGCGAGGGGGTTCTGTTTATAGGCAATCTTTCAGTGCTGCTAGTGGAGATAGACAGAGTGGAGGTGCCACTCTGAGATGTTTCAGGTGTGCTGGACCCCACTTTATCAGGGACTGTCCACACACGGAGAACCGTTGCTTCAAATGTCATCAGATGGGCCACGAATCGGCAAATTGTCCTACGGGGGATAGACCAGAGAGGAGCACTCAGAGGAGTAGTGTACAGAGGGCTGATACTCAGAGGAGTGGTGCACAGAGAGCTGATACACAGAGGGGTGACAGACCTACTACTGCTGGTAGGGTATTTACTTTGACGGGTGCTGAGGCTTCGACTTCTTCTGATCTTGTGAAGGGGAAGGGCAAGGCCGCTGGTAAGGATGTGATGATTCTATTTGATTCTGGTGCTACGCATTCATTTATATCATATGCATGTGCTGCTTTGTTGGGTGTGCCTGTGTGTGAGTTGGGGTTGAGACTACTTGTGTCGACGCCCGCTTCTACTTCTGTGATTGCTTCTGAATTGTGCGTGGGTTGTCCAATTGTGGTGTATGAGAAGAAGTACAAGGTGAACTTGATTTGTTTACCTTTGGTGGATATTGACATAATCTTAGGAATGGATTGGTTGTCTGCCAATCGCATCCTTATAGACTGTGCCAATAAGCGGTTAATCTTCCCTCAAGAGGAGGATGAGCTGTTGATCTCAGCTGTTCAAGCTGAGTCCTTGCTGAGGGATGGGGCAGAGTGCTGTCTTCTGCTTGCTACCACGAGTGTGGAGACCGAGAGGATCTTAGCTGGTATCGATGTGGTGAAGGAGTATGCCGAGGTGTTCCCTGACGAGGTGCCTGGGTTGCCTCCTGTTAGGGAGATGGAGTTCAGCATTGACCTGGTTCCAAGTGCGGGACCAGTGTCAGTAGCTCCCTATAGGATGGCTCCTGCTGAGCTGGCTGAGCTGAAAGATCAGTTGGAGGACTTATTGGAAAAACAGTTGGTGCGACCGAGTGTTTCGCCGTGGGGTGCTCCTGTGTTATTGGTAAAGAAGAAGGATGGGGGTAGTCGACTGTGTGTTGATTACAGGCAGCTGAACAAATTGACCATTAAAAACAAATATCCACTTCCCCGGATAGATGACTTAATGGATCAAGTGAGGGGCGCGACGGTGTTTTCTAAGATTGACTTGAGGTCAGGATATCACCAGATTAGGGTGAAGGAGGGTGACATACCGAAGACTGCTTTCAGGACTAGGTATGGTCACTATGAATATGTTGTGATGCCGTTCGGTGTGACCAACGCCCCCGCTGTGTTCATGGACTACATGAACAGGATCTTCCGGCCGTTCTTGGATAAATTCGTGGTAGTATTTATTGATGATATCTTAGTTTATTCAAGAACCCCGGAGGAACATGGAGAGCACTTGAGGACAGTGTTGGAGATTTTGAAAGCGAAGCAATTGTATGCTAAGCTTTCAAAATGTGAGTTTTGGTTGGATGAGGTGAAGTTCTTGGGCCACGTGATCTCAGCTAAGGGGATTGCTGTTGATCCGGCTAAGGTGGAGTCGGTATTACAGTGGGAACGCCCGAGGACTGTCACGGATATACGGAGCTTTGTGGGCTTAGCGGGATACTATCGGAGGTTCATTGAAGGGTTCTCTAGGATAGTAGCGCCTCTGACCCAGTTGACGAGGAAGGAGCAGCCGTTTATTTGGACAGATGCCTGTGAACGGAGCTTTGAGGAGTTGAAGAGAAGGTTGACTACTTCTCCTGTGTTGGTGTTACCGAATTCTGGTGAGCCTTTTGATGTATACTGTGATGCTTCTCATCAGGGTCTGGGGTGTGTGTTGATGCAAAACGGGAAAGTGGTGGCGTATGCTTCAAGGCAACTGAAAACTCATGAGAGGAACTATCCCACTCATGATCTGGAGTTAGCAGCTGTGGTGTTTGCCTTAAAGACTTGGAGGCATTACTTGTATGGAGCTCGATTCAGTGTCTTCAGTGATCACAAAAGTCTGAAGTATCTGTTTGATCAGAAGGAGCTGAACATGAGACAGAGGCGGTGGATGGAGTTTCTGAAGGATTTTGATTTTCAGTTGATGTATCATCCAGGCAAGGCCAATGTGGTGGCAGATGCGCTGAGTAGGAAATCCATCCACATGACAAGTATGATGATTAGAGAGCTGGAGTTGATTGAGAAGTTCAGAGATTTGAATCTCTGTGTGGAGTTAGCTCAGGATCACATTAGTTGTGGGGCAGTTACCATAACTAATGAGTTCTTGAGGCAAGTTGGACTTAAGCAGTTGCAAGACACCGAACTGGTGAAGCTTCTTGGGATGTTGGGTACCGATAAAGCTGTAGGCTTTGAGCTGGGAGAGGATGGGATCTTAAGGTTCAGAGGCAGGATTTGCCTACCTCAGGATGCTGAGCTAAGGAGAGCTGTGCTAGAGGAAGGTCACAAGAGCAAACTTAGCATACATCCAGGTATGACTAAGATGTACCAAGACCTCAAGAAGACTTTCTGGTGGTCTGGTATGAAGAGAGAGATAGCTGAGTATGTGGTGGCCTGTTTAACCTGTCAGAAGGCAAAGGTTGAACATCAAAAGCCTAGTGGGTTAATGCAACAGATTGAGATTCCCGAGTGGAAATGGGATAGCATTACTATGGATTTCATCGTGCGGTTGCCTAGGTCATCTAGAAATAATGATGCTATCTGGGTGATTGTTGATCGGTTGACCAAGTGTGCGCATTTCTTGCCTGTCAACATCAAGTGGTCCTTAGAGAAGCTGACGCAGTTGTATATAAGGGAGATAGTTCGGTTGCACGGGGTGCCTTCCAGTATTATTTCCGACCGAGATCCGAGGTTCACTTCCAGATTCTGGCAGAGTCTACACCGAGCTTTAGGCACAAAGCTGAAGCTGAGTTCTGCTTATCATCCACAGACGGATGGTCAGTCAGAGAGGACAATCCAGTCCTTGGAGGATCTGCTAAGGGCTTGTATGTTAGATCACTTGGGTAGTTGGGAGGAAGTATTACCGCTTGTGGAGTTTACTTACAACAACAGTTTCCATGCTAGTATTGGGATGGCGCCGTTTGAAGCCTTATATGGCAGGAGATGTAGGACTCCTCTGTGCTGGTATCAGGATGGTGAGTCAGTGGTTGTGGGACCGGAGTTGATCCTACAGACTACTGAGAAGGTGAAGATGATTCAGGAGAAAATGAGGACTGCTCAGAGTAGGCAGAAATCATATGCTGACAAAAGGCGTAAGCCTTTAGAGTTTGCTGAGGGGGAACATGTGTTTCTGAAGGTGACTCCGACTTCTGGTGTGGGTAGAGCGCTGAAGACTCGGAAGTTAACACCAAGATTCGTGGGTCCCTATCAAATAATACAGCGTGTGGGTCCGGTTGCTTATCGGTTGGCTTTGCCACCGTCTCTTTCAAACTTACACGATGTATTTCATGTGTCCCAGCTGAGGAAGTATGTTCATGACCCGAGTCATGTGGTAGAGATGGATGAGGTGCAGGTGAAGGAAAATCTGACTTATGAAAAGAAACCGGTAGCTATAATTGATCATAAGTTGAAGGAGCTTCGTGGCAAGTCCATAAAATTGGTGAAAATTCTTTGGGATGCAACTACGGGTGAGGCAACTTGGGAAGTAGAAAGTCAGTTCAGTGAACAATACCCAAATCTCTTCTAAGTAAGTGAATTTTCGAGGACGAAAATTTTTGTTGTTGGGGAGAATTGTAATACCTTATTTTTTTTATTATTATTATTATTTATTATTAAAAATGGCATTTTCGCAATTTTTAAAAGTTTGAAGGGTGTTTTGGTAACTTGGAACGGGCCGTTCCAAAAGCAAAACGGGCCGTTCCAAGCTTTAAAATTTCACTGAAAATCTTGATTGAGAACGGGCTCAGAACGGCCGTTCCGACAAGGAGAACGGGCCGTTCTGATTGTGAAACGGGCCGTTCTAAAGGGAGAACGGGCCGTTTCAAAAGGAGTACGGGCCGTTCTGCTGGAATTGGGAACGGGCCGTTCCGGTTTTGGAACGGGCCGTTCCAGTTCAAAAATTTGCGTAGATTTTTCAAGCCCAGAACGGGCGTTCCGATTTTTGGAACGGCCGTACCGGGTAGGTGAGCCAGAATTGCTATAAATAGGGGCTTGGGGAGTTATGAAAATTCATACCTTGGGAAGAGAAAATCCTTAGAGAAAGAGGGAGGAAAGGAAAGGAGGAGAAAGAGGAAGAGGAATCCGGTAGAGGTGGTTCTGTCAGAATAAAGAAAAGAGGAGAAAGAGGAGGAGGTTCTGCTCAAATTTCGGTTCCTATCTAAGGAAGAGAGAGGAGGAGGTTCTGCCCGAGTTTTGGTTCAGGATTATCCAAGTAAGGGAAGTTAGTTTTTGAAATTATTTGATGATTAATAATAAATAAATATTTTTGAACTGTGTCAAATTTTGTTGTTAAGTCGAGCTGAATTATATGTTGATTTTTAACAGTATTGTACTATAAAGATGTTGAACTGAGTTATGAGTAGTAAGTTGTGTTGAATACTACTTAGCTGTGTTGTATGCTGATTTGCTGTACTATATAATGCTGAACTGTATGCTGATTATACCCACTTGAGGTGGTGTTGTTGCTGCTGTTGTTGCCGCTAAGTCGGTGTTGTTATTAGCCACTATTGTGGTGCTGTTGTTGCCGCTAAGTCGGTGTTGTTATTAGCCACTATTGTGGTGCTGTTGTTGCCGCTAAGTCGGTGTTGTTATAGCCACTAGAGTGGTGCTGTTGTTGCCGCTAAGTCGGTGTTGTTAAAGCCACTAGAGTGGTGCTGTTGTTGCCGCTAAGTCGGTGTTGTTATAGCCACTAGAGTGGTGCTATTGCTGCTACTAAGCAGTGTTGATATAACCGCATTACGGTGCTGATGTTGTTGAACAATATAAGCTGTGCAGATGTGTTGATAATTATAACGATGGATTTATTTACATTGCTAATCCTTTACTAGTATGTTTTGATTTTTAAAGAATACTAGCTTACCCTTGCATGTTTTCCATGTGGTTGGAACTGCAATGATCATACTATGTATGGGAGCAGAACAGGAATAGGTGGGCTTCTTGGGATGAGTCTCCGGCGGACTTTGGAGTTAATTTGCTTGTGTGGATATTTTTGCTTGTAGCTACTTGGGATAGTAGCATTTGGTTGTAATTTTCCTTGGTACACTTTAACTCTAGTCAGACTGGAATCTTGTATATTTATATATTCTAGATCCTATATTTATATACTTGTTCTATCTGTCTGGTGTTTTAGTGTGCTATACAGTGTGTAGTGACCAGCCGGGTCGTTACAGCTGCAGCGCCAGATTCTACAGCTATGGCGCTAACTTGCTACCAAGGTCTCTTTTGAGTTCAAAAACTCCACAGCTGCAGCGTCAAGATACACGGCCATAGCGCCATATCACTGTTGAAGCTTGTGAGGTTTAAATCTTGGCGTTGAAGCGCTACATTCACAACCATAGCGCTAGGTTTCTGTTGTAGCACAATTGTATATGAAAATTTTCACAGCTACAGCGCCAGCTTCTACAGCTATGGCGCCAACTCCCTGAAATCTCCATTAAACTTCATACTCTCACCACCAAGACCCACAGCCATAGCGCCATATCTCGGATTTACGCTTGTGATATGTTTAAATCTTGGCGCTGAAGCGCCAATCCCATGGCTTTAACGCCAAGTTTCTGCCCTACAACATAAATCCCAGCGCTCAAGCGCCAAAATCCCAGCCTTAGCGCCACTTTTCTGGAATACATTTCCAACCTCAAATTCATGAGGTTTTTTTTTTCTTTTAAATAAAGAGTGGAGACATTTTGGATCGGTTTTCTCTCTACTCTAACCTCCACCTCTTCGTTTCTCTTCCTCTCCCACTCACGAACTCATTAACTTCCTCACGTTTCATCTCCCCTCTTCATTATCTACATAAAACCATCATTTTGCATCATCCATTGTGCACATAAACACAAAAGACTCCATTTTTATTGGCATTGCAAGGTAAAGTCTTCACTCTTCTCTTCTCTTTTCTACTTTGCATGAACTCTCTTCATAGTCTTTCATCATTTCTGAATCTTCTTGGTTGAATTGGAAGTACACACATGTGAAAAGCATGAAGTTGGGTATTTGAGTCTTCAATGTGGACATGCATGAGCATTCATATTTTTTTCCTGTTTTGTGTTTGAAGAAATTCCTGAATGAGAAAAGTATTTGATTTGAACATAATGAAAGCTTTGAAAAAGGTGGTCACTGAAATGTTCCATTTTGTGAAGAATTTTGAGCCTTGCATGAAAAGAATTCACATGCATGTTGTTTCTCATTATCATGTCCATCAATTGCTTGATCAAATGCCTAAGTGAATATGTGTTCTTTATCCAAAGTGTGAAATCATTGATCATGGAAGAAAATAGGAAATATTTGCTTGTTCATTGGTGGCTTTGAAATAACTTTAGTGCTTCACATGTTAGAATGTTTATTGATCATTCCTTATGCCCCATGAAGAATTGTGTTTTGTTTGTATAATCAACTTGTGGCGGTTCAGATAGTTCATTCAAGAGGTAGCGGTTCAGGCGGAAGCTCTAAAGCCACTCATAAAATCTCAGTTGCACCAACCCCACCACCACCATCTGAAGTGGCCTGGGGACAGTCCTATATTTTCTGGAGGGGGTGGAGATCAAGGAGATCAAGGTGAACAACTTCATGGTGGGGAGCAGGAGCATGAGCAAGCAATGATGAAAAGGAGAGGATGGAGGGTCGCTGTCACCCTTGTTTTGAGGAAGAGAAGTTCCACTTTAATTTTATGTCATTTTAAATTACAGTTGTTTTAGTTTCTATTTTGTTAATTGTTTGAACTATCTGGTGGTTTATATACTTTTTGTGAATTAACAATAAAAAAAAATGGTTTGTTGAAAGGTAGGAAATGAGATGGCTTTTACATCAACAAAAAGGGAAAACACATCTTTTGATTCACCTTAAAATGGTTGTTTTGAGACTTGCTTTGTGGTTGTACTCATCCAATTTGTTTGATCATGAAGTTGTGAGATATTTGATTAGCATGGCATGAAAAATCAGTAATTGAATATTTAGCCAAGCTGGTGAGTGAGAGAGACTAAACAGTGCATCTATCATATACACTTATACTTTGAGAGCCATCATCATAGCATATGTGTTTGCATTGGTTGAGTCTTGAATGATTGTTCTTGTGATAAAGTTTTGGACAGGATCAAGGCATTCCATTGTAAATAACTAAAATCTTTTTAAGCCTAGAGCCAAACAGCCAGCCATAATTGAATCCATCCTTTAAAACCTGTTTGAGCCTTAACCTTCAAATCACCTTAAACCTTTTCCAAATACCAACTGATCACCCTGGCCAAATTCTTGAGAGTAAATGAAAATGAATTGGGGATTAAGTTGGGGTAGTTGGTAAGAATTGCCAAGTTGAAAGAAAATGGAGAAAGTAAGCCAATGCAAGTTGAAGGGAAGAGTCACCCCTCCATCATTTTCACTGCTCAAATTTAAGTGTGCTTGTTAGTTTCATTTTATCATTATCATACTCATTAAAAAAATCAAAAAATAAAATCAAAAAATAAAAAATCAAAAAAAATCAAAAAAATCAAATCAAAAGAAAAATGAACAAGCACATGTATAAATAGTCTTAAAAGAGAGAGGGGTCTCTTAAAATCTAGGCAGCAAATTTTAAGGAAAAAGGGTATGTAATGAGAGGAAGATTTTGGGCTGAGAGATTTGGTTGGAGTTGAATATTAAGAGTGAACAAGGTGGAATGTTTGGGTCATTTTCATTTTACTCCTTTAAGTTTAAACCTTGTTAATATGAAAAACCACATTCCCTTGTTAACCAAGCCTCAGTAGAACCCTTAAAAAGTCCTTGTGATCCTTAATTTTCTCTCAAGGAGCAGTAATGAAGAGATGATATCAATGCTTATGTTCATAGAAATGATGAGTGGAATTGAGAGAAACACTCACCCTGGAGAGTCATTCTAGAGTATGTTCAATTATTGGTTTGTAATGTTTGTGTCATGATTTATCTTGCAATCTTTTTGGTTAAGCATGATTGGTTTTGCGGGCACCTCAGTGAGTAGAAAATGGTTTTTGATGGTGAATTGATTGAGTGTTTACCTATTGTTGATACAGAAGAAATCTCATGGTAGGAAGTAACCTTTTTGGTTTTTGATTGGTATCTTGTTGGGGACCAACAAGAGATTAAGTTAGGGCAGTTATTGAGTGTCTTTTAGGCTTGTTTCACACTCAACTTTTTGTACTCTTTTTGGGTAATTGTAGATAATATATATGTTATTTCACCCCTTTAATTTAAAGAATTAAGTTATACTATAAGAGTAGAGGAGTAGTAGCAATCTTAAGGAATTTCCTCATTTTTGCAGGATTTTTGGCAAGGCAGAGATCCACAGCCATAGTTGTGGATCTGGAGCTCGAGCTGTGGAAGTCTGGGAAGGATATAGAGGTCCAGAAAGTTGGAGCTATAGCTGTGGATCTGCAGCTATAGCTGTGGAAATCTGAAATGCACTTTCAAGCTCTAGAGAGTTGAAGCTAAAGCTGTGGACTCACAGCTAAAGCCATGGAAGCACCCAGGACCCATCAAAAACACCAGAGACCCACAACCATAGTTGTGGCTTCACCACTTGAGCGTTGAAGCTTCCTTAAGCTTGAAGGAGTTTTCACAGCTATAGCTATGAAACCACAGCTGTAGCCTTGGAGGTTTCTTCACCCTGAAAGACACTCCACAGCCATAGCCGTGGATCTACAGCTGCAGCTGTGGGAGTAAAAGTTACTTTTTGGCCCTGTTTTGAAGCTCATATAAAAGGGGGAAAAGAGAAGAAATAGGGGATGACGAAAAAATAGAGAGAAAAATAGATTGAGAAGCACGTGAAGGGAGAAACGGAGCAAGAACGAAGACTTGGGCAGCTGGGTCATTTGGGAACGAAGCCCAACCCCTTGTTCTCATCTTCTACTTTGTAATCTCTTCTTTTACTTCTTAGATCTTGTAATGGCCATGTGTGGCTAAACTCATTAGGATTGGTTGGATGTAACTACTAACTCTTCTTCTTCTTAAATATATGCATTTTGATCTCATTATTTGTGCTTGATTCTTCTTTTAATGCTTATATCGGCTTGATCACCCGTTATATGAATATTTAGTTTTTGAATCCAGTTGGAAAACGTTTTCGAAAACCCGAACTGAATCTTGCACCTAATCACTTCTTGTTCTAGGAATAGACTTGATTTGGTTAGTCACATTGTTCAAGTCATTGTTCTTAATGCGAAGTGTTAAACTCAAACCATGGAGGAATCATGTTTTGAGCTTAATGACTTTAGGATTCAACCTTGAGGAATCTTGTTGGATTACTTAATGAACGTGAAAATAATGAAATTAGAATCGCATTTATTTTATGAAGATCTACGAGTTAGCAAGTACTTCTGAACCAATCCTTGTTTCTTAACCATTGTTTGTACTACTTTTAGTTTATTGTGTGGTTCTACCCTATCTTCACTCATTTATAATCATAACAACATTCTCATTTAAATCATTAGAGCAAGAATTACTAAACACTCAAATCCTTGAAGACGATATTTGAATACTACTTCGAAACTTGGTTCACTTGCCAAGTGGTGAGATTGCGAAAACCATCATCAACTATATAGTGACATAATATTTTTTACTATAAACTAATTTTACTTACAGTATTATAGATACAATATATTGGTGAGTGCATGAAATATCTGATTCTATTGTATATTTAGCACTCTTTTATGAAGTTATTGTATACATTTAACCATAATTCTCCTTTAATTTTAGTAATATTCAAAAGAACATGTAAATAGTATGTGGTGAATTTTTAATTGAAGTTTTCTCTCTTTTGTGTAAGAAAAGTAACAAGTCAGAGATCCATGGCCATAGCGCTCATTCATGGCTGCAGCCGTGGAGAATGGAGAAAGAATGAATATAGCCAGAGATCCATGGCTATAGCGCTGGTTCATGGTTATGGCGGTGAAACTCTGGAACAAGTTAAAAACAGGGGATCTCTCAACGCTATAATGCTCAATCAGTGTCCAAGCCGTTGGAGCTTTCTTCACCTTGAAGGACTCCTCACCGTTGTAGCAATGATTCATGGCTGCAGTGGTGAAATTAAAAATTCTAACTTTTCATTGCTTTTAAGGATTATATAACTAGCAAACAAGAGATATAACCAAAGGAAACAGAACGAGAGCTAAAGAGAAAAATCCAAGAGAAAGAAAGGAACTTTAAAGGAGGCTTTGGAAGGTTGACATCCTTTGGAAACAAGGGCTTTGCTTCTCCGCTTTCTTCTTCTTTCTTCTTGTATTCTTCATCTTGTATCAGCTAGAACCCTCATCATGAGTGGCTAACTTCTCTTGGATTAGCTTTGAATGTAACTACCAACACTTGTGTAATCCTTTGAATCTTATATATATATATATATATATATATATATATATTCAGCTTATCATATTTGTGTTGTGATTCTGTTCTTAATGCTTAAGCTGACTTAATCACTCATCTTTTAATCTATAATTTTAAATCTTGTTGGAAAACATTTTCTAAACTTGATTTGGATTATTTCACCTAACAATGACTCGTGTTAGGAATAAACTTGAAGTTGTTAGCCATTAACATCCTTATACTTAATTCAAGTATTTAATCTTGATCATTGAGGAATCATGTTCAAGGTTTAATCCTTAGAAATTCAAACTTGAGGAATCAGTTTGAATAACTATATGGATGTGAAAATATGAAAACTTGAATTCATATAGAAGATTCATTAAAAAGTATAAGTGTTGTGCAAGTATATTTGACCCTAATCTCTCTTGCATAAGAATCACTCTCCTTGAATCAATAGTTTGTTAAACACCTCATTTGCAATTTATCTTATTTACATATCTATGACTATATGCTCAATAAATTTGTATATGAATGTTATACAAATTGAACTAGGAAGGAAATTATAAAATATCTCCAAATCCCATATCTTAAATTACTACACAAAATTTATTACGTTTGCTAACTGTGAAAAATCTTTCATCATATATATGTGAATATATATTATTAAAAAGTTTAAGTATAGATTATAATGACACATTATATATGTTTTTGAATTTCATTCAAAATCAACAATAAAAGTATACATAACTATATGTTAAATAGATTTATATCTACAAATATTATATTTTTAGTAACACTTTTTGCTTCTCACTATATGTAACATTTTTTGAAATGTGTTTTTGATGTTTAAAAATATGCTCTCTTTTTTCCATCTGAATATCTATTTGGTTTTAATTATTTTTAGTTTTTTAAATATAATGATGAATGTTGAATCCCTAATATAAAATTAAAGCACATAGTTTATAATTTTCATCGACTAAAAAGATAAATTTAAACAAAAACTAATTTTAACGAAGTTTAAATTACTAAACATGCAGTAATGTTAATTCAAAAAATTTGAGTATGCAACTGCATGAACTATTTAGTAAAATTATGCTGCTCATAATTAATAATTTTACTCGGTTCAGGTGGTCTCATCACTAGTAAAAAATAAGCAGATTATGTCACCTCTTTTACGTCGGAAATACGAAAATCCGACGTAAAAAAAATGCGGTGGCATTTTTGTAATTTTTGCGAACTTTTTTACGTCGCACCTGGTAGGGTCTGACGTAAAAAGTCCAATCTACGTCGGAGGTATGTTTGTCCGACGTAGATTTGACATTTTACGTCGGACCCTACCAGGTCCGACGTAAAAAAGACGCAAATTTGAATAAGAGAGCGCGAGGCACACCGCGCGCATTCACTCTTCATCACTTTTCGTTTTTTTCTCTGTAAACCTTCTCCCTCTCCTTTGTTACTGAATCATTTTTTTGTTTTTTGCAGAGGGATGAACTCTTTGTTACTCATTTGCGCATTGTTACTGCTCCTCAGGTATGAAACAAGGTTTCATTAGCACTTTTCTACTTAGCATTGCTACTCTGGCTATCTGTTTTATTTGATTTTTTGGTTGTTCTATTTGTATAGGTAGTGGGCATTTTTTTTTGTTGGTCTACGAAGCAGAATGGCTTGTTTTGCAAGCAGAACGACCTATTTTGCAAGCAGAACGGCCCGTTCTCCAAGCAGAACGGCCCGTTCTCCAAGCAGAACGGCCCGTTCTCCAAGCAGAATGACCCGTTCTGATTGCAGAACGGGCTGTTCTCCCTACGTTCTTATGTTTTTTTTTGTTTTTTTACTACTTTTTTACGTCGGATTTCTTGATGTAGGTCCAACGTAAAATTTACGTCTCCCGCTTCTACGTCGATACGTTTTCAGACATAAAAAACCTAGAATATCCGACGTAGTACACCTCTTTTGTACTAGTGCATGAAAAATATATGTTAAGAGAGAACCAAAAATAAATTGGGTTTTGGGTAGATCCATAGATGGAGGTGGTTTTACTAAGTATTCCTATTACACTACAAGAAAATTGTTAATTAGCGAGGAATTTTAGCGAAAATACAGGTACTACAATTTTGATATCACAACTAAACAATTATAATAGTTTTAGTATGAAAAATGCAGGTAAAGACGAATATATGAATAATAAAAATCAAATTGCGACACAATAGCGAGGGATTAGCGATGATAACCAAAACATAACAGTAAGGGATATGCTAGGAAATAGAGAGGGATATCATGTGAAGGACAAAATAGCGAGGGAACAACAATAGAATAGCTAGGGACATGTAGCGAGGGAATAAAAAAGGGTTTGTGAGGAATACTTAGCGAGGGAATAAAGAGCGAATAGCTAGGAAAATATAGCGAGGGAATAGCAAAATAATTGCTAGGAAAATATTGCGAGGGAATAGCGAAACAATTGCTAGGGAAATATTGCGAGGGAATAACTAGACAATTGCTAGGAAAATATTGCGAGGGAATAGCTAGACAATTGATAGGGAAATATTGCGAGGGAATAGCTAAGCAATTGCTAGGGAAAAGTAGCGAGAGAATAGAGACGGGTTTGCGAGGGAAATTCAGCGAGAAAATTGTGAGGACATAGCTAAGACATGTAGCAAGGGAATGGAGAGTGCTTTGTGAGGAAAAATTAGCGAGGGAGTAACTACAAATTAGAGAGGGATTTTTTGCGAGCCCTTAGCGAGGGAATAGCGGGGAAGCCTGACCGCAAATTAGCGAGGTCCATAATAAGGATCCTTAATACAATTAGCGAGGAATTTAGTGAGGGTTTGGCGACGCCATTTGCTACAGATTAGCAAGGAATTTTATCCCTCGCTAATTAGTTACCTGTATTTAGCGAGGGAATGTTCTCTCGCTATTCTTTCACTATTCTATCACAAATGTGATTAGCGAGAGATTTGAGAAGAAATAGCGAGGGAATAGTCCCTCGCTAATATGTAATTTTCTTGTAGTTAGGTGTGTGAGTGAATGCGTGGAATAAAGTTAAAAATTTAGTTTCTAGCTCCAATATATCTGATGGATGAAAATTGAAATGCCAACAAAATGTTGTTTTCTTATTGATACATTATAGATAAAATACTCTACGTACATTACCAATATTAAGATAGTTTTATGCTTCCTCTCATTCTCATGAGTATAATTTAGTCCTCATGAGTGAAGAAATCAAAAACCAAAATGCATTAACTTATTATACTTATTAACGAAAACTATACATGATAAATTCACGAGGGACCGGAATAATCGTAGGAATTTGACAATGTTATATTGGTTTCTCTGTCAGAACTTAGAGTTAATAACGACCACGAGCATCCTGAATCACTTATCTGTTGTTTTCCTCGAAATTGCTTACATAAAGTGTCATTCTTCTGATTCTGCATTTCATTATCTGATACTTCATGCAATCTTTCACCATTCCTGTGTATGTGTCCATGGAATTGTTTGTAAAACTTTTCATTCTCCTGCTTTTGCATTTTTTTAATTGATCTTTCATCATACCTGTTAATGACTAATAAATTAAATAAAAAAACAAAAACACATACTATGTTGTTGGTAATGGTTCTAAAAGAGTATTATTGATTATCATGCAACAGTTTGTATTCATGATCGTTAAGCCAAAAAATTAAGTCAAAATTAAAGCTCATAATGCAACAACAATTTAGGACTTCCCCCCATGCATGTCATCATTTAATGTATTATCTAGAATATTTCATAGTAGAGTTAAATATGTTTTTAATTTTATAAAATGAATGTGATTTGATTTTGATTTTTGGAAAAAAAAATAATTTTTTATTTTTTACCCTTATAAAATTTATAAACTTCATTTTTCGTCATTGACAAATTAATAGTTTTTAATTTTAATCCCTATTATATATTTTTCTTTGATTTACATTCATTTAAAATTTTAAGTCATTATTTTGATAAAAAATAATTATTTCAATAATTTATACAATTTTTTTAAAATGTCAAATATCAACATAAAATCATTAACAGTTATGAATAATATTTAAGACAATTATTTAAACTTTTAATAAATAAAAAATAATTAAAAATAATCACATAAAAAAATAGGAACTAAAAATAATGTTTTCAATTTTAAAAGAATGAAAAATAAAGAATTTTTTTACAAAAACTAAAATCAAAACTTACTAATTTGCAAGAATAAAAACCATATTTAAAATCACATACTATAACATCTAAATTCAATGCAATGCATATGTGAAAATTACTTGCATCTGAACCGAAACTAACTAAAATCAACAAGTCCAACATACTTAATTATAATGTCAAAATTTCAACTTCTCTTCATAATAGTTATTTTCACACTTGTAAGAAAATAACACGCTATGTGTCCGTACTTCCACAAAAGCATGTCTCACAATAAGAAAAACAGTAGTATATATATAGATTGGTGAGAAAGAGAATACATAGATAGAGAGATGGAAGATGATTATAATATATGATCTATTCTAGCAATCTCTCCCATGTATCCTTTGAGCTTACCTCATTTCCTGAATGTCGTCGTCTTTGGTGTAGATATAAATTTTACGGGCCATTACAACAAATTCCCTGATTTACATATAGAATTAACAAATTAAGTTAATGATAAGAGGAAAATGAAAGATGTATAATTAGATGTCCTTACTCCCATGGATCATCACCAACAAGTATTATATCTTCTTCATAATCAGTGTAGGCAATAAACCAATTCTTTTGTGAAGAAATCAATTGACCTCCAAACTCAAATAACTGATCCAATTCATGAATCAAATCATCGTAACCACGTAATTGTGTAAGGTTCACTGACCTAGCAACTGGTATCCCCTTCTTGTAAACCTAAAATAAAAGGCATTGGATTAAATTAAGTTGTTGCTGTAATATAGTTAAAATATATGATATTAAAGGGACTTACTTTAATGCGACTTCTAGCATAACCAAAATGAGCTTTGGGCTGAGAAGTTGGAAACAAGTTTGGATGGTGATGAATGGGAAGAGTAAGAGCAGGTGTTGGTTGTGATATAGAAGGTTCTGATGCAATAGGGCTATTGTAAGTAGACATGGATGTATGCTGCGAAAGAATGCAAGAGTCAAGTCGTTTCCAAATACAAAGCTCTTTGACGCAGGTGTTTGGTGGGACCTGGTGGCTTCTTATATACAACATAAACACTTTCCTTCCAAACAAGTTTATTCGAGCTGGATAAAATTATTATTATTGTATTGGATAGGTCCTAGGCTCCATGCCGAAGACTTACCTATTCTAGACCACACATCAAAGATATAATTGCAAGTTTGCAACTACATGGTAAGGGTTTGGATGATGTTCATCTAAATCGAATAGAGCATTCCCATAGGTCGAGTAGTACTTGGCTTGTCAAACCATTCTTTCATGATGACAAAAGTTAATGTTCAACTCTTACACAATAATAAAATGTTTTAAATGTATCCGAATATCTTATCCATTAATGATAATATTTTCTCACCGATATATACTTGTTTTTCACCTTCAAAGGATACATGACCTATATATACTTCAAGTACCTGCTAATTTTGACATTGAAGTCGATTTTGCATGTACAACCACCATTTACAAGTATAAAGACCAAAGACAGATAATCGAGGGGGCGAGGATCAAAAACTTTTGAGAAATGCTTTTTCTCAACAAGTACGATTATGATATTTAAAACATTTATCAGGAGTCCGATTTGACTCAAAATCATTGGTTGAACTGAGGCAACATATGTTCATGGTTCACATAATAATTTAGGAAAAGTTCACCCACTTGCCTCCATATCTAAAAAATTAAAAAAAATATATATGTGATTTGGCCATATTCATTCTGTCTGAAAAATCTTTTTATTCCCTGTAAAAAAAAAATTCAACCCAAAAAAATTTCACCCACTTGTTATCAAATGGCATACATAGCTACATTTTAATCATTAGTCTTGAATTTAATTTTAAGTATGTAATAACATTAAATACAAATATTTAGTGATTTAATTATTGCGTGTATTTTGTAGAAAGAGTTTATTGTGAAGAAGGTTTTTTATGAAATTTAAATTTTCAAACAAAATTGTTTTCACCTAGTTCATGAAATATTTTATCTTACGTTATAAAAGTTTCTTTTTTTATACAAAACTTTCACAAGAATTTCTATAAAAAAAAAATCTATTTCAAATTGAGTACTCCTATAATGAAGTATGCTGTTAAGTGTCTCGCAGTAGAAAAAGGATAATAATAATTTTTATTATTTAATATCTTCTACATTTATTTTTGATAAATATTTAAATTTTATTTTATGTAAATATTTATGTTTGTAATTACAAATATAACCTTCAACATTCACAACTTCATCGTAGAGATTACTAAATTAAATTTTTTAACTAAATTTTACATAAATACTGAAATATGTATCTAACCGTTTTAAATGATAAAAAGATGTGATTGCAACAAGGATTAAATTTAAATCCTCATATTTTAATTATACAAATCTTTTTCCACTTAATTATTAGACTAAACTAATCATTGTAGATGATGGTATATACCACATACTTTAAATCGGTACTTACCCATATACAACATGTCCTCCTGCATGATGTTAGAATCTTCCAAATTAATAAATTATAAAATATAAATCAGCATCTTCATCAACATCTTTACAAAATATAAAATTCTACTAAACAATTTCGGCGTAACCTTCGACAATTCAATAATTTCTCTGACATGTGGACTATTTTATTGATTGTGTTATATTAAATTGTTTGAAGGAAAGTGAGAAACCATTAGCCTTATTTTATTTTGTAATAAAGTTGGGTGGCTAAACAACTTTGCTTCTCATGCCTGACGCGTAAAGAAAACTTTATCTAAAGAAACGTGGCATTTTGCGTCGTTCAAAACCGCCGATAAATAATACAATACCCCAGACAATTAGAGAACTCATGTCAGTCATCACTATTCGTGGCCTCACATGTAATTTTTATTTTTTTTTATTTTTTAACACTGAGAGTACAAAATATTTATGATAAAAAATTTCTGTTGAAAATCTCAAATATATACAAGGTGTGTGTATTTTTTTTCCGATATAATTTATTTTATATTTAAGATTAAAATTTAAATGATGAATAATTTAGTTTAAAATAATATATTTAATTATATTTTTATCTTTCAAGTATTATAATTATGTAATTTTAAAATAATATATATTTGTTATTCTTAAATAAATAAAATTTATATATTATTAGTATTATATTATTATTGATAAATTAATATCAATAATATCAATAATATATTTATAGACAAATTAATAATTTGAAATATATAACTTAATATATATTAATATACTTTTACAAACATAAAAATATATTAGATAAGATATGTATATTTCTAATTAAATTTCTTCTATTATACATATCTTATCTAATATATTTATATTTTTGTAAAAGTATATTAATATATACTAAGTTATATTTATTAAATTATTATTTTATCAATACTAAAAATATTATAATTTATCAGTAATATTATAATACCAATAATATATAAATTTTATTTATTTAGTAATTATATATATATATATATATATATCACTTGATACATTAACAAAAATTATAATATATGTTAACTTAAATAATTGTATAATTTTAAAACATTATATATATCTACATATTAAAATTATTAAATTTTTAATGGGAGAGACTAAAATCACATAATTATGATATTTGAAAGACTAAAATTTGTTCAATTAAAAATTAAAAGATCAAAATCACATATTTACAAATTCTTTAAAGACTAAAATTATCCAATTAAAACATTAGGATCAAAATTGCACAATTACAATACTTGAAGATAAAAAACACAATTAAGCCAAGATAATAATTATGTCAACCAAGCATTTTAGGTATGGTTAGATATAAAGTTTGTTAAATTATATTTTTATCCTTTATTTTTAATTTATTTTGATTATCTATCTTTCAAAATATTTATTCTGATTTTTTATAATTTAATATATATCACTTTGGTTCTTCTCAAGTAATGATTATTTTCAAATTTAAAACAATTTTAAATTATTTTTTTTATTGATTCAAGACATAAAATTTGTTTATTAAACTTACTTATATGAAAATTACGAGATTCAAATTAATATTTAAATAAAAAAAATATAAATAGAATGAAAATTGCATGAAAAGTAAATTTAAGAAACAATAAAATGTTAGTTGAATTCTTGACTTAGTGGTTATGAGATCGATCCTGGATAAGAGAGGTCAACCTGGTGTTTCCCAATTTAATTTTTATCTGTGTTAAAAAGATATTTGGTCAATTAAAATCACACGCTCCACAAACTTACTAGTTTTGAAATATTATATAAATCATGTCGGCAATCTTTAAAAAAAAATATGAAACAATGAGATGTTGAATTTTAAAATCCCTCGTCTAAAATTAAAACACGTAGTTTATAATTTCCACCAACTAAAAAAGACAAGTTAAACAAAGTTTAATTTTTTCAAAAAGTTTAATTAAGCTGAACACGTACGTGGATAGATTAATTGATACAAAATTATTTCATCCACAATTAATATTCTTTTGTTTAAAAATCGAATATGTAACTACGTTAACTACTTGATTAGAGGGTTATGCTACTCATAATAATCCTAGTTGGCTCAAGTTTTCTTTGGAGAAGTGATGAAAAATAGAAGTTAGTAGAGAACAAAAATGAATTGGATCTTGGGTAGATTCATGGATGCGGAGGAGGAGGAGGGGTTTATTAAGTATTCCTATTAGGTGAATAAGTGTGTGTTTGAATTAAAGTTGAGATGAACTCAATCTACTTTTATTTCAAAATAATAATGTTGTTGTGTTTAGATTTCATGCTTAAAAAAAAACACATTTTCATGTTTTGAAACAGATATCCAAACAGTCTGCATGTGTTGTGGTGGTGGAATTGGGTTTTATTACGAACTGACTAAGGCTAGGCCAATTCCATGTCACATTTTCATTATACCCAAACATAGCTAAGGATTTGACTAAAGTAAATTCCTGTACCACAGTTATTATAAGTACACCTCAACGTAGTATATATATTCATAATTTCGGTTCGCACCGAATATAGAAATCAAAAATCAAAATGCATCAACTTATTATAGTTATTAACCGAAACTATATTTGATAAATTTATGAGCAACCAGAATAATCATGTGAATTTGACAATGTTATATCTGTGTCTCCGTCAGAACTTAGAGTTAACAAGGACCATGAACATTCAGAATCACTTATCTTCTGTTTTCCTCGAAATTGCTTATATGAGCTATCATTCTCCCAATTCTGCATCTCATTATATGATCCTTCATGCAATATTTCATCACAATAGCTAAGTACATCCTCCCAATTCAGGCTTTCATTATCTAATCCTTCATACAATCTTTCATCATTCCTGTGATCATGTGTTATATTATAGATTAAATATAAAAATATCGAAAAAGTGGTTCTAAAGCCAGAGATTTTACCCCAAAAAAAAAAAAATGCGATCATTTCTCTGAATTTAATCTTTATCAAACACGTATTATGTTATTGATACGGGTTGTAAAAGAGTATCATCTTCATGTAATAGTCTGTATTCATGATCGTTAATTAGTCAGAACTGAAGCTAATAATGCAACAACTATTCTGGAATATGCAGCATGCATGTCATCCTTTAATGTACTCCATAGAATATTACATACTATAAGATATCTAGATTCTGTAAAATGCATCTGTGAAAAAGTATAAGCAACCCACTTGGATCTGATCCAAAACTAATTAAAATCAACAAAAAGGATTATTAGTTTCATTAATATTAAACATATATCAATACCAACAAGCCCAACATATATATAACGTCGAATTTTATAAGAATTGTCACACATGAAGGGTTTGTTGTGCTAACCATAAAAAGGATAAGAGTGATGATTTTTAAACACAATTTTTTCAAACACACATATATAGCTTTTCTTTACAATCCTGATAATAGTACGAAATTTTCACTGTTAGATGTAGTGAATAATCCCTGTTAGAGATTATAAAAATTTCTCTTTGAATAGAGTTTATTTCATACTTAAAATTAAGATTTAAACTCTAAATAACTTAATTAAGAAATTAAGAGATATAAATCATTATTACATTATTAGTTGTGTCTGATGTTAGTTTTCAAACACATTTATTATTTTTCTCCTTTCCTATTCCATCATATCCTCTATTACACTTATAACAGTAAAAGCATGTCTCAGTAAGAAAACCAGTAGCGTACATATTGATTGGTGAAAAAGAGAATATATAGATAAATAGATGGAAGGGGATGTATATGACCTATTGTAGAAATCTATCCCATTCTGCGATATCTCACTTCTGAAATATCCAGAAGTTGGATTGTTGCTGGAACCAGCCATCAGCTGCTTTTCGACCTAAAAAATAAAAAATAAAAATTATTTATCAAAATAAAATTATATATATTACTGAAAGTGTAGAATTAATAGTTCCAGCCACATGAGATCCGTAGCAAGACGCCAGTATTAGTGGCGCCTCCTGCACTGTTTCTACAATAAAAAGTAATTTAAAGAATGGTTTGCTACCTTCACTTGCAGATAATGGAGGAGAACAATATGAGAGAGTTCTCTGCAGCAATGTTGAATAAAAAGGGTGAGAAGAGGAGCCCCTTTCCACATTTAAGAACTATATATATAACAAATCAGCAATTTATAGAAGCATATTATGATTAATTTAAACCAATACAATGTAATGTAAATCAACATTTGCAAGATCTATCTTATTAGTCCTCTGTTAAACCATACCATCCTTAAGCAAGACCAAACACATTAAATAGAAGATATTCCCTCTCTGATGAAGAACAAGGGAAGGCAGAAAGTTTGGAGCAAGAGGTGAGAAGAATCAGGCTAATGAAGATAGAACATTAAACAAAAAAGGGGAATTTTTATACTGAACTTTGAAAACTTTAAACAGAAACACTTACTCTTTAAGCATCCAATACGTGCGTCTTTGAAAATTATCATTTTCTTCTCCATGGGCACAGTAGCAGCTCAACACATCGACATTTCCAACCTGAAATGCAAAAGTTTATAAAGAATAACAACTTTCTCATAACATTTTACTTCCTAAAGCAGAATTTACTTCAATGATGGTAACTAAAAGCTTACTGACAGAACTTTTGTTTTTCATTTTACTGCTAAGCTAGATGTGTCATGTGTGGGGATCTCATTTTAAAGGTCCTTTTGTAAGTTTGACATATATAGATCCAAATTCTTTTTTTTTTTTTTTAAATAAAACTTATCTCAACGATTATCAATAAATTTACCGTTTCATTTAATATCAAGTGGATTGAAATGAAATTCAATCTTAAAAGCATCATATAAGTAATGTTTTCCAATAAGTAGATGGATTGTAACATGCTCAAGACTTTGAGTTTAGATGCAGTGTATTTACCTTTAGTGTCTCGTGAACTTCTCTGACTGTTCTTGCATCTTTTTTCTTCCTCCAGTTATGGCCATCCTTTCTGAAGAATCTCACCACCTTCCGATCAAACAGGAAAAGTGAACCACCTAATGTGAAGAAAAAATACGATAAAACCAGATGATGAGCATTTTGCAATTAGATACGGGGCATAATCGTGTGAAGTTTCTTCAAATTGGTTAAAATCCAAAGTCTCCACTTTCCCCCTTCAAATAGAAAATTAAAACAAGTTTACAAATCATTTTGGAGAACTTGATATAAGAGAGAGAATCATACTTGGTGGCATACGTTCAGGTTCTGGAGCAAGTAGAAACTTGTTACGATTGCTGAAAATTTCACAAATTTCAACCGGACGTAGCCATCGATGCTGTGCATCTAATAATATTTGCTGAATATCCATGTCAATCAAAGCATAGCAAATCAAGACAAAGTCATCAACAATAATATGATGGAGGAGGAAAGAAAGCACCTAAACTTCGTTATCACTACTCACAACTCCTTCAAACTTTTCTAAATTCTTTTTTTATTTAAATATAATTTTAATTTATTAAATTTAGGATAAATTTATTTTTAGTTTCTCAAATTTAAAGTTAATATTTTTAGTCTCTTTAATTTTAAAAATATTATTTTAATTCTTATATTCAAATTTTGTTAAAAAATTTATTAAATATTATTGTATAAAATTTACTTATTGGTATTTTTGTTAGTGAAAATATCACATTAAATCTAATTAATATTGTATAATTGTCTTAATTTGTTACTTCAAATATGTTATTAGTGATCTGAGAGATTAAAATAAGATTTTTAAAAATTACAAGGACTAAAAACAATAATTTTAAATTTGAGGGACTAAAAACAAATTTATCTTAAATTTGAAAGATTAAAAACATATTTAAACCTTCTTTTTTATATATACTCTTATATATATATATATATATTATTTCTATATTATCATATTATTAATTATAATAAAATTAAATAAGAAAAATAAGAAATTCTATTATTTTTGTAATTAATAAACAAATTTAATTCATATGTAAAAAAAATTAATTTGACAACTTCAAATTTTCTATCCAAATTCCACCATTGAAAGAAAGGAAAAAATATATTATTATATTCATATTTTGTTAAGACATTTATATTCAAATTTTATTGTATAAAATTTATCTATTGATGTTTCTATTAGTGAAAACATCACATTAAATCCAATTGATATTGCATAATCGTCTTAATTCGTTACTTTTAAATATGTTATTAGTGATCTGAGGGATTAAAATAAGATTTTTGAAAATTACAGGGACTAAAAATAACAATTTTAAATTTGAGGGATTAAAAATAAATTTATCTTAAATTTGAGAGACTAAAAACATATTTAAACTTTCTTTTTATATATACTCTTATATATATATATATATTATTTGTATATTATCATATTATTAATTATAATAAAATTAAATAAAAAAAATAAGAAATTTTATTATTTTTGTAATTAATAAACAAATTTAATTTATATATAAAAAAATTAATTTGACAACTTCAAATTTTCTATCCAAATTCCGCCATTGAAAGAAAGGAAAAAATATAACGCAAAACAAATGTTAAAACATTCCATCATATTTATTGTATATATTCTTTTATTTTTTCATTAACTGAAATTACAAATTACAATACATCAATAGGTTCAAAACATGAGATATTATTATTATTATTATTATATTATTGGTACAAAAATATTTATCGGTACCATCAAATGATTAATTTTTGTTAAAAAATTTATTAATTTTTTTAATGAAATCTTGTTTTTCAACCACATTTTTCATGCACAAAATTTAAATTTTTGAATTTTTACTTAAAAAAATTGATTTGTTGGTAAAACATAAATCTTTTCTTTCTGAATGGTTGGTAAAACATAAGATTTATATCATTTTATTATGTATGTTACGATCGTACTTTTCTTTTATTAAGGTATATTAATAAGAAAAAAAGACATTTCGTGTATTTGTTAAAAGACAAAAATGATAAATAATTTTGATAAAGTGATCTGTTACTTAAATAATGTGAGGGTGACTGGATAAAAAGTATATAAGGGTAAAAAAATCTTAAAAATATATGTACACAAAAAGAATGTATTATTTTTATATATTATTATAAATAAGTCATTCTAAAATCGAAAAAGAAATAAAGTTTAACGAGAAAAATAAATTGAAAACCTAAACAATTTCCTAGGAAATCACAATTTATGGTCTACCATAGGCCATTTGTAAACGCTAATCGCAATAATATATTCTAATTTTTATTTTATTGAAGTTTGGCTTTCTTTGACTTTAACTTCACCAACTGGCACTATTTAAAAATAAATCTTTAGGATAAGTTCATCCAATTGATACAGGATTTGGAAAAAGTATATGAAATTTGTCCCTAGCTACCATATAAAATAAATCTTGGTTTCTTGAACACTAAAAAAACATAAATGGAAAGAAAATTTATCATAAATAAAAATCACCTCGATTTGCTATTTGTACTTTATAAATATTATTATTATTATTATTATTATTTTTCGTCCTTGAAGTACTATTTTTTCTTATTTATATTGTTGTAAAGATATAATTTATAATCACTGTAGTATTTGTCTGTTGAGAAACATAAGTTAAAGAAACACTCTGACGGATGCTAACACGTTTATTTTGTCGATCATTTTTATTCTTTTTTCTCTTTATATAAGACAATCTTTTAATTTTTAGGTATATTAATTATATTTTTAGAAATACCTTTAACATTCGTTTATTGGATGGGAAATGATTAAGCAAAAAAAAAAGAGAAAGTTAATTTAAGAGATGTTAAAAGGTAATTTTAAAAAATAATTTAAATTATTAATAAATTTATTACTCTTAAATAAATTAACTAATTTTTTAAAGAGTGAAATTTAGTTGAGAGAGTTTTATAATATTAGAGGTAGTATTTTGTAGAAAGAGTTGAACATAAAAAAGTATTTTCTAAGAAAAATAATTTTTCTAACAAAATTATTTTCACAAAAGTTTTTGTCTGTATAACATATTTCAACCATATGTTATAAAAATACTTATGTAACAAAAATATTTAGAGTATAAGTATTTTAGTATGTATAATATATAAAATAAATATTTTATTTATATATTATACATACTAAAATACTTATACTCTAAATATTTAGAGATAGTTAAGTAATAGTTACCGAATTAAAATAATGGGTTGGATTGAGTTTTCAATTTAAGTAATATTTGCAATTACTAACTCATTCTCATGACGGTCATCAACATTATGATTACAACCACTCCTAGTTATCACCACATGGCAATGATAATGGTCGAAGTGGTGGCATTGATGGTGATAGGATGAAGGAAAATTGTTATTATTATTATTGTCATTATCGTTAATATCATTGTTGTCATGATAATTATTGAAAAAAAATTCAAGTCTCACATCTACTAGTAATAAGACAATTAATGAGTATATAAGTAGAGAACAACTATCACTTTACAAGTCGATTTTATAGGGTTGAGTTATACTCAAATTTACTATTTTAAGATGGTATCAGAGTTATCATAAATCATTAAAAAGGGTCACCCACCATTTATCTATATATCAAGCCCAATAATGTTGGACATGAAGGGGTGTATTGGAAAAAAAAAATTGTTCTACATCGACTAGAAATAATACAATTAATGAATATACACTAGTAGAAAATAAGCATATTACGTCACCCTTTTTACGTCGGAAATACGAAAATCCGACGTAAAAAAAATGCGGTGGCATTTTTGTAATTTTTGCGAACTTTTTTACGTCGCACCTGGTAAGGTCCGACGTAAAAAGTCCAATCTACGTCGCACCTGGGAAGGTCTGACGTAAAAAGTCCAATTTACGTCGCACCCTACCAGGTCCGACGTAAAAAAGACGCAAATTTGAATAAGAGAGCGCGAGGCACACCGCGCGCATTCACTTTTCATCACTTTTCATTTTTTTCTCTGTAAACTCTCTCCCTCTTCTTTGTTACTGAATCATTTTCTTGTTTTTTGCAGAGGGATGAACTCTTTGTTACTCATTTGCACATTGTTGCTGCTCCTCAGGTATGAAACAAGGTTTCGTTAGCACTTTTCTACTTAGCATTGCTACTCTGGTTATCTATTTTATTCGATTTTTTGGTTGTTTTATTTGTGTAGGTAGTGGACGTTTTTTTTTTGTTATTCTACGAAGCAGAACGGCCTGTTCTGCAAGCAGAACGGCTGTTCTGCTTGGAGAACGGGCCGTTCTGCAATCAGAACGGGTCGTTCTCCAAGTAGAACGGGCCGTTCTCCAAGCAGAACGGGCCGTTCTCCAAGCAGAACGGGCCGTTCTGCCTGCGTTCTTAAGTTTTTTTTTTGTTTTTTTACGACTTTTTTACGTCGGGTTTCGTAATTTCCGACGTAAATTTACGTCGGATTTGAAGCCCCAACTTAAAATTTACGTCTCCCGCTTCTACGTCGGTACGTTTTCTGACGTAAAAAGCCTAAAATATCCGACGTAGTACACCTATTTTGTACTAGTGATATAAGTAGAGAACAACCCTCACATGTTTTACCATTATTATCA
The DNA here is from genome assembly GCF_000230855.2 of Cajanus cajan. Lineage (NCBI taxonomy): Eukaryota > Viridiplantae > Streptophyta > Magnoliopsida > Fabales > Fabaceae > Cajanus > Cajanus cajan. The sequence continues at coordinate 55,881,571 of NC_138525.1, forward strand.
CTATTGTCACTGCTCTCACCGTCAAAACTGATGTTGCTACATTATAATCACCATTATCACTACCACCACAATTATCGTTGATTTTGCTTTATCGTCACCAAAATTATTACTTACTTGCTATCATGATAGTGATAATGTGGAAGCAATGATTGTAACAAAAATGATAACCACCATCACTATTGCCACCACAACTATCATCCATCACATGATAGCCATCATCTCTACAATCACCACTATGTATCATCATCACTATTCATTGTTGTTATAGTCACATGGTAGAAACAACTATAGGAATGATGACATTGGTGGTAGTAGGATGAGAAAAGCAATAATAATCATTATCATTGTCATTGTTACTACTATTATCATTGTTATCACCATCATAACTATTCTCACTATCACTACAATTAACCATTATTTTCTCTAGTATTATCATCATTACTATCAATATTATTATCCCTACTTTCATTATCTTTACAATCATCCTTGCCATGTGCCAATAATGATAATAAGGATAATGATTCTAATGATGTGACAACAACCATTACCAACACTTATATGACAATCACAATTATCAACATTATCAATTACATTACAAAAAATATTACATACAGTGACATACAAAAAATATTACTAGAAGTACAATATATGTATGTATATATCTATTTGACATATAGTTATGCACAATTTAAATATTGATTTTAAATATGATTTAACAATATATATATTGTGTATCTCTATAATTTATACCAATATTTTTTAACATTATACTAACATATACTGTTTTTAGTGTGTGGGTAAAAGTACTTTTTATTGATACTTATTGTGTCATTATAAATGTGTCACTACATAATAATTTTCTTGTAGTATTATAATCACTGTTAATGATTGTCACTATTATTTTCATGGCACAACCATTGCCGGCATTGTTGTTGCTACAGCTACGGTTGACAAGTTTTTCTTATAAAATTTTTTTCTGAGTATTGACTTCATTCTAATTAAATTATTTTAAAAGTACACATTTCATGGCTTCAATAATATCTATCTAAGCTTTTTGTTGTACCTCACTACGTACCGTGTAAACGGAAACGCATGTGGCTCCTCATTTTTCTTCTAATAGGACAGCCAACATATATAGAAGCTTACCAAACTAGTTCTTCTTAACAACTCTTTTTATATTTTTCACATAATAGTGTTGAAATTTATGCCAAGCCAAACAAAGCAGGAAATCCAAGAAACCGTGGAAGTGGTCTTGAATTTTGTTAATTAAGCATTCTGATGAATTAATTGGCCGAAACCTGTAACCAGAACTTCCCAACATGGCCAACCAACCTCACATATGCTGTTCTTCTCTGGATCCAAATACAGTAAAATCATCTAAAAAGTAAAAAGTGGACCTAATTCAATGAGTTTAACAGTCTCTTAACGTGCAATATATATTTGTGATTGAATCTTGCCAGTTTTATTCGTGGGGGCATACTAATTTTTGCCTTGCTCTTTAGGTAATTATTTCATGATTATAATAACATATTCTCTATCCCAAGTTTTAAACACATTTCCTTTTGTCAAGAAGTCAAAATTTATCAAAAAATACAAAATTTGATCAATCTCACATCTTATTTAATGATTCTTATAATTTTTTGGTTTTCATATAATTTTTAATCAACAAAAATAAGTGTTAAAAAAAATTGTTGTTAACATTCTTCAGTATGTAATTTTAATAAAATTTGATACAACAAGCAGATAATTGAATTTCTTAACTATATTTACATAATATTTTGTGATCGTATACATAAAGAAAACTGTATTAGAAAGAATAAAATTCATTTTAATTATCTGTATTTTAAAAAGAAGTTAGTATCTAAGATTGACAGAGAAAAAAAAAATGGTCTTGGTTCGGCTAATGCAGAAGAACTTGTACTGGTTTTGAATTGTGGATGGCTTGCACTTCATTCCCGCACAATAAATGAAAGAGGAAAACAAAAGGGAAAGTGAAATAAATGTGGCTTCTTATCCACATACAACAGAAGAAAACGGACTCAAAAGTAGAAAAGAATTTTCAAAGGTCTTTCTTAGTAATTAGTCAACAAGTCAATGTGCTACGTGTCGAGCTTTCATTCATTATTTAATTTCCAGTTCCTTTTTTTTTTACGTTGTTCATCACTTCACTGTGGAAAGTAGGCTGGTAGACCCCATGCAGCTTGCTTTGGATATTTTAAAAAGCATGTGTTATGGGAATTAAAAATAATATTACAAATATTTATGGTATTCCGAAATAATAATAGTTTTCATTTTATAAAATTAATATATATTTTTATTCCTTACATTTAACATAAATATTTATTTTTAATCCCAATTAATTGTCATTATATGTATTAGTTTTCAAAAACAACATGATAATCATGTTGTTCACTTTATATTACAAGTAATGAATAAGGTCAATATTAACAGGTTATAAGCATTTCCAAACCAAGGCATTAATTTGAGGAAATTGCTCTTGAATTTTATAACACATTGAAAACATGACGACACACTTTTGTATTAACAAGAAACAAGAAGCATCCGACAAGCACATTACCCGAAGCACATAAACTAATCGAAGTTAAATCAAATGAGTTTGGTCAAAGTGGAAGTGAGTGTCAAAATCCATCTCCAGACGTTGAGAATCTGTACATGATTCCATCTTTGAGGGCACAATGGAAGGTTTCAATGGTTGAAAATCCTTCAAACCTGACCACAGGTAATTAGGATCCAACATGTGTTCACTCAGTTTGTCTTCTTTGGGAAATTCTTGTTGTATAGTTAGGCTTGGTGAGCTAATGTGGTGATCATGTACATGTAATTAGTACCTTGGTGTCATGAACAGAATTCAGAAAATATGATTCCCAAGTAGTAGAATCTTTTGCCTTGGAGGTTGCATTGCATCAGAAATTGGTTTGGTAGAATTAACATTATGAGTCTAGACTATGTTGTACATATTATAGTCCATGTTAATTTCATATTTACATTAATAATAAAGGAAATTATTCCATTTCATATACACATTATTTTGAATAAATTTAGTCTTATAATTACTTCTCAAACTTTTTTTTAAAAATAAATTTCCCTTTTCAAAAGTCTTTTAATTAATAATAATAATAATAATAGTAATAATAAAATTATTCTATATATATATATATATATATATATATATATAAACAATTTTACTTCTATACCTCTCAAACCACTCTTTCTCTTTTACTATACTTTTCTGCAAACTTCACTTTTTAAAATTGTTGAAAAGCTACTTTTATGATTATCACCACTCAAAAGCTACTTGGTCACTTTTACTTTATTTTTATTTTTAAATAATATATAAAGATACGGAGTTTTTTTTTTTTTTTTTACATAGTAGGTAATTAAATAAAAGCAAGGGTTAGTAATTAAACATTCACTAGTTCATTTAGAAAATATACCTTTATCATGAATATATTAATTAAAATCGTCGGGGCAAACTTAAGTGTGAATGTGTTACTATATAAGAAAAGAAAACGTGGAAGAAAATGAGAAAGAAAAATGATTATTTAAGCTGATTTTAGGATACATACACAGAAGATTATCTTAATGGCACTGATGAGATGAGATTGCATAGGGTTAGAGATGAAATTAATAAGAAAGACACTAGAGGAAATTAAAAAGAATCTCATGTTAAACAATATTGAGATTTGATTGAAAGAATGGCGATTTTTAGATGTCAAATAACATTATTTTGGATGTGCAAATATTATTTTCCTAATTGACATCATGACATCTATTATATATGTAATTAACTTTCATCTAGTGGGATAAAATTATTGCTGTTATTGATATTATTTATAATTAGACGATCAATTTTCCTTAAACTAAAGCTTATTTATTAAATTATACGAAATGTATAAATTTGTCTTTTTTGTGATAGTTTAAATAACGTGACCATGGTTTCTGATAATTTCTATGTGATATAATAATAATAATAATAATAATAACTCAATTACGTGTCACGTGAAATTTGTCTTAATTAAGGAGTACAAATATATTTGCCTTGCTCCTTAATGAATAACTTGTTCATGTAATAACCAACGCAAATGCAGAGTCTTTTCTGTTTTTGTCCACTCCTTGTGTGAATTGTGGATGGCTTACACTTCATTCCCCCAACTTTAATAAATGAAAGGATCGAAGAAAACAAAAATGAAAAATGCTTTTTAGGCTTTTGGAAGCTTTAGCTTAATTTTAATCCGTACACGTGCAAAAGAAAGGGAGACTCAAACGTAGAAAATAATTAGGCAACAAATCACTTGATATTTCCACTTAATTACAGTAGTGGTTAATTTTATTGTTTGGATATTTTTTTACAACCCCATCGATTAGTACATGCAATTCTCTTTTGCAAAGTAGTAATTTCTTGGACACTGATCTAATGATTCTGTCTTCATAACATAAACTAGCAGTCAGAAGAAGGGAACAATATTGTTAAGTCCAAGAATACTTTGATTATTTCTTGTTTTAATTTTTCTCTAATGACAAATTCCTATCATGTTATAAAGAAAAATGGGACGAGAAATCTCCAAACCAACAACTAAGCCTTGTAAACCAATTAATGAAAGTGCATGAATCAGTTTTTGCTATAATCGATTTACAATTAAGAAAATACTCACTTTGCTTATACTCCTTAATCTGATTAATTTAAAAGTAAAAACAGTTGTTATTACATCTCTCTCTCTTCTTTTTTTTTTTACAAGTGATAGTATGATTTATTCTGTACGGGAAACAAAGTAGTGATCACTTCCAAACTCCAATTGCAAACTTCGTTAATTATTAGTTGTTTAATGATTTTTTACGTTTAAACCTGAAAATTTTAAATTAAATTCATCAAACGAGGTCCAAGAGAATAATATAAGAAAATTAAAAAACAATTGAAATTCCAAGTAGCATAAACCAAAGACTAGATTTATCTTTTAAATTTAATCTCCACTCAGGCTCACATTTTACCTTTTTTTTTTCTTTCTTAAATATGTTTTTGATGTTTAAAAATGTGATTTTTTTTTTCCATTTCAATATCTATTTGGATTTAATTTATTCATTTTTAGTCATTTACGCTTAACAATAATAATAATAATGAATTTTTTAATCCCTCTTGCCTAAAATTAAAGCACGTGGATTAAAATTTTCCACGACTAAAAAATAGAATTAAATAAAAATAATTAAAAATTGATAATTGATTATGTTTAAGCTTTTTTCTTTAATTCCTTTTTTTTTTAATAAAACAGAAAGTGTACGAAACATCTATAATAATTCATATACAACAATATTTTCACATTATTATTTTTTTCTCTCCATTAATAAATATAATAAATAATGTGATGGTCCAATTTGTTATACAAATATGATTTTTTGAACTACAATTAGCCAATGATAGAAATTGAGAGCAGTATAAAATTGATCTTACATTTGAACTATATGTAGTTATCCTAATTTCCACGTATATTATATGTTTGGATAAAAATTACAAAAGCAACTCTACAAATTTTAATGCTCACGAAACCTATGATCAGGATTTCCCATATGACCAAAACCTGACATGCTGATCTTCTCAAGACCCAAAGAAGAAAACTGTGTTTGAAATTTGGATTCCAGTTGAAAGTGAACCAAGGGTTGTACCAATTAATGACACACCCTTGTTGTTTGGGAATACCCATTTGAATGGTTGCAAACAGCAAACCAAACATCCAAAGTGTGTTTGGATTGCAGTTCCATCAGACGTAAATAACCTTATTATTGCCAATCCATAAGTATTGTTACTTCTTCGTTTTGTGTTTTGAAAATTACAAACTGGTGTTTGGTGCCTCTGAAACAGCAATCCAAACACACTAAAAGCCATGTAAAATGTGAAGGGTATAATAAGAGTTTATAACAGCTAGTAGTCTTATAATATGCAGCATACATGTGATTGAATATAGCTAGCTAGCCATAATATGGGTTACTAGTTGAAGGGTATGATATAATTGCCTTGCTCCTTAGGTAACTAGGTTATGTGTATAATAATAATTGCCTTGCTCCTTGGGGTAACTACTTAACGCAAATGCAGAAGAGCTTATCCTGTTTTTGTCTACTCCAATACAATATAGGAATTGTTGATGGCTTACACTTTATTCCCCCACACAATAATTGCAAGGAAGAAAACAAAACCGAAATGCTTTTTGGGTTTTGGAAGCTTTAGCTTACACGATCATTATTGGCATGTAACAAAGGAATTTTCAAAGGTCTTTTTAGGCAATAAGTCACATGATATTTTTCCTGTCAATTGCACTACTAGTTGATTAATTATATGATTATTTTTTTTTTTGCATTTCTTTTACAACCCCATTGACTAAATATATTGCATTTCTTTTGTAAAGTAGTCATTTATTGGACATTGACATGATGACTATGTCTTCGATCATCACATTAGTGAGCGGCATGAAGAATGATATGTAGAAGAGAACAATGTCTTTTCAGTTTATTTATTATTATTTTTTCTCTCATAAGTCACAACATATTACTGTATCATGTTATTAACAACATACGATAAAAATACCAATCTCAACAATTAAGCTTAGGAAACTATCAAATTTAGGGTTTATTTAGGTAATATTTTTATAATCACTTATAGATTTTTTTTTAATAAATTAACTTATACATAAATTAATTTAATATTATAAAATACTTATTCCATTTTTTAGTAGTGCTTATAAAAAAAATTATCCAAATAAATTCATAAAACATTAAAGCACCTAATTTTCATCAAAGCAGAAGTGAGTGCCGAAATGAACAATTGCCACTTGCCACCCCAAAATCCATGTCCAGATTGAGAGTATGTGCATGGACTAATACACATTGTCTGCATTATCTCTTTAATGGTAGGGTTGGATCGATGATTCAAAATCCTTCAATTCTGACCACAGGCTAGGATCCAAATTGTGATCTGTAACATCACTTGATGTGTTTTCTTTGGGAAATTCTCGTTTTATAGTTAAGCTTGGTGAGTGGTGATCATGTACATTTGGTACCTTGGAGTCACGATCAGAATTCAGAAGATATGATTCCCAAGTAGTAGAATTTGTGGTTGAATGTGTAGCCTTGGGGGGTTTGGCATTGCATGTGTGCATGCCAATGTATGTAGTTTGGTACATATCAGGATTCTCTTCACACCGCTGCACCTGTTTGGTTGCTTTACAACCTTGATCATACTTGTGACTGCACCTCAAGTAACTCCTACAAATTAATTATTATTGAGAACAAAGGTGGGTTACATGATTAATCTTCAAACGAAAATTTGGTCTGGGGTAGATCATGAACAATATGAGTCCGTTAAATTCTTTGTTAGTTAGTACACTAAGGAAAAATTATCATGTAATAGCATATATTTTAAAGTGACACGGTATTTGTCACTAAAAATTACTTTTACTTGCACTATAAAAATAATATGTTGGAATATTATTGAAAAGTGTAGATATATAGATTATAATAACACATGATATATGTTGTTCAATCTTATTTAAAATTAACACTAAAATTGTATATAGTTATATGTCAAATACACTAAAAGAGATGTTATATATGGTGACATATAGAAAAATGTCACTATAGGTAGACTATATGTATATATGTAAGTATATATCTATTTGGCATATAGTTACACACAATTTTAGTGTTGATTTTGAATGAGATTTAATAACATATTTTGTATGTCACTATAGCATATATCCACACTTTTTAATAATATACTAATATGTATTATATTTATTATGTGGGTAAAAATAATTTTTAATAACATGTATTATGTCATAAGGTATGTATCACTATATGACAATTTTTTTGTAATAATAAATTTATACTTACATATATTTATTTATAATGATATTTTTTATATTACTAAATGTAATATTTTTTATAGTGATAATTATATATTTACCTATTATTTAGAAATTGAAATATATGTCAATGTCAAATCATTGGCGTAAATTTATTATATTTATATTATATTAATAGAAGAATTTATCATAAAATACCTAGCAAGTATAAAGAAAAGTCTTATCGTACACCAACTATATTCCACAGAAATGAATGTTGAATTCCAAAGGGATAACAAGAGAAAAATGTAGAAGTAGATGAGTATATGTTAAAGTGAATGTGTGGATATAAAGAAAAAAAAATACAGAATCAATGTATACAAGAAAATATTGATATCATACTTATCACAAAATAGACAGCAAAAAAAAGTTAGTTAATGTATTTGGATGCGTGGAGAGAAATGTCACTGAAAACACAGGTAAGGAAAATAGATTGCACAATTAGCTTTGAGAAAAAGAATAAAGGGTAGATATAGAAAAATATTAGAGGAAATATTATCAAAAAGAGATGTCACAATAAATAATATCTTTATTGATAAGTTGTTAGTTTGAGGGCATTAAATTTAGTCACTTTAAGTAAAATTTTGAACTCAAGTCTTATAGAAAAATATGATTAAAATGAAAGACCTCACTAAAAGTAATCGGTCAAAATTTTTGAAAAAAATTAATTATCAACCAAATTGATAAATATATTTCGTACTAATAATATGTTTACCAAATTAAAAATAGTAAATAATATCCTTAATTTTTAACTAAGTTCATTCAATGTCTCGATTATATTTGAATAAACTTTTTAATAAGCATCGATAAAATATATATATATATATATATATATATATATATATATATAAAGGTGAAATGAATTAAGAGTTTTTCTTTTATAAGTTTGAATCAATTTATGCACAAGTTAAAATTGGTTTTCAAATAAATTAAAATTAAAATTAATTTATATGTAAGATAATTTAACTTATTCTTTATATATATATATATATATTAAAAGAAACTTATGGAATTTCTTATTATATTCTTCCACCATGAATGTAAATTAAGAAGTTTCACCTTAATAAGTAAGTGTGTTTGGATGAAAAATTAAAAAAAAAAATTGAAATCTAAACATCTGTGAAATTCTTTAAAATGATATAATTTCAAATTTTTCCCAGAAAGTAAGAATTTGAAATTTTTCATATTTTTTATCTTATTTCGTTTATATATTTTATCTTATCTTTTTGTGTTTTTAATTATTAAATATCCAAAAATATTTTTTTAATTATTAAATAATATCTAATATTAATTTTTAAAATTATTCAATATTTAAAATTGACTCATTTATTTTTATAAAATTTAATTTAAAAATCTCAACATATGAATATATTTTTAAAATTAATTTTACCATAGTAGAATCAAATTATCATATTCAAACTAAAAAATTTGAATTAACTTATCCAAACAAAATATTCTAAAAATGATAAAAATTGAAATTGAAGCAATTCAAATTTCTTAAATTTCTAAAATTTCTCATCCTAACACTATTATTTCTATTAATTTTATTTATAAGAGGGTAATTTTTCCCCCGAGAAAAGTTCAATTATTATGTTTTTATAGTGTATCATCTTTTTTGTGTGTGTATGTGATGATACATTCAGCTACGAAGCAGTTCCCTAAGTTGGGTTTTGTTAGCCCTTCCTCTTGAATCTGCTTAAGTATCACTACAACAAAATTGATTATTACCGATAATTATTTAGTAAAAATAAATTAATTATTTTTATTTTATTATTTAATAAAAATATTAATGCCTAATATATAATGACCACTAAAAATATATTTATATCACACCAAAATTTACTATTAACGACAATTATTTATTTAGAAAAACTTAAGTCGCACATTACCCAGAAATAAGATAAATAAAAAGTATATAAATGGATATGATAACTCTCACCTTACAAGTTTGTTTTCTAAGGTTAAGTTAAACCTATAACTTACTATTCTCAATAGTCCCTAAACTTGAGGGAGTGTATTGGGAAAAATTCAAATCTTACATTGACTATTGATAAAATAATTAATTACGAGATAAGACAATTAAAAAATATATAAGTAAAAAACAATTCTCATCTTACAAGTCTTACATCGAGTAGAAAGTAAAAAATGTCACAAAAAGTTATATACTTTTTTCGACCATTATAAAAAATTTTACCAGCATTCAAAATAATTGCTGCTAAATGTTTTAGCGACACTACATACAATGACTATTGCGAAAATGCAGCTAAAAGATTTTGTACCAATTTTTATTATCACTAAAAATCATATTAAATGTCACTAAAAAATTTAATTTATTATGGTGTATAATTTCTACTAGTGGTATGAATGAATCCTCAAAAAGGAACTGTTCCAAACTTCTAGCAATAGCGCTTATATATATTTCTAATGTGAAATTTCATGCATTTTTCTTGGAGATAGGAACAGAAAGGAGTAAAGACAGACTAATGTACAGTTACATGAGAATGATGATGAGATGCAACTGAACTATATGTACAAATAGTCTCTCAATTACGTACCTAGGAAATTCAGAATTCAGAATTCCCTTTTGCCCATACTTCCTCCATGCATGATTGTCTTCAGTGGTGCTCGAGAGTACGGTCCATGTCAATGCACTCCTCCTACGAACAACAACTCAGGAATATATAATATGTCTCATGCATATCATGTATCATATAAAACAACATACTATAACATCTAGAATATATGTAAAACGCATCTCTGAAAAACTACAAGGAACCCCACTTGGATCTGAACCTCAATTACTTAAAATCAACATATTTAATTATCTCCATTAATTCTAAATTATTATCATCTGGTCCAACATATGCATAACCTCAAAATTTCAACTTCCTTTCATAAAAAATAAAAAATAAAAAATCTATCATGTAAAACAATGACACTCTCTATGTCCGTACGTCCGTACGTCCGTACAACCCCAATTCGGCAAAATCCTCTCATTGACCCAAATCGCCGATGGTTGAAGGGTTTGTAGTGAGGGGAAGTGAAGAATAAAACACTGTATCGCTGTAAGAAAAGCAAACCCTACATAGATTTGTCTGAAAGAGAATGAGTTTTGAACACGAAAAACTCTTAAAAACACTTCTAAAATTGTATCAACTAATTCAGTATAAATAATAAATGGAAGATGATAAATATAACCTTCTATGATAGCGACCTCTTCCACCCTTTTGGGATCTCTTCCCACTCCCACTGCACTGATCATCGCCGGAACTGTGGAGATTCAGCGGAGGAATAACGTCATCTGCAGAAGCAGTTATGATAGAAAGAGCTTGTGTGAAAGATGTGAGGACATTGGCCATGAGTTCCTGAGATGAGAGAGAGTCCCGATCAGTGTCACTCCAAGAGGGGTTCTCGAGAAGAAGCATGAGTTGAGTAGCGGCTTCTTGGCCCTTAACAAGCTCTTTCATTATCATCACTTTTTTCCTCTTGAGTGAGACACTTTCACTTTCAGTTTCGGGACAAACCATGTTTTTCATTTTCTATGAGCTTGGAGGCTCTAGTTTTGGGAAGAAGAAGGAAAAAAAATTATTTTGTGGTTTTGTTCTAGATTTGCGTAGCGGGTGGAAGGGGCTAAGGGTGAGGGTGAGAGTGAGAGAGAAGAGAAGAAAGGAAAACAAATGAACATAAAACGGTAGGATTAATGGGGATCGATGTGAGATGTGAGATGTGAGATGTGAAACCAAACCACAAACTATTGAATGAAATTAAACAATTTTATATTTTACGGACATCTCAAAATTGTCAAGTCATTAATGCTTCTTGGTGAGGGGAGAAAGTGAAAAGAAATAAAAAATAACAAAAAAAATAAGATAGAATTAATTTGATAAAAAATAAAGTGGTATTTATATTTGTTTAATAAAATAAAATAAAATTATAAATAAAGATAAATTAATATTTTAAAATTATATTTTATATATTGAAATTTTATGTATAAAGAAATTATTTAAGTTTTACTTAGTATAATAATAATAATTATTGTTAATTATATTTTAAGTTATTTCTTTTATTATAATACTAATTAATTTTTTTTTAAATTATTTATTTAAAAATAAATAAGAATTATATATATATATATGTATTATTCAATTAATCGATTATATATTATTATAATCATTGTATATTTAATTATGTTTATACTTAATCGGATATGACAAATATGTTTTTGTCGAATTAGATTAAAAATGAACGATGAATAAATAATATATTTTATCATTTTTTAAAATTTTATGCAAGTCACTTAATGTTAGTAGGTATTTTTTTTTAATGTTAATAGAAAAATTTCACCACCAAAATAAAAATTTAATGATTATAGGAATGTTGAATTTGCATCATAGAAACGCAACCTTAGACTGGATTCTACGTTAACCAATTCTATACTTTCATAAATTTTATTAGTTTTTTTTAATCGAAAACATTTCAATCTAGTTTTTATATATAAATATAATGAAAAATATTTTCCTTAAAGAATATTTCAAAAAATAAAACTACTTTAATTTTTATAAAAATATATTTAAATTTTGTAATTCACGTAATATGTTTTAGTAAGATTTTATTGATTTGAGTTTGGGTAGAGTGAAAGAAAATTAACATTTGATTGAGTTGAGGAATTTAAATGGAGCATTTAAAACATGAGAGTTGGTTATAAGTAATCCCTGTATTACATTACTGTCATATTAGTTCTGATCCACTTTATAAGTTGCTTAAATTTTAGCAAAATTGTTTATAGAAACAATTTTACTAAAATTTAAATAACTCATAAAATAAATCAGTACTGATACGATAGTGATGTAGCTCAGAAGGTTGCTTATAAACTCTCATAAAGATGAAGAAGCCATTACTGTCACCTACGATGACGTTTGATTGTGATGGTAAGGATGACGTTATTAGGGTGTCCATGAAGAGCAGCTTCACCTCATTTTGCGCGGAATACAATACATAGATAGATATCAAAAATAAATTATAAAATGTAAGATAATGGCTGTCACGGACCACCTTTATTCGGGATCTATGGTGTGCGCTCTGCTATCTTATTTTACCATTAAATTCATCTTAGCCATACCATTATAGTATACATCATTTGTACTGCCTTATTTTTTTACTCTTTTTTTAATAAAAAAAACAATTTTTTTGCAACTAATCTTTCTCTCTCCTCTCAGATCTTTCTCCCGTCTCTCGAGTGAGAGCACATTGTTTCTGAAGTTCACTAAACACTAACATATTCAAGACTTTAAGTGAGAGGAAAGGAATATAAGAAAATAAGATAGAATAGGTAAAAATTAGTTTAATAAAAATTTGATAAAAAAATTATTTGAAAAAGAATATAATTTGTAATTATTTGATAGAGTAGAATTAAGTGAGAAATAGTGTGAATTTGATATTTATAATTATTATTTTTTTATTTTATGTAATTTTACATGTTTTTCAAAATCTACAAAAATTCCTTCAATGGAAAGGATATAAAAGATGATGTGACACTCACTTTTAATTCCTCAAAATTCTCTTTAAATATTTTCTTCCAAATAAAAATATTTTTTTCTCAAATTCACTCTAATTTATCTCCCTCCCTATTAAATCACCTCCACCAAATATAGACTAAGTTAGTGAAAACAAGTCATTTAAAAAGGTAACTATTATTATACATATGAAAATAAAATTATAAAATAATACATAAAAAAGAGACAAACACTCTTTAGAAATGAAAAGTTTGTTAAAAAGGGACTTAAATATAAAATAGAAAATAACTAATAAAAGATTAAAAAAAATTGATAAGAATTGAGAAATTTAGAGCACCAGGTTCAAGTTATAAATTTAGGAGGGCTAAAAAAACATAAGATACATATTTATATTATCTTTAAATCTTAAACCCTAAACCTCCCAAAGTACATGTAAATCCTCCACTGAGCACATGCAAGCAATTGCCACTAATTGATGAAGGACCAAATAGGGGGAGCGGTGGAAAATGTTAGCACCCTCAAGGACATGAAAAGACACAATAGGAAGAGGCTTCTAGATGAGGAATGTGAAATGCAATGAGGACTCTAGCCAAGTAACAATGGTATTGTCAAAGTTGGAGAGGTAGGAGATGAATAAGATGAGAGAGCGAAGCCACGTGAGGAGGGATGCCAAAATCTTTATTGTTGTGCTTCGTCATCTCATTGTCATGGTTCGTTATCACATTCCACTCTCAAATATATGTTATCTCTAGAGTGAGCACATTGCTTTTGAAGTTCACTAGACACTAACATATTCAAGACTTTAATGAAAGGAAGGAATAGAAGAAAATAAGATAGAATAGGTAAAAATTGGTTTAATAAGAATTAGGTAAAAAAAATTACATGAAATATAATATAATTTATATGTTAAGTTAATCTACTTTATACTTCAAATTCTCTTTAAATATTTTCTATCAAATACAAATATTTTTTTTTTTAAATTCACTCTAATCCATCTTCCTTCCTATTAAATCACTTCCACAAAACATAGGCTAAGTGTTAAGTGTCAATTATACCCCTTTTTGGACAAGACTTAATGAACAATTCTACTCATTCTTTGAACCACTGCAATATAATTGTTCTCTTTTTGATCCATTATGTGTGCAGATATAACTAACCCAAATTTAGCTAACAATACCTTAATACACCTCATTTTTGTGCAGGTATTGAGCTAGAGACTTGAGGATTGAAGATCCATAGGATTGGAAATCTAAGAAGCTAAGGAGCAGAGAAGAATGACTGCGCCGGGCATAAGATGACCCGCACCGAGCTTGAGAAGAACAGAGTGCCTCATCTCTGCAAGCCACATATGCGTCGGGCGCGAGACTACCCGCGCCGGGCGTGATCGAGACAGAGAGTACCTGAAACTCTCTAGAAGACATTGCGCCGGGCGTAAAAGGAATTGCGCCGGGCGTAAAAGGAATTGCGTCGGGCATGTACTGAGGCAGAAAATGCTTACCTTCCCTGGAAGGCCCTACGCCGGGCGCGAAGACTTATGCGCCGGGCGCAAAACCCTAATCTGACTCCCCAAGCTTGTATTTGAAGACATTTTCAAGGGTTTCTTCCTCATTCACACATTGGGCGCGTTTTAGGAGCTGTGGAAGGGATTCCCGGAGCTTGGAGTCGTTCGTGTGTGGGTCTTTCCTTCAGTTCTTCATTCTCTCTTCATCTCTATTTTGTATTTACCCTCATTGTTTTGAGTGGTTCTACCCATTTTTTGTAGGGTTAGATGTAACCAACGTACTCTATTGTAATCCTTACGATTTAATGATATATATACATGTTGTTTCATTCATTGTTGTGTATGTTTCTATTCTTAATGCTTGCCTTGGATTGATTCTCCTTGCATGATATAGGTTCCATTGGGTATTGGAAAATAACCTTTAAAACTAGCTCTGAAACAAATGCCTAGTGGGAAATGTATCTAGGAATGGAGCTTGGCCCATTAGTAGTCTTAAACCCTAGCCCATAATGCGGGTGTAGATATTGGGTACTCAAGGAATTGATATTCAATATCCGCACCTAGGCTCTTGTTCTAAGGGATTAGGTTTAAGTAAACTTATGGGTTGACTAAGCAATGTTTGTAACAAGAGATTAATGATTCATTAGTGTAACGTTTGGTGAAATCTGACCCCATAATCTCACAAAAATCATAATACCATTTCTACCCTTTTCCACTCACAATCAAATATTTTTATAGCTTACATTCCAATAATCATAACTTTTGATTCAACTTGCATGACAAACTATGAATTTGGAATTATTCTTTAGTCACGAATAGTGTTGAGAATTCCGTTAAAACCACTTTTGTTATCACTTTAAATTACTTTTGTTTTGTTAACGGTCTCAAACACGGCAAGTATACCGGCCGTTCAAGTATTAAAATTATCGTATCCACGGGGATTAGAAGGTAACATAAGCATTTATTGACTATTCGTGACTAAAGAATAATTCCAAATTCATAGTTTGTCATGCAAGTTGAATCAAAAGTTATGACTATTGGAATAAAAGCTATAAAATATTTGTTGTGAGTGGAAAAAGGTAGAAATGGTATTATGATTTTTGTGAGATTGTGGGGTCAGATTTCACCGAACGTCAGACTAATGAATCCTTAATCTCTTGTTAAATTCATTGCTTAGTCAACCCAATGGTTTACTCAAACCTAATCCCTTAGAGCAAGAGCCTAGATGCGGATATTGAACATCAATTCCTTGAGTATCCAATATCTACACCCGCATTACGGGCTAGGGTTTAAGACTACTAATGGGCCAAGCTCCATTCCTAGATACATTTCCCACTAGGCATTTGTTTCAGAGCTAGTTTCAAAGGTTATTTTCCAATACCCAATGGAACCTATATCATGCAAGGAGATTCAATCCAAAGCAAGCATTAAGAATAGAAACATACACAACAATGAATGAAACAACATGTATATATCATTAAAAACGTAAGGATTACAATAGAGTACGTTGGTTACATCTAACCCCACAAAAAATGGGTAGAACCACTCAAAATGAGGGTAAATACAAAATAGAGATGAAGAGAGAAATGAAGAAATTGAAGGAAAGACCCACACATGAACGGCTCCAAGCTCCGGGAATCCCTTCCACAGCTCCTAAAACTCGCCCCTGTGTGAATAAGGGAGAAAACCTCGAAAATGGCTTCAAGTACGAGCTTGGAGAGATCAGATTAGGGTTTCGCGCCCGGCGCATAAGTCTTCGCGCCCGGCGCAGGGTCTTTTGAGCACTCTCTGCCTCAGTGTAAGCCCGGCGCAATGTCTTCCAGAGAGTTTCAAGTCTTCTCTGCCTCAGAACACGCCCGGCGCAATTCCGTTTACGCCCGGCGCAATACCTTCCAGAGAGTTTAAGGTACTCTCTGTCTCGATCGCGCCCGGCGGAGGTAGTCTCGCTCCCGGCGCAGGCGTGACTTTCAGAGATGGAACACTCTGTTCTTCTCAAGCCCGGCACGGGTCATCTTGCGCCCGGCGCAGCCATTCTGCTCTACTTCCTACTTCTTAGATTTTCAATCCTAAGGTCTTCCATCCTCAATTCACTAGCTCAATACCTGCACAAAAAATGAGGTGTATTAAGGTATTGTTAGCTAAATATGGGTTAGCTATATCTGCACAAAAAGTGAATCAAAAAGGGGACAATTGTCTTGTAATGGTGCAAAGGATGAGTGGATTAGTTCACTAAGTCTCAACCAAAAAGAGGTATAATTGAGACTTAACAAATAGTCAATAAATGCTTATTTTACCTACTAATCCCTGTGGATACGATAATTTTACTACTTGAACGGCCGATATACTTGTCGTGTTTGAGACCGTTGATAGAATTAAACTGATTTACAATTATAACAAAAGTATTTCAACGGAAATATCAACACTAAGTTAATGAAAACAAATCATTTAAAAAAATTATTATTATACATATGAAAATAAAATTATAAAATATTACATTAAAAAAAAGAGACAAACATTTTTTAGAAATGAAAAGTTTGTCAAAAAGGGACTTAAATATAAAATAGAAAATAAAAAATAAAAGATAAAAAAAATTGATAAAAATTGAGAAATTTAGAGCACTAGGTTTAGGTTATAAATCTAGGAGGGCAAAAAAAAAACATAAGATACATACTTGTATTATCTTTAAACCCTAAATCCTAAATCTCATAAAGTACATGTAGATTTTCCACTGAACACATGCAAGCAATTGCCACTAAGGTTAACGAAGGACGAAATAGGAGGAGCTCCTAATGAGAAAAATGGAGCACATTGCCACCAGACTCCAACATGAGCGATGGAAAATGTTAACGCCCTCAAGGACATGAAAGGACACAATAGGAAGAAGCTCCTAAATGAGGAATGTGCAATAAGGACTCTAGCCAAGTAACAGTGGTAATGTCAAAGTTGGAGAGGTAGGAAATGGAGAAGATGAGAGAGCGGAGCCACGCGAGGAGGGATGCCAAATCCCCATTGTCGTGCTTCATCATCTCATTGTCATGGTCCATTATCAAACTCCACTCTCAAATGTATGTTGTCTATCATCTTACACATTATATATTTGAAGATTAAGATTGTTTTGTTAATGGTGGCGGTTGTTGATGACATCATTGTTATGGTGGTGTTGGGTGATGTTAGAAGAGAGGAATGGAAAGATGGGGGAAGAAGAAACACCGTTGCCAAAAATCGTTTCCGACAACAATTTATTATTGTGAAAGTTGCTCAAAAGAAGAAAAAAGTAATATTATAGTGCGGAGTACACATCATAATAATTGTAAACTAAATTAATCTAAAGGATGACATTTGTTGTCCATAATGGACTACTGTAACGAGCATAAGACTAAGGAGGGGAACCATCCCTCAAAAGCCGGCCCAAGAGGTTAGAGAACCTCCCGCCTTATAAGGCCTCCCTGGTAAGGAGACCTCCCCGATGTGGGACTTGTTACATTACCACCCCCTTCGAAAGCCAGCGTCCTCGATGGCTGCACTCCACGGTACTTTACTCACCGGTACTTCACTCGGCCCTTGCCGGTCAGAACCCTCCGGTGGTCAGAACCCTCCGGTGGTCAGAACCCTCCGTGGGTAGCCCTTCTCGATTTGGCTGGCTCTCAACGAGAGCACCATTGTAACGAGCATAAGACTAAGGAGGGGAACCATCCCTCAAAAGCCGGCCCAAGAGGTTGGAGAACCTCCCGCCTTATAAGGCCTCCCTGGTAAGGAGACTTCCCCGATGTGGGACTTGTTACAACTACCTATAAAGGTGGATCATCATAGAATTTGTCAAAAATAAATGGAAAAAGTAACTAATAATACAATAGTTTTGCCATCATAATTATCTCTATTATAATTATCACAATTATCATTTTTATTGTTACTGTCACCAATTATCATGATTCATATTGGTATCATCATCACCGTTGCTATTACTACTTATGATAATGATAGCAACAATAACAATGATCAGAATAGAAGTGATCACAATAATAATAATGGATCTTTCTTTATATATATATAGTAAACATATCATGAGAATTTTTTTAAGGTGAGAATGAATATGATCAATATGAATTTTTAAAATAAAATAAATGACTTATATTAAATGACTTACTTAAAACTATAATTCCGAAGCTCTTTCACCCATGTCGCATGCTAATCCTAACTATACTTGCCATTGCCAACTTTCTTCACTCACCAACCAGAACATGACTGAACTTCAGCATGAGGACTTCACCGGCATCATTCTCCCAAAGCCGAAGCACAAAACTTAAATTTCACTTCATGCAATTGCTCGACGCTGCCAAAACCATTGATCATCTAAAACAAACACATGCTCTCTTTCTCAAACTCCTCACGCAACAACTACCCCATCATTGCCATTACTTCATGGGTCGGCTGTTACACCGAGTTCTCCATTTAACAAGTGAAAAAGCCAATCTTTGCTATGCCCACCAACTGTTTGACACTATGCCAAACTGCCCCAATAGTTTCCTTTGGACCTCCCTTATACGTGCATTCCTATCCCATCGGGACCATCTTCGTCATTGTATTTCTACCTATGCTAGAATGCATCAAAATGGGGTTTTGCCATCTGGGTTCACCTTCTCTTCGGTACTTAGCGCGTGTGGGCGAGTCCCTGCCGTGTTTGAAGGAAAACAAGTGCATGCCAGGTTGGTGCAGTCTGGGTTTCTTGGAAACAATATTGTGCTAACTGCACTGCTCGACATGTATGGAAAATTTGGCTGCATAAGTGACGCACGTGATGTGTTTGATAGGATGGATGACAGGGATGTTATTGCTTGGACGGCAATGATTTGTGGGTATGCCAAGGTAGGAATGATGGTTGATGCACAGTGGCTCTTTGATAACATGGGGGAACGAAATTCTTTTACTTGGACTACTATGGTTGCTGGATATGCAAATTGTGAAGACATGAAAGCTGCAAAGGAATTGTATGATGTCATGAATGACAAAAATGAGGTCACTTGGGTTGCAATGATAGCAGGTTATGGTAAATTAGGTAATGTGAGTGAAGCCAGAAGAGTATTTGATGGGATACCTGTACCACAGGGTGCATCAGCTTGTGCAGCAATGCTTGCATGTTATGCACAGAATGGATATGCAACGGAAGCTATTGACATGTATAAGAAAATGATAGATGCAAAGATCCAAATTACTGAGGTGGCAATGGCGGCTGCTATTTCAGCTTGTGCACAACTTAGGGACATTAGAATGTCAAACACACTTACTGACCATCTTGAGGAGGGTTGCTGTGGTAAGCTCTTCAGCTATTGATTGTCTGTTGTTATTATTTTGTCAATTCAATCCATTTAGGTCACAGTAACATTTGTCCTTTTGCTTGATTGGAACCTGTTCTTTTATCGCAGATAGGACACATATTGTTTCCAATGCGTTGATCAATATGCACTCAAAATGTGGAAATATAAACTTAGCATTGAGCGAATTCAGTACGATGAGATACAGGGATATGTATACCTACAGTGCAATGATCGCAGCCTTTGCTGAGCATGGGAAATCACAAGAAGCTATAGACCTTTTCTTAAAGATGCAAATGGAAGGATTAAAGCCAAACCAAGTCACATTCATTGGTGTCCTCAATGCATGTGCCTCTTCAGGTCATATTGAAGATGGTTGTAGGTTTTTTCAGATTATGACTGGTGTATTTGGTATTGAGCCCTTACCTGAGCACTATACTTGCATAGTTGATCTCCTTGGGAGGGCTGGGCAACTAGAAAGGGCATACAATATAATAAAGGAGAATGTAACCAGTACTGATGCAACAACTTGGGGTTCTTTGTTGGCAGCTTGCAGACTTTATGGTAATGTGGAACTGGGTGAGATTGTAGCCCAACATCTCTTTGAGATTGACCCTGAGGATCCTGGAAATTATGTGCTTCTAGCAAACATTTATGCATCAAAGGGTCAATGGGAGCGCGCACAACAGGTTATGAAGTTGATTAGTGAAAAGGGAATGAAAAAGCCTTCAGGGTATAGTTCGATTCAGTGAGTGATCAAGGAACAGTGTAAAGAAGAAGCACTTTGATTGTTAATTTCAGCCAGTATATCCTCTTTCAATCAATATAATGATGTTCTCCTGATCACTTGTATACTGGCCAGCATTGAAGGTTTTTAGTAATCATGGGATGGGTTTAAATTTCCAGCTTTATTTTCTGGGCCATGCACGTATATAAGATATCAATATCATCATGTAAGGCATTAAGCAAGGCTGTTAATCCATCTTATAACAGGAACGAGCTTCACATGACTGTCTTGGGGTTGTATTGTGCTCATGGTACAGAAGTTAAGTTCTCTACTATGCAGAATTAGCATGCCGGGGATGAGGATGGGAATGAGGGATTATAGAATTTTGTCACGAAAAGGGGACTCCGTGCGGGACATACTCTAAAGATATCATGGGCACTGGAGGAGACAGGATCCAACATTACTAGGATTTACAGTTATTGTTTTGGAGGGAGATGGTGCTGTGGGGAGCTTTTATTTGGTTGCTTTGACTTATAACTATCAACAAACGGATAAAGATGATTCACAAGGGGTAGAGGACAATAGGGTTATGTTATAACCCAATGTGGACATGAACGGAACTGTAAAGGGCTGGGAGTACTCAAAACTTATTAGGAAAAACTCAAGGCTGGATGTAGAAATAAAGCCAAAACTCACATTTTAAGATAGTACTTACTATATTTTCACACGCCCAACTTAATAGTATTGGACATGAATGGAGTATTGAAAAACTCGAATCCTATATTTCTAATTTTGAGTATTGAAAAATACTTATTTTGTATGCATTCATAATCTCTAACAGAGATTAGTCACTGTTTACTTAGTGGATAATTTTTACCAATTCGATGGTTACTCAAAATTCAACATTTTAAAAGACATATCAGCTATTCTAAGTGATGATTGACAACCGCAAAGTTATTATACAGTAGAGATTTGTAACTCATGAAAAATGAGGTCTATGATTTCTTCTGAATTTATTATTATTAATAATTTAGCACAACCCAAGTTTTTAGTTCGATTATTTTGCTCCTAGATTGATATTCGATTAGATTATGAATTATTAAATATTATCTTTGATCAATCCTGGAACCTGGTGAATAGTGATTTATATCCCTCTCTTTCTGTGTGTCATTATATTAACTCCTTAAAATTTGATTGCTGCAGATAGATACCGCGTTGTGATTAGTGATTTATATCCAATTCTCATCTCTCACCTCTCACGCTGCCTTTCTCCATTCCCTCTGCAACCCCTTTCCAGAGGTCGAACTAGTTTAGTAGATAATACATGGAGAACACTTTGGTGAACAGACAGCAAAACCTTATCATTGATTCAATGAACCTTGCAGAACCATCGGGATCAGAAAGTTGACATTCATCTGTTAGAGCACTAAACAAAAATAGTTGCTCCAATGATTTTACAATAGCTGCCCTATTCAAACAAGAGATAAGCACAAGCAATATTTGCCAGGTCAAAACACTTTTAAAAATTATAGTAACAAAGATCCCTAAAAAATGCTTATTCAGTTCAGGAAATCCAATCACACTCCATGTTATCCAAGAGTGCTATTTTGATTGTAAAGCAAGCATAAATCTATAGAATTTAATAATCATATAAGGTGAGAGTTAACACTCGACACCAAAACACAAAACAATTTACCTCAAAAACTTGCATCAGGAAGGACTTGATGAATTTGCTTTTGTTAATGTTTCCACTCCCGACCTCCAACTTCCAAGCGTTTTCAATTGTTTTGGATCAATATTTTATAATTTTCAATAAGTGGAATAATTAACGTCAATATGCAAATCAATTTTTAGATATTAAATCCGAAACATTTTTTGATATATATATATATATATATATAATTTATTATAAATTTTAGTTATATATAATAAATATTTAGTTTGTATGTTCAAAGTTTCAAAGCAAAACATTTAAATAAGTTTGTCTACTAAATAAGTTTATTTTATCCAAATTTTTAGTTTCTTATCAAACTCGTTCTTATTCAATTACTTAAGTTTTTGAAGGTAACTCACTAAAAATAATAGTTATGGAATTTATATGTTTAGTGTGATAATTTGTAATTGATAATAGTGGTTAGTTATTTTAAGTTATTATTTATCTATTGAAATTCAACTTAGTATTAGAGAGTATATCATAATTTATGCAATTCAACATTTTGATTAATCACTAGAGTTAATATAGTGGTAAAAATCAAATAATATCTAAAAAGTCTTAGATTCAAACTCTGATAGTATTTATCATTATAATTTTGGTGGATAAAAACAAATTTAACATTATGATACATCACATAATGTGTAAGAAAAATGTGTATTAGAGTATTATGCAAGTTTAGAACACGCACAAACTTCATTGATCAAGTTCAAAAACATGTAAATAATGTACTTTGAAATAAAATCAGTATATGATGAACAATAATGTACTTTGAAATAGAAATAATATATGATGAACAATATATTATTTTCAAAGTACTATTATTGTGGTGGAGTTACATTCTCAAACCAATAGCTACGTGCTCATTTGATAAATGATACAATAATTATAGTTCATTGTTTTACAATGAGTCAATTAAAAGTTTTTTTTTTTTTTTTTTACTTTTCATGATAGTCTTCTAAATAAATATTAGATCATTTGTCATATCTTTCCAACAATATGTAACTCAAATTTTTTTATCCTTTCTGGTATTACCACTTCTATCCTATAAATTAGTTTCTATTTGCCTTTTATAGTATTAGCTCTCTTATTTCACAATTCTCATATTTGAATTAGTTTATTTTTCATGTTGTCTTTTTTTATCATATATACAGTGAAACAATAAACTAGTGAATTATTTGTTTTTGTACTTGACAATGTATTCTAAATATAGTAGTTATAATTATGATATATATATATATATATATATATATATATATATATATATATATTTTCAATATCAGTTCACTTTCCATCCATTCACTTCATTCGATTTATCTTTGTCATTAAGTATTAAATTCATTCGTAGAATTTAATTTTGTAGGATGAATATAAATGCAAATGACACATTATTTGCATCAGTAAATCTAATCAATGCATCTCAACATCTTGTAAAATATAACGTTTGTCTTCACACTCCACCCCATATGGCATATGGGGAGGACATACCACGCAAGGGCCACCAATAAGGTCATATTTCCCAATATTCCTACTTCAAGTGGTTGTTATATATACTATAACACGAGCTTTACATTTTCCGATGAATCTATTTGAATGTATTCACTAATATTTTACATCATATCATCTCCAACCTTTTGCATTTCCCTAGAGCAAGAACAAATTAGATGCATAGGTAAAAGAATTTTAATTTCTTATTGATTTTTTTTATGATATATAACACTTTATTTAAAAAAAAATGAAATCAATGCAATTTTAGTTAATTATATACAAGTAATGTATTGTAATATATCATATTATTAGTATGAAAGTTCACTAGTTATTGAATTAGCTAGTATTTACACGATTTTTGCTTTAAGTGATTGACCCAATGAGGAATTTTTCCCTCGTTTGGATCCTTAGTCCACTTCAAATAATTTCTTAACATTCATAACTTACAAGAATATGTAAATCAAATTTTAAAAATTTAAACATTGGAATCTAATTTTAAAAAAATGAAATTAATTATAAAATTAATCTAAAATGTGTATTTTCTCAAGATCAAACTTGTTTCAAAAATTAATTTTTTGATTCAGCACTAATTTAAATCAACCAACCTTGCTAGTATTGCTCAAGACATTTTGTTCAAATATAATGACACTTAGGGGGTGTATTGGATTAGGATTTTAAAGGACTTTTTTAGTTAAAAAAAATCCTGCGGATTTTAAAAGACTTTGCAGGATTTTCATGACTTTTAAGATTTTGCAAGATTCTACAAGACTTAAAATCAGGATTTTAATGGATTCTGCAAGACTTTTAAATTAGGATTTTAATGGATTCTGTGGGATTTTGTGGAGTTTTGACATTTGATAAGATTTAAATTATACATTCAAATTTAAAAAGAGTCAAAGATAAAAATAATAAATAAAAAAAAATAATGTCTAGATAAATAATAATAATAATTCTCTATAATATTCTATCATCTTTTTATAGCATCCACTATCAATTGTAACAATTCATCGGAATCATCCTTAATCCAAGCTTCATAGTTTTCTTTCTCTTTTCATTTTTCTTTATTATTTCCTTGTGAATCTCCCATTTGAATTACTAAAACAATATATGTTAAAAAATAGTTATATAAATAATTACGGATAATAGACAAAATCAATAAAATTATATTATTATTTTTAGAAGCACAACATCATACAAGATCGAATATATTTTTGCTATCCAAATGGATCAAATACCTCAGTTATTATAAAAAAAATGTAAAAACGAAAATATAGAAACATAAGATAATTTTTTATATAAAAAAATTAGTATATTCGATACTGAAAAAATATTTAGATATATAATTTTTTTTATATAAACAGAAGTATTTAGATATAGAGAATATATATATATATATATATATGATAATTTTTAACGATATTTATAAATATAAATTATTCTAACAAATATTTTAACAATATTTTCTTTTTTAAAAAATAAGTTAATGAAGACATAAATCCTAAACCCTAAAAAATTAGATATTGCAATGTCTTATGTTAATTTTATTTTTTTAAAATATAAAAAATCTTAATTTCATAATATAAAAATAAAAAAGAAAAATTCATAGTAAAAAAAATAAAATAATTGTTGAGTCATAAAAGGAGGAGGGATAAGAGTAACAAATTCAAGGGAAAGAGAGAATTCGCAATTTTTATGCTAAGAGGGTTCTTCCCCCTACTAAGATCCATTTTTATCTCATTCTACTCACAAAAACCCTAACAAATTCATCTTTTATATATATATATATATATATATATATATATATTGTTGAGATTATGATATCAATTTCATCTTTCACCTTTTTCTTTTCTTAACGTGTGTCATAAAAAAAATTACCACTAAAAGTTAAAATTTCAAGTATTTTTTTGTGTTATATAAAGGAACAAATTCAACTACATAGAATAAAATAAAGTAAGTCAATTAAAGAGAACGAACAGAAAAATAAAACAAGTCAATGACACTATCATTTACATATTAGAGTTTCACAAAATAGGAGAATGGTATGAGAATAGTATTATATATGAGCAATGAACAATAGTGTAGTATTATTAGTAGAGAAAAAATGGAGAAGACAGGAGCATAGAAAAAAAAGATGAAAAACTCACTTGAAAATTCTTAAAACACTTGAAAAATCATTTCAAACAATCCTTCAAAATCCGATGGGTTTGGATGGGATTGTTTTATGAATCTGGTATTTATAGATAACACTAGAAAGTCTTTCAAAATCCCTCTCACACAACAATCCTTTAAAATCCTTAAATTTTTGAATACCAATGGATTGTTTTTAAGTTGTAAAAAATCTCAAATGAATACCAGTGGATTTTAATGGACTCTTTAAAAAATCCTGAAAATCCAGATTGAATACCACTGGATTGTTTTTAAGTGACATAAAATCCTGATTGAATACCAATGGACTTTTTTACTAAAAAAAAGTCTTTTAAAATCCTACGAAATCCTAAACCAATACACCCCCTTAGTTGGTTGGTCACCAAATGACTTTCAATGTCCTCCTACAAAAGATTCAAAATCAAGTCAATCAAATACGTAAAACAAACGAACATGAAATGAATTACAAATTCTATTTCAATATATAAATGAAAAATTAGAATTTCATATATACAAGCGAATGTTAGTGACATATTTCTTATTTAAAAAATGTTAATGATACTCTCTTAATATTTTATTATTATTTGTCATTAGTTGAAAATCTCAATTTTTAGTGAATTCTACCATTAAACAAGGATAAACTCACTAAGTGAGATAAAAAAAATTATAAAAATTGTGATCTTTAATAAAATTTAATCTAATAATAATATCATTAGAAAAAGAATGTTAAGAATAAAAAGTTGATAAATCAAGTGATTTAATATTTTTTCCTTAATTAAGAACTCGAAATCAATCTTGTCATAGGCATAAAGTCATGATCGGAAGTTAAAATTATACTTTCTCATAGAATAAAAAAAAATATTAAAGAAAATACTGAGGGACGTACATCAAAACCAAGACTTGGGCTTGGGCCGCAAAACCCAGGTCCTAATTTTGGGTTGAAAAGGGTGGGTGGTTCATTTTCCATACAAAAAAAGCGAAATGGAAGCACATCCAAACGCGGCCTCCATGCTGAGAAGCAGAACTATAATACCTCCTCCTCCACCGTTGCTCGCCCTCACTTCGAGGCTGCCGTCACCGTCACCGTCACCGTCAGTCACCGTCTCTGAATCCGCACTACCCTGTTCTCGGAACCCTAAACCCTCATTGCTCCGTTTTCCTCTCTTCTGGAATCCTCACACTCACACTCTTCAAAGCATGACGCTCTCCAACTGCTTCTCTCACTCCGGGCCCACCGTCCCCATTCCGGGTCAACCCGAATCCGAATTCGAATCCGATTCCGATTCCCGTCACACTCTCGTCGTGGTTTCCTTCTACAAGTTCGCGGATTTCCATGATCACGCCCTTCTACGAAGCCCCTTGAAGCAACTCTGTCAACGCTTGGTACTCACTTTCTCTATTCACTTCTCAAAATATTATCAAAATTCATTTTTTATATATAAAAAAAAAAAAATTGAACTTGGCTAGACCCTTTTATCAAAATTCAATTTAGAGATTGAGGGAAAAGAAAGTAGGTTTAAGTAAAAGAGGGGAGTAGTTTAAGATAGTTGAAAAATGATTTTTTTTTTAGTCAAAGAAAAAACACATTAAATAACACTACATTGTCAAAAACATCGATAATGTAAAAGAGTGATTAAATGAGAGTCTCGTATTAATATTTCCATCCAAGTGTCATGTCAACTTCATGACAGGGTTAGAGCCTGTTTGAATAAGCTTAAAACAGCTTTTGAGAGCTTTGGAAAAAAATACTCTTTATTTTTTGGTTGAAAAGCTTTCAAAAACTCTTCTAAGCTTATATCCAATCAGACTCTTGTTTAGCTTTAGTTAGAGTTAGTTACAATAATTTAGTTGGTTAATGAAATAGAATCTCGAAATGTTTTGTATGTAATGATCTAATTAGAATGATTTTTGTGCGAATTGTTTGTTTGGTTTGTTGAGGTGTGGTGTGGTGTCTCACCCATCTGATGCTACTCAGCGTGTTTCAGGTGGAATTATTCTTGCGCCTGAAGGGATCAATGGCAGCATATGTGGGACACGGGAATCGGTGGAGGAAGTTCTTGCCTTTGTGGAAAGTGATGATCGATTGAAGGGGCTAAGGCGGGTTGAGTCGCCTGTTAGTCCTGAGGAGGAGGCCATCCATCATGGGCATAGTGCCGCATCTCCTCTTGCTGCGGGGGAGGATGCACCCTTTCGATGGGACCATGTGAGGGTCAAGTTGAAGAAGGAGGTGTGTTCACAATGCCAAAACAATGGAATAACTTGTTGGGATGTTGTATGCAAATAAGTTACAGAACTTTGTTTTTGCTACATGTTTGCAGATTGTCACTCTTGGGATGCCTACCGTGTCACCTATTGAAAGGGTTGGAAAGTATGTTGGCCCAGAAGAGTGGAATTCTTTAATTAGTGATCCGGATACAGTGAGTAGCTAACTCTTATTATCAATGTTATGTTATCTCAATTGGGAGGCTGTCTTTTATTATGAGATCTTATGACCTGTGGGGACTTGAACATGTATAATTTCAGTTGTTTGGATTCTTGAGAATATTGAATATCCAAGCTGCTCTAGTGTTGAATATTTTAAACATTTGTTTGTTTGCCATTGCTGGAGACAAATCTAGTATGGCTTTAGACCATGGGTTTTCTACCTAAAAGGGGATTGCGGGGAGGACTTTTGTAATGTCCAAAAAATTTAAATGGTTTTTTAGAATTTATATTTCTGTTTATCTATTCATTCATTTTACAAGGATATTCTTAGAATTCGTATGATGTCTTACTCATACCAAGTTGGGGTTTCTGATTGTCAACCTCTATATGTTAGGATTGCCTATTGTTTTTGTTGGATAAAAGTTTAGATAATTCATTTCATATGCCTATGATGGAGAAGTGCAGTAGTGAATTTCACATGTAGCAAGATGGGAAGGGGGAAACATGGTATTGGTATTGTATATGCCATAAATACTGAATTTTTACTGTTATTGACATCCTCATGTGCAGGTGGTAATTGATGTTCGGAATAACTATGAAACCAGAATAGGAAAGTTTAAAGGAGCCGTTGATCCCTGTACTACGTCATTTCGTGAATTCCCATCTTGGGTGGAGGAGCATTTTCAGCTTGCAAAAACAGATGGTGATGAGCAGCCAAAAGTCAAGGAAAACAATTCCTTCCAAACTTCTGAAAAAGAAATGGAGAATCAAAAACAACATATGCCACGTGTTGCAATGTATTGCACTGGAGGTATTCGATGTGAGAAAGCTACAAGTCTACTTCTTAGCAAAGGTTTCAAAGAGGTGATTATCCCCTTGAATTTTATTATTTTGCGCAAACAAAATTGTTTGAAAAACTCACTTGACCTTTTTTTTTCTTCTTCTCTTATCTAAGAAAAATAAGCATTATTTCCCTTTGATGATTGTTGTTCATAATATATTAACATCTCAAGGGGTTTTCTGTTAAATTGTTAATGCCGAAACCTATCAAATAGGTCAAGGAAAGGCCCCGTGTTAGTCTTACTTATGTTTGAAGCCTTGTCAAATATACTTATAACACTAATAAGTTAGTCTGTCATATAATAAGCTTATGCAGTTCTGGTGAGTTTTTGGGATTGAAACAATTTGGCAGGTCTTAGAATTGTGCTCATGGTAAAATATTTTTTCCTAACAAAACTCCGAAATGATTTTAAATAATTTTGGCCTACTTTTCTGTTGCACCTCTTGCATCATTTATAATTGAAGCTAAAAAATAATTGCTAAAGCAGGGCTAAGTGCCCTCCCATGTATCCACTCTAGTCTTCTGGCCATTATTTTCTTTGCAAATTGCATGGCTAAGGCATTATGACGAGTGTGTGCAAGACCACCTGTCTTGAGGAAGGGGAGTTTATCAATGATTTAAACTAGACTTCGGGAATACAAACTAGTAGTCTTATAAGGAATTAGTTTGCTTTGCTGTTTACAAGTCTTCTGTTAAACCACTTTTATTACTTTTATTATTATTATTATTATTATTATACAATAATCTAAATACCCACCTTCTTAACACACACAGACTGTTTAGATATTTGATAAACAAGTCAATATTAATATTTACTGCTGCTATGAATGTGAGCTTTAATAATTGTAGTTTCATTTTATTAACCGACATACAATATGATTTTCTCATTTTTCTATTTAAAAACTTGGCAGGTTTTTCACCTGGAAGGTGGAATTCTAAAATATCTTGAGGAGGTTCCAGAGACAGAGAGCCTCTGGGAAGGAGAGTGCTTTGTTTTTGACAAACGAGTCTCTGTGGAGCATGGTTTGGTGCCAGGAAATTTCAAACTTTGCTATGGTTGTAAGCAGCCTGTGAGTGATGCTGACATGGAAGCCCCAGAATTTGAATATGGAGTCTCTTGTCCTCACTGTTTTTCACTGAAGTCAGATGAAGAAAAGGAGAGGGCTCGAGCTAGACAGAGGCAATTTGAGAGGTGGGGAATCATAGGTGGCCCTGATAAGGGTCGCCGGCCAACTCAAGAACCGGATAGTGCTAGTAGGAAACCAGACCAGCTTTCACGTTCTATTTAACTAATCAGACAAGGAAAATATAAGAAAACATCTTCCATATCTGTTTTGAACAAATGTTTGTCTCCCCTTCAGTTCCCCTCCTCTTCTATGGGTTCGGAGTGCTTGAAACTAGTTGTAGTTTCATTTGGTGTCTAAAGGTCACCGTTTTTTGACATTCTGTGTATTGTAACCAAGAGGATGCTAGAAATTTTGTTCTTTGACATTTTGTTTTATTGAGTAAAATGTGATACCCATCAATAGAAATTTGCTTGTTTAAAGGAACTCGCATTGAGTTTCACCTAATAGTAAGAGTATTGAAAAAAGGGCACAACTAATGTGTTTCTAGTAATCCTCTGTCGTATGCTGTAACCAACTTGTCTAATGCAAACTATTTGTTTGGCATGACTGAATTTATGTGTTACATGAAAGGTAGACTATTATTCATTTGATTATAAATCAAATGTATTGAGATAGTAGCTCCACAAATATAGTGGAGTCAATCCTTCGGAGTACGGGAAGATATGCATGTATTTGAGATGGGGCTCGAATGTTGCAGTTCATCTACTAATTTTCTCAATAATTACTTGTTTGGAGTTAAATCATTAGGATACCAGTTTTATGTTCAGAACAATTTTAGATTTGGCTTCACAACTTAATGCTTTCGCGTCATTGTTTTCGTGGCTCTTTCAATAGATTTCATATTAGACTGATTTCCATAGCTTTAGTTTTTAGGTAAATATTGGTATGCATAAATTTTAGCACTTATCAACAAATTGTTTTGCATGAATAATTTGGTATGCCAACATTCAACAAGCAAATAAAGACAGAATATAGAAAAGAGGAGTTCCGTGTACTATGATCTTTGGTAATGTATCAATACATCCAACTTCAATGATACAATTGGCCACTATTTGTTTATTTAAATACAATTATGGACTATGGAGTCAAAATGAAACCAAATATAGTTCCTTCTATTGAGAAGACTCTTATGGGGAAACATCATTGTTGAGTTCCTTAAGAGTTTGAAACACTTGAGAACTTCTGTCAAATATCTGAGCCCTTCGGTTGTAATCCGTAGGCTCTTTTCCCACGTCTTCACCCATTATTGCCTCCTTTTCCAGACACTCCAACAGCTCCACAACCCCCTTTCTTTCTCCACACTTGTGCCTAAATCTTCCCATTCCACTCCCACCCTTTTCCTCATCTTCATGCTGTTTCATCTCAGCTTCCACTTCTCTCTCCAAACCCCACTTTGCACACCCCACCACAAACCCATTACCATCATTACTATTATTCTTTTGCCGTTGCACAACACAAGAAGCATGCCTTGGCCAAGAAATGTTGAACTTGAAGTTCAACCCTCTCACACTACCAGGAGAGAAAAGAGTTTGAGGTTGACATGGAATAAGGGGGTTATTGGAGTTACTCAAAGAAAGAGAAGTGGAAAAGTTGTTGGTATCAGCAACACACAAAGGCCCTTTCATGTCTGAGGATTTTGGATGGATTATGTATGAATGTTTGTGTTTGAGATGTTATATATATATACACGAGTAGAGACAAAAAAATATATATACACAGGAGGTTTGAAGCAGAGGGATGGTGACCCATGTCTATCCACGTGTCAGTACCACTATCAAGATATATACGTGGCATCTTTCTAGCATGCTGACAGGTCTTTCGAGATCATTGGAGGATTTTCTCGGCAACAAAGAAAGAGGGCATGTGTTAAATACAATGATAGATAACTAATTATCCACTACGCAAATCTAGTTTTGAAAAGTGTCTAAATCTTTATGCCAAAAAGTTTACTGTTGGTAATATAAAATTATTTTGTACATCTAATGTTATAATCATGATATGTATAATTTTTATGTAATTTTTGCAAGAATTTAGAAATTTATTACCCAATACTTTATGATTAAATAATAATGCAAAAAATCTTTACAGTATGTAAACTATTTTTTTCCCCTCTTTTAGTGTTTTTCAAATAAAGATGCATGTAATTCAAATTTTAATATACGATAATGTAATCAATCTCTTGAAAGATTGGAGCATGTATTCAAGCAGTGTCCTCGAGCTCATCAGGTCTAGTTGGATTTGTATTCCAAGGAAAGTGAGTTGGGCCATGCTGCTAGCTCGTTCATGGATTGGATTCGTTAATGGTTGGAGGAACTATATGTGGAACAATTAGACATAAATTGATACCAACTCCTCAGAATTTGGTGACTTCAACTCCATTAACAACTACTTATGAATCTTTTTTTGAATTACATCCATTATCTCAAGTTTTGGATCAAACTAATCCATTGACCCAAATAGTTCATGGAAGAAAATTGAGTTATTTGAGCCCCGGAGGATTGACAGGGCGAACTGCTAGTTTTTGGATACGAGATATCCACCCTAGTCACTATGGACGCATTTGTCCAATTGACACGTCTGAAGGAATTAATGTTGGACTTATTGGATCTTTAGCCATTCATGCGAGGATTGGTAGTTGGAGGTCTATAGAAAGTCCATTTTATGAGATCTCTGAGAGATCTAAAAGAATACGCATGCTTTATTTATCACCAAGTAGAGATGAATACTATATGGTAGCAACAAGAAATTCTTTGGCACTTAATCGAGATATTCACGAGGAACAGATTGTTCCAGCCCGATACTGTCAAGAATTTCTTACAATTGCATGGGAACAGGTTGTTCCAGCCCGATACCGTCAAGAATTTCTTACAATTGCATGGGAACAGGTTCATCTTCGATTTCCCTTCCAATATTTTTCTATTGGAGCTTCCCTAATTCCTTTTATCGAACATAATGATGCGAATATCAACAGAATTACAGACTCTTGTGGGTAGATAAGTAGTATGCATCGTGTATACTGGGATTGACTGAGTCACAGACTGAATCAACGTAGCCCTGCCTTCCATCACAATATCCTCAAATAAATCCTTGTTCTCATTATTACCAGATGAGGCCTTAGCCCCAGTCATCACAGATTCTTCTTCCATAGATTCATCCCGGCCACTTTTATTGTAATCCTGCCGGCACCAAAAAAGATCTTCCAAGATCAGTCACCTTAGAAAAACCACAATCTGAACTAATAGATGCTCATATTTCCCAAGGGAAATTATGGGAAGGAAAGATATCTTGGATTTAATTAGAAATATATATTTTTTTACCTATTTAAAACATATTACTTTAAAAAACTTTTTATTTTTAAAGCGTGATATCTCAGACAGTATGGAGTAAATAATATTAGTTAATTAAATAATTAATTATTTGTATAGTAAATTAGTTAAATAGTTAGCATTTAATGATAATAATACATTGACAACTTAAAATAATTTTACAGTTATTTAATCATCATAATTCATATAAATGATAAATTTGTCAATTTTTATAATAGTTACCTTTAAAATCATGTAAGCCATAATTTTTTATTTGTTGATTGTATAGAACTTTTTATACAGTAAACTATTAAATCCAAATAGTTACGGATGTTTTTCCCCCTTGTTTGAATTGTCTATAACTATTACACCCTTTCTGTGAATGAGGTTTACAGATAGAGAATGAGAGAGACAAACACAACTAATTAAGCTCACCTAAAGGATTAGTATTAATATATTAACATATATTATACAGATCTCTACTAAAAAATGAAAACTCGTAAATGACTAATTATATGTACAAGAATAAATAAATTTATAGATATTGGACGCTAGAATTATGGTTAGAAGAATCAATGGTTAACAGTTTATTGCATTGCATCTCCTCTTGCCTCTTAAAATCATGTACTTTGTTCATTAAGTCTCCTCTCAGCAGCTATAGCAGCGGCCACTGATGGTGGCAAGTGTCTTAGATTTGCATTTGTGTTGGTATTTTCATCACTTTCTGGCATCGTTAGTGGTGCTCTAGACAGCAAGGCTTCCACATCCTTCAGGGTCAAAACAGGTTGATCTTGATTTTTAGTGTTACCACTGATGAATGAATGATTGCTCCTGCTTCTGTTCAATTTATATATACTCTCTTCAACCGTGTCTTTTACCTAACACATGCAGGAACAAGATTATAAGAGAAATTCATCATGTGTGAATTTATTTGAGACAACTTAGTCCAGAAATAAGAAAGTAAGAGACAAGCATGATTAGCTAAATCAATGGGACTAATAAATTCATAAGCGCTCACATAAAATTCACAATTCGAGTAATGCAGATGATATTTTGATATATGAAGTAAGGAACACAAATGGGATAGAAAACACAACTAAAATCAAAACAATGGAAGCAACGGAATTAGGATTATATTGGTAAGTCATAAATTTAGGTTTGTTAACATACATTTTCAAGGGTATAGATTGCTAAAAAAAACTCGAGAATAAGTGAAAATGTTTGCATTCATGGATGCAAATATACTTCACTTATTTTATAGGAGGAATTTAGCAAGTTATAACTTGGATTTGTTCAAGTATTCCCAAAGGTGTAGCTTGCTATATATGTCATGCATTGGTACAAGGATATTGACACCTGCATGGCATATAATCAGTTTCAAACATCCGAAGGCTGGTAAGTTAAGATGAACTAAGAATTGAATTTAAGATTTTTGAACAACGAAGCAAATATCAAATCCATGGTCTCCTTTTATTTGCAGATTGTCGGATGGATAGTCGATAGTGACTTTTGAGAACAACGATCATTATGTGGGTGTTTGGAATACTATAACAAAAATCATTTTTCCTCCTTGACAGGATCGAAAGGTTGCATTTTTATAAAAACAAGACCCTTTAGAGAGAATCTTCAAAGACCATGGCAAAGGCAAACAGTCACCGAAGAATGCTCTACGGTTTATTTAAGTCAAGAGCACATAAAAAGATAATATTTACAATTGAGTTTGCACACATGGAGAGGGAGAGAATTAACAATGCTCACTTAATAAACTACTTCCGGCTATAAGCCTATGAAACTTACAATGAAACGATGAATGAGGGTCTTATTCTTTTGTCCAATCCGATGTACACGACTGATTGCTTGGGCTTCAGCAGCTGGATTGAGTAAAGGCTCTACAAGGACCACATGCTCTGCTTCCAAAAGATTGAGTCCATTGGCTCCATGTTGGATTAAAAGCAACAACACCTGAATAGATTTTGCTGTTGACCCCTCACATCCTCTTGAGCCATTCTGTTTTCCTCTAAATTGACTGATGGCAACATGTGCTTTTCTGAACTCAAAAAATTGATAACCAAAATAACATTAGTATAATGAAGTAGAAATTCGCTGATAGTCTAAGAAGTAGATCATCAATCATTCTTATTAACTGAGGCAAAAATCCTGATTGGTTCCATAAGAAATAACCAAGACAAATTTATGGACTGTAAGATTGAAAACAGCATAACCAGCACTTGATTTCAACTCCTGATTTCTGTCTATATAACTCATCCCTAACATTTCAAATTTCTCAATTGAGTTTCGTATTCATGTTTTCACTTGAATGTTGTCCCTCCATTTATGTATTCAATTTCACGTCACAACAGTGATGATGTGTCTGCATTTGAACAATTTTAACACTTGAATTAACTCACAATTTAGTCCTAACATTTGAGCGTTATACCGAGAGTGGAGAGATTGGACTTAGACTAAATTAACAAAGGATAATATCACGGAAATTGTTAAATCCAATAAATTGTGTAAAATTATGGATTCAAAATTTTAAATGCCATATTACGGTCTAAATGTAATGTTGGGTGACACGTTATACTAACATCATTATTAGGTGATTAATGGAAACATAAGAGAGATCAAATTGAAGTAAGTTATGAACTTAAGGGACCCAAATGAGAAGAGGTAAAAAGTTCGGAATGTATTGAGAAAGAAATTAAATGTGTGGAACCACAATAGGATCTTAGTGATAATCTTTTCTTTGCCTATCCTGTATCTTTTTTCCCCAAATGAATGTCTAGTTCCAGCATAAATACACAAGTAAATGTAAAAATAGTAATCGCATAGATTATCA
Source organism: Cajanus cajan (assembly GCF_000230855.2). Lineage (NCBI taxonomy): Eukaryota > Viridiplantae > Streptophyta > Magnoliopsida > Fabales > Fabaceae > Cajanus > Cajanus cajan. The sequence goes on from NC_138525.1 coordinate 55,918,408, forward strand.
TACCTTCCTCCCTTCATCCGGATGTAGGTAATGTTATTGGCAGCAAAGGCATGCTCCAATACATCAAGTACATCATTCCAACTGGAAAATACAAGAACTTTTGCTCTATGATCGTTAGCCTTTACCCACAAGATTCTTCTTGTGACTGCTTCAATCTACAACAAACCCAAATAAAAAATAATAATAATAAAATGAGGAATACAAGAGTGAGAGGGCAGAAGAGATATAGTATAAATCAAATAAGCCAAAGCATGTCTTATTTGCTGGAACGAGCATGTGTGACATGCATGCATGTGGAAAAGAATTATGCTCATCTATCATGAGGGTATCAATCAAATTTAAGTTGTTGTGTTAAAAAAAAACCTTAGTTCCATATGAGCCTTTAACACTAATGGATGCTTCACATTTTTCACTGCTGCCAATTGTATGCAGCACTGAAGAATTGGAAGATTCATTTTGTGCATCAACAGCATAGGCAATGTTTCCAAAATCGGTATGCTGTCGACATGTAGGGCACATCACCCAATTATGAAGCTTGCTATTTTGAAGTCTTTGCTCGGTCATTGCAAATAAACCTGTATAAAATAGATTCATAGTTACGTTCCATATAATATTTGTTTCAAATCCAATAAATGCTTAACCATATGTCTGTTGAACACAAATGGATGAAAGTAACACTAGAAGAGCACGCAATATGCATACTGATAGTATTTTCCTTACTTCCTGTTTTATGTGGGCACAGAGAAATGCATATTATCAATGCTAATTCAATATACCAGTATTTTTAGAAGTGCAGATAAAACAAGGGAAACATTAAAGATTTTCTATACTACAGCAGCAACTATATCTATGGTAACAAAGACTGAAGTATGTACAGGTCTCAGAACAACTTGTCAAGGACTAACTCTTAAAATCTTAAACAAGTAGGTAATGACAATTGAATGCCTTCATTACATCTCTAACATTCCCTTTCGTCCAACAACCCTATAATTTGAGCTTCAAGTGGGGACAATGCCACTCATATTTACCATGAAAATCTCAACGTATTATTTAGAAGAATGAACAAGGATCAAACTCTACATTACTTGATTATAGAGGCTTTAATAACATGTCATGAACCAACTCTCCTAAAAGCTTAAGTGGCTAAGTGAAAATGAATGAGTTTATTAAAGCATCAACAAAACTAAAGAATGATAATATAAAGTTAGCTCGTATAATTCTTACATTTACAGCATGTTAGATGCCCACATTGAAAAACCATTTTCTGACTGCCTAGCTTTTCTTGGCAAATTGGGCATGTTTCGTCATCAGTTTTAGATACAAGTGCACCCTTCTCTTCTGTAGAGTTTGACATTGCAGTTGTCTCTCGTGTGAATGAAGAACCATTTGGACTTTCGAATTGCAGTTTTTGCTTAGACTGAACCAAACCCTGAAAATGGTTCAACATAGGTTAGATGCCCACACCAGAAAAGAAAATATCACATTCCACATAATCTTGGTGAGGAAGCTCGGTTCAATTTAAAAATAGCATGTTGAATTTTTATTTGGATGGAAAATAACAATCACGAAGGAAGAAAAAGACCACTGGATCATTAACTTAAACTTGTTATCCTACCCAAAACAATAAAATGAAAAAGAAAATACCTTAAACAAGCCAAAACAATAAATCTTCCAATCTAGCTGATTTACTCAAAATAAAATATGATAGATATTGAATGATAATGATATCCGAAAAAAGAAAAGAAAATAGAATTAAGATTAAAGCTAGGCTACATGATCTATTCATGCATAGTTGAAGAGATAACACTTGAAGGAATTAAGAGGATCACTATATCTTTAGACAGCAAAGATTTCCTTTGGGTAAGTTATTCATTCAATTCGTATTAATGAGTTTCTAAACAAATTTTGGTTTATGAATGAACTTCTATCTGATCATCCATAAGATATATTTCCTATGTCCCTTATATCAGTTCATGATTACTGTCAATAACCAATTCTCAAATCGTTTCATATTTCGAACATGTTACACCCCCTCGTGCAAGAACCCTACAAGACTGAAGCATGGACAATAAACAAGCCAACCTTATCTTGTGCTGGAATTCTTAAATTAATTATGAAGAATGAGGACAGCCACGATTAAACTAACCACTTTGTCATAGAAACTCAACCTCTCCTAAAAGCTTAAAGTAGTTATATGGAGGCCCATGACACGTGAGTGATTTTACACCTCTATCAATTATTAATGAAAATATTCAGTTGTTGAAGATTTCAGTAACAATTGAAACCCCTTCAACTTCAGCGAACTTAGCAGCCATCATTAATTGTTCAATGGTGACCAATTTCACATTTGATTATTTAGAAATTTAGCAAATATATATAAAGATAAAGTCAGAAAACAATTTCAATATATACAGATTTCTATGAGTTATTTCTGTATACCTTTAAGTAGCGGAGTTTTCCTTTTATCTGTGACAACATGGTCAATGACATAAACTTATCATGGGAAAAGTTTGAGCTAGCTGCAGATAATTCGTTTTCACCTAAAGCATCAAGAGATTTATCATCTTCACTTGCCCGTAGGTGCAAACGAGAAACTGCCATCTTTATTTCATCATGTGCACGCAGATACTGAGCTTGAGCTAATGCCAAAGACCTTGCATGGCCAAACTCCTTTCGCATTCCCTTACAAAGTCAACAAAAGAGGATCAGAATTAAGTCAATCAAAGTAGTCAATTAAGATAATCTTAACTTTTAAAAATATTTTGCAACTGAGCAGAATCAACCTATCCTGAAAAGCTTTCTTTCTATTTACTTGTTTTTTGGGAGGAGCAAAGATTCAAAATAAAAACACTCTAGATCAATACCTACTAGAGGAATCCCATCCATACAAAATGTTTATTAGGCTATACCTCAAAAATATGTAAATGCTTGGTGGCAGCTGAGACACTGTCCCTTCCTAATCGACCCTTGCAGCAGTTCCTTATAACTCCAAGAATAAGCTCCAACTCAGATGCTGATCTTGAAACCTAAAAGACTCGGCATAATCAATATGGAAGATTAAAAAGCACATGCTACACATTAAAAATACCAACCAAATTTCCTTAACTGAAAAATGAGCCTATCATCATTGATGGTCAGCCTCCAATTGACTTTAAAACAATATACTATACTATGGTTAGGAACATTGGCAACAGTGAAATTTAATTCAACAATTCACAAGAATTGAGAATTTTCCTGGACAATGGAAAATGGTGTTGAATCCATTGATATATTTCAGGAGTCTTTTTTCATTTTCACTTCACTTTTTGTCATGTTTCAATTCTGGACTGTTTCAATAGACACTGAATATTTTATATCGATTAAAGAGGATAGGAATTATCTTTAATAAAAGAGAGTGAGAGAGAGAGAGAAAGAGAAAGAAGGTATATTCAATCTGCACCTGTGTCTATGACCTAAAGCAAATATCAATCAAATGAAGTAACTAACCACAACTCTCTGTCCAACATTCCTTTTCTTCGATTCTTCATGACTAATATCAGATACTGTAGAGCTGTGATTAGATTGTGATAGCTTTGAGAGGAAATGATTCAATGCAAATGTTTTCTTCTGAAAATCTACCGCCTCCTCAGCAGATGAAATGATTCCTCCGCGTTCATTCTTAAGAACAAAGAGTCTCGCTTCATAATCCTAAGGAAAAAATAAACCATGAGACCATATTACATTAATTAGATACAGGATGATTAAAATTTACAGATAAATTAAGTGGTAAACCTGAAACAATTCATCTAGTTCACACAAAACGCACGGGGGACCATCACAATTAGGCTGACAATTTCGACATTTACCCACTCGTTCAATATCTTCTTCTTTTGGTTTTTCCATTGTCTGATCAATATCTAACAGTCGATCTAGGAGTGTTTTTCTAGATGCCTCTAAGTGATCCAAACCTGTCTGAATTTGATACTTCAGAGAGCTTATGCTCCGGAAACTGGATTAAAGTGACACACATTAGTAACAGTGCATGTAATTGTCAATTTACTACTAGCAATTTATCAAAATTTCTTAGCAAAGAATTTTGAAAACTTATTGCACAACAGCAGATCCCTCCCAAATACCATGTATTAGAGATTTAAAATCCTTCATAAACCTTCACTGATAGCATAAGCTATTGGGTATTGGTCTTCAACATGGTATCAAAGCCTCTCTAACCAAGTGGTTAGAAGTTTGATTATTGCTGCACCCACTATTAATAATTAAGTTGAATTTCAGCACAAGCTAAAATGAGTTTTTGCATTGAAAATAAAACCATTAATGAACTTTTCAGCTGACAACTTTAGCAATCAGGAATGTTGGTCATTGACACCATATAATTGAAAATGACCAGCAGTAACTTATTACTTGTATCTGAAACATTGTTCATAACAAGGTCTTTTTTGTTGATATCAGTTATAACTGTACATTGTTCAACAACTTTTTTTATGGTGATCCTACATATTTGATCAAACATAACTTAGAATGTTAAGGATATGGACTATCACAAAACTCCAGTAGTTGACAATTGTGTTACACAATCAAAGCATCACTTACCGAGCAGCTATTCTTGATGACTTTGAATTGTTTGAAGTTCCTGAGATGGCTTCTTCTATCTTTCTAATCAACTCGGTAGAGAAATCTTTGTTCTGCTCAGCATAATGGAGTGCTTCTAGCCACCAAAATGTATTTTGATCTGTTTTGCTCTCACGATGTGCATTACAGACCTTCCAAAAGTACAAATGTCATTAACAGAAAATAGAACTGGGGCACTAGATAAGGGATATAGTAAAATGGAAATATCAGTAAAGCAAAAAACAAATACTGAATAGACTTATCTCTTCATAATTTTAAAATAATAAAATATATCAACAAAGTATGATATTGCCATGTATCTCATGGAATTAATTAAACATCAAGATTGCTTAGCCTCAAAATGAAACAAGATTATTAATATATCTTACAAGTTGGGTTTAGTGCCTTATTCAATTCCACAAAACCAGTTTGAAAGGTAAAGACTCTCCAAGCTTTATAACCTCTATTTAAGTCATATTTCTAGTTGATGTTAGACTAAATACTGCCCTTGAAGCTGCAATTAAGGCAGCCCCAAAAGAAGCCACAACTAAGGTGGGCTAGGGGTAACCGCAATTAAGGTGGATTACCTACTCCTCTTGTATTCTTTCCTTTTTTAAGTTTAACTATGTAAACAGAAGGCAGGCACAAGTACAGTGATACATTTTGGATGAAATTGAACTGAGGGAACCAAGCTGTATGGTTAGTCTTTGTAGGAATCAACTAACTGTCTAAAAAAAGAAAGGTCTATATAGATTTTGGGAAAAAAAAATATATCATTACAGAAATATAAGAGCAGTGTCTGCTCCGAGCCAAGGATAATACCTTTGACCCAGCTATGAGCTAAGAAAACTGAAAGGTATTCCCCTTATATCCTCCCCGTATCTTTTTTCTCTATCTAATTCATAGTTTAGGCTTAGATCTCAATGTGTAGAAGGCCCATCCTGTGTCTGTACACCGAAGTCACTATTGTTATCCGTCTTATAATAAAATATGACAGTTGTTAGAAGAATCTCATAAATGCTCGCTGTGCCATAAATTAATGATGGAAAAACTGTGTTAGGAATCAATGTAGTAAGAAACAAGGTAGTTATGACACCACATACAAAGACTTGATAGGAGATAAGAATGGAAATAGGTCAAGCCTTAAATAAAAATCTATAATTTGACCTAATTTAAGTTTAGTTTGACCTAACCTATTTAATAAAAACACCAAATTTAAGTTTTTAAAAAACTATTTATTTAAAAGAGCTGGATTTAAGCTTATAAAAAAAATATTATGCCCAATAGGCCAACTTTTTTAACTATATAATATAATAAAAGTTAATATACATATTACATTATTAACAATATAATTAAATAAATTAATTTGTAATACAAAAAAAATAAATTATCTATATTTTTTACATTTTCACTACACTCAAATGTTTTACATTCTCTGTTTGCAAGAAATCAAGAAATAAAAAATATAAACTTTGGCGGCTGCATCTTAGCATGTTCTTTTCATTCACCTTCATGGTTGGTTAATTGGAATATTCCAAATGGGATATAGGGAATATTCCAAATGTGATTAGCCTCTTTCATCACAGCCTATGCATGAGAGTGTACATGGATATGTATGAGTTGTCACTCTTACATTAGTTTTTTTTCTTTTAAAATCTAAATTTTAATAATAATGGAGTGAACATTTTTTTTATCACAAATTATAAAAAGACTCACACACGTACTTAAAAATAGATTTATTGTCTTATTTAAAATTAAGTTTATTGGCTTGTTAATGTAAAATAGGTTTTTAAATAGGTCAGACTTTTAAAAAGGCAAAGACAGGCCTATACAAATGTCTATAATAGATAATATGCCAAATTTAAACTTTAATTTTATAAAGCAAGTCTAGCCTATATATATTTAATGCCTACTCTAGCTTATTCTCATCCTTATTAAGGGGCTTTTACTTTAATATATCATTTTATATTCTCAGTAATCACACTCCAACGAATATCATAATTAAGAATGTTATTTCAGGGTATATTTAAAAAGGTGTTTGATTACATTTTAATATTAGGAATATTTTTAAAAATTAAATATAATTTAAATAAAAATGAAATTTACAAGTGTAATAGAAAATTACTGATCATATTCCCATGGAAATATCTCTTTCCCACCCCCTTATCATCGAATAAAAGTTGTCTAAAACATGGAAATATAACTTTCCTGGGAATAAAAGATACCAGGAAATCTTTTCACATAACCTTCTAACAAATATAGAAATAAATATTCACAAGAATAGGAGAAGATGACGAGAAACGAAACCCCCTTAGATTTTTTTGCATTCCACAAGAAAAGATCAACTTATATTTACAGGAATCTAGACTGGGTCATAAACAAATCTCAAAGTTCAACATAAATGAACAAAATTATTCCTTAAGAACCATTGAAGATGCCTACCTGCGTGTAAGAATTTTGAAACTCCAGTTGAGCTGCAGATAGCTTTGAACTGAAGACAGATAAGTATTTCTGCTTTGAATCTTCACATTCTGCTATTAGAGATTTGACAGAATCAGCTGATAAATTATCAAATTCCTGATCCTCATTTAAGTCATCTTCTGAAAGGCTAGATGCAATATTTGATGGTTCTGCAGATGGCACTGTCACATTTACGTCATCACAACCACTCAATTTTTGCCTCTTCACAAGACAATGATCGACCTTTATAATTAGATGCCTTTTGGTTGTCTTAAATTCAGAAAACCCAGAGAACTGCTTTCCTTTGGATGGCAATACTGAAGAAAAGTTTGAAGCCAGTGGGAGTATTTCAGCAAGATTATGATGAATGTGGATATTTAACAACGGATCCAGACGGAAATCTTCAGAATGCTCTTCAGCCAAAGTAAGAGCTTCACTATACAGTAATGTAGCTTGAGAAAAATCTTTTTGTATGGCAGCAATAGCTGCAAGTGCATTCAGAGCAATAACTAACTTCCTGAGAGCTTCCTCACCTTCTATCTTGGTCTTGCTTATAAGAACCTACAGATTAAGTTTCATATCAGTTGGAAGAAATGTTTGTATTGTATGTAAAAACATATCAAGATCCTTTCTAGTAACATACCATTAGTATTTCCTCCATGGTCATAGGTGTCTGCTGCATGGAACGCAACCCAGAACTTCCAACCTGGGGATGACAACAAGCCTGACGAAGCTTCAGCAAAGCATTCAGTAGCTTCCCTGCCTCAGTGTGAGTGATCAAAGGATCAGAGGAACCGTTCAAAGAGACAGAATCTGGAATCCACATCAAATATTGCAAATTCAATCATTACCCTAGATGCACATTTCTTTCAAAAATGACTTCCAAAATGAAATTACATAACACTGGGCAAAAACCTGGGACTTTTCTATTAAGAATATCATTTCTCAAACTTTCAATTACTTCATGGGCATCTCTAACACAAGTTTCATGTTGCCTCTGGTAAAAGTGCTCCTCTACTGGTGAAAGTGTAAGCCAAGAGAGGCACTCATCTTGAGAGGGAAGGTCCAATTCATCTGCAACATGTTCTTTAGAAGAACGCCACATGATTTGTTTGAAAATTTTGTGGGTAAATTCCATTGCTCCTGCATCTCCCTTCTGCAGAAGTATAGAGTAATAAATAGATATATACAAACCATTTTGAGCTCTGCTGAAGGGAAAAATGATTTAGAAGGGCATGACAAAATTAGAGATATCTAGACTAAGATAATATTGAAGAAAGGTAACTGAATGTCTCTAAACACACGAGGCTTGTAGTATGACAAATGAGAATACAATTAGGACTTAGATTTCCATATTAGCGCTACCTGCTAAGACAGTAAGACTAGTATGTTGTTTTTGGCTATTACCATAAAGAACATAACTGAAACCTGGTAAATATTCAATTTTTATATATAAAAGAAAAAGGAAAAAAAAAAACTAATAATAAGGAAAGTCAATCAGCAACAAATACATAAAACATTAAATTACAGAGAAAATACCTCATAAGGATCTCGAATAACATCAGTCCACCACCTGTATGTATCGAAAGGACTAGCTTTAAGGAATCTTAGAAGTCCATACAAGTCATCAAGCTTTCGCTGAATTGGGGTCCCAGTAATGCACCAACGATACTTTGAATGGAGTCTTAGAGCCATTCCAGTGGCAGCAGTAGCATTACTCTCCACCATTTGTGCCTCATCCAAGCAAACCCTCCACCAGTATATTCTTGTAAGAAGAGTTGGGATAACTGGGTATCTACAAGGAAAAAAAGGCTACTAAAATACTTGAAACCATAATGGACATGCCGAGACCTAAATTTTTTCTAATGCATAACATGGGAAACTGAGAATCCATACGCAAGGTTTGATGTAAAGGTTCAAAAACAATTAAAAATCATAAAGAAAATATAACACCTCAGATACAAAGTCAAATAAACTCAAACTCATCATGCCATTCTTAGATGTATAGTAAAACATCCTACATATGATATAATAACAGGGGGAATATCACTCTATGGAGCAAACCTTTTCTGAAATCTCAGAACATGTCGGTCACCTTCATGCCTATCAGAATCATGGGTCAAATCCTCTTTAAGCACATCATATGTAGTTAATACAATGTCAGCACTAGCAAGATCACTGATATCCATCAGAGACGTATTGGAAAGAGATGTGTCTCGCACACCTTCATAAACACAAGTTTTCAAGGAGTCCTGATGGGTATGACTGCAGTGACAAATAAGGCTAATGAGACAGTTGTGAGTATGATTAAATTAAATAACTAAAAAACATTACACTCTGTTATCATATCACAATTCACAAAAACTATTGAAGCATATGGCTGCAAGCATATTACTCCTCAGTCCACACAGGATAAGACTAAAATTAGGACCATACCCAGCATTATATAGAGCGAGAGGATCAGGTCCTCCTAGTAGCAACACACACACACACACACACACACACAAAAGATCATAATTTTCATTAAAAAAAAAAACCTATACCGTAAAATTTCATCATGCCACTGGGGCAAAATAGGAGCAGGGCAGACAATGAGAGTGGCACCAGAGGCAATAGGAGATTCAGTAGCTTGTATTAGTTCAGAGCACATCTGACATACATATTCTCCATCCCTCACAGCTATGGTAGTTTTATATGTCTTGCTTTCACATCCTTGTTTTGATTTCAAAGATTTTCCTTTAAGTGAATAGCCAACACAGTCCGCATGTTGCCAAGCATCACAAATGTCACACTGAACCCATAGTCCTTCATATTTAAGACTTTCGCTCACAGCTCCACAGATGCACTCAACACGTTCTCTCTTAAGTCTTTTCAAAGTGACTTTTTGATCACCATTAATTTGGGGCTCTAAATCAATAAATATATTACTTCCAGATGCTGATCTACGGTGAGCAAATATGCAAGCAAGCAATTCAACAGTTTTTCCCAAGCCCATCTCATCTGTTGCATTAAAAAAATTTAGGCATCAAAGACAGAATTTTCGCGTGTACTGAAAAATGGGAAACTATATAAGTACAACATCCAGATTTTATCAATAATGTCAATAAAGACAAACTCCAACACCAAGTCAAAGAACAACTCTCGGAAAAACCTAAGCTATTGGTGGATTCTATAGAACATATAAATACTAGATATAAACAGGAATTGATAGGATTTCAACAGCATTGACAGCTGGATGCTATCAGCAGACTCGTATTGATCCAAAAGCCGCAAGATTCAATAGATTATTCATTAATCATTATAACATTAGTTTTTCTAACATGGTAAATACCTAGAATCTTTCAAACTAGAATGAAGCAAAAAGACATGAAGAGAAAGATGAATTATGCAACATAGCTTGGGACCTACCAGCAAGAATGCCTCCAAATACATAAGGCGAAGAAGTCTCTGGGCACAATGAAATATTTCCACTGAAGCCATTGTAATTCAAATAAGCATAAGGGAAGAAAGAATGAATTCATAATAGTTGGGGGAGAAAGAGAGACCACCCAGACATGAATTATGCAGTAAATAAGAACACATAGATATTATATTTTGAAAACTGGTCAATAAAACTTACCTGAAAGGATTGAAAAACATTTGAGAACTTGTGTCTAGAAAATCCACAGGTATAGACAATGGGGAATGAAACTGATTTCTTTCTCTTTCACCCTGACTTTCTTCCACTGCTTTCTCCCGTTCTACCATCCAGAAAGCTGCACGCCTTTGATATGGCCTCAATTTTGGAAGTAACTCTGGCATGTCATCTTCAAGCATTGGCTCTGCTCTGTACACAAGATATACAAAAGATAAACAAAAAAAATTGACTTGAGATTGATTTTCACTAGACCTGGGTAAAGTTTGAAGGATATTACTAACCCCAGTCTTTTATATAAGAAAGGAATGGGTACTGTTTTTTGGTCTTAATTATAAGAAACATAGACTCACTTTAACATGTATTAATTGCTAGTTTCCTTTTATACCAGTAATTTATTAAGGAATATATTAATGAGACACTTATTTACCTCATAAAAGTGGATGCATTTATATTCATTGGTCTAATAACAATACAAGTGACACTTATTGGTGGAAAAAATCATCTCTTGAATTAAGTTAGTGTTATTAAATATAATAACTACTTAAATCATTATATTCAAAGGGTATTTTTTAGAATAAATTTTAATTTATGGCATCATTAATTAAAATTAACTAATTTAACTCCTTTTATTGGTCTTGAATCTTGATGAATTATTTGTTTCTTATACAAAGGAGTAGAAGTAGTATTATATGATCAACTGACCATTGTACCAATTATTGATATACCTTTAAATTAGAAATTAAGGCCAAAGGGAATGCTCAACTTACTTTGAAGGCTTAATGGCTTCATAGAAACCTGCAGGATCAAACCTTGAATGTTTCTTGGCATGGTAAGTCTCATCTGCCATCTCTGTCTGTGGATCAACTTCTATTTCCATATGGCTACCAAACCCATACCTAACTTCCGAAGTCATTATTTCTGGACGTAGCCAAGACATTACATTCATCATACTCTTTTTCCATAGTTGTCTAGAATTCTCAAGAAGTGACTCGCATGCATCAAAGGCACTCTTTAGTACCTCAACCCTTACCCTGATGGAGGAAATTTCATCAGAAAGCCTAACCCCAAGAACTGGCCTCAGCGTAACAAACTTCAAACTTGCTAAGTGAAGAAGACCAGTAACACCTTCATCAGGCCCATCAAAAATACCAGAAAACAACACTGTGTATGTTTCCATCTGCTCAACAGTATCTCTTGTTACAAACTCTAGATGAATATCAGTACAGGGTAACACGGGCCAATGGCCTAATTTAATTCGACCAAGAACATTATTGACATTACACACCCGAAATCTTAACGAGTGCTGGGGATCCCTATAAAAATCCTCAGACAGTTCAAAACCGGAAAATTCTTCTCTCAAATTTAAGTCCCCCAAAACAACTTCAGAAATATCTAGGTGTTCACTCAACAACCAACCCGTCCGGTCAACCTCAACAAAATAAGGCTTATCAATGCCACAAGAATCACCTTTTTCTTCTTCCCGTCCTTCTACAGCATTTTGTTTATCCAATTCTGTCTCAGCAGTAGCATTTGTCTCTAGTATTATCCCACCTGATCGATGTGGTTTACTTTTTTTTCTACCCATCACTTATCACCACTGGCCTAAAAATAAATAAGTAAACAATTCAACAACAAAAATAAATGCTAACCTATATTTCAAATAGTATTACATCACAAAGATTACTTATGATTTAATTGAAACCGAAGCTCAACATGGATCCACAGAAGTTCAAAGATTTAGCATATAGACTTGGGTTTCCAAACAGCACAAGCATAAAAAACAGATGAAAGTCATTCTTATACTATCATAACATAAAGTTAAGAACAAACTAAAAAATAATCAAACATAAGCTGAGAAGGCATAGGTTGATCGAATGAGAAACATTCAAGAGTTGCTAAATGCAAGTACGCAACAAGGGGTTGGAAAGAACAAAACCTCAAGTGAAATTTAACAGAATACAGAATTGAATCAAAGGGCGAGAAGAGCAAGGGAACAAAACATTTACACCATCCCCAAAGTCCGAAACTTGAGTTAAGTTTGAGGAACCCAATTCAACAATGAGTGTTGCACGTGAATTTTTGCACGGGAAAAACGAAGGGGGGGTTGGAATTGGCACCTGAAGAGAGTGAAGAGAGCATGAATTGGGGAAGCGAGAGAGAGAGAGAGAGAGCATGCAGCAGGTGAGTGAGTCGCACGTGCGAGTCAGCGAGCCTGCAAAAATTGCAACAAGTTGGGAGATAAATAGATAATACGAATCCATAGGTCTTGCTTCCACTCTCATTTTACCAATATCACCATTCTACCCTCATCTTTTATTGAATTTTTTTTTTCCTTCAAGAAAAATTACATCATTTAATAGAGGTGAAAACAACATTTTGTACTTCTATATAATTTTATAAAAAAAATAAGATTTAATTATCTTTTAAGTCAATAATTTTATAATTTTATATTTTATTCTCTATAATTAAAGACGTTTTATTTAAGTATTATATATATAAGTCAACTCATAAAAAGAAGTGACTAATGAAAACATCAATTTGTTAAAATTTTAAAATTTAAAGATCTAAAATAAAAATAGTTTCAAAAGTTAAATATAAAAATAACTTAAGGAATCGAAATGAATAACTTATAAATATTTGAAATTTTAAAATTAAAATCTCAAATATTATTTATCTTTTTTACTCCGACCTATTTTAAGTGTCAGTTACACGACATTTATAAGACATTAAAATTATTATTCTCTTTTATTTATTTATTAAAATTTTATCTATATAAATTAATATTAGATGATATTTATTATGAGACAAAAATAATAATAATAATAATAATAATAACATAAAATTACATTCATTTTCTTTTTTAATAGTTTTTTTTTTGTTAATTGATAAGTAACTTTTTCTTTTTTAATTATATATATAATATTTTTCTAATAATTTATTGAAAGATAAAATTAAAAATAAATTATATGCATTAATATTGTAACATCGTGCTTTCTTAATTATGCATATTGTAATAAATATAATTAAGTAATATATTTTGTATTGTTTTATTATTGTAGCTTTTGCGTGGTGAAAGTTAGAATTGTTATAACTCTAAACTTAAGTTGTAGATGATATAATTTAAGTGTCTGTGAGTTGATCCTAAGAGAATTAAGGTATATAAGATGAATTTTGAATAATGAACTTCATAAATTCACAACTCTATAATTTTAGAGAGATGTTAGTAAGACGTGTTATAGGGCCACCAAAGTCTGATCTTTGATCTAATTCCCTCGGGAGACTCCTTTTCTCCCCTTGTTGGCTAGTTGGCGTAGTAGAAATTAAGATTCAAGCTGAAGAGTTGAGGATCTAAGTTGGTGCAGAGCTTTCGGGATTAGCTTAAAGTAGTTTTTTCTTTTCCTTTCTTCCTCAGTTCATTTTGACTTTGAGGTGAAGGGTGTTAGAATTTGAACATTGAATGATTTGTCAAATTTGGTTGCTGCATGTTGTTGAACTGTACCTAAGTTGTTGGTTGTGTTATTGAATAAAATGATTGGATTCTTGAATGTGGAATTTGGGTGTTTTGAGCATGTGAAGGTGGATTTTGATGATTAATCTCAATGACTGATAGCATGTTGTATTTGGGGTTGGATTCATGTAGTTGGTGAAACATGTGCATAAATGATTTATGGTATGTTGTCAAAGATACCTATGTTAGGTATTATATGTTGCATGCTTAGATTTTTGGTTTATAGGTGTGAAGAGAGCAATTTTGTGATCTGCAAGTGTAGAACTCACTGTTGCGTCGAGCGTATCTTTAATGCGTCAGACGTGATTTCAATCAAAGGATCTATGTCTTTCTCATGCTAGGTGCAGGATTGGTGGCTTCAAACATGAGGAGAGAGAATTACCTCAAGTTGAAATTGTGTCAAATGTGAGTTGAATGGTATTAGATGTGAGGAGAAATAATTGTCCCTGCCTGGATTAGGGTCGAGCATAGGACTTTGTAATGTCAGGAAAGAGGGCTCAAAAGTCTCTACCTAATCCACATTGGGTGTGGGTTATATGGCAGCGAGTATGGGAGAGACAAAAAGTTCCTTACCTCAATGTCATCAGGTGTAGGATGGATACATCAGGCGTCGATTTGCCTTATAACAACTTCTTATTTATATGATTAATCGATGAATATGGATAGATTAAATGAATCTATTGCATGTTTTGTGTTGTTATGTGTGGTGGGGTTTATATATATTGATATTTGGTAATATATGTAGATGGTCGGATGGTTGAACTATTAAGATGCAATTATGTTATAAATTGATTTGGTGATTATTAGATTTATACTCATTAACCTTGGATGATGCGTACATATGGATATTATTGAGGTATGATACTAATAATGCTTTAAGCTTTAGGCATGGTATGTTGAATATTGTTGACCTATTGAAGTGTGATGTTGAGAATGCTTTAGGCATGACATGTTGAATATTATTGACTTGTTGAGGTGTGATGCTGAAAACGTTATAAGTATTTAGGCACATTAATTGCCTAAGGACTAAAAGAAATTTTTTTTAAAGTTGGATATTCTATTGTGTGGATATTGGCATGATACTCTATGAGTCCAAATGTTGAAAAACCCTCATTGAATATACATCATCTCTCAGAGAGGATTGTTAATTTCTCATCTAAATCCTTAGTTGATGTTGGAGTAGGGTATAAAATAAAGGGTTAAAACCCTCAAATGATTACTAGATAAGTACGTGGTATCATAAGGATAGTTAGCCAGACTATAATTCATAAGGGACTTGATTAATGCATGTCAATGTTATGGTAAAACCATACCCAAGTTATACTATACCTAATGGTGGTACTAGACTTTTCTAGTTTAAGTAATGACATCCGGGAAATCATTTTATAGGGATTGATATCTCAATTGGGTGTTGATCTAGTAGGTGTAAAAAAAATTTGTTTGATAAGGTCAATCCATTTAGACTGCTCACCTTTATTATAGGAAATCTTCATAGACGAATGTGTAACAATGCATGTAATTGAGGTGTTGTGCATATGAAGTGATGATTTTGGTGTGATTCATATGCATTGTTGATTATATTGTTGAATGACATTGATGTAGTGAAATATGAATTGTCATATGTTGCTAAGTTGTTTACTTGTGTAAGGTTACGGAATGTCATGTTGAAGTGTTACTGTTATGTTGCTATAGTTGTAAGCCATGAAGTGTTAAGTGTTTTACATGGATATGTTGGTAGTATAGTTGTATTTTCTTATATATTTGGTATGTTGATCTATGTTGCTATGACTATGTTGTAAGTTAAGAACATGTTGTGTTGTGTAGTTAACTTGTAAGTTGGTAGAATATTGATGCTTGTTGTTGAGTTGTTTAAGTTATTGTATAGTTAGTTAATTCTTTGTATACTTTGTTGATTCTTTGTATATTAACTTACTCTTGCATGCTTTCTTTGTTGTTATATTATAATAATCATGATTACATGGGAGTAGAACAAGTTTAGGCAAGTGGAGTTTGGCGATTGATGGTCGTGTTGGATGGTGATATAACTTGGTGCTACTTCTGTATAGTTTTGTAAAGTTGTTTGACCAACAACCTAAGTTTACATTATAACTATTTTGGATTACTGTATATGCACGTAGATTCAAGATTGGTGGTTGATTTATCCTTATGTATGTATTTAAATTATTACATGTATCTTTCAAGAATTATTTGTATATTGACCTTAAGTAGTTATTGTACTTTTTCGTGACTAGTAATCAATTTTGTTAAGTGTAAAATCATGACAAATCATTACAAAAACCTTAATATCTATATTATTTTTCAACTATTCTAAATTAATTTTACTATATATATATATATATATATATATCACTTACAAACCAAAGATATTACTAGGTTAAGTACGTAGATATGATTCAAAATAATTTTATTGTGTTAGTTTCATAAATCTCTCAATTTTATATTGTATGAATTTAAGAGAGATAAAATGTAAAAAAATAAAATAGTTATCTTCTTATTAAAAAATATATTTAAAATGTTATGACAGTTATAAATTACTAATAAGGTTTAAACATCTCATATTTCTATATTTATTTAAATAAAAAGTATTTGTTGAATCAATTAATATTATACTTAATTCTTAAAATTTAAAATCCTGAATTTAAATCATGAGTTTATAAAAATAATTAATTTTTAATATTATTTTTAATTACTTAAAATTTAAAGGTAAAACAATTTAAAAATTATGTATATGAAAATAGAAAATCAATTTTATATAAGTATAAGTTTTTTAAAAGTTAAGCAAACAGTCCTAAAATTGTTTTTCTGGTACATGCAATAAATTAAAAAATATTTGAATTAGTAAAATATTAAATAATATGTAGAAAATTGTAAGTTGGAACTTAATAATATTATTTAACTGAATTAAAAAAATGCATGTTTGAATTGAAAAAATAATAAAAAGAGAAAAACATGTGTACTTTGTGATATCTTAAAACATGCACTCTGTGATATCTTAAAACATGTACTCGTTAAACTATCCACGTGTCATCGATGAAAACCCAAGCGAACGAAATAATCTCTGTAACTATCAAACGAAAATTTAATTGAAGAAGAAAACAGCACAGAAAAAAATAAAATAAAAAATAAAAAATCCTTTCTGTTCTCTTCTCAACTTCCATCGTCAATGGCGGTTTCGGGGTTGAGAAGCGGTGGTTTACCTCTCATCCACCACCACCACCACAACCTTCGCTTCCCTCCTTCCTTCGCGAAACTCAATTTTCTTCGCTCCAGCTCGAAGAAGAAGGGTTTCACTCTCTTCGCACGCTATGCGCAAGCGCGAGACCTTTTCTCCTCGCGTCGATTCCAAGGTTCTTTCTTTCCCTTCGCTTTGCATTCTCTCGTTTGTCAATTTTAACGAATTGGCTTCGCCTTCTGTTGTTGTGTCAGATGGCATGGAGGAGCTGCCGAAGCTGGTGGAGGACATTGTGCAGACATCCTTAAACACTGGTCCCAGGGGTGTTCTTAGGTTGGCGCAAGGTGTTCAGGCCTTCATTGGCGTTGGTCAAGAGTGGTTAACTGATGTTTCTAAGGTAACCGTAACACTTTGTTACAGGGTTTTTGTCAATAGCTTGATTTGACAAGAGCTTATGCTGTAAGTGCGTAGTTCAATTAGAGGTTGTTTTGACGAGTTTCGCTGACAAGCTTATTGAAATAGATTATGAAAAACTTGAAAGTAATAAGAAGGTATCACTTTCTTTTGTTAACCAATACCCGTTTATTTGCTTGTATAATGAAATAAGAGCCGAATTGGATCAACTGTTTAACAGGTACTGATAGGAGAAGAAAATAATTAAGAGGTAAAATGAATCAAACTTTTTTGGTATGGTATAATATCAAGTTCTGTACTTCAGCTTTTGAAAAATTTGTTAGGCCTTTTGGGTGATGACAATAGGAACAACATGAGGGTTTATAAGCACATAAATGTCTCCATTAGTATGAGACTTTTTGGGTGATGACCAAAAGCAATTCCATGGGAGTTTAAGTCCATCGGGGATAACATCATACTAATGTGGAGAGGTGTGTGAACTCCTAGTACCCAACAAAAATTAGATGAGAGAACTTGTAAAAGAGTTTTGTGTGAGTTGATTTTAGCTAATGGAAGAAGTTTCAGGGCTTGTTTGGATAAACTTTTTGTAAATACTGCTAGGAGAAGAAAATAGGAAGAAAAAATGAAACATGTTTTTACATAAGTTAAAATTAGCTTCTCTTTTAGAAGTAATTAAGTAAGCCAAAGCCATTTGCGAACCACTTGTCAGGTAACTACAGAATTGATTTTGCCAAGGTTACCATCCCTTCCACACTTGTAGTAAAATAAAGGAGGGTGCTTCTTTGAATCATATACTGTTGGAAACATTATTTTATTATGGATGTGTAATTTGAGGTCTGAGATATCTTGCTGGCGAACATTGCCAACATTTTTTTTTTTTTTTAAATCATGCATCTTGCTTCTTTTTGAAAAATAATTTATATTCCTCTATTTATCTCTTAATATTTTGTTTTTTTTATTAAAAAAATTAGACAGAGTTATTAACTCTCTTGCATCATTTGTAGTCAACAAATTCATCTGCTGGGTTACCAACTGAAATGCAGCTTGGCTTACTCTCCCCCTTTTATTTGAGGAGGTTGTTTGAGCGCATGGGTGCAACCTATATCAAATTGGGTCAGGTATAAGTGGATTCCCCTACTTACTCCTCAACCTCCCTGGTTTATATTTCAAAATATTATAAGTAAAAAATTATTATGTGTGTTTTGTTTCAGTGTAAAATAAATCTATATTCAATATTCAATTATTTTTAGTTGGGGAAGAGTAATGCAAGTAGCAGATCAAGTTTATAAGTTATAGTCACATAATATGAAGTTTTTCTCAATACAGAAGTTATTTCCTAATATGATAGTTGGTCTTCTTTATGCCATGCACCTTCATACTAATGGTAAAATTTGGTTTTTGTGTGGTAGTTCATAGCTTCAGCACCAACACTGTTTCCACCTGAGTATGTACAAGAGTTCCAAAATTGTTTCGATAGAGCCCCTCCTGTTCCTTTTGAGGAAATTGAATCTATATTGCGTAAGGAACTAGGAAAACCATTAGAAAGTGTTTATGAATACATTGACCCAACACCCATTGCTTCTGCTTCTATAGCTCAGGTATATCTTGACACCTGCATTTCTCTTTCAAAAGCATTTTTAAATGGATTACTATGTGTTTGCTAATGCAATTGGTATACATTACATCTAGGTTCATGGTGCAAGGCTAAAAGGCTCCCGGGAGGATGTGGTTATAAAGGTCTTAAAACCAGGAATAGAGGACATATTAGTGGCAGATCTTAATTTTGTTTATGTCGTTGCTCGGATATTGGAGTTTTTGAGTCCTGAAATAGGCCGAGCATCACTAGTAAGCAATATGGGCAATTTTACCTCTACATGGATATTTTTGCTACAACATGAAAATAGTGTTTTTTCTTCTTCTCAAGCATCTGTTTCCAAACACTGAATGAAATTCTTAACTATGTTGCGTATTTTTAATCATCTTTTGTTCTCATCTGTTGGACTAAATTCATTGTTTTTTAGTTTCTTATATAGAAAAGAAAACTTGGAATATCTATTTTCACATTCCTCTGTTATTATATCTTCATTGAAATAAATGGTAGTGGCCAGAATTTTCTTGTAATGTGAGCATTTATTTAATAGGTTGGTATTGTCCAAGATATACGCGAGTCCATGCTTGAAGAAGTTGACTTTTACAAGGAGGCTGCAAATATTGAGGCTTTCAGGAGATATTTAGAAGCAATGGGACTCACAGGGGATGCAACAGCTCCAAAAGTGTATCAATACTGCAGTACACGCAAAGTTTTAACTATGCAAAGACTATATGGAGTTCCTCTTACTGACCTAGACTCCATAAGTTCATTAGTTTCTAATCCAGAAACCAGCCTTATAACTGCTCTCAATGTGTGGTATGACTCCGAAATTCTATTTTGCAGCTAACATTCCTATACCTTCTCCTTTTAACATGAACTTTGTGTATCTTGGTATAAAATGTTGTGGCAGGTTTGGAAGTTTGCTTGCATGTGAATCTTTTCATGCAGATGTACATGCAGGAAATCTATGGCTTCTACGTGATGGCCGTATTGGTTTTCTTGACTTCGGTATGCTTTATCTTCTTTCTGCATATTTACAGATATGGTTTTAACTTTTTGCTGTGCATATGTCAACTGCTAATATTTTAATGTTTCAAAATAGTCTAATACATTTTATTTGAAATTTAGATGTTTCTACATGTTTCTATCAATCAGTTTACTTTTTTACAAGGCTTACTGCATGGCATCATCTCGCAAACTCTAGTCACTGTTGCTTTGCTTTATTATTTTATATGAGCTCACTCACCAGGTCTCTCTAAAAACTATAAGTTTTACAGTTTTCTTTGTATGCACCCACACACACACAAATATATGTATGAGATTTTGTGTGTTACAAGTTTCAATCTACATTCTATTAGAAAAAATTGATCTACAGGAATTGTTGGTCGCATATCCCCCAAAACATGGGCTGCTATGGAAGTTTTCTTAGGATCAATTGCCATTGAAGATTATGACTCAATGGCATCTGCCTTAATTGAGATGGGTGCTACAAACAAGGATGTTGATGCTAAGGCCTTTGCCAGAGATTTGGAAAAAGTATTTGCATCAATTAAGGCAAGTATTGTAACTCTTATGTACTAACTTGTCAGTCATATGTGACTACAAAGGGTGAATGCGTATGTACTTTTGCTAATTTGAAGAGCACATTTGATTTTTACACTAGTGGCTCCCAAACCCAAACTATAATGTGTCTGTCTTCATGCATACAATTGGTCTTTCAATCTTGACCAGTCATGCAAAATCCAATGTCATTCTCTGCTCACTCAACATAGGGTATATATCAGAGCTCTCACTTAACGCATGACACATGTCCCCTATGGATTTATTCTAGTGTTTGACATAACAGGGTGGTGCAGAGACGTAGACCATACATGTGATAAACATGTAGAGACCTGTGCAGTGTCTTCAACTCTGTATATCTATCACTCCCTGCACACATGGTCCTGATAAAATTACATTGATGAGTGTATGCATGTGTATCTGCATGAGTTTATTGTAAACAATGTTCAAATATATTTAATTAAAAAATAAAAAGAGAGAGATCTCATTTAGTAGGGGGTCTATATTCATGCCTCTTCTAAATATTGGTGTTAGGTTGAGTTAATATAAAGGTGTCTTATTATATTAGTTATCTAATAGGCCTTGTGTCATCTAGAGAAGGTATTTTCCTGTTGTAGATAAGTACTTCCATCTTGGGATAACATTATGCATATAACTTGGTCCAAACCTTGTTGAGTGTTACTGTTATTGCTTACATTTTTTCATTTCTTCCCACTATGCAACTGCAGGAGTTGGACACCGAAATAGTTGTAGCAACCACTAGTGGAACAGACACAAATGCAACTGCCGTTGCTGCTAATATAGTTGTTGATGAAAGGCAGATGAATGCACTCTTTCTTGATGTGGTAAGCTATTTTAGATTGAAGTAACCAGAACCTAAAGACAACCTGTATGTCAGTGTAAAAAGTTCAAAATCGTTAACTGGTGGTATTTGAGTTGATAGGTTTATGGGGTTTTGTTACTCACAATAAAATTATTTATGCTTCCTTTCTGTTTTGAGAAATTAAGATGATGCCTCAGTTGGTGTCAGTTTGTTATTCCGTAAGTTAGCATGTCTCTAACATCATTTAATAAATCATATGGTCCTAGTGAATTTTTTTAAGCCAAAACCCAATAGTCTCTTTCTTCAACAAGAAATGGTATTGTAATATGATATTGGATAAACTTGAGAAATTTTCAGATTAATCTAGGTCAAATACTCATACTAAATTGCAACGTTCCATAGTAGCAAAAAAATTGAAATGAGAAGCATCCTGCTTCCATTTAAACAGTGGTCCTCCTTAGCTGGGGAATTTCCTATGCTGGCTGTTTGATGAAGGCTAAATATGTATGTTAGTGCTTATGTTTTCTTTGTGCTCTACAGGTTCGGGTTAGTGAATCTTATGGACTAAAATTTCCTCGAGAATTTGCCCTTCTCCTGAAACAGCTCTTGTACTTTGACCGGTACACACGATTGTTGGCTCCCAATTTGAACATGCTTCGGGATCAGAGGATTTCTATTGCCTCCAATAGAAGAAGCAGGTATAGAGACAATTTTTAATGAGTTGATACACAACACAAAATCTAGATGTATCCCATTATAGTTCAAAAGATTTTAGTTGTATTATTACTTTGGTATATAAATAAAATAATCCATAGTTATCATGTGAGAGCCTAGCTCATTTAGTTGGGATATTCATTTACAAGTTCTTGGGATGGAATTCAACATCCTTAATAGAAATTATAGAATACAATCCTTATTGCTCTCCCTCCTCTTCTCCCTGAAAAAAGAATCAGTACTTCAAGAATGTGTATTCCTTCCATTGAATTCTATAACCATCACACTTGCTATGTATGGATATTTTTTGCGTATAAGAGAAAATTGCAAAATTAAAAATGCTCGTCAAAGGGGTGGGCATTACAGGAGTATAAGGAAGTGAATGCTTTAATACTTTTTATTTTTTATTTTTTTATTTTTATGGAAAATGCATTCAGTTGTTGCTGCAATGGAAATTTACCAGTGACTTCAATCTTACGCCTTGGACAATATCAACTTGGGTTACAAGTTGGAATCCTTTATTGCAAGAGTTCACTCAATAGAAAAAGGAACAGAAAATGGATGTCAGAAATATTTCATAATGAGCAAGAAATTATAGGACATAATTTTTCAACAAGCACATGTGATTTTTCAGAAATATTTCATAACTTGTGCGTACTTTAGACGACTTCCCTTTTTGCACTATTGCTAATATTTTGTCACGGCCAAGAAAAAGCTTATCTAAACCGCATGACGTAATTTAGAGATAAAGAGTAAAGATGATCGTTTACTGAAAAATTAATAGTTAAAATTGTGATAAAAATATATGCATGTATACAAACACTTTATGAAGTTGAAATCACGATTGTCGATTTTTAAATCAACGATTATAATGATTATTTCCTACTTATCTTTTAAATTTCACTCCACACCCAAAAGAGGCAAGTCCATGAAATTGAATTTGAAGCGTCACCAAATGAGAAGAATTTGGGAAACAAAATTCCTTATTCCTATTGGACCAGAATATTATTGCCATATAATTGATCTGCAAATGGTGTTAAATTTTGAAGTAAACAATTCATGAGGCCTCAAAGTTGTCTCAGTTCTACAATTGCATGTAAGGAGAGCAATCAAAACCATGCATTCTATTGAAATTCTATAAATAAAAAAATTTAAGTTTGTGTTTGGTTAAGTTTATTAGTTTTTTTTTTCTTTTTCTTTTTAAGAGTGAAAATGTATATGGGAACTCAAGAGCGGTTGAATTGTATTTCAAAAGTTTTTTTGGCAAAACACTTTTGTCAACCAGTGCACGTTCATGAACATTTTGAAAAGAAGACACTAACTATTTGAAGTTTTGAAAGGATCTTCTAATTTGTCGGATGATGATGCTCTTGAATGTGAGTTTAATAAAAATATGCTTAAGAAATAGTAGTTTGAAAAAACATTCATAAAATTACTCCATTTGCCAAATAAAGAAATACAGGAAAATAAGTAACATAAAAGCAGACAAAGATTTATCCTAATTCATTTTCAATATATTAAGAGCTACATAGAACATTAAATGAAAAAGATTTTTGCACTACAATCAGTTGCAAAATACAATTGACATCCAAGTATTGTTTACAGAAGTCTACTTTATTTCCAAGTATTATTTTCTCACCAGCCTCTTGAAATCATATTTCAAATTTTCTTTTCTTACAAACTTCTATAGATTCATCAAGTATTCTTTATTCACAGATCACTTCAAGCTCTAACCATATTTAAGATACAAAAAATGAGCTTTTAAAACTATCTTAGAGATTTACAATAAATGAACTATAAGAGCTGATAAATGTTCTCTAAAATTGAACAAAAGGTTTAGAATTATATCAATAAACGCAGAGAAGTGAACAAGGAAAAAATGTTTTCAAAAGTTAATATTCGGCCATAAACTTCTTCACATAAAGCTTCGATAAATGAATATTATGTCTTATGTCTCTGGGGTTGAATGGACGTTCTGCATTTTCGTTTAATGAAAGACTTCAAATGATCCTTCATAATACCATTCTTGGATGTCATGACGCTTAACCATTTCTTTTGGAATTCATTTAAACTTTCTTTTAGAATTCATCTAATCTTTAAAGGGTCGTTATCATTCAAATTTTTGGTTTCGAAACATGTCACATTCTTCTACCACCAATTACTTGTGCTAATCTTCTCGCAACATTCATCTTGAAAAATGTGATTGATTGAAGGGAATTAAATTTACCATGTCGGATGTTGATCGTAATTAGGGGTGACACACATTGTTTATAGAAGATTAACCATGACTTTAGATAATAAAAGGCTTAAAATACACTCGATAATTACTTCTATACACACCAAAATCATATCTTTACATGGAATATATTTTCAGCATCTGATGCCAAAATGTTACACACAAAAATTGAATGATGGAGCAACAAGTCAATCTTATTGCCCTTGTTCAATAGGAATAAACAAAATAAGCTTTTGTGTGGATGCATCATAACTAGATCCCAAATTTGGTTAAAAAAAACTCTCCCCATTCTTGATTTTCCAAGCTTCACTTTGGATACACCATAAATAGAATAAACTGAATTGTCATCTGAACCATTGTATGACATTTCAGTTCTCTAGAGAGTTATGATCCAGATCATTTTCTCCATCGAGTATGTGCTCTTCTCCTTCAAAAAAATTATGGAATCCCTGTTATCACTTGCCTTGGTGAGGAATAACCCATCAGTTGATGAAGTGGTGAACTTTTTGGCAGTGAATGTGCCTCCGTTTCTGATGACACATTGGAGGAGTTCAAAGCTAGTTCATCTGTTTCCACTGGAGCCTTACTTGTACTTGCACTAGGACCCCTTGTAGCAGTCTTTTCCTTCTCTATTATTGACTTATCATATGCACTTCCATGCAAGGGATGTAATGGTGTCACAGACACAGGATCTCCTTCTGAGGAGTAGGTCGTTTTACCAACAGAAGGGCCATAATCATCAGAATATGAAACGTGATCTGCGGGTGGAGAATGGTAGTTGTTGGCGTGAGATTCTGAATGTGGATTGAGGCCATCGATCACCTCGTTTTGGTCATCAAGGTAACTTGATGATGGAGGCTCTAGAGCATTTGGTGCATAAGAGACTATATGACTTCCGTTCTGCAGAGAAAATTTGAGTATCTCTTGACATGCACCACATTTGAGCTGGTGACATACCCTTTTGAAAAGGAGGAAATCTGCAGGCAGTTGCAGCAGCTTAAAGCATTTATGACATGTGACAAATGGTGCTCCACCTGCTACTGGCCGGTAATGTCGCCTAGTCAACATCGGTTTCTCCCTAAAATGTTTCTTCACCTCAGGCCTAAGCCTCTGATCACAAGATTTTGTTTCATGGCCATGTGCTAGGAGGTTTGAGGTGAACCATTGTGGACTTGAGGCATAGGAATGGTGAGGTGAGCAACAATTGTGATCTGGACTAGGCCTATATAACTCATCATGCTGATAAAGAACACGCCGAGGCAACTCTGCTGAGCATTGCCACTGCTGCTGACAGCAAGGAAAACGAGAATGATCAACAAGGTGTGTACTACTTGTTGGCTCAGCTATATACGGTATCCTTGAAAAATTATGCTTTTGGAAGCAGTTGATTCCATGACTACTACATATTCCATCACACCTGGGGTAATCCAAACCATGATAAAATTTTCTTTCATGAAGATCATGGCTTTGGTATGCAGAAATTTGGCTTCCCATGAATGGTCTTCCATTTGTTTCCCCACTTGCATAGCTAGTTCTGTTGAGTTGATCCTGCAATTTATAAACCATTCTCAACAGTTTCATCTTCTCATGGTCAGGGTCATCAAATGAGTCAGGTGAAAGATAGCTTGAGCTGCAGTAGAACTCATCTTGCATTTGATTTGATGTGCTGCCACTTTCATAGCCAGATTGTGAACCACTTTGACGGTGAGGAATTTTGGGTGGAAACTCATCTTTTTTTGTTCTCATCCAATGTGCATGACCATGTCTTGTTGTCTCTGACACTTCATTTTGATTCCTCCTGCTGTCTTTTGGGACATGAGGCTTTCTCTCGGCAAAATATGATTGCTGTTGTGTTTCAAGATCTCCATGTAGTGCGCTGTTAACAAGGCCTTTTCCCTTTCTGGACCCTCCCTCAGAAACACCATTAGCAACAGTGGAAGTCTCAAAAGAATCTAAATATTGATTAGGGAACTGCTCATCCACCCCATCATTTGAAGAGATACTGCCATCATAGGCATGATAGATTCGAGAGGTTGAGGCTTTAGACAATCCTCCCAGAGTACCACTAGTCTCAAAACCAGGATGAATTGCTTCTGTGTTGTCAAATGTATCCACAGATCTTACATGGTTGAAGGTATGGTGAATGGTTTTGGAAGATGCATGATTACTACCTTCTTCAAGTTCACAAGGGTAAGTACGTGAAATGTTTCCTTCTTCAGATATTTCTCCCACTAGACCTGATTGGTTATGTTTAGGATCTTCACCATCTGATGCACACAAACTCAACACCTCTTCTCTCACCTCTAATGACAACTTTCTGTTATTTAATGCTTCTGATCCTGCCTTTTTGCTTCCATGGATGTCCACTTCAGGCTTTGCACCAATTAGAGGGGGTTTGTCATTATTAACTTCTCTATCTGATTCAGAAAATAATTCTTGTTCGGCTCCTTCTAGTAACAAGTTTCCATTATTTAACTCTTCTACTACTTCTATATCATTTCTAGCAATGTCCAC
The DNA here is from genome assembly GCF_000230855.2 of Cajanus cajan. Taxonomy (NCBI): domain Eukaryota; kingdom Viridiplantae; phylum Streptophyta; class Magnoliopsida; order Fabales; family Fabaceae; genus Cajanus; species Cajanus cajan. Next base: position 55,945,663 of record NC_138525.1, read on the forward strand.
TTCAGACTTTACCTGTACTGGAGCAAATTTCTCATCACTTGCATCTTCTTTATCCCGTGCACTGATTAGTTGCTCCACTGCTCCTTCTAATGGCACATTTCCATTACTTATCTCTTCTCCTTCTTGTTGCAAGTTTGCATTCTTTGCATTTTCTACTGAACTCTCTACCATCAATTCTGCTGAGGCCTCAATCTCAAAGTGAGTTAACTCATCTGAATAACCATTGTTGGACATTATATGCCTTCTCATATCTGATAATTTATGGACATCCATTTCATTTTCCAGTTCTTCTTCTGGTGAATTAATCTGTACAAACCGCTTTCCATTGCAGTCACCATTTCCAACTTGATCCCTTCCATCATTTCCATCCAAAGAACATTCTCCGGAAGAAGAACTAGTTCCTTTTTCCCACAGACCATCCTCTTGAGAAGTGACTAGTTGCTCTGCAATGCATTCACCATTTTCAATTTGACCCTTTCCACCATTTCCATTCAAAGAACATTGTCCTGAGGAAGAACTAGTTATTTTTGCCCTCAAATCATTCTCCTGAGAAATATCTGGCTGCTCTCCATTGCATTTACCATCTTCAATGTGATCCTTTCCACCATTTCCATTCAAAGAACATTCTCCTGAGGAAGAACTAGCTGCTTTTTCCCTGAAACCATTCTCCTGAGAAGTGACTAGCTGCTCTCCATAGCATTCACCATCTTCAATGTGATCCCTTTCACCATTTCCATTTAAAGAACATTCAACTGAGGAAGAACTAGTTGCTCTTTCTTTGAAGCCATTCTCCTGAGAAGCAACTAGTTTCTCTCCACTGCACTCACCATTTTCAATTTGACCCTTTCTATCATTTCCATCCAAAGAACATTCTCTTGACAAAGAACTAATCGACTTTTTCCTCATACCATTCTCCTGATAATTAACTAGCTGCTCTCCATTGCTGTTTTGTTTATCATCAGCTTTAGGATCCAATGCATTTCTAGGAGCTGCAACAGTTTCACACGTACTGGATTCCGAGTTCACAGCCTTACTTCTTCGTTTCTTAGCTGCATGGAGTGCAATACAATGATTTCAGTTACAAATTAAGACTTATGGAGGAATATGCAAGAATCAGCAGTAACTTCATTTGTAAACGAATATACCACAAAGCTAATACACATGCAACAGGCAGGCAATAGATTGGAGCAGTAATATTTGCTTCCTAGAGTGAGGAATTAACTTATTCTAGCTAGCTAGACATTTATACCAATCTATCAAAGAGAATAAATCATATCAGAAAAATTAACTCGGGTTGCATAAGTTAACAAGAAAATAACAACCCAAGCACTATAAAAGAGCTCAAGCAAACAGCAGGTGCAACAACAAGAAACTTCACAGCTCAAAATTTTTATTCCATCATGTTTCCGCGGAGAATATAACCCGAAAAAGTTAATATATATATATATATATATATATATATATCAATGACATTTTTAACCTTGAAGAGTCGTGCCACATCCACCACACTTGTACACATCATAATTTGGAGACTCTGGAAGAAGTTGCCAGCATTTAGGACATAACACCAATCGCGGTTTGGGAGCCGGTTCACTAGACATCTTACTCCAAATTTGTAATAAATTACTGTTCCAATATTGGATTTTGGAAACAGATTTTGCACAGCAGATCTCAAAGTGAAATACTAAATTCACTCACAACATAATGGCCGGAAAAATAATGTTCTCCCAAGCTTTCATTGCCTGCATCAAATAAGATTGAAGTTTAGCACAGATTCTCAAAAATAAGTAGCTCCTTAATCATGTAGAAGTGTATAATATTCAAGAAAATGAAACAACAATAAGAAACTGCATGATGCAGAAAATCAGCATTTTTTTTTTGTTCATGGATAATATCTTAAAATTGATAATCAAAGATTAATTTGTACTTCCGGAACATGACTTTCACTAGTTAAACACTATTTAAATATAGACAAGAATAAAACACAAGTTCGACTCCCTATATCCTGGTGCAAGCCCTAGAAAATCAACATTTTGCTCATATTTACTAAATTTTGACAAAGTGACTTGATGGATCTCGAGTCAGTTAACTCTTCTACCAACATATATTTAGCAAAAACCAGACATCACTACCATCAAGACACACCAACAACCGAAATAATTGTTTCCGTAATAGGAAATGCTCTTGGAAAGGAATATGTTCCGAATTTCGAAGCAAAACCATTATTCTCGGAATCAATCTATCCGCTATATGCTCTAATCTTCTACGGTAGTTTCATACTGTATGGACTGCATAAAGCGAGAGAATAGAGATCTCAATTCTCAGAGTGTTCAACCTCTCAAAAACTCATTCTTCACGAGCAATTTGAGAAATTCTTTACCATTTTTCGTATATTCTAATCAATAGCACACGGTTATGACGTAAGACCAATTAAACTCTTTAGGTCTAAAAGCGACAAGAACAAAAACTAAAGAGGAAGATAAGAGAGAAGTAGAAGTTAATTTCAGAATTGACATTATCACTCAAACAAAGGGAATCACGAATCATGGGATGTTGGAAAACATGCTCAAAATTCGCACAACAGGTGAATTTATAACGCAATTTGCGGCATGCATCAAATTTAACAGAACAAAAGAGAAGCCCAACCCCACCAACAACAAAATCAATATCCGCACCAATCACGCTTAAAAACATATCAAAAAGAAAAAACGTTCCGCAATATACAAACCCACACAGAAAAAAAAAATCATTTTTTTTCTTTCCAAAAAACAATCTTTAAGAAAAACAACAGGGGAAAACAAGTAAACGAAAAAGAAGAGACACCCACCAGAAGAACCACGGAATTCGCACCCACTATGTGAAAAAAAAAATTAAAAACAAACAACGTTTCAAAATACACAAACCATCAAAGCAGAAACAACAACAACAAAAAAAAAAACATTTTTTTTCCTCCAAAAAAGGATTTTTAAGCAAAACTGCAAAAGAAAAAGAGAAGAGAGACACTCACCTGAAGAATGAAGATAGCTAGCACGCAGCACAGCGTTAACAACCTTAGTTAGCAGCTTAGATCGGATCAGAAGGTAAAGAGAAAGAGAGAGAGAGAGAGAAGGAATATGAAAAGGGTGAATGAAAGGAAGGTGGCGGGAAATAGGGGTGGAGACAAAAGGAGAAACCTTGCAACAGAATAAGAGAGAGAGGACAGAAGAGAGAAGCAGAGGAAGTGAATGAATGAAATGTGTATTTGTTAGCAGTTTGGTTTGGTCAACTCAACTCTTGTGTGGCTGCAAAACAAAACCAAACCAAACCAAATGTTGTTTTGTTTTGATGTTATGAGTAAAAGTGAAAGTGAAAGGGACATGAGTTGAGATCGAGAGTCGGCGCTATTCCCATTTAAAGCAAACCAACCTCCAACTGTTTACGTGGCGCTTGTGGGACCCACCTTTTGACTTTTCTTATCCTATCACCCACCAAATCACGGCTAAACGACCATTGTGAGGTACTATTAGAAACTTATTACCAAAATGGGGCTGTTTTGAAATATTTTACACCTTTGGGGCTCTTTTATTGGGTGTATGGCCCATAGCGACACCCATGACACGTGACATTTTTTGGTCTGAATATGAGCCATGAACGCCATATTGGTAGAGTTGCTGTAGCTGGTGGAGACCTTCAAAGAGTCGCTATAGCCTATAGCGACTCAAATCGGCTAAAAACGAAAAAAAAAAAAATTATTTGGGGCGCTATGGGCCACAGCGCTTGTATTAAAAATATATCTGATATTTTTAAAATATATCTTATATTTTTAAAATTTAATTTAATTTTTACAAATTTATAAAAAAATAACGGGTAAAAGGGAAAAAAAGATTGAAATAAGAAAAAAATGTTAATTTTAAAAAATAAGTAATAAAATGTAAAAAATAATTAAAAAACGAAGAAAAAAAAATTTATTTGGGGCGCTATGGCCCATAGCTCCACTCAGGCGCTATGGGCCACAGCGCCTGTGTTAAAAATATATCTAATATTTTTAAAATATATCTTATATTTTTAAAATTTAAATTTTTTTTACAAATTTATAAAAAAATATCAGGTAAAAGAGAAAAAAAGATTGAAATAAGAAAAAAATGTTAATTTTAAAAAATAAGTAATAAAATGTAAAAAATAATTTAAAAATAAATAAATAAATTATTTGGGACATACGTCCCATAGCTCCACTCAGGCGCTATGGGCCACAGCGCCTGTATTAAAAATATAAAAATTTTAAAATAAATTATAAAAAAATTTGTGATAAAAGGAAAAATAAGAAATGAAATTTAAAAAAAAAATGTTAAAACTTAAGTAAGAAAAAATTAAACACTAGGCCGTTTTCGTGACTGAGAGAAGTTTGAAATTATATGTAAAAGTTCTTTTTAAATATAAAATTTTAAAAATAAATTATAAATTTTTTTTTGATAAAAGGCAAAATAATAATTGAAATTTTAAAAAAATAAATTTTAAAACTTAACTAATATAATGTGAGAAATAATTAAAAACGAAAAAATATATATATAAATTTGAGGCGCTATGACCCAGAGCGTCACCACACAGAGGCTGACACATGTCCACAGCTAATTTGAGGCGTTGCAACTCATAGCGCCTCATTAATTGACCACCTGCGTGACCACACAGAGGCTGACACGTGTCCACAGCTAATTTGAGGCGTTGCAACTCATAGCGCCTCATTAATTGACCGCCTGCGTGACCACACAAAGGCTGACACGTGTCCACAGCTAATTTGAGGCGTTGCAACTCATAGCGCCTCACTTGGCGCGTAATAAATTCACCGCGTGCTTAGCCAATGAGACGCTGACACGTGGCACTACGGTTAATTTTTTTTTTTTTACACTTATGTTAATTAAAAAAAATTGATTTATATTTGAAATACGTTTAATTTATTTCTGCTTAAATATTGAATTTATTTATTTTAATTCTGTTTTAATTTTATTTAATTAAAAAAAATAAGTTTATTTAAATTTTGAATTTATTTAATTTAATTCTGTTTTAATTTTATTTAATTAGAAAAAAAGTTTATTTAAATTTTTTAATTTATTTAATTTAATTCTGTTTTAATTTTATTTAATTTGAAAATAAGTTTATTTAAATTTTTAATTTATTTAATTTAATTTAATTCTGTTTTAATTTTATTTAATGTAAAAAATAATTAAAAAAAAAAAATGGGGCGCTGTGAGCCACAGCGCCACTCAGGCGTACTGGGCCACAACGCCTGTTAAGAAAATAATGTAAAAAATAATTAAAAAACGAAAAAAAAAATGGGGCGCTGTGAGCCACAGCGCCACTTAGGCGTACTAGGCAAGCCTATAGCGACACTGGTCCAGCCCAATCAAGCCTAAAAAAAAAAAAACCCACGTGTCATGGGTGTCGCTATGCCCCATAGCGACACCCAATAAAAGAGCCCCAAAGGTGTAAATTGTTTCAAAACAGCATTATTTTGGTAATAAATTTTAAAAAATGCGCTACAGTGGTCGTTTAGCCCCAAATCACTCACATCACCTAATCCCTTGCCATTTCATTCCATTAACTTTAATTCTGGATTAATTAATACCTGCATAATTATGTTTATTTAATCACTCACTTCATCTTCTAATTTACTTTTTTTTATATGTAATATTCCTTTTCGTTATAATATTTTTTTTAAGTTAATCATCTAATGTAAAAAAAATCTTTACACTGACAGTATATAAATGATTAACTCAATTTTTTTATGTTTAAAGTTTTTATATATATTTTTTAAAAATATTTAATAAAAAAGGCAACTTTAATAAGATGAAAGTATTAGAGCAAGTTGACGAATTTTTATATATAAATGACTGCGTTAACGAATTTGTCAGAGTTAAAGAATTAACTATCAAGAATTAAAGTAAACATATTTTGATGATAATAAATATTTACCTTTGAAGTATTTATTATTTTCTTCATCCTATCATAAGTAGGAATAAATAGACTAATGATAATAATAAATTTATAAAATTAATTTTATAATTAACATATTATTAAAAGTGTAAATAAAGAATTAATTACTATTATATTAAAGTTTAATATGAAACTTATTTTAATAATTTTTTAATATGAATTTATTATGAAACGGAGGTTATAACATTTTTTATATACAAAAATATTTTTAAAAAATAATAGTATACATAATAAATTATATTTTATTAATAACTGTTACTACTTTCATTGTTATTTATATAACTGTTTGTTATAACACGTAATCTATATATTATTTTATATTTGAACTATTTCAAAAATAAAATATTCCTAAAATTAAAATATATTAATTACTAAATATTTTAAAAATGTCTATAATTAATTAACAAGAGAGAAATAATTATGAAAAAAATATAAAACAACACTCTAATTAATGAAGAGAAAAAATATATTAATTAAAAGAAAAGAAGAACATTAAAATAATTTTAAAAGTATTATATTAAAATTTTATCAATTATATTAATTATTTTTATTTATTTTAATGAATTAGATATTTAAATCTTATAAAAAAAATATTAAAGAAAACTGTATTAAACATAAATTTTGATAATAAAAGGGTAATGAGATGATTGTTTGTCGTGCTTTCCATTTCCCAATGCATAGAAGATTCTGAAACAGTATCAAAATCAGTGCTTTTTTGGTGCTTCACTCGAATTCGTAAACAGAAACCGCCAGAAAGAATAATAGAGTATTGTACTTTATTTTTACTTTTCTTTTGAGATTTTGTACCTAGAAAGTAGTTAAATACTGTAATTAAAAATATAATATAGGACTACAATGTTTATTCTTGATATAATTTTCTACGTAAATTTTTATAGATTGATTATTTATTTCTGTAATGAAATATTAAAAAATATAATTAGAAAAGTACTATTCAATCGAACAGAGAAACTATTGTAAGATTCAATTCAAACTTATATTCTTCATGATATAAGTTCGTCATTTTTATAATTATGAAAATTTTATTTTAGTGAATATACTTATTTTAGAAGAACTCTTAGTATTGAAGATGAAATTTTTCTAACAAATATTTATTATTTTCAATTCTATAAGTAAAATTTTAAGTTAAAATTGACATTATTAAATTTTAGTTAATCATTAAATAAATAATAGTATTTGATTTAAGAATAATTGATTTTTTTTATCTTAAAAATATTACCTCTTATCTATCATTTTATATATTAAAAAAATCAAACGAAAATTAAAGGTGTGAAATTGAGAAATTTGATGCAGAAACCACCAGAAAATTTGGAGGCATGGATGTAGACAATTTGCAGAAAAGAACAAAAGTGGAAAAGAATTTGGGCTGGCCTTGGTGGGTCTTTGACCAGGCTCTCCTATCACACCTTTTACAACTTCCAAGAGAAACTTCACAACCATATGTATTGATTAAATACAAAATAAAATGATTAATAAGGCCATTTTTTTCTGGACTTGTAATATGTAAATTTAATATAAATATTTTTTTTTATCTTAAGAAGTCTGTTAGAATATTTAAGATTATTTCATAAAAATAAAGTTTGTTTTGAAACTTGTTAGTCATTACGATTTTTATTTTTAAAATGACATTTTGATAAATTAAAAAAAAAATAGTGTTTATAAATCACCTTTGAATTTTTTACATGTATTAAAATAAGTCTTTTAGTTGAGACTAAGGGACAATAGGAATTTATATCCTTCTTCTAGTGTTAATGTTTTGTCCTCAAATTTAAAGACATCATTAATGTTATGACATCATTAATGTTATCACATCACAAATATTGTTTGTTTTGATATTTGTTAGACTAATACAATTTTCTCCTTAAAAGACATCTTGAAAAGTTAAGAAAAGTGAGCGTTAATAAATAACTTTTGTCATCAACTGTTAAGTAATATGAGACTTTATGACCTACCATAACAAGATCTCTGGTCAAGGGAAAACAAATTCAATAACTTAAGAAAATCAAAGTTGTCGTGACTTTTTTTCTATTTTCAACTATTAGATCAATATTTCTTTCAGATTTTGTTAAATGTCCTAGAATGTTACAAAATAAATAAAATATTTCAACAAAATTAAAAATTTATTATTTTCCAATTAAGCTTGCATATTTTGTCCATGTAATATTTCATTTTTTTCCCTAATTTTTTTTGTCCCTACCATTATTTTTTTTTATTGTTTATATGTGACATGTCAAACATAAAATGACTAAAATTCACTTGAAATGATGTCCATTTAACGAATATGTTATGTAAAACCAATAAAAAAATTAATGATAGAGATGAAAAAAACTTGCAATGAAAAATTTATAGGGACAAAAAAAAATAAAAAAACAAATATATTATAGGAAAAAATATGTAAGTCTAGAAAATAAAATTATTTTTATTTGAATATTTTATATTTAGCTAAAGTGTTTTAATTATTTGTAATATTTTAGGATACTTGACAAAAATCTGAAAGAAAAATATTGTTCTAAATGTTAAGAATGAGAAAGTCACGGTGGCACATACTTAAAATATTTCAACCTCAAGTTCATTAGCATTATGAGTCTTCGCCACCAAAGTATTGTCTACTTTGGCATTCACTAGGCCGTCATAATTTTATTTTTAACAAATTGCCTCTGTGAATTAATGAAGGAGAGTATTTATAAATAATCATTGACCTTAACTCATAAGTAATGTGAGAATTTTTTAGATGTATTAAGAAATTTTTTTTATATAAAATAGTAAGCTTTTATTCTTAAAATCATATTAAACTTTTGTTTATATTTTCCTAAGAATGTCTTCAATTATATTTTAACTTAATTTTTAAATTTAAATTGTATTTTTAGTTTCTCTATAGGATTTCAATTTACAATTTTAGTCTTTCAATTTTTAATTTCACAATTTTAGTCTCTATATTTATTTTAAAACATGTAATTTTGATTCTTTCATCAAATATTCATTTGAAATTATAATGTTAATCATGATTTGACATTAAGAAGATAATATAATAATTAGTAACATTTAATATTATTTAAATTAAATTACACTTTTAACTCTTATTTTAATCTTATTTCACCACTTTTGTAAGATAAAAAAATAGAAATTAAAAGTAAATTTTTGACAAAATTTTATTAAACATTCCTTTCGGTCCATTATATAAAAAAGGATTAGGTACACTTTTTTGTCATAATTCTAAGAAACAAATATGTATCTTAAGATGTACTAATCACTAATTCTCTTTTATACCCTTGTACAAGTGGAGACATTTATTGATTTATTAACAATAAGTTACATTCATTGGTAGGAAAAGAAAACATCTCTCGAATTAAGTGTAGTGTTACTAAATGCAAGCACTTTTTAAATCATTCAATTCAAAGAGTATATTTGAAACAAAATTTATTTTTATGATATAATTAATGAAACTTAACTATCATAACTATTTTTTGTTTTGTTTGTTTTGATAAATTAGTTACTTTTTTCTTCTACAGTAGAAACTCTTTAAATTAATAATGTCAGGACCGAAGAAATTTATTAATTTAGAGAGTTATTAATTTATCGATAAATTAATAATTATTAATTTAAAGAGTTTTTAAGTAATTATACTGTATATACCAAATAAAAAGGCAAATTAGTCTATGCCTATGTTGAGATTTCCGTTGAAACACTTTTGTTAATATTTGTAAATTCGTTTAATTTTATCAACGGTCTCAAACACGGCAAATATACTGGTCGTTCAAGTAGTAAAAATATCGTATCCACAGGGATTAGAAGGTAATATAAGCATTTATTGACTATTCGTGACTAAAGAATAATTCCAATTTGTAGTTTGTCATGTGAATGTGAATTAAAGATCATGACTACTGGAATAAAAATTATAAAAACATTTGGTTGTGAGTGGAAAAGGTTAGAAATGATATTGTGGTATTGTGAGGTTGTGGGGTCAGATTTCACCAAACGTTAAACTAATGAATCCTTAATCTCTTGTTAAATTCATTGCTTAGTCAACCCAATAGTTTACTCAAACCTAATCCCTTAGAGCAAGAGCCTAGGTGTGGATATTGAATATCAATCCCTTGAGTACCCAATATCTACACCCGCATTACGGACTAGGGTTTAAGACTACTAATGGGTCAAGCTCTATCCCTAGATACAATCACCACTAGGCATATGTTTCAGAACTAGTTTCAAAGGTTATTTTCCAATACCCATGGAACCTTAAATCATGCAAAGGGTGATCAATCCAAAGCAAGCATTAAGAATAGAAACAAACACAACAAAGAATAAAACAACATGTACATATATCATTAAAATCGTAAAGATTACAATAGAGTACGTTGGTTACATCTAACCCCACAAAATGGGTGAAACCACTCAACAAAGAGGGCAAATACAAAATAGAGATGAAAGGAGGATGAAGAACCGAAGGAAAGATCCGTACACGGACGATCCCAAGCCCTGGGAATCCCTTCCGCAGCTCCTGGAGGCGCCCAATGTGAGAATGGAGAGAAAGATCCCCGAAAATGGCTTCAAATACGAGCTTGGGAGATCAGATTAGGGTTCTGCACCCGGCGCACAATTCTTCGCGCCCGGCGCAAGTTCTTCCAGAGAAGTCAAGCACTCTCTGTCTCAACACAAGCCCGGCGCAATTCCTTTTGCGCCCGGCTTAATTCCTTTTGCGCCCGGCGCAATATAACTGGCAGAGATGAAATTCTCTGTTTTTGTCACGCCCAGCGCGGGTTATATTGAGCCCGGCGCAGAACCTCTTCTCTGCTCCTTAGCTTCTTAGGTTTCCAATCCTAAGAGTCTTCAATCCTCAAGTCACTAGCTCAATACCTGCACAAAAAATGAGGTGTATTAAGGTATTGTTAGCTGAATTTGGGTTAGTTATATCTGCACACAAAATGAACCAAAAAGAGAACAATTATATTGCAATGGTTCAAAGGATGAGTGGAATTTGTTCAATAAGTCTCATCCAAAAAGAGGTAAAATTGAGACTTAACAACTCCCCCAAACTTAGAACCTTGCTTGTCCTCAAGCAAAAGGTAATTAATCTAGCAGATAACTAGCAATGCAAGTGAGTCAATTTCTACATCCTAGTTCACTTGTATCTTCTTTTCGCAAGCATGAACCTGGGATGAATTTCCAATCACAATTATTTCAATAGAACATGACAAGGTGCAAACAAAGGTTTCAAAAGAGATCAAAGAGCTGAGAAGAGTAATGACTATCTGTGTATGCATCCTCACTAGGAAAATGTTTCTCTCTATGCACACTAGTGTATCAGGGTGAGTGTTTCTCTCTAGTCTACTACTCACGCCACATAATTCAACTTTGCTCTTCATTTCTAAATGAAACCAGTGGTAAAACAAATGCAGACACTTATCACAAGGTCTTTATTAGGGCAATCTGGGTCAAGCAGGGTCAAGCGATAACAATTTTATGGTTTTTCAAGGATTGAAGGTGTTATAGCTTAAGAGAGCAAATAAGATTTTACAATGATGTCCCTCTCCATACCCCATTACAACAATTTGGCACATGCCCTTTACCTGATCCAAGCCATTAGCCTTTATGAGATGCATATTTACATTTTTGCATCTTAATATTTTTGTTTTTGTTTTGCTTTGTTTTTCTCTTCTTTTTTTTTTTTTTTGTAATGGCTGACCACATACTTTCTTCTTCCCAAAATTCCCCATTCTTCAACTCCCCCAAACTTATTTGATGTCATCAGTTTGCTCTCTTAACCAAAGCAAGGGTTATGGTTAATTTTTCATGGTTTGGGACAAGTGGAAGGTGTGGTGTTTAGGCTTAGAAAGGTATGGGTCAAGTGAAGAGTGGAGATGGATTTTTGGCTCAGATGGTTACAAAATAGAGGAGTATGAATGCCTTGATCATATAAGTGCACAACATAAGCAAACCACCAGGGAAACTCAAGCAAAGTCTATCATGCAACTTAAGCGTAGTTCACTCATAAGTGTTTTAGGCTCAAACCTCACCCGGCTATGCATCCACAAATTATCAAACTCAGCTCAGTTCTATGATCAACATTGAAACCCGGTATGCAACTAGTCATGAACTAAATATCTAATGTGACTTGAAAATGTCTAAGGTACACACACCATAAACATCAAGCAAACTATAATCCAGAATTGATCACAAGCAGAACAAGTATCAACAAGATTAAAAACCATGCTAAGGCAGACTATTCACAAAAGAACCAACAAAGTAATCACCAAAAAAAAAACTAAATATAAAAACAGTTAAAATACTGAAATTAAAAGACAAAAAATAATTTGCAATAGACAAAGGTAAACTAAGGTAGGCTCCCTATACTTCCCTCTATGGGGTCTGGTCATCATCATCTTTAGGGGCTGCTCCACCATCAACGGCTCCGTCTGCATCAGCAGCTCCACTCCCCCAAACTTAGGAGCCTGGTCCCCAAGCCAACCAGTATATGCCTGAAAGTCCTAGAAACCAAGAGTGGTCGCGGAGTATAAGCATGAAAAAGAATGGTGAGCACAAAAATGTATACATAGTGATGACCAAGCAACTATAACAATGGAGAATATCCTTAGACCAAAATTAAGCACAAAATGCATGTACACGAAAATGGACTAAGACAATGCAACACAAACAGAACACAAAGAAACATGAATGAAAAATAGTTAAATACAAGGTATCAGGAATGTTTTGCGCCGGGCGCAGAACAGATGCGTCGGGCTTCATATCAGTAAAACTCAACGAGGTCCAAAATCTGATATCGCGCCGGGCGTGCGTTAAACGCGCCCGGCGTGGTGGGTTCCAGAGACCACAATTCGAGTCTTGCGCTGGGCGCGAGGTGAAGCGCGCCGGGCGCGTAACCCTGATATGGTCAGTTTTTTTTGCCTAAATTTGCTTTGAAAGGAGGCCTTATAACCACCCGGAAACAGAGTTACCTCATCTCTCACACTCCAAGCAAAATATACCCTATATTTACTCATTCAAACATGATTCAAACACTTAACAATTAACACAAACAACATATAACACAACAACATATAACACAAAACATATATAACATAAAACAACATATAACACAGAACAACATGCAACAAAAATCTAAAACACAGTTCAGATCTCTGGGTTGCCTCCCAGGAAGCGCTTGTTTACTGTCCCGAGCCTGACGGTGACCAACTTGAAGTGCTCTGATTCTCCTTCTCCTCCTGTTGCTCTTGTTACCCTTTGCCCTGTGTTCAACCTCATGATTGCTCAACAACGGCTCAGAAGGATTGGTCATTCTAATTTGAACAGTACCTTGCATACAAGAGAAAGCTGAAGACTAGAGTACACAAGTTAGCTTCATCAATTCATTGCTAACAAAAAATAACAAAAATAATAAAGGATTAAATCACAAATAGCTATAAATACTAAATCGCCATGCTAATCCCCGGCAATGGCGCCAAAAACTTGTTGAGATTTCCGTTGAAACACTTTTGTTAATATTTGTAAATTCGTTTAATTTTATCAACGGTCTCAAACACGGCAAGTATACCGGCCGTTCAAGTAGTAAAAATATCGTATCCACAGGGATTAGAAGGTAATATAAGCATTTATTGACTATTCGTGACTAAAGAATAATTCCAATTTGTAGTTTGTCATGTGAATGTGAATTAAAGATCATGACTACTGGAATAAAAATTATAAAAAACATTTGGTTGTGAGTGGAAAAGGTTAGAAATGATATTGTGGTATTGTGAGGTTGTGGGGTCAGATTTCACCAAACGTTAAACTAATGAATCCTTAATCTCTTGTTAAATTCATTGCTTAGTCAACCCAATAGTTTACTCAAACCTAATCCCTTAGAGCAAGAGCCTAGGTGTGGATATTGAATATCAATCCCTTGAGTACCCAATATCTACACCCGCATTACGGGCTAGGGTTTAAGACTACTAATGGGTCAAACTCTATCCCTAGATACAATCACCACTAGGCATATGTTTCAGAACTAGTTTCAAAGGTTATTTTCCAATACCCATGGAACCTTAAATCATGCAAAGGGTGATCAATCCAAAGCAAGCAAACAAACACAACAAAGAATAAAACAACATGTATATATATCATTAAAATCGTAAAGATTACAATAGAGTATGTTGGTTACATCTAACCCCACAAAATGGGTGAAACCACTCAACAAAGAGGGCAAATACAAAATAGAGATGAAAGGAGGATGAAGAACCGAAGGAAAGATCCGCACACGGACGATCCCAAGCCCTGGGAATCCCTTCCGCAGCTCCTGGAGGCGCCCAATGTGAGAATGGAGAGAAAGATCCCTGAAAATGGCTTCAAATACGAGCCTGGGAGATCAGATTAGGGTTCCGCGCCCGGCGCACAATTCTTTGCGCCCGGCGCAAGTTCTTCCGGAGAAGTCAAGCACTCTCTGTCTCAACACAAGCCCGGCGCAATTCCTTTTGCGCCCGACTTAATTCCTTTTGCACCCGGCTTAATTCCTTTTGCGCCCGGCGCAATATAACTGGCAGAGATGAAATACTCTGTTTTTGTCACGCCCAGCGCGGGTTATATTGAGCCCGGCGCAGAACCTCTTCTCTGCTCCTTAGCTTCTTAGGTTTCCAATCCTAAGAGTCTTCAATCCTCAAGTCACTAGCTCAATACCTGCACAAAAAATGAGGTGTATTAAGGTATTGTTAGCTGAATTTGGGTTAGTTATATCTGCACACAAAATGAACCAAAAAGAGAACAATTATATTGCAATGGTTCAAAGGATGAGTGGAATTTGTTCAATAAGTCTCATCCAAAAAGAGGTAAAATTGAGACTTAACAGCCTCTTAGAATCACGTTGCAACGAACCTTGAGACTCAACGTAAATTAGTAACTTTTGAAGTACATATGCATTGAAAATCAATACGTAATGACTTTTGAAGTACATATACATTGAAAATCAATAATGACTTTTGAAGTACAGTAAATGTAAACAAGAGGAACAAATGTGTTCAATGTATTCTTAAGCAAGTTTGGCATATATAAATTACATGAATGTGTTAGAGTATTCAAACCATATCTCACAAGATGACTTCTCATCTAAAAGGTGTTGCAAAATCAACTATGTCAGATCAAATACGTAAGGAGTTGTGTGAGTATAAGAGAGATAATCCTGCAAGCACACAAAAAGACTTGCAGAGATGACTTGAGGGAAAATTTCATTTGAAAGTTAGTCAAGGAACAATATCAAACACACTTAAGCGGTCAAGGAATCATATTTCAATAGAATGTAATATTTTTTTTTTCAGTTTCTATGAATTATTAATTTATGATTTTCTTGGGATTGAAAATTATAAAGGGATCTCCCGAAAAATTATTATCTTATTATTTTATCAAAATTTTCAATTTTTTACATTGGCCCAAGTCGGGACTGGACAAATTTATTATTTTAGAGAGTTTATTAATTTACCGAGTATTAATTTAAAGAGTTTCTACTGTATATAGAACTGATGAAAGTATTAATTGTCTTGTCATTTACTTATTGTCATTATGATTGATGCTATAATTTTAAAGAACAAATGAATATTCGAAGAGGGGACAAAAATTATAAATTCTATAAAATTGTGAGCTAAATTTGAAGAATTAAAAATTAGCAGATCAAACTTGCAAATCAGATACTAGGGAACTAAAATTGCAATTATCATATTGGATAAATTTAAGGATTTTAACAACATTTTCTAACATTGTGTGAATTTTAACTTATTGATAATTATATGTCATATGTTGATTATTTGTTAAATTGTTGTAATTCTTGTTGTTTTAGAGTTTTAAGGGTGGTCTAACTTAAGGGAGAGTATATAAGGTTTTCTTAAGATGTGAACCTCATAAGTTCATTTCTTAAGAAAAACATAAAGAAGTTAGACAAAGGGACTATGGAGCCAAAAACATTCTTTCCTTTTTCTGCTTTCGTTGATCCTTTCTAATCCCTCCCATCTTTTCCTCCTCTTCTCATTTTCGGGTGATTCAAGGTAAGGAAAGTTTATGATTGATTGTTGTTGAGTTGTGTTGTTAAACTAATGTTAGAATTCATGATTTGTTGGCTTCCTTTGATTGAATTTGGATGGTGTGATGAGTTGGTTAAATTGTGGTTTTCTTGAAGGTTTTATGAGTATATATTGATGAATTTTAATGTGTAGTGGTTGCATGTGATGTTTTATGCTAAATATGAATCATATATGTTGTATTTGTGATGAAAATATGTTTGCATGTTGGTTTGTTTTGGAATTCTCGCAAGTTTAAGCCAAATGAATATTTTATCAAGTGTAGAAATCTTCATTATGTCGAGCATGACTCAAGTTAGGGGTTTTTTTGTCTTGATCACACTAGACACTAGATTAGTAGTGTAGGACGTGGATCAATGAGGTATGCTTTGACTTAGTCACATTGGGCGGAGTGACAAGTGTTGGGCGTGATTTCTCATGGAGCTTTTATATGTGGATTAGTTAGGAGCTTTTTGACTTAGTCATGTCGGGCATAGAGTGATAGGCGTTGGGTGTGATTTCTCGAGGAGCTTTCTTCCTAGATGATGTCGAGCGCCAGTCTTGTGATGTTGGACATGAGTCAAGTAGAGACTTTCTACCTAAACGAGGCTAGGCGTGGATTTGGCCATGTTGGACGTGATTGACTCAAAGGCTCTCTACCTCATCCACATTGGACGTAGGTGGATTAGCATCAGGCATGGGTAAAAGTAGAGGCTTTGTCTCAATGATGCCAAGTGCGAGAAGAGTGGCGTGAGTTGCTGGATGAAAATTTGGTGTCTTAAGTTGTTTAGGTGTTGAAGTATGATGACTCACTTACATAATCAACGTTGTACAATGGTAGTTTATTATGAATTGATATAGGATAATGTACAATGATGTTTTATGTTGCTAAGTTGTAAGTTGATAGTTGATTAAGTTGCAAAGTTGTATGATGTTTATAATTGATTAAGTTGTTAAATTGCTAGACATGTAGTTATGATATATGTCTTAGTTATGATACATAAAAATTAGAGGAGAGTAAAAATTATTTTAAAAATTAAAACACCTCATTGTATGGATATAAGTTGTGGTGATCGACGAGTCCAAAGTTGAAAATCCTTTAATAAGTAAATTGGTTTCTAAATAGATAGTTATTTTAAGTTGTCTCCTTTAAGTTTTATGTGAAAATAATATGATGGTTAAGTTGAGTCACACTGATCATAAAGCGACCTAATTGTTGATCCATATGGGATAAGGTCAAGTCATGCGTGTATAAAGTATCTAACTGAGTAAAGTATGAAGCAGATTGATAAAATCCTTAATTGATTGTTAGAAAGGTGTATAGTATTTAGAAGGTAGTTAACGTGCTAATCTCATATGAGACTCAAATATGCATATTAAGATTATAGTAGGCCAAGTCATTTTACCCTGACAATAGTACTATATTTTCGTTTAAGTGACACAACTTAAGAAATCAATTTAAGTTGTTTACCAAAAACTTGATAATTTAGTTTGCAAGTTTCAAAAAATTTTAAAACTACAATCAAATTTTAATTTTTAATTTTAAAATAAATTCACTTTTAAAAAATTTCTATTACAATTAGTTTAAGGGTATATTTGAGTTTTGACAACCATGTTAGTAATAATAATTTTACAAGTGACAATGTTAATGATGTTGACATTGTGAATGGTGGTATTAGTGGTTATATAAAAGAATTAATGATGATGGTGATAGTAATAGTATTGGTGTCAATAATAAAAGTGACAATATCAACCGTAGTAATAACATTATCAATGATATTCACAATACTTAATAATTGTAATATTACTAAATTATACATATATGGTGTTGATATATTGTGTTAATAATAGTGGTTATGATAAGAAGAGAATTTAAACCATAATAAATTTTTTTATATATAAAATCGTAACTAGTTATTGTTGGATTTCGAGTTTGAGTTGAGGAGGTATGAGTTTAAATAAATGACTTGATAAAAAAATCAAGTTGAATAATCCATCCAAATTAATTATTATTCATCCCTAAAATTTACATGTAAGCGTTATTAAATAAATAACCAATATTTAAGATAAAAAAATATTTATAATGCTCTTATTTATTATATTACGAGAAGGAAAAATAATTATTTCATACTAAAAATTAGATAAAATAAGGAATTAAAAATTAAGAATCCTTTTACTTTTAAGGATGATTCCAGAGTTTCTAATTTTCAAAACGAAATGTATTTGATAAAAGTGGAGTTTGAAATATTTTTTAACTCAATTTCAAAACACTTTTATATTTATTTTGGAAACTTAAGATAGAATGATTTGTAACTTTGGTCAGTAAAATTACCTTACATTTTGACAATTACTCACAACCAATAGCACCAACACCATCGCCATCACACACAATTTCATATTCACAATATTTGTAATCTTACTAAATTACCTTTTATAGTTAATTTTTATATGTAATAGACCCATTAGTCACTGTTATTCTAACTAGATCCTTAACTGCTTGTGTGGTGTGATTGGGTCGAAGGTACTCGTAAAATATTTTATCCTTTTTTTAATCTATTTTTTAAGATTATATATATATTATTGAATTAATTAATTAATTTTTTCATTTATATTAAAATTATTTTTAAAATTTTAATACAAATAATTTATTTATTTGTTTATTAATTTTACATTCTATATATATCATTATTTTCTCTTTATGATAAAGATATAATATCAAAATTAATAATTAATGCCATTTTAAAACTTTAAAATAACAATAAATGGAAATAATGTTACTCAAAAGTGAAAATAAAAGGAAACAAAAGATAGTTTTACATATCTATATAAGTTGATTCGAAAACTAATAAATAAATTTTATTTATTAAAAGTCACAAAAAACAATTTACTAAAAATTACAAGGCTTGTATGGGTGATATTTCTTTTTCTCATAAAAACCCTCTACTTTTTGATAAAATTGTAAATAAATATCATTGATTTTGTATTTTATTCTCTATATTTTTTAATATTTGAATTTATGACTTACAATTTTTGTATTTTCAATCATAAAATATGTAATTTATTTGATTAAGAATATATATCTTTCTTATAATTTTAACATTTAAATCTCTATTTTTATATTTTTATTGGTAGGAGTTACATTTATTTTTTCATAGTTACAATTATTTTTTCATACCTCTTTTTACAGCAAAGATAATAATATATATTAAATTGGTAAAGGAATACCAAAAACTCATACAAATCAACCAAATATCACTAAAGTAATCAACCTACACAAACAATATTAACTAAGATGTGAATATCTTTAGGATGCATAAATCTCACAAATAACATTCTTCATTATACCTTTTTCCTTATCTAATAAACAAATTCCAGAATTTATTGACAGTATCAAATAAGTAATTAAAATGAAAGACCAACTCTAATTATTTTTTTCATACGTACAATAAGTATTACTAATTATTATTTTTCTATGTAAGTTGCCCGCAGTCCGGCACATTTAATTTAACTTTAATACAAACATTGTAACCAACTAATCACCGAAGTGTTATGTGGTCCTTTTGGATTTTGCTTTAAAAGAACACTATATATATATATATATCACTATCATATAATATAACCTATGACTTCTACTTGGTCCAATGTCAACTCCTCCGAAGTCAAACTCTGTTACTTCTTCTACAACTTCGCATTGGTAATAATTTAAACTCTTTTTCTTCTTCTGGATGGGAATTAAATATTCAAGTAAAAGACAAAAAAAAAAAACAACAAATGGAAATGCAGTGGATGCTGTTTAAAGATTAGTTAATTTGATGGGAAAAATGAGACACTAAGACCGATGTGGCATAATGTATGCTTTTCAAAGTGATATATTTAACTATTTAGGAATCCTTTTGGGTTGAATTATCTATGGTTTAAATGTAACAGCACATATTTGAAGGCATGATGCATATAGGAACATTTTGTTGACTATTTCTGCAATTGGAATGAAGGGAAAAAGAAGAGAACCAATCACTGAATTGACCTGATCTTCACGTAATATGCCAGAATTTCTTTGGGAGCATGAACCTCAAAAGCATTATTAATTTCTACTTTAACTATAATAGACAATAGAGTGACCTAAACTATAATTCTAATCAAATTTCTTGACTTGACTATTTGACCAAACCAAGGTGAAGGAACTGAAGCATATGCATGAGAAGATTGATGAATCACATGAACATCACGAGTACGCATTCATCATTCTCAAGTGAAATTGAATTGACTTAAGTTTTAGGGTTTTGTCCAATGGAATGAAAAATGATAGTGGCCTTTTGGTTTGTATGTGATGGCCACGTTAGTGAAAAATCATGATATGCCTTGGTTGGCATGGCATTGTCAAATAATGTTGGGAAATTCTATATGAACTGCTGTCTTTTTTGCTCTTCATACATTTTTTAATTTTCATATCTTAATTATATCTTTTAAGTGTAATTAATCATTTGATCTATAAAATATGAATCATTTTTCGTTTCAGGACATATTTAAATAAACTTTTTATTAGTACATTTCAAGAGAAGAGAACAAAAATTACAAATAAAATAAGTTTTGCCAAAAATTAACTTATATTTATAAGTTTATTTGTATATGTTCTCTAATATTAGCTTCTTCAAAATATATTTTTTAACTTATGTACAAAGTAATTTTAATTTATAAAAAAAAATATTTTTTTTTTAATTTTCTTCTCCTAATAGAGTTTAAGAAAGCATTTATCCATACATACCTTTATGTATATTCTTAAAACTATAGATTTTAGTTATTATACAACAAATATTTTATGTCTTAGTTTTTATGTTTTTACTTTATAGCAATTTTGCACCACTACAAAATAAATATTAGAGACTAAACATAAAAAAATGTATGTATAAAAATTAAGCTTATAAACAAAAATGAAAAGTTAGCACTGATATAGGACCAAATGATTACATAAACTTATCTTTTATATGTGTATTTTATTTTATCTTTAAGGAATTAAATTTCAGAACTATTTGAAACTATACACGAAACTCAGAAATATAGGGATGTGAAGTATTATTGCTTTGGCACTATACAAGCCAACTGGATCCAAACCCAGACCGGCCCAACCCAGATCCACGCACTCACTTCAGTTTGAATTTCCCGACCTTATTTCATTTTTAAGTTAATCACTTATATACTGTTAATATAATTTTTTTTTATATTGATAATTAATTATATTATTTAATTGTGTCATGTCACTGTAAACACATTTAATTTTAATAGTGACATGACACAATTAAAAGATATAATTGATTATCAGTGTAAAATAACTTTATATTGACAATATATAAGTGATTAATTCTTTATTTTTTATTTTTTGTTAGTTACTCTCGACTTTTTTACCTGTTCATTTTTTAAAATATTTTTATTTTTATTTTTCAAAATATTTAAAAATTTATATTGCGTTAATTATGGTCTTTCAATCATGACTTCATCATCTAATTCTTAAGAATTTTATATATTTATAATAAATTAGAGAGAAACAATAATGTAATTCACATTAAAAAAATTAAAAATCATTTTTATTAAGTGAAATTTGCTGCAAATCAAATTTTTTAGAACAAAAAGTGCAAGTATTAAATATAATTTTTTATTTGTATTTTAATAGACAATTGATGGAAGGATACAATTTATAATATTTTTAAAATGTTGAGGTAAAAGTGTGAAAAAAATTTATTTTGGAGCAAAATTCGTAACAAATTGAAAATTTGTGATACAAATAATATGTTTATTTAATTTCATAATTTGTATCTATATACGTCAATTAGATAAACTTTTTTTACAATCGTTTAAATACATTTTTAGTGTTTATAAAAGAAGTACTTTTTTTTCATATTAAATAAGGTATTATGAAAATTTGATTTTTAGTTTCTCTTAATTTTTTTAAACTTTTAATATTTTATTAATTTTTATCACATAAATTAATCTTTTAAATTAAAATTTACATTTTAAGCAATAATATGCGTTATTGATTTTCACATAATTATCTAGTAAATATCAAATTATACGACAAAGTGTGTTATTTTTAAAGAAATGAAGACTAGAACATTTGATCTCGATTAAGAAAAATATTATTATCTTAACGAATGAATGTCTAATTATTTAAACAGATTTACTTTTACGTGTGTGTGCGCGCGTCCAAGGAATCTTCATTTTCGAACCTTTTCATTTCATCCCACCCACGCCACTCGTCTAATCTATCTTCACATTTTCAAATATTTTTAATCATAAGTCATATCATCCATATCAAATATATTTTTTTTATTGAAAATAATAAACATATGTAAAATAAATATTTTTTTACCATAATTTATTTCATACTTAATGCTAATATTTAAATCTTTAACAATTTAATTAAGACTTAAGAGATATAAATAATTATTGTTTATGTTAATTAATATTAGTTTTTTTTTTCAATTTTTTTTATAATGAGTGATAATAATCTGGACCCAAAATAGATATTTCCATAAATTCTTGAATTATTCATTATTATGATTAAATCATATTATGTTTATGCAATTTTTTTCTTTATCACTTTTC
Source organism: Cajanus cajan (assembly GCF_000230855.2). Lineage (NCBI taxonomy): Eukaryota > Viridiplantae > Streptophyta > Magnoliopsida > Fabales > Fabaceae > Cajanus > Cajanus cajan. The sequence continues at coordinate 55,968,279 of NC_138525.1, forward strand.
ATCATATTATCAATCACATTAATTGTCTTACAATATTACTTACAAAGATTGATCTTGTTGATCTCAACAACATATCTATACCTTTATTGTGGATAAGATCTTGTTTATGGTGTAATTAATAGAAGATAAGCACTGTTGAATCCTAGTTGTCGTTGCTTCTAATATATTCTTAGCTAAGTTAGTGTTTGCATTGGTGGTGATATATATAAAGATTTCGATGTTTAAGTTAAATATAGTAATTAATTATTATTAAAGTTCATAATATATGTAATTTAAATAAGTTAAATTTTTTTTTTATAATTGTGATATTTAAATGACTAAAATTACACAATTATAATAGTTAAGAAATTAAAATTTCTCAATTAAAACTTAAAGGACCAAAATTGATAATTATAATATCTGAGAGACTTAAATTACTCAATTAAAATACAAGAGACTAAAATTACACAATTATGATATTTAAGGGATAAGAAATATAATGTCAATAGTCAAAAGACTAAGGTACTTACCCTATACAACAGGCAATATATAAATATCTCTATAAAACAATATTTGAGTTATGAGATTTGTCTCAATTCTCATGAACTCTTGAAAAATTCAAGTTTCTTAAACTCTCATAAAAAACTTATAATATTTCTCTCTTCTTTATTTATTTGATTTGAATATGTTTTTGATTTCTTAAGTATTACAATCGTCTAATTTTAGCATTTTAAATTTTTAATTGGACAATTTTAGTTCTTCAATTATCATGGTTATGCAATTTTAATCCCTCAAATTTTAATCGAACAATTTCTCTCAAGTATTACAATCGAGTATTTTAGTCGTTCAAGTATTGGAATTATACACTTTTTGACTTATTATTAATTTTAGTAATAATAAATTAATATCATTTAATACATGAATGAAAATTACAATATATGTAACTATTTAAAAAAATTTATATTCTCATACTTCAAAGACTAAGGGGATGTATTACATTAGGATTTTAAAAAACTTTTTTAGTCGAAATAAGTCTTGCAAATTTTAAAAGACTTTGTAAGATTTTTATAATTTTTAAAATTTTGCAAGATTCTGTAAGACTTTAAATAAGGTTTGAATGGATTCTACAAAATTTTTAAGTCAAGATTTTAATGTATTCTATAAAACTTTATGGACTTTGTAGAATTTCGTGGATTTTTGACATACGATAAGAATTTAAGATTTTTTTTCATACATTCAAATTTTAAAAGAGTCAAAGATAAAAATATATAAAAAAACAATGTCTAAATAAATAATAATAATAATAATTCTCTGTAATATTATGTCCTCCTAAATAACATTTTCATTATTTCTATATTTAGATATTTACACATTCATTTATTCAATTCTAAAAATGTTATATGGTATAGACAAATATCTTAAACTCAATTGTTAAATATGCTAGTTAACTATGGTAAATACCTTTAAATCTAAATTGATTACACGTGTTTAGGGATGAAAATAGGTTAGACTTTGAATATATAGGTTGAACTTGTTCTATAAAATTAAAGTCTAAGTCTGACCTATTATCTATTATAGGCTTGACCTGACCTTTTTAAAGTCTGGTATGACCTATTAGCCTATTTAAATTATTAATGTTAATTAGGACAATAAACTTAGTTTTTAAAAATCAACAATATTATTTTTAAATTATAATTTATTCAATATTATGAAAATTTAAATTTAAAAGAAATATAGGAGAAAATTTGTATAAACCTATAATGAAAAAAAATTGTATAATAAAATATTTTAAATTTTAATAATTTATTTTTGTTTTATAAATTTATTTTTTTATTTATATTTTTAATAATATATATATATATATATTAATTTTTTCTTATATTATATAAATAAATAAACTGACCTATCAGACCTAATAGACTTTTCTATAAGTCTAAGTCTGACCTTTTTTAAAAACTTAAGCTTGGCTTTTTTATTAAACAAGCTAGTCCAAGTCAGGTCATAAATTCTTGTTTAAGGTCTGACTTATTCTCATCCCTACTGTTGAGATTTCCGTTAAAACCACTTTTTTTATCACTTTAAATTACTTTTGTTTTGTCAATGGTCTTAAACACGGCAAGTATACCGGCCGTTCAAGTAGTAAAATTATCGTATCCACATTAATTAGAAGGTAACATAAGCATTTATTGACAATTCGTGACTAAAGAATGATTCCAAATTCATAGTTTGTCATGCAAGTTGAATCAAAAGTTATGACTATTGGAATGAAAGCTATAAAAATATTTGTTTGTGAGTGGACAATGGTAGAAATGGTATTATGGTTTTTGTGAGATTGTGGGGTCAGATTTCACCAAACATTAAACTAATGAATCCTTAATCACTTGGTACATGTATTGCTTAGTCAACCCATAAGTTTACTCAAACCTAATCCCTTAGAGCAAGAGCCTAGATGCGGACATTGAATATCAATCCCTTGAGTACCCAATATCTACACCCGCATTACGGGCTAGGGTTTAAGACTACTGATGGGCTAAGCTCCATTCCTAGATACATCTCCCACTAGGCATTTTTTTCAGAGCTAGTTTCAATGGTTATTTTCCAACACCCAATGGAACCCACATCATGTAAAGGAGGATCAATCCAAAGCAAGCATTAAGAATAGAAACAACACAACAATGAATGAACAACATATATATATATATATATATATCATTGAAAACATAAGGATTATGTAACACCCCAGTTTTCAATAAAGTTATTATTATTATTATAATAATAATTATTATTATTATATGGTATTTGGTCATAATTATTTTAATAATTATAGAAGAATATAATTTTGTACGTTTTAAATAATTATTGTTTTTGACAATTATTTTGTACGTATTAAATAAGTATTTTTTATTAGCATATTTAAATAAATATTTATATGTTTTAAGAGAAGGTTGATTTTATATGATATTTTGTTATTGAAATTATATTATTATATTTTGGGTCAGAAATATATTATTATTATAGAGGAAAAATATTTTATAATATACATGTATTTATTTTATTTAATTATTTTGAGGAAAAAGGGAAGTGAGTTAGAAGAGAAAGAAAATGGGTTGGGTTGACCCAGCCCAATGGATTAATTTTAAGGAGTCAGGTAGCGTTAACCCTATCTACCTCATTTGCGTTCTGAAGGGTTAGGAAAAAAAAAGGAGAAACAAAGAGCTCTAAGGAAGAGTACTCAGGAACGACCTTAGATCACACCTTTGTCTTCTGCTCATCCAGGTAAGGGGGAGTGAGAAACCTCGCTCTGAGTGTGAGATTGTATGCTAGGTAGTGGGATTGACCCCCAATCCTGTGTTTGCTGTATTTTTATGTATGCTCATGTATGATGGGTTTCTCCCAATTGTATCTGTTTTGCTTATTATTTTTCTTATATGCAATTAATTGTATGACTTGAGATCTCTATGGGTTCCTATGGGAAACCCTATGAGAAAACAGGCAAAATATGAATATTTTGCCTTCTGATTACTTTGTGGTGTTCCTTGTTGGATGTGATGCATGAGTATGTGGTTAATTTTGAAAATAAATATGTTTTAATATGATCTAGAGTGCTCTATGGGTTCCTGCGGGAAACCCTATGAGAAATAGGCAAAATATGAAATATTTTCTGTTTTGATTTCTGATTTTTCTGTTATATTCCTTGTTTGATGAGATGTAAAAATATGTATTTAATTTATAAATAAACGAGTTTTGATATAAATTAAAGTGCTCTGTGGAGGCTTTGTGAATATGATGATGTAAAGTGAAATGTGATTGAGACATGGGATATGAAATGTGATAATGAAATATGATGACGAAATGCGATGATGCGATATAACCATGGAAAATGATAATGTGATATGAGAATGCATAGAGTCTTGATTGACATGCATCATTTGCATAAGTGTTTTAAGGGTACGATATGGAATACACCGCCAGAGAAGGCCCCCTAATGTAAAAGCTTTGGGGATTAGTCCTTGGGGATAGCTCGGTTTGGAAGTCCCAGTCTCGTCCATTGTGTGCATGGGATGTATCTTGCGCAGCTTAGCTATCCTGACGAGACTCTGGTAGTATATCCTTCTAGTGAGAGTGCGTAGAGGGTGTGATCCGACATGTACTCCTAGACTACTCTTCGTGTATTGCTAGTGGCAATATGCCATGTGATGTTTTACTAGCGCCACATGCATGATAATGTGAAGTTCGTGTCCATGCATGTCCATCCTTATTATTAAATGATGATAAATTACTATTTGTATGACTTGGATGATTGAATAAACTATTGTTGTTGATTGATCTATGAGGTAACTGTATTGTTTGTGTTTGGCTATCCAGTGTGCGTTCCTACACCGTGAGCCAGAGTGAGATGTTTCTCACTCTCTTCTTTTGTGTTGTTTCTCTTGTTTGATATACAGGTGGTCATCAGCGTGAGGCTGAGGATGTTGGTGATGAAGCTTAGGCTTCTATGTTGGGTTTTGCTCTGATAGGACATGTGACATCGGGACATAGATAGGATTAATTTAAAATGTTCTTATTAAATTATTTTGAAAATTCAGTTTTATTTCTTTGTAATTTTACTGGCATGTTATTTGGATTAAGTTTATGAATGTGAACTTTTTACCCTTACGTGGTTGGAAATTTGATTTTTATTGATGAAAAATTCTATTTTTTTTATAATTACTGTATATGTATGTTGGGGTAGAGGGTGTTACATATTACACTAGAATTCGTTGGTTACATCTAACCCCACAAGAATGGGTAGAACCACTCAAAATAATGAGGGCAAATACAAAATAGAGATGAAGGGAGAAATGAAGAACCGAAGGAAAGACCCACACACGAACGGCTCCAAGCTCCGGGAATCCCTTCCACAGCTCCTAAAATGCCCAATGTGTGAATGAGGGAGAAACCCTCGAAAATGGCTTCAAATACGAGCTTGGGGAGATTAGATTAGGGTTTCGCGCCCGGCGCGTAAGTCTTCACGCCCGGCGCAGGGCCTTCCAGAGAAGTTGAGCCTTATCTGCCTCTGGACACGCCCGGCTCAATGTCTTCCAGAGAGTTTGAGCTACTCTCTGCTTCGATCACGCCCGGCGCGGGTCATCTTGCGCCCGGCGCAGCCACTCTGCTCTGCTCCTTAGCTCCTTAGATTTCTAATCCTAAGGGTCTTCAATCCTCAATTCTCTAACTCAATACCTGTACAAAAAATGAGGTATATTAAGGTATTGTTAACTAAATTAAGGGTTAGCTATATCTGCACACAAAATGAATCAAAAGAGAACAATTGTATTGCAATGGTTCAAAGAATGAGTGGAATTGCTTATTAAGTCTTGACCAGAAAGAAGTAAAATTGAGACTTAACACCTACGCATACTATAAAAAATATTACTACTTAAAAATTGAAATTTTAAGTGTTTTATGTGTTATATATATGATGAACAAATTTAACTAAATATAGCAAAATAAAGCAAGTCAATTAAAGAGAGCGAAGAGAAAAATAGAGTAAGTCAATGATAACAATAATATAATATTATATATGAGCAGTAATGCAATATTATTAGCATAAAAAAATGGAAAAGACATGAGTATAGAAAAAAAGAGAGATGAAAAACTCATTCACTTGAAAATTCTTGAAGCACTTGAAAAATCACTTCAAAAAATGCTCCAAAATATGATGGGTTTGGATGAAATTATTTTATGAATTTGGTATTTACAAATACTACTAAAAAATCCTTCAAAATCCCTCTAATAGTAATCTTTTAAAATCCTTATATTTTTGAATACCAATAGATTATTTTTAAGTTATGAAAAGTCTTAAATGAATACTAATTGATTTTAATGGACTATTTAAAAAATCTTGAAAATCTAGAATCAATACCACTTGATTATTTTTAAGTGACATAATGTAACAACCTGCCGGGCCGCCAAACACAGCTCAACACCACAACACCACACAAAAAGAACATACATATATCCAAATAAAGTATATACAATATGTCAAATCTGGGGCCTGAATAAATCAGAGTAAAATACAGTCCAAGATAGCCAAACTAGTGGCCAAAAACAACAAAACATCAAAAGAAATACTCCATCTGCCAGCTGCAGACCTGCCTCTTGACACCAACCTAACCCTACTCTGCCACTACAAAAAAATCAAGTTTTAGCGACCACCAAAATCGGTCGCTATTTAGGTAAATTCAGTCGCTGTTACATTCAGCGACCGAAATAGCGACCGAAAAAATCCGTCGCTATTTTAAATAGCGACCAAAATTTTTTCCGTCGCAATTTAGCGACCGAAAAATCAGTCGCTAGACATTAAAAATCCGTCGCTAATATTTTGGTCTCCTAACTTCTCGAGACCAATTTTGCGACCGATTTTTTTGGTAGCAATTTCCGTCGCTAATTTTTTTTATTTATTAATAAAAATATTTTAAAAATCAGTCTCTAAATCGGTCGCTAAAAACCTGAAATAGCTACGAATAAATTCGGTCGCTATTTCGGTCGTTAAAAATTTGAAATAACTACAACTTATTTTGGTCACTATTTCGGTCGCTAATAACTTGAAATAGCTACGAATTATTTCCGTCGCTATTTCGGTCGCTAAAAACTTGAATTAGCTACAAATCATTTCGGTCGCTATTTCAGTCGCTAAAAACTTGAATTAGCTACAAATTCTTTTGGTCGTTATTTTGGTCGCTAATGTTAACCAGTATTTTTAAATTCTTTTTAAATTATAAATTTATACCTGTTAACGAATATGAAATTAACAATATATTTATTACACAACTTATAATAATAAACTAGAACATACTAAAAGACATAATCTCATCGATGTAAATTTATATTATAGTGAAAACTAAATAAAATATAAGCATGTCAATATAGTATGCTAAAAACACAATAATAACATAAAACGTTTAAACTTCAACAAAGTAATAGTGAAATACAATAAAATATCCTGAAACAAGTAAAATAAAGAAGCTTAATTAAGGGTCTTCTGCTATGTCATCAAGAGCATCATCAACAGCATGGTCAGGATCATCTGGGGTAGTACTCGGTGCAGTTGGCCTTAAAGGGTCAATGTTGAGATGGCGTAATATATACTACATCTGCTCATCATGTTGTCGTATATGCTCTTCCAATGCTTTTTCCTTTGCTCGACTTCACTTAGACGCTCCTTATATTTCTCCTAAAAAAATAAAAAATATTATTTCAACAAAAATTAAAATATCGCTAATATTCTTTGATTTTAATTCAGCAAATAATTGTTATTTTACAGCAAATAATTCAACAAATAATTCCAACAATTTCTATAAAAAAATGAATTGATAGATTCACACCAGGAGAGTCCATGATATTTGGAGAGTCCTCTTGAAAAGCCACTGCTCTTCCTACAGAAAGCATCACGCATCACGCATCACGCATAAGCAACAGAAGTAGGATACAATGTTAGAAGGCATTGTGAAGTATATATACACACACCTTCATAAAGATGCAAGGTACTCTTCTCTAGACACATTCTGCATTTCTTCAAGATCTCTTGTATAGTCAGTCACCTGCAGCACACACATCAAAAGTGCTATAAAAAACATTATTTTCACCAGAAGAGATTAACTAACACCCTCTTCCTATCAAAGAACACAGAATCTATAGTCTCAAGTGTCGAAACCTAGTTCCTAAGAAACTATTTCAATCTTATGCTAGTGATACCTTAGGCAAAGATCTCATAGATACCATACCCAATAGTCAATAATTAACATAAAATTAGTAAGACACAATTTTCATTATTAACATACCATCATTATTAACATACCTTCCTTGTGAAGGAAAGAAGAAAGCAACCAGTTAATGCCTCTTGGTCCAATCACAAAGCCAACAAGATTAGCCACCTTTCAAGAAATGTCACGGTATTTAAATTAGATATGGTTACTCAAGTCAACATGTAAACTAAAAAACCATTTACCACTCTTTGAATAATCACTTCCTTTTTGGTGTGGATTTGTGAGATAATTGGCTCAAGTATCAACATTTGAGTGTAATTGGTTCCACTAGTATTTACGTGTAAAATTGAACATCAAATTTGTAGTATAAAAGGTTTTGCACTGGATCAATAGGTTCAACAACTGGCCCCATTAAATGTCATTCTTTTACTCTCTCAGGTAGCCAAAAGCCAAAAACATTGACGTGGATGTTACATAAAAAATAAAAATAAAAATTTATGATATTCATATATGCTCTAAGGGCATTCAAAGACAAACCATGAGGCAAGTAATTGTGACTGCACCGGCAACAACACTGAGTTCACGAAATATGCACTCTCCTAAAGAACTTCGGGCCTGATAATCAAATTTATCTCCATGTTAGACAGCAAGAATCACAGCATGGCCCAATGAAAAATTAGAAGATGAAAGCGTGGATATGCATTACCTGAAATGCTTTGGCCGCTGATTTTATGTCAATAGATCTCATCATTGAAGCACAAAAAGGATAAAACAACATGTTGATTTGGTGTCTTTCAACACAAACTCATTATTGCAAATGCCTATACTCATGTGCTCTTGTAGTTAAATGATCATGTTGATTTAGTGTATAAACGATAACTGGAAATAATGAACCTATTAAGTAGTTTAGTGAGTGCTACTAGCCTGCTTTAATGGCATCTGCGGCAGCTTCTTCTGGCGTTGATGTGTAGTGTTGGTTATCATAGAACACACCAAGGATTCTATACATATAAATTAATTTAACATGAAAAAGTTTTAAAAGTAGTTATTAATATCATTTAACATTTTAAATAAAATATAACAATAAGTGCTAAATATTTAATGATAAAATTAATAATCATAGATTATTATATTGTAACGACAGTGATCATTGATTTGGGTACTCATGGTACAAAGCAAGCTAATCAACAGAGAAAATATAATTCGATTTGAAAGAGAAATTCATTACTATTACTTTTAAATTCACTATGAAGACAATGAGAAAAACGTATCAAACCCATTAGGCATCATCCTACCACTACATGGTAAAAGAGATACCTATCTGTACCTCTCACTAGGCTTAACCATTAATTTGACATGCCAAAAGAGATTTCACTGTGCCTTGTAAATTTTTTCTACAAATTATGATTAAAACACCAAATTCAGCTTTTGAAAAAGATTTAAAAACTCAAAGTATTAGCAACCCAAAAACAAATTAAAGATCAAAGAAATACCTTATCAATTCTATTTATTACACAATTAAAGCAAGGGAAGTATTAATTCAAAATAATGATCTAATTAAAAGAAAATCATGTCCAAGAGAACATAGAAACTAATATTCAAACTTTTATTTTTATCCTTACTGTTGAACTTCTAATTAGATTGAAAAAAAATATATTTAAATATGAATTGCAACAGGATTCACATAAGCAGAGGAACCAACACCCATGACTTAGATTCAAAATAATATTTATCCTTATTTAAACTTGTATAATTAGAAAAGAAAGAATTATTAGAATTATTATATACTAGAGTATTATCATATTTAACAACTTTATTAGAATTATTATATACTAGATTATAGCTGATTTTTATAGACATATTGCCAAGTACAGGCCTTATTGGACTAGTTAGCATGTTTCCATGAAGGTACCTAATTAAATGAAGAAATCACGCAACAAGAAAAATAAGGTAAGGATTCTTACACAGTAAAAAGTTAGAATCAGTTTTCTAGGCCTTTGCATATGGCAATAGTTGATATAGCTGGCATGTCAACTATGATCTAAAGAACCGCAGCCACAATAGAAACAGGAAAATATCACAGCCTGCATCAAAACAGATAAAAGAAACATCATTGAAATTTCATAACAGATGGTGCAATGTCATGAGTCATGTATTTAGAATACTTTTTTATAGCCACAATTTTGTTTTGAAGTTCCCAAAATCTACCAATGCAGCTCACTCATTAGACTTTCCAATAGGGTGTTTATCTAGAAAAACTCTATCATAATGTGGCTTTCGTTAGATATTTTGGCATTATATTTCATGAACTTTGTCCTTGAAAATTGTCACCAAATCACAAGCGCACACTAGCAATTCCTTTTGGTGTTGATGGATCGATAAAGATGGACTTATAAGCAATCATTTTTTCTCCACATAACACGAATATATCATCTTGAGAAAGAAACAAGATGCTGCCACTTTTTCCAAGTGAAGATATGTCCCTTAGACCATAACCACCACAAATGGATATCATGTACTCTACAACATCTAATTTAAACATGTCTCTCAAAAATTCTTGGAAATATATGCTTATGTAATTATGCAGAGAAAAAAGAAAATAAAAAGGATGTTATAGAAAGCTACAGGCATTGAAAATTCCAACCATATATAGCTTAGCACAAAGATTCTGCTCTGTACCTTTTTGCCAGCATCAGATCTTTCCACCACGCACACCGATAGAACAAGACTCACCTTGAATAACTGTCAAGTTAAACCACAAATTAACAATAATTAACAAATTCTAATGAAGATTATCGTCTCATTCACTGAATGCTTCGCCATTCAGTGAATAAAAGAAAGCGACACGCAGCATTAGAATTCAAAGAAAAATAACAAGTAAACGCCGAGAAAAAAGAAATTCAAAATTAACCTTGCCGCCGTATTAGATAAAACAAACAGTTTGATAGCTGAAAAACGTTTTGATTATTCTTGCATTTGCTAGGAATAAAAGCAGAAGGTGAAAATGAACCTGAACAGTTCGAGGATCGACACTGAGGGGAATCTGGTGAGATTGGTTATGAATTTGGAGACCGTCAGAGTCGAAGCGAGCAATTCCCGGCGAAGCGGAAGAAGGAGGTGAAGAGAGGTCGGAAACTGAGGCCAAAGCGAACTCTCGGTGCTTCCACTTTTGCCCTAACGAATCCTCCGTTATCTTATTCTTCTCTCTTTCGTTCTCCACCAAACCACAACTCTCTTTGTATTTCAAGCATGACGCGTGCAGCTATGTGAGTGATAGTAATTAGTTATATAACTAGGGTTTGGGGGTTCCAAAAATTGAGAGCCGCCAGAGGAGCGGAGAAGAGAGGGCTTTGTTCTATGCTTTGGTGAGTTACTGTGTCAGCTATATGGGGTTTTTATTCCGCCTAGGAGAAGGGTTTATTTTTTTTACTACATTAATTAATTAATTAGTTATTCTGAATTATTTTATTTTATTAATTATTCTGAGTCATGAATACATTTTTAGACTCTATCGTAAGTTACTAAAATGAATGATAAATAAGATTAAATTGAAAGTTTTCTAACGTAAGTTATTAAAATAATGCATGCTTTCTCTTCATTTTTTAAAATAATATTATATTTTATTCAACACGTCCAATTAAATATTCAATTCGGACAACAAAAGGTCAAAAGATAATAAAATATTCTAATTAAGTAAATTAAATAAACTAAATTAAATTAATTAAATTAAATCTTATAATCGTTATTTTTTTAATGATATTAAATTAAATATTCTAATTATTTTGCAATAAATTAAAATGAAAAGATAATAAAATATTTTAACTGATATTTCAAATAAAACACATTAAAATATTATAATCAAAATAAATTCAGTATTAAATTAAAAGATTATAAAAATCATAACTAAAATTATAATAAATATTCTGATATTAAATATTTGTATAAAGAAATTGCTACAGATTTTAGAATTTATTTATTATATTTTATAATCAAAACATATCTAATATTAAATCAAAAGATTATAAAAATTATAATTCAAATCATAATAAATAATTTGATATTAAATTTATTATATATTAAAATTAATTAAATATTTTTATCAAAGATACTGATACATATTTTAGATTTTATTTACTATGTTTTATAATCAAAAGAAATTCAATATTAAATCAAAAGATAATAAAAATTATAACTAAAATTTTAATAAATTTTCTAATATTAAATTTAGTATATATTAAAATTAATTAAATATTTGTATTTAAGAAATTATTACAGATTTTAAATATATATTTTAAAGTTTTTATTTTATTAAATTAATTGAAAATAAATTATATTTTATCACTTTTTAATAAAATAAGTGAATGATAATGAATTAATTAAAATTTTAAAATATATTTTAATTAAAAATATTTTTTTATCAATACAGTAACTAAAAGTATTATAATAAATAATGAAATTAAATAAATTAAATCTTATAATGGTTATTTTTTTAATGATACTAAATTAAATATTCTAATTAATTTACAATAAATTAAAATGAAAAGATAATAAAATATTTTAACTGATATTTCAAATAAAACATATTAAAATATTATAATCAAAACAAATCCAATATTAAATCAAAAAATTATAATTAAATATTTTTTCAAAATTTAATTAAATATTTTTATCAAAGAAACTGATACAGATTTTAGATTTTATTTACTATATTTTATAATTAAAAGAAATCCAATATTAAATTATAAGATAATAAAAATTATAAGTTTCTGTATTATATATATATATATATATATATATATATATATATATATATATATATAATTACTTTCAACAGAATATCAATGAATCAAATTGGTGTAGCGGTTTCGTGGTTGGCCCAAGATTATCCAGAGGACCCAGGATCGAAACCTGGCTGTGTAATTTTAGATATTCATAACGCGGGAAAGCCACTCTAATTTAAAATTTAATAAAAAAATTTAGCGACCGAATTAATTCGGTCGCTAAGTTTGTTTGTATTGTTTAGTCGCAATTTTTTGATAATTTTTTCAAAATTGGTCGCTAATTCCGTCGCAAATTATGTTTTCATCAAACAAAATTAAACAGCGACCGATTTAGCGACCGATTTTCTTGCTACCACTGTAATCCGTCGCTAATTCGGTCGCAAAACAGCGACTGATAAAATTCGATCGCTAAATCGGTCGCTACATTAATCGGTCGCTAATTCAGTCGCAAAATAGCGACCGAAAAATTTCGGTCGCTAATTTCGGTCGCTATTTTGTATTTTTCTTGTAGTGTGCCCCCATACAACGTATGATCATCGCAGTCCAAACCACATGGAAACAACAAAGGGTAAGCTAGTGAAAAGAATCAGCATATAAAGCATATATTTACAATAATTATAGTCAGCTATATCTAACAACATATCACCTATTTTAGCAACATCAACATATAATATATCACAGCATACATCATTCAGCAATAACAACAGTAAACAGCAGTAAACACACAATGCGTCGTCACGCATATCAGCTCGGATATCTCCTACAACAGCTCAGCCTTACGGCCTACAACAGCTCAGCCTTATGGCCTACAATAGCTCAGCCTTACGGCCTACAATAGCTCAGCTTTACGGCCAACAACAGCTCAGCCTTACGGCCTACAGCAGCTCATCCTTACGACCTACAACAACTTATATCATCATGCAGCATAGCACAACAATTCATCATATATCAACATGCGACACAACTCAATAATGTACAGCTTAGCTTAAACAACTTACAGCACAACAATATTATAAATCAGCTCATCATTCAACAATAACAGCTCACAGCACAACAATATTATCATTCGACTTAACACCATACATCAAAAGCATCTTAGCTCAGCATATATCAACATTAATCAGCATTGTTCAACACATATCAACATATAACATTACATAAGTAACCTTCACACCCGCGCCTGGTGCACTCATGGTCGCGCCCGGCGTGACACAACCAGAGAGTACCAGGGTTCAGTGCACCCGGCGCAATTACAATTGGCCTGGCATGCTAGGAGGCAGAGACTCCAAAGAGTCTCACACGCCCGGCGTGCCAATCCCGCGCTCGACGCAAGGAAGGTAGAGACCCTCCCAGGGTCTCACGCCCGGCGCAATACCAATTGCGCCCGGCGCCACCTCTGGCAGAGATTCCCAAGGAGTCTCCACGCCCAGCACCACACCAGAAACCCAAAATGCCAAGTTACTTCCTGATATCGCGCCTAGCGCGGTCCATTCACGCCCGGCGTGGGCCATCCAGAGGCTCACATTCTCAAGCTCGCGCGGCGCACACACCCTTGCACCTGGCGGGCTTGCCCAATGGAGCCCTCTGGTGGTCACGCGCTCGGCGCGAAAAACTGCGCCCGGCGTGATTCCCAACAACAACTCACCAAGTTCGAAAATTTCCTCAAAAACCTACAAAAACAACCAGAAAATCCACATGCAATCCATCCAAAAGTATACATTTTCATCAAACATCAATAAAAACACCTCATTTTCAGCATGCAACCTCAAATCATTAAAAACTCAATTTTTCACCCAAAACCCCGAAAATGAAATTTCTTCAATCTCAGCCAACAATCATCCAACATCAAACCCCTCATGAGTTTCTAAACTCATTTCCACACAATCTAGCAAAAACCCAGCTTCCCTTACCTCGGGAGACGATTTCGAGCTCCGGGAAGAAGAAAAGTTTGAACGGAGACGAAATGGAGAAGAAGGAGAAGCTTGAGGAAGCTCCGCACGGCTCAGCAAGAATCAAACACTTACTCAGCACCTAAGAATCACCAAGAAGAATCAGCAAGTGAGCAGAGGATTTGGGGAAGAAAAGAGTATGAGAGTGAGGGTTTTTGAGTGAGGGAGAAGAGAGTAACAGCCAAAAGAAAAGGGGTCTCACACATAAAATCTTGATTAAAATAGTAATAGACTTTTTTACTTAAAAAAAAGTCTTTTAAAATTCTATAAAATCCTAAGCCAATACACCCCGTAAAATTGTATAATTGCGATATTTAGATACTAAAATTGTTCAATTAAAATTTGGAAGACCAATATTGTATAGTTGCGATATTTGAAGGACTAAAATTGTTCACACAGGAGATAAGAATTTAACTTCTATAGAATAGGAAAAATATTTTCTGAGGATAAAATCACCACCATTTTTTTTTGTTTTTACAATATACTCTCTTTGGACTTATAAATAAGTATAAAAAAATCAATTTCACACGTATTAAAAAAAATAATTAAACACATATAATTTTCATGATTTCATATAAAAAATAGGTACATTTTCTAAAATGTCTTTAGTCAAATAGGTACATGTATCATAAATAATGTTATCACTTATTATCTTAATAATATTTTTAATTAAGAACATTAAATAAATAAAGTTGATTTGATTAAAATTTACTTATATTTAAGTTTGAAAATTTTAAAAAACTTTTGTTTTTATATATAAGTTCAAATGATGTTACTTTTATTATTTTATTAGCACATTTAATGTGATAAATAATTAAAATTTATAAAAAAAAGTTAATGTAATTAAAAATCTTTGACTTTTTTAAAAATATTTATGATTAGTCAAACAAATTATTTCTATCTTATGAATGTTAGCATTTAGCAATACTTTCTAATTTTTTTTGACATTATCTTTATTATTGATCAAAATTTATTAAAAGTTATAAATTTTTGTTTATTTAACAAGTCTCTTTCATATTTAGTGATGAAACCTATCAAAATTCGCAAATTTTAGCAAATTTTAGCCAGCAACACTTTAGTAGAGACAATATTAGGAAGAGAATGTTAAAAAATGTGTAGATAATTAACGAATAACGTTACATTTCTCAGCAAATTAATCATTATTATTTCTGTGAAGACGAAGAAAATTGTCATTGAACAAACGGTCCCTTAACAAAAAGGGAAGCATCATGAGCCGTAACGAGTATTTATTCTCTCACCATGTATGCTGAGCAACAAAGTTGAAAGCAAATTATACATTTATACCATCAACATGTTGGTGCAGGAAGAGAAAGGCATGGCTGATCCAATTCCCTTGAATCAGCACTTTGTGCTGGTGCATGGCATTTGTGGAGGAGGTTGGTGCTGGTACAAACTCCAGTGCCTTATGGAGAATTCTGGCTTCAAGGTCTCATGCATAGACCTCAAGAGTGCAGGAATTGATCAAACTGATGCTGATTCTCTTCATTCCTTTGATGATTACAATCAACCCCTCATGGATTTCTTGGCTGCTTTGCCTCAAAATGAACAGGTTTTGCTCTTACTCATATATGATCAATCACAATACCTTATAGTCTGTCTGAATATAAGTTTAGAAAAGTCTCTAAGAATTTTATATCGAAAATAATTTTTCAGTAGAGAAACTCTCAAATGTTCTTTAAACACTTAGTCTAATTTAGTTACCTACACAAATTGACCCCTTAAGTTATGTGATTGCTATATAGGTGATTTTGGTGGGGCACAGTGCAGGAGGATTGAGTGTTACTCAGGCTTGTCACAAATTTGCCAAGAAGATCCGTTTAGCAGTGTATGTAGCAGCAACTATGCTCAAGTTGGGATACTGGACAGATCAAGATCTAAAAGATGTGAGTCCTTTTCACCAAATCTCTTTCTCTCTATTGAATTTTGTAAAATATTTGGATACTTTAGCCAAGTTATTTTCTGATCAAAATTAGAGTTTCATTATCGGTATAATAAAAACTTGCATAAAATTCAACAAATGTTATAAGATAAACTCCATCTCTAATTATAGAATAACACAAAAGGATATGTATTGAAGAATATTTAAGTTTTGACCTTGAATTATTCAATGTGCCATGCATGTCTGGTGTACCTCTGTGATAATTAACTTTGATATCAACTGTATATGATGATAAACTTGGTATGTGACAGTGAGTTCATAGTTTACTTTGTTTTTCTAAGTTTTGGACTCTCCAAGCTCCAGCATAGTTGTTGTTGATGCTCTGTTTAAATAATTGATGGCCAACTGTCTTCACAAATCTGAGGCAAACGCACCAACTCACATTTTTTCAAAAGAATAGTCCTATACACAAACAAACTAGCTAGTAGCTGTTCAGCAACATGGCAAGGTGCTAAACAAAAAGAAAAAATAATAAAAAATAAATATATTTTTTTTCTGTCATGACTAATCCCAATTTACTGACAAATTAAGACTAATTTCACTCACGGTATGGCCATTGCTGGCCCCAAGGTTTTCGTACCATAAATAAATAAAATTTAATTTCCCTTATTTCCTTAGTTTTATGTTCATTATTAGCCAGCCTTTGCTAAATTGTGAGTTTTCTTTAGAAATTTTTTTATTGTACAATAAGGGTATCTTTGAGATGTTTTTTTTTATTTTTTTTATTTTTTTTACGTCGATTGAAACTAAATTGCTCTTCAACTAGTCCTAAAAATATAATACACGATGATACATATGAGAGAATTTATTCCATGTACTTTAAGTAAGAAGGCAACTTCTCTTTATTTTAGCGTTTGACAACAAACTAATTGCAATTTTATAATATGGTCAAAACTAGGGTTTCACTCAACCCTTTACACCTGCTGCATTCTGACCTAGATGCATTTGTTTTTAATTACAATAATTATATCCATTGACTTCGCTTTCTTTTCCATTTTTTTCTATCACATTTTTTTATATTCTTAATTAATTCTCTTTTCCTTTTTTATCATTTCACTTATCACATTTGATATTTTCTGTCTCTTCCTTATTATTATTATTATTTTATATTTCTTGATTCTTTCTACCTCCAAATATTCCCATTTTGCAAATGTACCCTTTTTATTGTATAGAGATAAAGATGGATTTATTTATTCTTTTGGATGAAACAGAGAGATACCGAATCAGGAAAACGTATAGGAGTCTAACACCGACACAATAGTTTAAGAGCTTTTCATCATTTAACTTGGTATGTATAAATTTCTCAACAAAGACATATGAAAATACAAAATATAAGTACTTCATTTTTTTTTATAAAAGTTTTCTCATCTTTTTAAATACTGAAATGTGTGTATAAAATAATTTTAATTTATAAACACGGTATGATTTTTTTTACAAGTGTTTGTTGAAAAGTTCATCAAAAACATACCCTTAATCACAGTAAGCTACCAAGCTTCAATCAATCTAATAAAGTTTCTCATTTCCCTTTCAAACTCTGTCCATCATTGTCAACAATTTTGTGCAATCTAAACCTTCACCAGAACATCGATCTCTTGTTATAATCACCTTTCTCAGCCATGTTATCTTGTTTGGAGACATGAAATTGTGAAATCTATAGCTTTCTTGCTTTTTATTTTCACTAGAATGCTTGTTGTGACTTACCCGACAGCCTGTTCCACAGGTGATTTTTGTGTTCCAGAGGTGGATATATAGTAGAAAATTTTAAGTGTGTTCAAACTTTTCTTCAATGATTGAAAAGAAACAAAACAATCAGTGAGGCTAATTGCTATTTTTGCATGACAATAGAGTAGCTAATCACTTTATTGTGCCTCATGTAAATAATGAAAATAATGATGGTGATTTTGATTTGTGTCAAGCAGGGTGTACCTGACCTATCAGAGTTTGGGGATGTATACCAGCTAGGATTTGGATTGGGACAGGATAAGCCTCCAACCAGTGCTTTGGTGAAGAAAGAATTTCAACGCAATATCTTCTACCCTTTGAGCCCACCTGAGGTATGTATATTTTAAAGGGGGGAAAAGGACATGCATGATGCATGCTTTACCTACACAACTGTTTAACCCATGTTCACTTACTCAGGACTTTTGGCTCAAGGGTACCCTACATGCCATGTACTTTTTGCCATCATCAATTTCATTAGCATCTTCTGCTTTTGCCACTTGTAGGACCATTTATGGAAATATTCTTGGAAAAGGGTGAATACAAAGAAAATTTATCCAAATCTAAAAAACATCCTTAGAGAACATTCTAGCTAGCTATAGTGATAGTAATATTTATTAACCATCAATGAACAAAACCTAATGAAAACGACCCGGGACTAGCTTTATCTAGAGAAGTTAAGGAATTCCCCTTTCTTATCTTCTATTTCCAACACATTATTTGTATGTTTGAATACCTCCTAGAATCAATTCTGATGTCAAAATTATGATGAAAAATTGAAAAAGTTGTAGTAACTTTATTTTTCACCCTTAAACGTGATTTTATAACTTATTTTGATATAGAATTGGAAGTTAAACTAAACACATATTATCTGATTAGTTAAAATTCACATAAGTTTTACTAATTTGGTAACAAGACCCACCATATGAGAAATACGATCTACATATCTAGTGTAACTACATAATATGAAATTACTTGATTAAAAAAGAGTGTGTCAAAAGTATGTTATATATTATCATTTATCTGCTTATTACAAATGATGAACATTTGAATAGTGATTTCACTGATGACACTAAAATTGTGGTGTAGGATTCAACTTTAGCTGGCATGCTGATGAGGCCAGGGCCAATTCTAGCATTGACAAGTGCAAGGTTCAAGGAGGAAGGGGAAGTGGAGAAGGTGCCGAGGGTGTACATAAGGACAAGGCATGACAGTGTGGTGAAGCCAGAGCAGCAAGAAGCTATGATAAAGAGGTGGCCACCATTGAGTGTGTATGAACTAGACAGTGATCACTCTCCCTTGTTCTCCACCCCTTTCCTTCTCTTTGGTTTGCTTCTGAAAGCTGCAGCTTTTGACGTTGGAACCAACTTTGAGACTAGGCCACCCTCCTAACTTTTCTTTTCTCTACTACTTTTTGCTTCTCTCCAATCCAAACCATGTGCTGTGATAAATCAATTTGGTCCATAATCACTGAATAATTTATATATATTCATAATTCTATATATAGTTTCCTAATAATGTGCTTGTTAGGATGAGAAGATATTGAAGGGTGGAGTTTAATAAGATGGTTGGTTGATGTGATAAAACTCTAATTACAAATTTTCAATTTTATACCTTTGATTTGTATTTTTGCATATTTGTCTTTAAAGAAACTCAACTACATGTTTAGGGACAAGGAGCTAACTTAAAAATTGTCATTTTGGTTATGAAGTATGTACTTATTGTTTAATAGCACATGTTATTTAGTGAAGATAATGTTAAAATAATTTATTATATTTCATTGGCCTCCTATTGAATCAACAACCTATAAAAAATTAATTCATAATTAAATATAAAATTGAATTGGATAATAAGTGAAGAAAATTCTTAAAAACCCTTATGTTAAATAATAATCTCTAAAAATACTTTTATACAAGATAGTCATTTGCATTTAATGAGATTGATAATTTTCATTATAAAAAAAACATATCTCCCAATAAAATGAATGGAGAAAATGTTGATAAACAATCTCCTATTGCATTACTTTACCATACAATTATGGGGTGACGATGGTGTGACGATAATAACAATAGTGATAATAGTGATGACAACGATAGTAAAAATGATAATCATGATGATAATTATGATAAGGACAACTGATAGACTATGGCCAAGACCAAGGAATCCAAGAGGTGATATCTTAAAAGAACCAAGAGGAATGAGATGATCTTAAAGACCTTTTTCATATGTTTGTACATATAGTAGTTTCTTTGTATAGGCTTATTTTTGCCTTTGTATTTGTGAGGCACTTTACTTGCTTTTATTAGTGATTGTATATTATTTTTAGGGTGGGTTACTTGGAGAGTTTAACTTCATTTAACCTCCTTTGTTGATACATTCATTTTATATTTTTTCAATAGGGAAAAAGGGGTGGCATTTAGCAATGCTTGAGGGTGTGACTAGTAATTGGGCCAGAACTGGGCCTAGGCAAAATTTTGCATATTAGACTCATTTTGCTCCTAATTTTTCATAGATTTGATTTAGCTAGGTCTCATCATCATATGATGAACCTAACTAAACCAAATCAAATATTTTTTAAATAAATCATGGAGCATTTTTTAGCCTTGGCCGCCTAGCTCATTCCTTTTGTTCTTGGCCGAAATTTCTAGCTTCTCCTACAAGCTTTGAAGCTTGCCTTCCAAGCTTCTAAATCTTAGTAGGTTTGGCTGACCTTACCATGGTTCTTAAGTGAACCATGGTCAATGTTAGTTTCTCCTACAAGTTTTAGAAACCATGGATGGTTAGCTACACCTTACCATGGTTCCTAGTGAACCATGGTTAAGGTTAGCTTACACTACAAGCTACCTCTCCCTATATATTTGTAATTTCTACTCTTGTATTCACTTTTTAACATTTTGAGAAATAGAAATCAGATTTCTTTCTCATTCAAGAGTCTTATAAACCGTAGAGAACTTTCTCCCTAAGGTTTCTATCAAAGTTTCTTCAAACTTTGCCTTGGTTCCTCAAGCTTCCTTCACAAGCTAGGAAGTAACCGAACATACTCCATTGCTTCTCCACCATTGGAGAATACTCCAAGGTGATTCTGCCACCTCAAGGAGTTCTACCTCAAGAGTTCTTCGGTCCTTTGCATGGAGACTTGGATGAACAACTATCTTCTCCAAGTAGTTCCATCAGTTTTGGTATCTAGAGCCTAGTGCTCTTGAGGTTATGTGTTTCTAATTTTTTCTTCATTGAATCCGTGTTGTTCCTTCCTTATCTTTGTCTAAATTTGTGTTGCTGTATGGATCTAATTTTATTTCATATTTTGATGGATCCTATATGTCTCATGAGAAGTAATTGATTCATATTTTGCTTGTTTCCAATTCTTGTGAATCAATTCGGTTTGTGCTTTTAGGACTCTTGTTCTTGTGCATTTTTTTTATGTTTGTTTGAGTCTCTCAATTCCTTAACATGTGTCCGTGATTGGACAACATTCATATTGCATTAGTTTTATTTTTGAATCACTTGTTTTGTCATAGAAGTCATGTGTAGTCCTTTTTCATGTTGAAAATTCCTAGATTAGCTTGTTGACCTAATTTTTGTGTGTTGTTTGTGTCCGAAATTTTTTGTGTTTTTCTTTTTGAATCTGAACCTTACCTATATGTACTTTTGTTTTACATATTTGTGTTCATAATTTGCTATTAGTTCTAGCAAATTTCCTAGGGTTAGGTTTCTATTATGTCTTGTTAAAAGTTTTGTCAAAAAAATTACTAAACATTAATTCCTATTAGGTTTCCTTGAGTCTTATTGTGTGGCTGAAACTTTTAACAAATTTTATACATTAGAAACAGAGGCAAAACAGAGGTGTATGTGTTCCAAATGCATGAGAAAAACAAAAGAAAATAGTGCCTAAAAATTTGACCTAAAAATACTATAAAATTGTGATGCACTAGTGAAAACATGCTTGTGAACACCTCTTGTTTTGTGAAAATATTTTTGCTGCAGTTTTTCTAGCCTAAGGCTGAGACCTATAATTGTTCAAAAGGCATTTAAACTCCTGATTAATCAAAGAAAAAGAAGTGAAAAATATTTTGCAAAAAGAAAAGAAGGAAAATAGCAAAAGAAAAAGCCAACAGGAGTGAAAAATTTGTGTGAATTAGCTCTCGGTTTTGGTGAAATCTTTGCCTATTAATTTTCAGTCCAGCCGCATATTTTGTGTCTTAATTTTGTTTCTAATCTTAGCTTTGTCTTTGTAATCCATTCTAGTGCCTTTGATAGGTTATCCTTTGTGTGCTAGCTTTCTAAATTTGTCTTAATTTTTGCTTGTCTTTTTTTGTGGAACTCCTTCTAGTTTGTCTCATTTCATTCTACCAATTGGTGTAGCCATTATAAATTGTGCCTTTTCAGTTTTAGCACTAATATTCCAGCAATTGAAGGTGGTTGAGTGCTTCTTAAAAGGTGTAGGAGGCCAAGTCAAAGGAAGTCAACTTGAAGGCTTTGGTGGTTGCTTAGGGAGCTTGTTCTCTCTTGGTGGAAGGTCTCTTGCAAACACCTAGAAGTAACCAAAGTCAAGGTTGCTTCTAAAAGAAGAGTGATACACTTGTGAGGGCTGCATGCTTGGTGGCTGAAATTGGAAGAGAAGGAGCAACAAAATTTTGAAAATTTTGTGAACTTTAGAGACCAATTTTAGTGACGGAAAATTTTGTTACTAAACCTATTTTCCTTACAAAACCCGTCTCTAAAATTTGTTTCTAATAAGTGGCTAATTTGTTTTCTTTGAAATTAAGTGCAGCCGCTAAATTTCATTTGATTGTGAATTTACATTTTCATTTGGTGTGAATTTACATTTCATTTAAGTGTGAATTTGCATTTCATTTGGTGTAAATTTGCATTTCATTTTTCTTGTAAATTTTCAATTCTCCTTTTTTTTGTACAAGGCCTTTATTAAGGAGTGTCTTGGAGTGCCTTTGGTGTATCTCCATCTCTCCTTAAGTGTTCTAATAGTAAAACCGTGTAGTACTTGTGAGAGGGTCCTTGAAGGTCTTTGGTGCCTTTTAAGCTCTCACATAGGTTTAATTGTTTTCAACGCCTAGTTTATGTTTTCTTGTCTTTAAGATTTCATGCAATTTATGTTTTAATCAATTTATGTTTTCATGCAATTTATGTTTTCAAGTCTTTAAGTTTTGATTGCATTGCTTAATTGTACACATTAGGCACTTGCTTGTTATTTTTCTTTTTAAAAAAGAAATTTGTGAAAACATTTTGGTGCAAGGCAAAGTACAAGGGGGTTTAGAGATTTTTACTTGAAGAGGCTTGGTTATTAAGTGACTCTTTAGTAGCTCACCTCCCTCCATAGTTCAATTTGTACTCTTAGACCTCTAAGTGCTAAGTCTAAGCACTTTCAAAAATATTATTTTCTTAAAATCTATTTTTGTGTGAAGAGAAAAATCTTGTTCTTTAAAATGTCTCAACAATATCCAACTATAGTGGAAGTGATAGCTCTCTTAAAAGCATTTCTTACTTAACAAAAGAGCTAAAATCACTTAAACTATGAAAGAAGCAAGAGGCCTTTCAAAAAGAGAAGGAAAAAATTGAACGAGAGGCCAAACTTGCTATCCTAGATGAGAAGTTGAGAATTCTTAAACAAGAAGAAGAAAAATTGAAAGAAGACATGAGAAAACACAAAAGAAGACGACAAATCAAAATCAAAAGAAAAGAAGAAATAGAAAAAAAGAAAGAGCTTTGTGCAAGGAAGAGTAAAGAGGAAGAAATATCCTCTAAAGGATTTGTGACTAAAGAGAATTGTTTTAGTACTAAAAATCCTATGAAAAAAATTCTCTTTATTCATAAAGATCTTAACTCTTGCCCTCATTCTGCCACTAGTCTTAAGGAGGAGATTCATAAATCCAATATTTTTTAAAGAAAAAGAGTCTCAACTTCAAGATTTGGTGAAGGAGAAGTGGACTTCACTTAGTTCCACTTCTCATGCTACTTCCTTGGTGGTGCCCAAGGTAGATAGCCTTCCTTTGTGTAGGACTTTTCCTACTTTAGTTGTGTCAGTAATGCACCCAATTTATGGAATATATTATTTGTTGGATATAAAATATGAACCTTCAAGGTTCCTTGTGACAAATTTTTTTCATAACTATCCAACAAATAATATAATCCAATATTGTTTAGGAAATTTCTTAGTAGTATTTTTCTTATTTTCTAGGAAATGCCTAGGTTACCACATAGGGTACTTTAGGCAAGATGTTTTAGTTTTTAGGATTAAGTCTTTAGTGTGATATAGTTTTAGTTTTAGCACATTTTTAGGATTTAGTAATATACCTAGTCTATGTTTAGGAGAGGATCCTATTCATTATATTAGAAGGTCTAGTATCATAGATTTCTTTAGGTTCCATGAAAGGATTCCTTCTAGGATATACCTTTCACATTTATTTGTTGAGAATATCACCTCTCATGAATTTTGTTATATATTTGTAGGTGTGGCCAATAATCATGAAGACCCTCGAGATTTGAGGTCAAATCCTTTTCAAGAAGGAGGGGATGATAGACTATGGCCAAGGCCAAGGAATCCAAGAGGTGATATCTTAAAAGAACCAAGAGGAATGAGATGATCTTAAAGACCTTTTTCATATGTTTGTACATATAGTAGTTTCTTTGTATAGGCTTATTTTTGCCTTTGTATTTGTGAGGCACTTTACTTGCTTTTATTAGTGATTGTATATTGTTTTTAGGGTGGGTTACTTGGAGAGTTTAACTCCATTTAACATCCTTTGTTGATACATTCATTTTATATTTTTCAGTAGGGAAAAAAGGGTGGCATTTAGCAATGCTTAAGGGTGTGACTAGTAATTGGGCCAGAACTGGACCTAGGCAAAATTTTGCATATTAGACTCATTTTGCTCCTAATTTTTCATAGATTTGATTTAGCTAGGTCTCATCATCATATGATGAACCTAACTAAACCAAATCAAATAT
Organism: Cajanus cajan; assembly: GCF_000230855.2. Classification (NCBI taxonomy): domain Eukaryota; kingdom Viridiplantae; phylum Streptophyta; class Magnoliopsida; order Fabales; family Fabaceae; genus Cajanus; species Cajanus cajan. The sequence continues at coordinate 55,993,378 of NC_138525.1, forward strand.
TTTTTTAAATAAATCATGGAGCATATTTTTGAGCCTTGGCTGCCTAGCTCATTCCTTTTGTTCTTGGCCGAAATTTCTAGCTTCTCCTACAAGCTTTGAAGCCTTCCAAGCTTCTAAATCTTAGTAGGTTTGGCTGACCTTACCATGGTTCTTAAGTGAACCATGGTCAATGTTAGCTTCTCCTAAAAGTTTTAGAAACCATGGATGGTTAGCTACACCTTACCATGGTTCCTAGTGAACCATGGTTAAGGTTAGCTTACACTACAAGCTACCTCTCCCTATATATTTGTAATTTCTACTCTTGTATTCACTTTTTAACATTTTGAGAAATAGAAATCAGATTTATTTCTCATTCAAGAGTCTTATAAACCGTGGAGAACTCTCTCTCTAAGGTTTCTATCAAAGTTTCTTCAAACTTTGCCTTGGTTCCTCAAGCTTCCTTCACAAGCTAGGAAATAACTGAACCTACTCCATTGCTTCTCCACCATTAGAGAATACTCCAAGGTGATTCTGCCACCTCAAGGAGTTCTACCTCAAGAGTTCTTCAGTCCTTTGCATGGAGACTTGGATGAACAACTATCTTCTCCAAGTAGTTCCATCAACAACTATAATGTTGGAATGTAAGATAATTTTGTTTGTATCTCTCTAATATGAATCATCTATTTTAATATAATAGTTATTATCAATAATTTTTGTTTCACATTATAAAATGTGTTTTAATTTAAAACATTCTTACAGACACTAACTTGTGCATCCACAATTTGCTATTTTTTTTTTGACAGATTACTTTTAAAATTATGAAGTGATTATTTTAGTTTAGTTTATTATATATTATTTAAGAGTTATGAAGGATAAAATTAGAGCAATGATTACAAATAAGTGATTTAAGCTTTGAAAGTTTTCTTTATACACCACATTTCACAATAAAAATAAAAATAAAAACGTAACAAAATCAGGACGGGACCTAACTTGCTTAATTACAAATATTAACATTTGGACTGCATAAAATAAGTGCACATGGATGAAAATCTATGGCAATTTTTTTAAGTACAAGTATATATAGAGCTAATATAAATTTAAATGAAGAATATAATATAAAATCGTCATTTTCATAATCTTGCAAAAAGTTCAAGGTATATATAATATAATACATGAGATGTAAATAAGTTTTATCATCTACTTTAATAAATAACAACATATTGACAGATTGTGATGTAAATTTTCACGCATCACAATCTGCCGATACTATTACCAAAATAATGTAATTGTATGATGAAAAATATATTATGCTATCCATCATTACATCACAAGATCCAAAATTTATTTTCTACCAAGAAATTGATTTTTCCTCTACTAATTCCCAGTCAATAGGCGATTACCAAGAATTTGTATTAAACTGAGAGAATGAAATATTAAAATATTTTCCAGTTTGGTGGTTTTCTCTCCCTAGATAGGTTCAATTAACATTAATTCTTATTTGACAAACGAAAAGAGTATAATGTTTTGGGATTTCCTAGACATTTGATGTATGGTTCGTCGATATAACACTTTTTTTTTCTTCTTCTTAAACATGATTATATAATATTTTAAAATTGACGATTAAAAATTAATATAATATTTTGAAATTTGTTAAACATTTGATTCACATAACACTTTTTTTTCTTTTATAATATAATTATTCAGTATTACAAAATTAATAATATACTAACATGATTTTTCTAATTAAATATTATTTTAACACACGAAAATAAAATGTAAAAGTACTAGATCAACTTTTGTATCCCAAAACATGTCTTATAAATACTTGGTCAATAAATTTGATTTTTTCCATGTATAACTTATAAGAATTGCTTTGCCATCAACCTCAAGTTTAGAAGATTTAACTTATTAAATGTTTGGAGAACAAAGTTGCTTGCTATCGTTGAAAAGTTTATGATTTTGTAGAGCATCGTGGAATCATTGTTAGAAATTATTCCTTCCATAAAAGAAATGTGTAGAATGAGAAATGAATTGGTAGAAACAAATAACGTTAACATAAGCATCTTTAGCAAAACTTGCGACATTTATTTTTGAGTTACTTAAAAGAATCAAACAAACAAAAAAAGAAAGAAGAAAAGACACATTGACATACTATATTAAATTTGACGTTAAAATTGATCGAATCCTTGCACAAGAATGGACCAACACATGAATGAGTTCTCACACGTGATTTGAATTAAAAATAGCGATGTTAATGAATTTAGAGACGAAATTGTTAAGAATAATATGGAATTTGATTCGAGTACGCAAAGAAAAAGAAAGATGATTGGATAATAAACAATTGCGTATAAGTACATCCACGTTAACTTATTCTGTTTGCTTTGCTTCACCTTCATTTAATCGGATCCCAAACGCAAAGTTATACAACTTTCAAATTTATCTTTTTTATTTTATTTTATTTCATATTTAACTTTAGTGATAGTAATAAGAATAATGGAGAGAATAAAATACCAATCTAAAGATAGAAGAAGGGAAGGGATTTGTTTCAATCCATAATTAGCGTATATTTTATTTCTCATCCATAATTCACTTTTAAGATAGAATCACATTAAAATTGATGAAAAACAACCATTTGTTACTTTTTTTTTTATCATTTGGGTCTATGGACATGGCAAAAAAAAAATAACAAATATTAAATACAATCACAATTTATGTTAAAATAATATTATATCAATTAAGTGATTGCCACAAATTTTGTAGTCATTATCAATTAATTAGTATATATAGTAAAATACCATAAATCTTTGATAATGTAGCTCGATGCAAACATTAAGTTTTACGACATTTTATTCCAATATATTTGTTCAAAGGTATTTTTGGTACCTTTAAACGTGGTTAATGTTATCACTTGCACAATCATTTCAATGTCTAAATCAATAAGTGTAGAAAATATATTAAAAATAAATGTAGTTATTAATTGTTGTTGTTGTTTGTTAAGGCCTTCTTAATTGTCTGAATCACCCACCACCTTTAAAGGTATCAAAAAATACTTCCAAACAATATTAATAATACACATCATAAAAATTACAATTTTTTTATTTGATCAATCTTGAAATTGTGTAAATAATATTTTTTTTTTACACTGATATATTATACATAATATTAAAATTTGTGCATTATATTAATATATTGGATGGTTAATTCAACATAAGATACAGTGCTTGTAAAAAAATTTAAGGGCGTGTATTGGTTTAAGATTTCGTAGGATTTTTAAAAAAATCTATTGGTATTCAATCAGGATTTTATGTCACTTAAAAATAATTTAGTAGTATTCAATCTGGATTTTCAAGATTTTTTAAAGAGTCCATTAAAATTCATTGGTATTCATTTAAGATTTTTTACAACTTAAAAACAATCCATTGGTATTAAAAAAATATAAGGATTTTAAAGGATTGTTGTGTGAGAGGGATTTTGAAGGACTTTCTAGTGTTATCTATAAATACCAAATTCATAAAACAATCACGTCCAAACCCATCGGATTTTGAAGGATTGCTTGAAGTGACTTTTCAAGAATTTCAAGTGAGTTTTTCATCTTTTTTTTTCTAAGTTCCTATCTTCTCCATTTTTTCTCTACTAATAATACTGCACTATTGTTCATTGTTCATATATAATATTGTAGTACTGTTCTCATCTCATTTTCCTATTTTGTGAAACTCCGATATGTAAATGATAGTGTCATTGATTTGCTCTATTCTTCTGTTCGTTCTCTTTAATTGACTTGCTTTATTTTATTCTATGTAGTTGAATTTGTTCCTTTATATAACACAAAAAAATGCTTGAAATTTCAACTTTTAAGTGGTAGTTTTTTTTATAACACACGTCAAGAAAAGAAAAAGGTGAAAGATAAAATTGATATCATAATCTCTACAATATATATATATATATATATATATATATATATAAATAAGATGAATTTGTTAGAGTTTCTGTGAGTAGAATGAGATGAAAATGGATCTTAGTTAGGAGAAGAACCCTCTTAACATAAAAACTGCAATTTCTCTCATTCCCTTAAGTTTGTTACTCTTATCCCCTCCTTTTACGACTCAACAATTATTTTATTTTTTTTACTATAAATTTTTCTTTTTATTTTTATATTGTGAAATTAGGATTTTTTATATTTTAAAAAAATAAAATTAATATAAGACATTGCAGTATCTAATTTTTTAGGGTTTAGGATTTATGTCTTCGTTAGCTTATTTTTTAAAAGAGGAAATATTGTTAAAATATTTGTTAGAATAATTTACATTTATAAATATCGTTAAAAATTATCATATAATATATAACTAAAATAATATATATATATATATATATATATTCTATATATCTAAATGCTTATTCTTTAAATAATAATAATTATAATAATTATTATTATTATACTAATATTATATATATTGCATATGTAATTAGGTAAATATTTTTTTTGGTAGATTGTGAATTTCCTAATTGACGCCAATTTTTAGCTCCATTTCGAGGTGTAAGATATCATCTACAAGATTTTGCAGGTCAGGGTAATGACCCTGAAAATAAGAAAGAATTGTTCAATCTTCGTTATGTGTCTTTACGGAATGTGATTGAGAAAATATTTGGTATTTTTAAATCAAGGTTCACAATTTTTAAGTCAGCACCTCCATTTTTATTTAAGGCACAAGTAGAACTTGTGTTAGTATGTGCAACACTACATAACTTTTTATGTAAAGAATGTCGTTCTGATGAATTTCTAATTGAAACAGTGGATGAACCTTCATTTTCAACGTTACCCGTTAATGAAGATCATACTTTTAAACCTATTATTCAAACCTACGAACAAGAGCGAAAAGACGCTAATGCTTGAAGGATTAGTATAGCTATGGATATGTGGGTAAATATTATTTAAGAGGATAAGATATTATGGAGAATTATTATTATTATTATTTATCTAGACATTATTATTTTTTATTATTTTTATCTTTGACTCTATTTAAATTTGAATGTATGAAATTTTTTTTGAAATTTTATCAAATGTCAAAAATTCACAAAAATTTTATAAAATCTCACAAAATCTATTAAAATCCTGATTTAAAAGTTTTGCAGAATCCATTAAAATCCTGATTTTAAATCTTGTAGAATCCTACAAAATTTAAAAATTATAAAAATCTTGCAAAATCATTTAAAATTTGCAGGATTTATTTTAACTAAAAAAATTCTTTAAAATTCTAATCCAGTACGCCCGTTAAAACAGGACACGGAGTTACTGCAACGAAATAACGGCATGAATTTGACGTTGTGGTTAATGTTGTTCACTTTTCTTCACAAAGTCAACTTATTAGTATTTCTCTTTTGTACGACTGGGAAGTGGCGAAAAAAAAAAAGCCGCCGTTAAAACTTAATTAACTTTTTTAAAATAAAAATATTATTATACAGAAAAAGAGAAGAACGTTTTGCTTTTTTTTTTTTTTTGTTAAAAAAAAAAACTACCCTTTATAGTTTCCTTTGTTAAGGGCTCTGATCTGCATTCAACCTTCAAAGTTTCAAACTGTCTTTCCCAGAGCATGTTCCATGTTCGTATGTGTTTTTACTAATTTTGTTTTGGACCTTCGCCTCATGTGTTTTATATGATAATACGGAGCAGTTCAATAATGTCTTATGAAATTCTATTTTTTTTAATTTATTTCTTCATATGGGAGTTAGCTGTGATTGAAAAAAAGTATTTTTTTATTATTCTATCTCATCATCGTTTGAACTTCTCTGAATTGTGGTTTTCTATCATTGTTTGTTATGATTTGTGATGATGATATGTTTAATCCCATGATCTCACAAAGCGAATTCAACACTAAAATTTAGTTTCTGATGCTAACTTTCTTTGTTTGGAATTGTCAAAGACAGTTTTTTTTTTCCTGGAAAGGGATGATATTCATTTGGATTTCTACTTCCCTTCCCATTTGAATAACCCCTGTTTTCCCTTCTACAATTTCTCAATTTCTTTTTTTTGTGTTTAAATGTTAGTTGCACTCTGGTGTATGTAATTCCCTATGTTCTACACTTGAATGCAAAAAATTGTAATTAACTGTTCTATTGACTTGAATTACAGAACTGACAACCTGATCTTCATGAATTTGGGAAGTGTTGTTACATCCACTGTTTCCTGTAAAGCGGGAAGCAACAACAATTTCCTTTTCTGGATTTTGGTTTGCTTCTTGCTAACAAATTTTCTGGGAGCTCCTGAAGTATATGCACATTTCCAAGTAATAAAGCTCATTGTGGGGTTTCCATCTTCTTCCGTTTGGGGTGTGATCTTTTGGCAAGGTACCCCTATAGTTCTGAAGATTCTTAGTCATTTTCTGCAGTCTCTCTGTTTTATCAAAGAACCATGGTTTCCTCTCAGTTCTCTATCTTAAATGGGAATAATTCTCAGAAGCCTTTCCTAAACCAGTTGCTTCTTCCAAATGGGCCACCTGATTGTTTGCCTCCTTCAGATTGCGTGGATGTTGAATTTTCTGATGTGTTTGGTCCATCTCCCGTTGAAGCCTCAATAGCAGTAAGCTCTGAGAATCATGAAAATTTGGTAGCTACCCGGGGTTTGAGCGAAAAGATTTACAATGATCATGCTTCCATTCACATCCGGTCTCAATCTTTATTGGCTCCCACAACCTGTGTTGGTCAGTCCTTGCAGATTAGCAAACTCGCCTTACATAAGGCAGAAGATGCATCGGATCTTGTGGAGGAGGTCTTAATAGAAACACATGAAGAACTTAAGGAACATTCTGTTAACAATTCTGAAGTTGAGAAAAATAATACACGTTTCAATAATTACTGTCTGAATAATCAGACTATTGGAGTTGAGGATTTTGAGGTTTTGAAGGTTGTTGGGCAAGGTGCTTTTGGTAAGGTGTATCAAGTGAGGAGGGCAGGTACATCTGAAATATATGCTATGAAGGTCATGCGCAAGGATAAGATCATGCAGGGAAACCATGCTGAATATGTAAAATCTGAAAGGGATATGTTGACAAAGGTGGACAACCCATTTATTGTGCGGCTCAGATATGCATTCCAAGTAATGCTTTTGCCTGAATGAAGTTAATTATCATATCACATGTTACATATTATCTGTCAGTGCACGTATGTTAGTTTTGTGTGGATACTTATGGGTTAGGAAAAAGGGACAGTACTATGTATTTGCATAATGACAACCTAAGTTGGATTTTGCAGACAAAATATAGGCTGTACCTTGTGCTTGATTTTGTCAATGGTGGCCACCTTTTCTTTCAGCTTTATCACCAAGGCCTATTCAGGTATTATAAGCTGCATTCTGTGACTATATTATGATATGCTTATATATAGTTATCTTACACATGCAACTTTTGTCAGGGAAGATTTGGCACGCTTCTATGCTGCAGAGATTATTTGTGCTGTTTCTTATCTTCATGCAAATGATATAATGCACAGGGATCTTAAGCCTGAAAATGTTCTGCTCGATGCAGATGGTCATGTAAGATATCATGCACTCATATCTGTGTCTGTGACTCTGGCTCTCTGCATTAGGCATGCCACATGCCTAAGTATTTATTGTGAAGGGATGAGTGATTTGTATCTAACTTCTATTTTGCTGTATTATGATATAATCCTGTGCTTGAGATACCAGGTAGTGTTAGCAGATTTTGGCCTGGCTAAGCAATTCAACGAGAGTGAAAGGTCAAATTCTATGTGTGGAACTGTAGAGTACATGGCCCCTGAAATTGTTATGGGAAAAGGTCATGATAAGGCAGCTGATTGGTGGAGTGTGGGAATTTTACTATATGAAATGCTTACAGGAAAGGTTAGAATATTGGTATTTTTTCGTCTTCATTTAGTATTAAATAGTGGTTGCAGTACTATTTTCTTTTCCAATTTGGCATATCTCTCTCAAGCATTTGCCGCTGAAGCTGGAGCTCAGATTACTTTGAAATAGATTAACTTGATTTTCTCAAAGGAAATTGACCTTTTTCTGCTTCCATGAAGATAATTGAAAGTTATTCCTTGTTCAGTATGCTCAGTTTATGGCATTTCCTCAAGTGTTTGATGAAATTGCTTGATTTTAATGGCTTGTCAAAATAAGTTTGTATACCTGATATGAATGGAGTTTATTTTGTTTCTGAAGCAATAAATAGAAGATAACATTACTCTAAAAAACCATGGAATAATTGCTGATAACCTCCAACTGAATTCTTCTAACATTATGGTGAATCATTCATTGCTATTTAGTAGTTAACGGCCTGTTGTTCTCCATTAATGGTATCCCATCTTAAGAATTGTGCCATTTCTTAAATCATGGAGCTGTATATTTGGATTGTTTAATCGCCCGTCTCTTAACTTATAAAGTTCATCCTAAATTTTGTTATATTTAAGCATGACTGTATATGAAAATTCTGTTTCTAAGCAATTGCTAATATTTTTCATAAAAAAGACTTCTCAAGAGATTGGTAAAGTTATCTTGATCATCCATTTTGTTTAGGTGTCAGTTTGTGACATACAGTTCCTGGAGACTCATAAGCCACTTGGATGTATTTGATTATGTATTGCTGATACTTTAGTTTGTTGGTCTTTGAATGAGTTGTTGTAATTTTTATAATTTCCTTAGACTTTATTATACTGTTTACTCCTACTGCAGCCTCCTTTCTCCGGTGGAAATAGACATAAGATCCAGCAGAAGATAATTAAAGACAAAATCAAGCTCCCAGCTTTTTTGTCAAATGAGGCACATTCACTGTTAAAAGGGGTACAAATTTTCTCTTACACTGTTACACCTAAACCAATCATTTTATACATTGGCTTCAAATTGCCATGTTTTGGGCAACAAGAGTATAATGAAGTTTTTCTCTTCAGCTGTTGCAGAAAGACGTCAGCAAACGCCTTGGCAGTGGATCAAGAGGCAGTGGGGAGATTAAAAGCCACAAGTGGTTTAAGTCACTCAATTGGAAGAAACTGGAGGCCCGTGAAATTAGGCCAAGCTTTGTCCCAGTTGTTGCTGGGAAGCTTTGTGTTGCTAACTTCGAGGAGCGGTGGACTAGTATGCCCTTGCTGGATTCTCCAGCCGCTAGTCCCAGAAAGGATGACAATGCCTTCAAGAAGTTCTCATATACTGGTTCTCCAGTTGTGTCATGATAGAAATGCCTGATTTCTATAGTAAAGGTCCAATTTAGAGCACCAATTCATGTATTGATGATGGGTTAGAAAATTATATCCATGTGATGATGCTCCTTGTATAAACCTATGTTCTCTAGTTATTATACAAGCAAGTAATACTAATTTTTCTAAGGTTTCAGCCATCTTTCATCCAACCTGTCCACCCTTGGATGGGTATTCTATTAGTTACCATATGACTGTGATATCATTGGCATGCTTTTGTATCAAATTCAGTGCTTGTGAACCTTCTAAATGCAGCCTTTTCTTGTTTTATGGATCTTGTTTAAGCTGTTGAAACTACTTAGATGAACGTCTCTTCTTGGGAAGATACTTTATTTCAAATATCTCTTCTAGGGGATGAGTTTTTAAAAACAAAATGATTTGAGGTTCACGAGTTACTTGGTGTCGTGGATGGTCTATTGTACATTTTGTTCATCTTGGATAACTGGATTCTGATCTGTATCATCTAGAGCTATAGCAAAAGGAAGTAAGGATATGGAACAAGCATTAATTCATTGTTCTTATGGTAGAGATGCATTAGAAAAGGTAAAGAATTTAACGTATACAACAAAAGCACCTGTAGTAGAGGTTGCAACAACAGACATTATTCATATTAGTTCCGCAACTGGGCTGCTAACACCCTAAGAAGCCCTTATTCTAGCAATTACATATAAACATACATTATTCTTTCTCTCTTAAGAGTATAAACAGAAAACTAAAACACGTGAAAAAGACAGAAAAATGTATGGTATATAAGTTACTGATACAAATATTATTCCCTTTTCTCCTTTTATTTTCTTATTGATGCTTTTGGTTGGCATATTCAGATTAGATGCCTAGGGACTAAACCATTGAGATTTCTGAAGGTTGATCAGCATTGACGTTTCTTGTTCCATCTTTAGCATCATTTGTTGTTTCATATGCCTTCTCTTCAGTAATATTGCCAGAGTGTTCTTTATCCTCTCCTGAGATTTCTTCAAGTGATCGGCCTCGTGTTTCTGGCACTAAGAAAGTGAACAAGAATCCAAGCATGTTGACCACGGAAAGTGTCATAAGTGCATTCTTCATTCCTTTTGTTCTGTTTTCTGCACTATCTGTATAGCCTTGCACCACAAAAGCACCAATGATAGCTCCTGCTTTCCCGGCTGCTGCTGATATCCCATGACACGTTGAACGGAATCTAGCAGGGAACAGCTCAGCTGGCACTATAAATGTTGTGCTATTGGGTCCAAAGTTGGCAAAGAAGAGGGTGAGTCCAAAAAGAATGACAAACGTTGTGTGTTTTCCATTACAATATTCATATTTTGCACCAGGGTTGCATTCCTCTCCCCTATATTCTCCATACTTGTGCCCCAGAAACCACATGCAAACAGACATTACAAAAAATCCAACAAGTTGGATATAATACCTTCCAATCTTGTCAATGAAGTACACTGTGAACCAATATCCAGGGACTGTGGCAAGCAGGGCCACCACAGACATTGCTTTGGAGAGTCTAAACACCTCCTCTATGGCATTCATTTGGGAAGCTTTGAAGACAAGTCCACTAGCAGGATAAATATCTTTTTGTGTTAGTTGAAGACTGTAAAAGGCAATATCCAAAAAGAACCAAGTGCTGGTTGTTCCTAGAAGGTGAAGGCCATGTTTTTCAAAAAACTCCGATGAGAACAATCCATAAGAGAGGCTAGGTGTGGCAGCAACCCTGGTATTTGATTCTCCTAAAGGTATATCCTTATCAAGAACTTTGGCCATATCTTCAACAGCTTTATCGTGGTCTCCTTCCACTAAAGCAGTGTACCTTGCAGTTTCCGGCATTTTCATTCGCCAATAATAAGTTAAGGCTGCAGGAAATGCACCAAACATGAGTACTATTCTCCAAACAAAATCTCCTTCTGGCTGAGTAGATTGCACAGCATCATTTGCAAAAATTGGAGCTGGATAAGCTGCTAAGAATAGATTAGAGACCAACATGGCCACACCTCCAGCAACCAATATTCCTACACCTTGCATGGCAAAGACAGCAGCAACAAAAGCACCCCTTGTCTTCTGATTAGCATATTCAGACATTATAACAGCTGAGAGAGGGTAGTCTCCTCCAATACCAAATCCAAGCCAGAACCTGAAGAAGCAAAGACTAGCCACCACACTCTTGGCTGTGGAGCCAAAAGAAAGCCCTGATGCCAAGGCACATCCTACCATGGTGACAAGTGTTATCCCATAAACCTTTTTTCTACCGAGTTTATCACCAAGCCAGCCAAAGAAGAGTTGTCCTGCAAGGGTACCACACAATGCCACTCCTGTTATTGCATTGTTTACAGGCTTTGGAAGCTTTCCTGGATTGTGAGTATTGGGATCGTAGTAGTACAAGCGACCTATAAGCTTGGTAACTGCAGTGATGCAAAAGAGATCATATGCGTCAGTGAAGAACCCCATCCCTGCTATCACAATTGCCTTGTAATGGTACTTTTGTGTCTTGGCTTTGTCAAGTGTTGAGAGCACACCTTGGTTGGTGGCCATGGCACTGAACAAAGGGTGGTATCTGATGGTAAAAGGTGAGCAAAAGGAAAGAGTAGGAACATGCTAGTTTTATTGAGACAAGTTCACTTGTCTTCTTGGATTTTGACAAAGGATATATTGCTTTCTAAAAGCTGGAAAATGTCATTGGGAATGACAATTTTCTCAAATATCGATGGTTCAAGGAATATTCCTTGATATTTGAGAACACAAATTTTTAGCCTGAAGCTTGAACACCCCTCCTTAATGACCAAGTTGTAATAAGTTTCCACACCCTAAGCTAGCTTTCCAATAATATAAAAAGTTGGTTTTGTTTTGAGTTTAATTATAATACATTGTGTGTACAAAACAGTTTTACATCGTTAACTAATAAAAAAATATTCTCAATATGATTTTGAAGGTAATTATTGTAAAAAGATTAAAAAAAAAAGTTATTAGTTTGTGATTAGATAACATGTGCAACCTATTTTCTCTTGTTTTCATCTTATGTCCTTCATGTTATTGCCTGCTTTTATCGTTTTTTGTTCCTTGACAATGGATTCTAATTCATTCCTTGGTTGCCTTTCGGATATTCTACGATATGCATGAATGTTAATTGATGAAATCCACGCACGTAATCTTCAAAATATGGTTTTCTTGTTGAGTTGACACGTGACTGTTTACGGGGCAAATCCTCGTACTCTTCAACGCAAAGCCTTTTAATTATTTAATTTTTCGTTGTTACATGTCGGCACAATGTGTACATTTTTGAATCTAAGGCTAGAAGATGGTAAGGAGATTGATGTAACTTATTTTGTCCAAATCCAATATCTTCTTCCTTTCTCAAATACTTCGTATTGTTCCCAACATAAAATTAGTAAGTGGGAAAAAAAAATACTTTAGGGATGATATCGAAGGTTTACTAAAAAAATATTAAGGAAAAAAATGGACAGAATTCCCGACCATAAAGTCTGGTTATGCATGTCCTTAACGAGAATTTTGGTTATTATCGTATTCTATTCATTATTATTGATGATAGCAATGGTGGAAATAGTGTAAATTAATTACAAACGTGAAGAACAAAGGAGGAAAAGCATAATGAGTGTTGAGCATTTTTTTTATTAAAAAGTATTTATTGAAATTTTAGAAATGTTTGGATAATTTTTTTTTAATAATAAACTACTATTTTTTAAGCTGCTAGAGAGAATTTTATATATAAAAAAAACTTGTAGAGAGATGATGGAATCACAATTAATCTAGTTATTTTGTAATTAAACTGTGATTAAACTAAATGATCAATTCAAATTAAGGAAGAATTCAAATTAAACTAGTTAATGTTGGACAGGTTTAATAGTCTAATTATCATTTTTCCCTTTTAAAAATAGATAAGTGGAGAAAACAAAAGTGATTAGAATACTCTTCAAGATACTTGGATCCTTCTTTCTAGGATGACTGACCTCCCATTCAGCAGAATTTTTGTCTTTATTTTCAATGAGGTTGTACTTTTGTAGAACAAATCATTAGTTAGTTAGAAACAAGAATTGTGTTTATCGATTTTCTTCGATTTAATTACTTTGGAGTTCCGAGCACATTGGTCTTGAGGATTATCAACATCACACTCAATGTTTTGAAGATTTGAGTATGTCTATTGAATTACAAATTATGCTGACTAAAAGCACCCATACCTAAGGGGTACTTATTCATTTTTTTATAATTATTGGGGAAAATTTTAATCAAACATGTTTTTAAAATAAATTATATGGTATATTTTTTTTTTTTTTTACCATACTATCAATATGAAGTATTTTAACGAGTAATAACTAATTTCTATCAAAGATTATAAGCAAATATAAAATAAAAATTCTCCTTCAAACATAACAAATTATTATATGATTAATAATTATTATATGTCTATGATTTATCTTTAAAAAATAATAATATATTTAAAATTTTGTTAATATTTATATTTTTTGTCTAAACTATAGATATTTTTAATTAAAGATAATTATATTCAAGTTGAGTAAGAATAATATTTATTTTTATATATAATTTGATCTCAGGAATGTTTGTTTTCATCTATAATTTATTTGAAGAAAGAAATATGGTTCAATTGTAACACTTTCCTCTTTACCATATATCGACTACAAACTCCTTAGCTAGATATATGGAATTTGACTAAGGCTAACCCTGATATCATCAATGTTGGCTTTATGTCACCATCCATCGTGTGGCAGAACAACCATAACATACTTTATGAGTAAATAAAATTATAGTAACAATAATATGCTTTTAGGCTTGTTCACTTTTTGGTTCCGTGGATCAGTCATGGGTTGTTTTGTTACCCTTAGAGGTTTTTACTTCAATATAAAGGCTGCATGTTGCAGTGGTGAAACAACACAAGCCATGAACATGCAATCAGTAGAAGTTTACATTTCAAGCTGACATATATGGACCCCGAGATTTCTATTCAGGCTTTGCTTATAGGGTCGTCATGTTTAAGGAGTGTTAAGTGTATCTTATTAAATGCTTCTAATTATTCTTATGTAATAAATACTTTTTTTTCCAATAAAATCTTTCTATTTTGTATTGCCAAAGGGGTAACATCACATTCCTAAGTGTAGCCCAATTGGATCTAATCCCGACATATACCATACCTGTAGGTGGATGGAGTCCTATTGTCTTTTAAAATGTGAGTTTGGATAAATTCAATACTACAAACCCGATTTCTAAAATGAGAATTATCAACACTTATATACTTTGTTTTGGGGTATTTATAAAGATCTCAAACAAGTATTTTCAATATTTCTTATTTGGAATAACGTGAGAATAAAAAACCGTGCAAAATAGCCAAATGAGTTATCCTGTACTGCAAGGTTTTAAAATATCTACCACTACAATGATCATTCACTTGACAGTACACTATATTTCTTGCTAAATCTGGGGAATAAGAAACTACTACGTCATCTGAGCATTCAATGATACAATACAGTTATCATAACTTCAATACTCTAGCTAGAGACACAACAAGGTTATTCCTTGCATTGTACAGAAAATAACTAGTGCATGGCATGGCAAGTATACATATACAAAATCATCATGGGGTTTGTACATTAGATTCAGACTCAGATGATGTGTTACGGTTCTTCAATTCAGGAAGCCTAATTTCCTCTATGTTCCTAACTGCTTCATCCATTGTTGGTCTATTATCTGCCACCTTTGCCACACATGCCAGTGCAATCTGCAGCATCTGCACCATTTCCTCTTCAAAATATGGCCCTCTAAGCAGTTCCTCATCAAAAACTTCAGCTGTCCATTCTTCTCTAACCACAGACCTCACCCACCTTGGAAGATCAACCATGTCCTCATAGACAGGATATCCTAGTGGAGTCTTGCCAGTGAGAAGTTCAAGTAGGAGCACCCCAAAGCTGTAAACGTCAGACTTCTGAGTGATTTTCCGGAACTCGGTTACTTCCGGAGCACGGTAGCCATTGGCTCTTGACATGGTTGATTGTGTGCTCATCAGAGGAGTAAGTCCAACATCAGTGATGCAGCCATCATGTTCTTCAGTTATGAGCACATTGGAGGACTTAATGTTGCCATGAGTGAGTTTTGAGCCCATGTGATCATTGTGAATGGAAGCAATTCCCTTTGCAGCTCCAAGTGCAATCTTCATTCTTGAATCCCAGTCTAATGAGGCTCTTCCCATGCCTCTGTTTCCTATTGTTGTTTGGGAAGGATAGAAGAATTAGGCAAAGATTTAGCTTTGTTACAATTGACAATAGAATATTTATGTGTCATCTAGTTTCATGAATTATTTATTGCTACATAAACAACATAATGCAGCTGTAAAATGAAGAACAAAGGATAGCAGATTTTGTTCACTATCTTGCCTAATCTATTAAAGAAAAATGCCAACGACAATCACTCTAACACTTTTTTTATTAATACTCTATCTATTATTGGCTGAAATTTATTTGAAATCACAAGTTTTGAGTTTTGCATCTCATTTTACGAGTTTCTCTCTTGATTTAGTGGTAGAATTCATTAAATTCTTTTATTTTCAACCAATATTAAGAGTCTTAGCAAAAGAGTATTAGAGAAAATGTCACCAGCATTTCTCATCCATAAAATTACTGCCAAACAATCTTTAATGGTGATTGACTCTAACTTAAGCTGATTTATCCTAGTTTAATTATAACTAAGACTCTCATGTAGAAGTCATAAAACATGCTACTTTATCATTTAGTCAATGTAATAATATGCATAAATATTGACTTCAGATTTTGCTTTTGGTTTACTTGCACCGAGTAGCTAGATAAACATAATGCAGTTGAAGAATGGTGAAGAAAGGAAAACATTTTATCCATTCTCTTGATCAATAGAAAAGGTTGGTGCATAGATTTATGTAGAGCAGTAAAAGACAATGCATCAATGTAAAACGTACCATGCAACATGGAAAACAAGCTGCCTCCTGGCATGTAGTCATAGACTAGAAGTTTCTCATCTTTGGAATAGTAAGAAGCTCGAAGGGGTATGACATTAGGGTGCCTACCAATTCTTCCTACAACCTCCATCTGTTGCTCAAACTCCCTCTTTCCAACCAGAACGTCCCTTATCCTTTTAACCACCACTGTTGTTCCATCCTCCAAAGCAGCCCTATATGTAGTTCCATAGCTCCCCTTTCCAAGAACTTCAGCTGAAGCCTTTAACAAATCTTCAAGGTCAAAGCTATAAGAGCAACCTTCAAAGAAGAACAACTTGTTCTTTTCAGCCTCTTGCACTCCACTCCCAAAACTCTTTGAAACCTCAGCCTTTCTAGCACAAGGTGCCTTTCCTTTCAGTATGCCACTGCTTTGAGTCTTGTTCCTCTTCAAACAGCATACATAGATCACCAAAACTATGAGAGAGAGGAAGGCACAGCCCCCAATTGCTAGAGCAAGTATAGAAGCTAGGCCAAAGTAACTCTTTGAAGTGGTAGCTCTTCCATTTTGGGGAGTTGTAGGAGAGAGTGGTTGATAAACAGGAGAAGGAGAGGGAGAATGAGAAGGAGAAGGAGATGGAGGGAGGACTTCAGAACAATTACTGAGAGGTGGTCCACACAAATGAGAGTTTCCAACAAAAGAAGTATATGAAAAATTCTTGATGGAATGTGGAATTGAGCCATTCAAGTTGTTATAGCTCAAATTCAAATACTTTAGACTTGGAAGGTTGAAGTCAGGGATAACTCCTGAGAAGTTGTTAAAGGAAATATCCAATGCTACGAGTTTAGGGGAGATAGAGGAAGGTATTAGGCCTGAGAAGTTATTCTGCTGCAGGTTGACATATTGGAGTGAAGGAATGGAGAGGATATCAGAAGGAAGGTTTCCTCTAAGGCCATTGGTGTGAAGGCTCAGGATTTTAAGGGAATCTAGTTTTCCTAGGCTGTTATTTGGAATGGAGCCCTTGAATCCTGCCCCTGGAAGATGGATGCCAATGACACTAGTTCCATTTTGGTTGCAAGTCACACCAGCCCATGAAGAGCAAATTGGGGTAGACTCACTCCAGTTTAACCTTGGGGAATGTGGTACGTTGGAAAAGAACTCAAGGAGAGCTTGTCTGTCAGAGTTCAAGTCAGCTACAATGAGGCCAAAGAGAGACACTATGACGCTTAGTAGAACAAATGGAACAGCTTGGAATTGGAACTTCATTGGTGCTTGTTTGGTGTGAAGTTGAGGCAAGTGGTAGTTCCAAGTTCTGACCTTAGCTGCTCTTCATCCTTGCTTGGTTCAGCTTTGGAAGATAATGGTAAAGTGTTAGCTAACATATAGCTAAGAAAGATAAAAATGTTCGAAGTCATAATGAACTACTTTTTTTGTTTGAAGACATGGAGTCATTTGAGTATGCATCAGTTTAGTCTAAAAACAATGATGTGTCACATGGAAAGTGGTGCAAAACTTAAACATCAAATAGTGGTTTAGATTAGTTTACAGATTGGATTTGGAAAATGGTCAGAAATCAAGTCAAATAAGTTTGAATCAATTCCTTTCTTGGAGAACTTGAATTTTAGTGTGAGAATGTTTTCTGTTGGTAAATTCATTCAAATAAATCGGTCGAAGAAAGTTCCATATTTCAATATTTGTTGTTTATCCGAACTCTACTAAAGAGAGAAGGCCAAAGGCTTCACTGTGGACTTTAGTTAATGGGGGACTAAAGTGCATTTTTTACTGAGAATAAAGAAATTCCCGCATGAAACCAGTTCTTACATGTTTCAAAACAACCAAGATGAAGAGAGGGAAAAAGGAAGGCAGAATCCAAGAAAAACAGGACTGAAAAAAAAAAAGAAGGAAAAAGTAAAGTTTGACTCTCTTTTGTACTTTATAAAGAAAAAGCATTCATTGTTAAAAAGTAGGCTGCAATCTCTTGATTTAAAATGATGTTGTAAATCATGAGTTTTAATTTCTAGTTTTTGTCACCATACATGGTCAATGCACACTCTAAAAAGTTCATCTTTATTCTTCAAATATTGAAAACCATTTTGTCTTTGTAACCGGATTGAGACAATTTTTGGAGACAAAGGATAATCAAAAGAGATGTAGATGGGTCAAAATTTTCACACTCAAAACAATCATTACATAAATCAATATTTTAACTAAAACTTGCTGATTCCTCCAATATGAGCAAACAAAACATCATTCAACTTGAAAACGTTACCAAAAAAATTAAACAAATAATACAGTTAGGTGAGCAAGAATCAGAAGACATAACATATACTAGAATAACTCTCATTGCTAGAAGTATACAACAACAAAAGCTTTTCATAGATATATGGATCATTTCTAGCAAATATAGACAAAAATATTGTATATGCAGATTTGTGAATAAAAGCATGAGATCAGGTTACAAAAACAAGTATGATGACTCAACTATGAGCAGAAGAGGTAGAAATGCCTTATTTTCCAATCCTTAGGGCATGTTTGGATTACCGTTTGCAATTCACATCCAAGCAAAAATCATATCAATTAATGAAGAAACTACTATTTGTTGTTTCCGTTGAATGTAGAGAAAGAGTGATGATCCACATTCAGGATTTGGTTACAAACACACACTTAATCATGGACAATTGGTATATTAACTTAAACAACATAAGTTAGTAATACAAGTGTTAAAGATTTGGAATTCAGAGGAATGGAGAGAAATTACCTTAGAATGAAATTCAGTGAGATACCAAAAACAGAATGAAACATGATCACTTCACATAAATGAGTAGTAGAAGACATAATCCAGTTCAACAAGAGAGGAGAAGTATTATGTAGTTCAAAATTTCCCACTTGCCATTTAATGAGGATCAAATTCAAATTAAATGGTGTGCAACGGGCAACAGTGATAAAGATAAACTATACTTTTTGAGCACGCAATATATGAGATGAAACTAAGGAATAAATAAAGAGGTTAAATTAAAGTAAGCACTTAGGAGTTGGTCACACCAAGATATTCACACACAGCTAGATTGTCTATTGATGAAAGGCAAAAATACCAAAATAATTTTCCTACTTAATTACAAATCTAGAATGACAGCATTAATGAGGGAGCTTACCTACAAAACCTTCTATCTATTTAACAATCACATTAATGTCCACCTTTTGCTGTTGAAATTAGCTCAACGTAAAAGGAAAAAGAGCATGGCTTGCATTAGGCTAAGTCTAAACGTTTGAAATAAAGAAGCAAGTCATAAATTAAATTAGCTGGCATGTCTTTGAGAATGGACCCTATAACGACCAGAACTTAACGTTTGATTTCTAGCATAAATAAGGTGAGTATTCAATATGATTTGATTTGATTTTGAAAATTGAAGTTGTTGGCATGGCAATATGGCTAAATAAAATATCTATATTCGTATATGTAAGGAAGAAAAGACTGAATTCATAATTAAACTTGTGATGCCAAATCTCATAGCTTGTGACGGAACCTCTTTGCTCACAATAATAGTATATTATTTTGTGTTAGGTGTGAATGTGATAGTGACATGTTCTTCCAAACAATTTTTTTCTCTGTCAAGGATATTCCTAGTCCAATCCAATGAGTTAAAAGATTAATTTTACTTGCAGTATTATGATTATGAAATCAATAAATTTCTTACTTTGGACTCTCTTCAAAAACAAAATTATTTTACATTAATATTTATATAATTTTTTTGAAGTCTATAATTCAAAAAAGTCACTTTTATATTCTTAAAAGTTTATTCCAAAAGAAACATCTCCAAAAAATATATAAATATAATTTATTTTATTCAAGATCTACATCTAAAATATTTTTATATTTTTATTAAAAGATATTATTATTAATTTATAAAAAAAAACTCCATTTAAGATTTGTTTTAAGTTTAACGATGTGTTGATCACTAATATGATGAATTTTCACATATAATGAAGATCTTCCACTAAATAAATCATACCCACAACAATAATTAAATTAATGAGGAATGTAATTAATTAGATAATTAAATTAATGAGGAATGTAATTAATTAGAATTGACTTTAAATCTATATATTAAATTAAGGATATTTTAAGACAACCTTTATTTATAACTCTCTAACATACTCTAACTAAAATTTAAGTGAGAATACATAAACAAAGTAAAACATACACACACACAGACATACACACACAGACAGACACACACACAAACAGACAAACACACACACACACACACACAGAGTGACGGATCCACACACACAGACAGAGTGACGGATCCAGAAAAATTGTTATGTGGGGGTAATAAAATATTTTATAATTTTTTATTAAAAATATAATAGAGTGACGGATCCAGAAAAATTGTTATGTGGGGGTAATAAAATATTTTATAATTTTTTATTAAAAATATAATAATTTTTTAAAAAGTATATTTTTGTGACACACACACACAAAGTGACGGATCCAGAAAAATTGTTATGTGGGGGCAATAAAATATTTTATAATTTTTTATTAAAAATATAATAATTTTTTAAAAAGTATATTTTTGTGATAAAAATTTAATATACCTATTTTTTTATAAATTAAAATTTTCTCATAAGTAGAGTGACAATTGTTCATTTTTTTCTCTATCTAATATTATATTTAAGTGTAATATTGTGACTTTTAGTGATTTATTTAATTTTATAGGAACAAAACGGTATAAATTATTAAGATAAAGATAATATAATTATTATTTATTTTATTTTGTATATTTTCTAAATTTTTACATTCATTTAAAACAAAAGTATTATGAGAAAAATGCCTATTTTTTTTATTAAATATGTTTAAGTAAAAAATAAAAATTTTGTGTGATAATTACTCTCATTCTTCTTAATTTGGATCCTCTTCTACCAACACATAATGTACATATACAAAATCAAAAGAATTAAAAATTAAAATAAAAATTGAAAAATAACCTATATTTGTAAATTAAATTATGACATCTTTAATGAATAAAGAAGTAATAAATTTTTCACTAAAAAAATAAAGTATATTATCATAATAATAATAATAATAAAAAGTTAAGACAATTTTGTCATAAAAAAAAAAAATACACGATAAAATAAAATATAAATTCAATATTAATATATTTTAACATATTAGATATAAAAATAATCATTGCAAAAAATGTTACATATAATCATTTACAAAAAGTATTATTATAGTTTATATTTACACTTTTTTAATAATATTTCAACATATATTATATCTGTAATATATGTAAAAACAACTTTAGTAATAAGTATTATATCTCTATAAAATGTGTGTCATTATTTAACAATTTTTTTGTAATAAATTAAAATATAATTTATTTATATATATATTATAAAAAGTAAATAATATATATATAAATAAATAAGTGTAAAATTTTAGTGGGGGCAACTGCCCCCACAGTGATATGAATGCATCCGTCCCTGCACACACACAGACACACACAAACACAAACAGGCACACAGAGACACACAGAGACACACACATACACAGACACACACACGCATATCATATTTTAATTCTTTTTCATTAAAAATTCTTATTATTCTATAATAATTATGATTAGAGAGATTATGAGCAAATTTTATAGATATGAATTCAAACTTGACACACACACACATATCATATTTTAATTCTTTTTTCATTAAAAATTCTTATTATTCTCTATAATAATTATGATTAGAGAGATTATGAGCAAATTTTATAGATATGAATTCAAACTTGACACACATTCAAACTTACTTGACACACACACATATCATATTTTAATTTTTTTTCATTAAAAATTCTTATTATTCTATAATAACTATGATTAGAGAGATTATGAGCAATTTTATAGATATGAATTCAAACTTGATACATATGCATGATAGCATAAAATTGTGATCTAATGTAATTGTGCATTTATGATGATATAAATAATATTTTATAAAATTTTACAGATTATAAATAAATTTCCAACTCCATAAACTACATTACAAAATTATGAAAAAATGAAAAACTTAATTATAAACTTTTTTGGCTTAAGTACCTAATTGAAAATTTAAAAAAAATTTAGAGATCAAATGATGTATCAAATATTTTAATAAAAAATAAATCATACAAATAATGAACACATGGGAGGCAAGACACGAGTTTTTGGAACATACATCTTTTTGATAAAAGTTATACAAAAAGAAATTTAATTTTTTTGAAAAATAAATACAATAAACATAATAACATTTGATTTTAAGTTGACATTTGATAATATTTCTAGCCTTGTATACTATTTTTCTACTAAACAAATAAAGTATTTGAGTATCATTCATATTTGGCCAAACATTTCTTTTATATTGGGAAAATTTTAAATTTGACCTACCTAAATCATTAAAAAGGATTAACCTCCATTTATTCACATACTAAGTCTAATAGTATTGAACGTGAGAAGACATTTTAGAAAGAAAAGAAAACATAAGTCTCTCAACTAAAGATAAGTCAATTAAAGAGTATATTAGTGAATGATAACTCTCATCTTATAAGTTGGTGTTATATGATTGAGTTAAATTCATAACCCTTATTCTAAAATGATATTAAAACTATTTAAATCTATTTTAAAATGATCATTCACCATTGATTTACGCACTAAGTCAATAGTACAGGGTGTATTGCAAAAAAAATTAAGTTCTATAATCCGAGATCATTAATAAGTATCACTCATTATTTATTCACGTAACAAATCTAATAGTGTTAGACGGAAAAAAATATATTATGAAAAACTCAAATCTTATATTTACAAGAAATAAAACAATTAAAATTATATAAGAAACAAGTATCACCTTATAAGTTGATTTTGTAAGATTAAGTTAGACTCATCACCCTTATTTTAAAACTATTGAAGTTAAATCCTTTTTCATAGTTCATATTTAATATCATTCATAATCATACATTGAAATTGACATTTTTAATGTGATAATCAACACATCTATTCCAACATTAATAATTTTTTTTTTTTTTGAAGGGAACATTAATAATTTTTATTTCCATCAATTCTCCTGCAAAATTAATTATTTTGTATTAACAAATAATTTAGAATTCATGTTCCACAAATCAAAGAAAAAAATTGAAACACTTATCCTTGTATCTTCTTTGTCTACGATTTTAAAAACTTTATTGACTTCCCACTCTTCATATATCAATCTAGTGGACATTGAAGCAAAACAACTAAAGCTCAATTTCATACCAGAAGGGTAATATTCCTCTATTTAGTTTTTCTTCTTCTCACTCTAAATATGATATCAATTAAATGCCAAATTATGTTAGGAAAAAATTGAGAATAGTGAAAAAAGAGAATGAAAAGGTAATCACTTTCATCTCTACCAATTACAAAATAAGATAGGAATTAAACAATAAAGAATAAAATGAAAAGTGAATTGAATAGAGTAGGAAAATGTTATATAAATGATAAGAGAATAAATGTAATAGAAGATAGAATTGTAGAAAAATTTGCGAGCAAAATGGGTTATAAAATTTCAAGTTATGTGAAAAAAAATAGTATCTTTCTTTTTGATGATAACTGCAATGAGGAATGAAAATCAGACAATAAAAGAAAGAGAAGTGAACTTAATAAGAGATGTAACTCGACGGGTAAAAAGAAAATGTAATATAACATAAAAGTGCATAAAAATTTACACATGAGCAAATACCCGGATGCGTTAAAAAAGAATAGGCCAATATGACGTATTTCGTTGTATATTCAATTATTCGTGAAAAGTTTATGACCATAACCAATTATCTACATAATCAATTATTTGTCTAAATAATTGACAGCTTTACACCATTTTTCTCAACGTCTATTTAAAAGGATAACTAAAGCACTTTGATTAGATTAATTGGAACAAGGAAGACGTACAGGAGCAATTACGCATAGAATATAAGCAACATGCTGAAAATCGTTTATTTGTCATCAGGAAAAATGAACAGCTTCATATATGACCTAGTCTCACCATGATACAAAGACGAGAAAGATGATTAGGGGTTACACAACTATCTGCAATGCTCTAAAAACCATATTCATTCACTCAATGAGAACATCAATCATGAATATAGAGTAAGAAAATCCATTCAAGGCGAGTGTTATCAATCTCGTTAAAAATTCATAATAATAATAAATTTAAAATAAAAAAATAAAAAATAAAAATAAAAACAAGCCAACGTACCGTGACCAAATAATCGCTGTCAGAAAACCGAGTATCAAGTGATTAAAAAGAGAAGTAGAAAATCACAACATTAAAATAACACAAATTAAGAGGTGCGCAAAAACAGAAATTAACTTAGTTTAATGCAATGTACTGACACAATAACAAACTCAAATTCACTCTTGAAAAACTAATGTGATCAAAAGGTCTAATATTTCCAATTAACTGACGAACTAAGCAGTAGCAGTGTTCAAAAAGGCTCTTCCAGGTTGGCGGTTGGCCAAAGGTCCATGGCACCCAAGAAGCTGCAGAACGCCAAAAAAATAAAGAACTTGTAAGTTCAAAACCAATTATACACCATCAAAATAACTAAAGAAAATTCCCAATTTAATACACGAGACAAATTTCATTCAGAAACATGATCCAATGCATTCCCAGCTTCCATGTTAACAACCAATAATTAAACATTTAAACTTGAAATTGTTTTCATATGCAGCTTCACATTACCTTGGCATTCACGCCATCAGGCAAAATTCTGTTCTCTGACTTGAACTTGAGGTAATCAGAACGGCTAAACTTGGTGAAGCCCCTGAGCAAACATTTCAAACAACAATAACCAGAGTTAAACATAGAATAAAACTCAGCCTATGAAACTATACAGTGCAAATCTATAATTGATTCAGGTTTTAGTGCCAATAAAACAAACACACATACCATTTCCTGCTAACAATAATCTTTTGACGACCAGGGAACTTGAACTTGGCACGGCGGAGGGCCTCCTGTGCATGATGGCTGTTGCTGTCCTTGCAACGGACTGAAAGAAGGACCTGCCCAATGGCCACCCTGGCACAAGTACCCTGTGGCTTTCCAAAAGCTCCTCTCATTCCAGTCTGAAGCCTATCAGCTCCAGCACAAGAAAGCATCTTGTTGATCCTAAGAACATGGAATGGGTGCACCCTCACTCTCAAGTGGAAAGCATCCTTTCCGGCAAACTTGGCCATGTACTTGTTGCAAGCAATCCTAGCAGCTTCCAGTGCCTCACTTGAAACATTTTCCTTCTCCCAACTGACCAGATGGACGCAGAAAGGGAACTCATCAACACCTTTCTTCTTCATTCCAACATCATAAATTCTGATCTTGGGATCAGGAACACCACGGCAGAAACGTGACTTGGGGTATGGCTTGTTCTTAATTTGCCTATAACACCTTGCAGGTCCTAAATAAATAACCATCCACATGTACAAGCACATCAATAACACATAAAAAAAAAACTGGACCAATTTTTCCAAAACATGAGACAACAATTTCATGCAATAGCATTCATTAAAAAGGAACCCATAATGAATACCAATAAAAAAAAAATTCACAGCACAGAATATAACTTCGAGCACAACATAAAATGACTCAATGAGTGATTGACGAACAAAATTAATCACCTAGCTTTACATTGAACTACCAGTAACCACAAAACAACACCTAAAATAAACCATATCTAATATTTGATATTCTGAAACCTATTAAATTCAAACTAAAAAGAAGGGGGGAAAAAAACCAATTTTCGAGCATCAGAACACGGTAAATTCAGCTAAGAACTCAATAAAGCTATAGCGGATTTCAACATAACAGATATATGAAATCGAAACGAATGAACGAAATCTTGCGAAAAGGAAAGGTGCTTAGAACTTACTCCGCCCCATGGCTGCGTCTGTCTCTGCTCTGCACGCGTTAGGGTTGAGGCTGTAAACGCGGAAACAAACCCTAGAACGAGTTATTTATATAGTGGCACCTGCTTGGGGCTTTACCTGTTTAAGAGACGGGCTTTGTTTTGGGCCCAAATGGTCCACAGGGTCCAGTTGCCCGTGATCACTAATACATTTTTTATAAATAAAAAAAAATGGCATAACATTTCGTTATGAACTTTAAAAGCTGAACAAATCCAGATTTATAAATGATATATTTGGATAATTTTTTTTGAAACACTGTAAGATAAAAAAAAAAGTTTTTTTAAAGAGAAAAAAAAAGTTTTTATAAATTAAAAAAACATAAATGAATAGTGAATATATTTTTTTTTATAAAGATAAAAAATATTACAAAGATAGTCGCAATGAAGATTAAACCTAAATTTGCATGCTTCTGACTACCCCAATTCTTTTTTACCCAACCACTAGACTAACCCTAATGGTCTGAATACTGAGTTTCTTTAAAACTAAAAAAGAATTTTTAAGAAACAAACAATATAAAAAGTTGTTCAACATCTATTTAAAAGAAAATTATTTTTAGTTACAAGAAATAATAAAAAGAAAAAAAAAATAAACAGAAAACCCAGGCCAGCACACAGCCTAACCCGTCCTAAGAAACCAAGTTTCCGCCGCTATAAGAAGCATCAAAGATTATCCTTTGACAATAAAACTTTTAAGAAATTAACAGTAAAATTCAGTATAAAAACTTTTATTTGACACAAAAATTAAGAATTTAACATGAAACTAAACATGTGAATTTTTATTTTTATTTTTTACCAATGTGAAAGTTTACTTAGAAGCACATTAACTAATACTTTTATGCGACTGCAGAGAAATTAAACATTTTGAGTTGAATAAAAAATTATTATGTAGTAATTCACTACTAACTTACTTTTAGAATAAATATGTCTAAAAATAAATCACAAGACACTAAAATCAATTTTAATCATAATCTATTTCATTTAAATTAATTTAAAAAAAACACAATTTGAATTAAAATAAACCTTAAGTAACTTTTGCACTAGATGAAGAAAAGTATACTAAATTTTAGTATTAACTTGGTTTATAATTAAAATAAACTTGTTTTTAGAATACAAATTTTTAAACATAAACTATTTCACTTAAGATTACATTAAATATTAAAAATTTATAAGTAATATGTTATTTTAATTTTTAGAGTTATAAAATTATAAAATTATATTTATTAAATAATATTTTAAATTAATAATAATAATAATAATAATTTTATTAATATTAATTTAATAATTTAATCATGATAAATCGTTGAATCTTAAACTAATATTTAGATTAATTCAACAATCAGTCAAATTTTAAAAACATTGATATTTTCAAAACATAAAACAACAAAAATAGTTTTTTTTTATAAGTAAAAATCAATCTGAGAATAAAATGTTTAAAACATTGTGGTTCATCTCTCATCTTGTTCAACTCAACTAAGAAAGATAATTTTTTTTAGTGTATCAAAATAGACATTACTTCTCTTAACAAGATATTCTCAAAACATATAGTCAAAAATAATTATTTAAAAGCAATATCACTCTAAAAGAAAATTATTGAAATAAAAACCGATGACCCTATTACTAAGTTTTATCTCCATGAAATTGAAATGGAAGATAAAAAATGTATGAAAAGTAATTTGCGGAATATAGTATAAGGGTGTGTGGATGGTGGTGAAGTCGAGAGCAAAAGAAATTGGGTTTCTGGTTTGAATCGAAAGGAGAAAGATGAAAATCCACCACATACCGTGTCTCGAAGACAATTATTCCTATCTGTAACCAACACCCCTCCATTAATCCAAACATGTTTTCTCATTTCCCTCACTTTCTGAATCAATTCAATCTGAACGGTGCAGGATCGTGGACGAGAGCACCAAGGAAGCCGCGGCGGTGGACCCCGTCGAACCGGAGAAGCTTCTCGAAGCTGCAAACTCGCATGGCCTCACTCTCAAACTCGTCCTCACCACCCACCATCACTGGTACTACCACTACTCCAAACAAAACAACCTTTTTTTATTTCTTTTTATCCTATTTCTGACATGTTGACTATGATGTTTCTTTTTATATGTGGCAGGGATCATGCTGGTGGGAACGAGAAGATAAAGCAGCTGGTGCCTGGAATCAAGGTCTATGGCGGCTCCATTGATAATGTCAAGGGTTGCACTCACAAAGTTGAAAACGGTGATAAGGTGTCTCTTGGAGCTGACGTCACCATTTTGGCCCTTCACACACCTTGGTATGCTATGCCATGCTATGCTAAGCTAGCTCATCTCTTTCCAATTACTGCACCAATAATCACCTTTAAGAGACTAAAGTAAGTAGACAAAATGATTTAAGTTAATATGAAAGAGCTTCTACCATAATTTATAGAGAAAAAAGACTATGCACCGACAATGTGTAGTTTACGCAATCATTCAATTACTGATGGGATACAAACAAGTCCCACATTGATAAAATAAGACAAAAAATAGCAACTTATATAACATGAACATACTTCAATGATGAGAGGCTTTTTGAATAATGACCAAAAACAAAACCGTGAGGACTAAGGCCCAAAGCGGACAATATCTCATCATTGTGGAGTATGTTTGTGTAATAACCTTATAATAATAACTCTCGTAAAATATCCCCTCAGACAAATATCATGAAATAACCCCAACCATTATTTATATCAAGCTTGTTAACTTTTATAATAGTTTTTGTTGGATCGAGCGCTTAAGAGCGCAGCAGCCCAAGCGCCATGATTCGACAGTGACTTGGCCCACTTAGCCTCCGCCACGGGACAATTGATGTAACCCGCAACAATCTCCCCCTCAGCAATTGCCCCGCTGGGTATCGAACTCATGACCTTGGCTCTGATACCAATTGTTGGATCGAGCGCTTACCACTAGGCCAAAAGCTATAGTTGATAGTCAGGGCGCAACTCTTTTTACTTAAAAGCGCAGCAGCCCAAGCGCCATGATTCGACAGTGACTTGGCCCACCTAGCCTCCGCCACGGGACAATTGATGCAACCCGCAACAATTTTCTTAAAAGTCATACTAACAATGTGTTTTGATTGGTCGAAATACTGACGGTGCATGATCATTAAACTCTAATTTAAGATCAATTTATGGACTTCTTTAAAAGTTGAGGTGCATAAGTTGATTTTAATTCATGGGAGGAACTCAATTCATTTTCCTTTCATATTTTTTCTCCTCCAAGTGTTTACAGAGAAGTATATCAAAATTAGTCTAATCTACAAAAGAAGAATCAAAGGAAAGAAATAGTCTAACTTATGCTGGAACAGATTTGATCAAGTCATAAACTTGCTTAGTGCTAAGCATAATGTTTGAAGGCCAAGAATTGTAATCTGGTCAGGGTGAATAGAATGCTTGTCTTTAACCCCCACCCATAATTTTTATAATGTATTTCTCTTGCCAGAAAGGCAGAAACGTTTTGCATTGAATAATCAATTGTGTGTACTGCTTGCTGAACTTGTTCTGCCAATTGTTCTCATCCTCTGTTGAAAGGTTTTAGACTTTTAGCTCAGTTTATCTGATGATAAAACCAAATAGATGTGCTGTGTTGTGCAATAAGATAACAAGAAGGCATAGCCTTGCTTCATTGGCCCTATCAGCTATTATCAATGCTATTAATTTTGGTTGGTATATTATTAGTTGTTGATATTTATCATTCTTTTGATAGCGCCTTACCTTTGCTGATTCAACTTCACTTTCTCTAGACATGTTTATCTCTCTTTTTAACATAAGCTATTCCTGTGACTTGTTCAGCCACACACAAGGTCACATAAGTTACTATGTTACTGGAAAAGAGGATGAGCATCCGGCTGTGTTTACTGGAGATACATTGGTAAGATGATTGATCAATCTTTTTCATATCAGAAAAAAGTAGTTATTTAGAAAGCATATAATGAATTTATTCTTAAAGTTGTGCCAAGTGCTTGAAGTCAAGGTATGTGACTTGTATTTTTGCCTTTCTCTCTCTCTGAAAACTTTCATATATATGAATTTTGAAGAGGTTCTTCTTGTAAATCTTTAGATTTATTGTGTTATTATTGGTTTACAGTTTATTGCTAGTTGTGGGAAATTTTTCGAGGGAACTGCAGAACAGATGTATCAGTCGCTCAATGTAACATTAGGTTCATTACCAAAGCCAACTCGAGTATACTGTGGCCATGAGGTAAATCATAGTGAAGTCTCCATCCATACTGAAAAAAGTTGTTATGAGGAGTGTTATTGATGATCGATCTTATAAGTTTAACTAATGAATGGAATTGATCCAAAAAAAACTGCTTCAACAGTTAGTTCATGTATGATTTTACCAATTAAACATTTCTAATTTAATTAATGGAGATAGAGGGATTGGGTAATGGTGCAAATATTTGAGTTACAATCCATTCTGCAATTGATGGAGATACATATATTATTTGTTTGTGAAGATGTTATGCGTGCTCCCTGAATTCTTTTACCATCTTGGGTCAATCCACAAAATGTGGAACTTTAAGGATGCTAGTGGTGCTACCCTAGGAATTATTGGTCGTGAAGTTGTAGACAGTCAAAAAATAAGCTTATTGGGCCATTCCACACTTGCTAATATTATATAAAAACTGTATAGTATAAAAATGCAAGGATTATATTTTCAATCAGTGCTGCACGAGTAAGAACTCAAAACTCAGAACCCATCTCACAATTCCTGTAACAAATTTCGTGCTGAAGTTATGCTTGAGTCTGTGTCTATCTATTAATGTGCCTAGAATGGAAACTTATATTTCTGGTCAAGAGCCAGTATGTTACAGTAACCTTAAGCAAACAAATCCAGAAATCCTTCATTTTTTTAGAGCACATGTATGATTGTCATTTGCTGAAAAAAGATACAATTGGTTTTGAAATATCTATGATCCAGTTGCCCAGTTGTAAAGTTCTGATCTGGGAAGAGGTGGATTTCTTTTGATAATCCATAGTGATTGTTCATGAGAAGCTCATTTGTATAGAATTGGTCATGCACTTCTGCGTAAAATGCAAACTTGATGACCTAGATTACATTAAAAAAATGCAGCTTTGAGGCATAGAGCACATGGAAGGTGAGGGTAGGAGAAATTTTAGATTGTTTTATTTACTCTATAAAAGCCTAAATTCTTGGTGACTTATTTATTATGTGCTTTTCTTCACTTATATATCATCCATCGCCTGCAAGTGTTTGAAGTTGTTTTTTCTTCAGTACTCGGTGAAGAACTTGCAATTTGCTCTAACACTTGAGCCTGACAATTTGAGGATACAACAAAAATTAGCCTGGGCTCAGAATCAGAGACAAGCTGGCCAAGCAACAATTCCCTCAACCATTGATGATGAACTAGAGACCAATCCCTTTATGAGGGTTGATCTACCTGAGCTCCAGGTTTGTCACCTCTTTAGCCCCACTTCAAAGTGTTGCACAAACAGATGATTTCATATTGATGTGGGGGAGGAATAACATATGCATAGTAATGCTTTCAGGAGTTTATTGGTGCTTTAAATAATCAAATTGAAATTCTGACGAAGTTACCTTGAAAGAAGCTGCAATTTATGGCAGTGTTTCATATTTTTTTTGATAAAACATAAAGTGACACAAGGCTTAACCTCAAATTTTTCTTGAACTGTAAATATTTTCAGGAGAGGGTGGGTTGCAAGTCACCTGTTGAAGCTTTAGGAGAGATAAGGAAGAGGAAAGACAACTGGAGAGGCTAATGAAACTAGTATTATCATTTTCCTTTTCTGTTCTAGTCATATGAATAAGGCTTTTATGTAGATGCTGCAACAGTTTGATAGTACTTTGATTTGCCTGAAACTGGAATGACAGTGTCAGAGGCTTATCAAGTTAGGGCATGGAGTTATGGACTGTGATTAGAACTGTCGTTTATATGCTTATTTATGTTGGTTAATCCAAATACCAAGATGGTCTGTTTCATTTATGTCATTTACTTGTGAACTTGAAATCAATTATTTTCTCCTTTCTATTTCTGTTTGCAAAATAATTTTCTCCCTACTTGTGGACTTCAGTGCGATTTCTCTTTGTTGTTTCCGTGATCCTGAGAATAATGAAAAAAAGGATAGAAAAAAGTGGCTTGCTATTTTATTTAATTTTATTATTTATAATTGGTTTTGGATGTGTAAACAACGATGGCCTGGCTTTATCAGTGGCGGAAATGACATGGAACTTCAGAATCAACCAATAATATTTATAACCCACAAATTGCATTTCTTATGCCTTTGATAATCTATGAAAAATATTTTTGAGTTTCTTTATCTATTGCAAAAAAAAAAAAAATTAACTATGATATTGGTATGATGTATCTATCACTGAAAATGGTATTTAATTTCTTTTGGAAATTGTAAACACACACAAGGTTAATATTTTTTTTTTAACATAATTTATTTCATATTTAGGGTTAATATTTAAACCTTTGACAACTTGACAATTCTTTTGATATGCAATATCTTGATAAAATAAAATTAGGGTAACTAAATTAGATTATTTAACTAAAATTAATTCATTAATCCTTTTTTTGTTTATTTATTTTGCTAATGTTTCTATTTTTTTATTTAATCTTTTAAATGTACATCTTCAACTAGTTTATCTTTTCTACTAATTTGATTTACTATATATTTATAAAAAGAATAATTTTGTTCAGTAGTATAAAGAGAATCAAATTGAAATTAAAAAAAGAGAGAAAAGTAAGAATGATAAGTAATTATAAGATTAAAATATCATATATGAATAATGATAATTATAGAAAATTGTGAAAGACTAATTAATCGTTGAAAAGAAATTAGTCACCGCTATCGGCGGTGGATATTCCAGGGACGAACCAAAAAAAAATCTTTGAAAAGAAATATAAATGTTTATAAATAAAGGAAAATGCATATAAAGAGAAAATAAAGGTGCTTGCGAATAAACAATTTATTTAAGATCTTATTTAATAAGTTCTTATGTAATAAGTATTTGTATTATAAATATTTAAAATTTAATAAGTTGTTGTATTTAAATATACATGCTAATAAATACTTGTATAATTTTAAAATGTTTGGTTGTATTATTATTTAAGCATTTCTAAGATATTATCTTATTTAAAAATTTAAAATTATAAATTAAATTTAAATTGAAAATAAGATAAAAATATAAAGTAACTAAATAATGATAAGAAATGACATTATACATCACAATAATATTATAAATTAAAAAAAATTACCAGTCACCATTCACCTAATTTTAGTTTATAAAAAATAAAATCATTAATAAAATATGAGAAATTAATTATATAATGACCATTATTAAAAATTAGAACAATAAATTTAAAAAATTAAAAATTAATTTTATATATTTTATAAAATAACTATTAAAAAAAATATTGTATAAATATCAACAATAAAATTATTCCAAATGTGCTAATTTAGGGAAAGAGAAAAGTTAAGAGGTTTTTTATTATATAACAGGGGAATGTGAATTTTGGGGGAAATGGAGAAGAAGAAGAAATAAAGAGACAAAAACTTTTAGAAAGAGAAACAAAAATATTATGAGAGGAAGTAATGGAAAAAAAAAACTATAAAACTGAATTTTAGTGAAAGAATGAAAAAAAAACTATTTAAGTTGTTTATGTGATTCAAACATGAGTTTTTTTTAATAAATTCTCCCATAAGATAAGTAATAAACTATATTGAACAACTTATCAAAATAAATTCAAAATATTTTATGAGTTATCTATAAAGGTATTTTATAAGTTTATTTAAACACTCTTATAAATACTTATAAAATAAAATAAATAAAAATAAGTTGTGTATAAACCTTTTCAAATGAAACTTAAGTTAAATAGTTAATTGCAATTTTATCAATTTTCTATTGTCTTCTTTTTATTGTCATGTACCAAATTTATGTGAATCTTTCATATTATGTGAAACGAAAAGAAAAATATTTACTTCTTGTATCCTTTTATCCAAATTAAAATGTGAAATGTGATATCACTCTCGTGGTTATTTTTTTCCCCTTAAATGTTATATTTATAAATCATATTAAATGAATTTTTAACTCATTCTGAAGTATAAACATAGAGAAAAAAAAAGTTATGTATTAATGGTGTAAAATATTTTACAAATGTTAATAAATTACAAATCATTGTATATAAAATGTTTGTTGATTTTTATAATAATTATTTTAAAAGTTACATTAATAATAATCTTTAATCCACTATTATTATAAAATTGTTTTACACTAATAGTGCACAATTAATAAATTCACAAATATATAATGGACATATGATAATAGACTTGCAACATTTTTTTTTACAAAATATCTAACACAAATTAAAACTCAAGATATTTAAGAAATAAAAGTAAAAGTTAGAATAAAAGTTAACACAAATTAATAATATATATATATATATATATATGTGTGTGCGCGCGCGCGCGTTTAACACAAATTAATACTATATATGTGTGCGTGCGTGTGAAGCAAATATTTTCTTTAAGGAAGTCAAACATAAATTAACGTAAGTTGTATTTTTAAATTTAACCAACAAATTAAAAAATTAAACAATTTATCACATATAACGAAAATCGAAACTATATAAACAAAATAAAAGACATAATACTATAAAACGCTTTAATTAGAGCGAGAAAAAAATATGTAATTTTTGAAATTTATGGTTGCAATTCTATTGATAAGAAATCTTATTATTTTATGTATCATGTTCAAAGTTCTAAAAGCACAATTGATCCTCAGATTTTGTTAAAGCAAAATTTATATTTTAACACGAGATACATTTGCTGCTTAAAATAATGAAATAATATTTCTTTAACTTATTTTTTATTAAGAAGCATTCAGGAAAAAAAATATATTGTTTAGGAGGTGTAATATGATATGTAATATAGGAGATGTGAGGAGAATCAATGACCAAAATAGAAAGAAAAATAAAATTTAGAAGATGTTATAAGAAATAAAATTGTGTAAATTCATTTGTGTGTACATCTTTTCTTCAATTTACTACGTAGCCTTGTATATTGAAGTGTAAATTGAATCATAGGTAATAGCATAAGAGTAAATTATGTGAAAAATGAGATTTTTTTTTAAAATCGTTAAAACTATGTTATTTGATTAGTGTAATTCATTTTTAATAAAAGTATGTGTCTACTTTTCTATGCAATATATATTTATATTCTCAATTATTTGTATATAAGAGAGTTTTTTTTTTTTCATGAAGTATTTATCATCAGAAATAATAATTAAACTCTAATAAAAAACTATAATGGAATATAAAGTGATATTTTCCTTTCAATTTATAATTTATTTCATTAAAGTAATGATTCAAACTTTAAATAATTTAGTTAAGAAAACCACAAAATGTTACTAATTATGTCGAAATTATTGCTATCTGAAATCATAAAAAGTGAGGATATACCAATGTAACCTCTTAGAGTTGATATTAATGTGAACAGTAAAATTTTGTTAGCTGTTATTTATAAATTCAATAATTTTTTCATTAGGTTTAATTTTTTTTCTTACGGATAAAAATAAATAATTTAACCTAATAAAGAAGAAAGGTAAAAGAATAATAAGAAAAGAGAAAGTGTTAATTTTTTCATCATCTAGTCATGCTCTTTAAATAATGTTGATGAATAAAATATTTTTATGATTATCCATCAATTTAAATTAATAAAACGAAATATCAAATAATTTTTAAATTTTTTTAAAAATTTATAAACTTAATCTATATATTAATAACTTTAAATTTAACAGTTGAATCACTAAAATTTAATATAGGACATGATTTATTGAATGAAGTAAGTCTACCTAAACTTACTTTGAGAGTAAATGAATCTCTCATCTCTATATATACAATTCATCAAAAAAATTATGAAATTTATATCTAGTAAGAAACGAATTGTTTTTTTTTTGTGGACTAAAAAATATGATTTCTCTTCTAACAGTTTCTGGTGAAAAATCAAACTCTATCCACATGTTTAAGAAATTCAAATTGCTTTTATTACTGTGGTCCATATTAATGTTGTGGCTGCTTCTCCCCACTATGGCAATGTGGAAGATCATATGCTGTGGCTATCTTTCCTTTTCATATTTTTGTATATAATGGCCTCTAACTTTTACAGTCCGTGCCATCACCTTTTCTATGAAACCCCCTTCTTTCTTCAACGACTTTATAATTGAACATTAACACTTCTCCCACTGCTTCATCTTTACTCTTGCAATTTCATATCTTCATGATGAAAGCTAGCCATGTGCTAGATGTGGTTGCTCCCACATCTCCTATCGTTTCAATCTCACATCATTATTCTACTCAATTTAGCTCTTCTTCGTTCCTTTCACTTTGGAAACATCTCTACCCTTTTTGCTACTTTCTTTCCAACACAACCTTATGGAATAGTTGTGCTCAGCACTCAGGAAACAACTTTGAACATAAACTTTGCATCCCAACTTATGGAGTTAGATGGCAGAAACTGCAATATTAGATAGGGAGCCTATTAATGGATGTATGCATTTTCAATGTAAAATATTTTTCATTTTTTTTTATCTATAAGAATCAAACTTAGTATAAAAAATTATAGTTCATATACACTGTTTAATCAATCGGGTTAAATTTCATTAACTAGTTAATATTTTATATTGTCAATCAATTAGGAAATAAATTTGGTTCATATAATTTTTAGGGTAATTATTACTAAAGAGTTACAATAATTCATATACATGCTCAACCAATCGAGTTAAATCTCATTGTAGTTTACACTGCAACTAATTAGAAATTAACCTTGTCACATATGTGATTTTTAAGATGATTATTATTAAGACTTTAATAGATATATACCATCAATATATATAAACTGTTAACGGATCAAAATTAACTTGGGAGTGACTTGTAACATATGTATTATCATAATCAACACACAATAGTATGTAATTAAATGACGGGATAAAAAATACTATGTAAAAGTAATTAGTGAGATAAAAGTAACTTTTTTGTCACCAAAATCAGTCGTTAGTTAATTTATTTTATTGATTTTTAGTAGTAATGTTAATATTAAAGGTTGAAAAATAATTGTATTAAAATGTAAAAGAAATGAGTATATATAAAATAGAAAGTGGGGTGCAAGGGTGTGTTGGGGGCCATGCACATGGATTATGTTGTTACGAGTAAAGTACTCTTTGAGAGATTCGTGTGTATTTTTTTTTTTATGATAGTTGTAAAGTTTATAAGTTTATATATATATATATATATATATATATATATATATATATATATTTGGTTTGGTCACATCAAGTTGAACCACAAAATGAGTGATGAGTTATTATAAATTTGAGATGAATTAAGTCAACTGATTTATTTGACAACTTTTAATCTTGAGTTTAAGAAGGTCATCCACATGTATATGTTAATTATAATTTTATGTTTTGGTATGATTAAATATGATGTTTTTATATACATGTTAATTATTGTTTTATGTTTTGGTATGATTAAATATGATGTTTTAATCTTATAAAGTAAATTTATTATTAGAAAAGTATTGTTATGTTGTTAATTTTACATGGATTTTAATAAAAATGATGTAGAAGTAAAACGTGATGACATTTTTTAATTAAGTATAAAATGTAAGGCATATTTACATTCATTTAAAGAAAAAATAATGTAAATATTGAGTATTCTATTTTGGTTTACTAAGAAATTAGTGAAGTATTCTCTATATCAATTTAAATAAAAATAATATAAAAATAAAATACGATAATATTTTTGTAATTAAATGTAAAAATGTAAGTATATTTACATTAGTTTTCAATTAGAATTGATGTAAATATGCATATTTTACATCAATTTAAAAAT
Source organism: Cajanus cajan (assembly GCF_000230855.2). Lineage (NCBI taxonomy): Eukaryota > Viridiplantae > Streptophyta > Magnoliopsida > Fabales > Fabaceae > Cajanus > Cajanus cajan. Next base: position 56,031,319 of record NC_138525.1, read on the forward strand.
TAGTGTAGAAATCTATACATTTTCAAAGTTATTCTATCTTACATCAGTTTCAAAATAGATATAGATGAGAATATAATTTTAATTAGTTCACTCATAAATCAATATAGATAAAGACATAATTCTACATCATTTTATAGATTAACCTATTATCTATCATACTTGATATATTCTTTTAATTAAAAAAACTTATTTAAAATTACAATCACAACCACTATAATCACTAACAAGTTAAACCTACAATTCAAGGATCAATTATAAAAAAAAATTGTATAAAATTTAATAAATATGAGATTATAACACAAATGATCATTGGGTTATTGAAAGAATAATTATAACAAAACTTGTTCTTAAAATTAGTAGATCATTTTACATGCGTACACACATATATATTACAAATATTTTTAAATAAAATATAAATAATAAAATACTAAATTTATAGATTGTATGTATTTATAATTGCACAAAAAAATATATGTATAAAAAAAACAGAAATGATTGTGAACAAGTTAAATTATTTTTATAAAAAGTTGAATCGAACTATTTATATAAAAGGTAAAATTATTTTTTTTTAATTTTTCTTATATATCATAAAAAATAGTTTAATTTAAAATATAGTTCGGTTTAATTTTGAGAAAAGAATTTGTCGAACTAATTAAAAAAGTTTAATTTGCTTGAATTGTTTTTCAATTCAATTCGGTTGTGACAAATTGTTTTTTAATTTCAGTTCTTTTCAACATTTTTAAATATCCTTATTAGAGAGTTTTTTCCTTTTTTTTTCTAAAAAAAACAATCTATCAAAATCAAACTTAATAATAAAATATTTACAATAATTGAACTACATGTCTAACTAACCGAACTAGATCCTTACACTGCCTTGCAGTATAAATCTTTCCTTCCCCTTTGTTTTTAGTTCATTGGTTGCTCAAAAGATTTGTTAAGAAAGAATGTATTTTTTTCTTCAAAAAATTATACGGATAAAATGAGTAATTCTGATCATGTGAATCCTCAATTATTGTCGTTTTGGAAGAAGGGATTTGGAAACAGATAAAAGTTGGAAAACCAAAAAACAAATGTCTGTCCACACTCTAATTTCAAAGTCATGGTCATTAAATTAGAGATGCAAAGTTGTTAAGATAACTCACGTATGAACAGTAGTTCCGATAATGACGTTAAGTTGTCGGATTTTAATTACTAATTCATGGAGTAGTGTACAAGATCAAATGCAGCAATACTCATTAACCATAAAGTTACTATAAATTAATCATCGTAAAATAGATTCAAATAAAGGTTAAATAAGTTTTAACTTTCTTAATTTTCATTTATAATTGATTTTAATTGCTATTCCTTATAGATATAAAAGTAAAATGAGTTAACCAAAAGGAGAGGAGTGTGAATTTTTGCCAGAAAAAAAAGTGACTGTGATAGACTTTCACCTGTCACACCCCATCCTCCTTTGCCACTAGAATATTTCTTGGATTCACTTTCCTGTCTGTGACTCTCATGGGGACAATGACCCATCATGTCTACCAATTTTTCCTTTCTTAAAAACATAAACACTTGAATGAATAAATAAATAAATAATTCCTCTTTCACTCTTTTTTTTCTTCAACACTTGTTACACAACCTTTAAGTCCTTTTTGGTCTTTACAGTTTTCATTTTCTTTATAACTCTCATTGTCTTGCTTCTGCTCAGCGCAGGAATCAATAAAATTAACCATACCAGAATTAGGGTTTCTGGCAGCACATGTTTCTCAGTTTTAGCTCTAAGGTTGGTATTTCTAGATTTGTGATTGAAATTTTATGTTGTTGGATTTGTTAATTTGTTTTTCTTCATCTTCTTCGCTGACCCTAGCTCTCAAAAGTAGGGTTTTTTTTTCTCTTTTAGTGATCTGTGCCACTGGCACCGGCTATTGTAGCATGGCCTAATAGGTTGATCGGTGGCAATTATTGTGAAAAACTTTACAAATTTGCTTATTTATTACTTTCTCAGCTTATAATACACTTGCATGTACATTTGGACATATATTTATGTCTTTCCTTGATGGCTTCTTTATTAAGAATCTGGTTTTCACTGTTGTGGTACTTTTCTTTCCCTTTTTTTTTTGCTTGCAAGTACGTTCTCTCTTATTTCTTGTTTTAAACCTTTCTTTTATTTGAAGTTTCATCACTTGTGGAAATTTGGGCCATCAAGTGTATTTCTCTTTATTTTCATGTATTAATTAGCTTGGTTTGCAACATAACTTCAGATTTGATTTCAGATCAGGGTGAAAAATGTAGTTCTAACTTCTGAAGACTTTTTTTCTTATGTCTTTCACATTCACTGGCTTATTTGACAAAATCAGGAACATGCATAAAGAAACTCCCCCAATAAATCAACTATTTTATTTTTAAGTCAAATATCATTGTCCATTCTGTGATCACAGCCTTTAATTTGATGTTGGACTCATACCCCTCTTTCTCACTCATTTGCATGCACTTTTTTTGTTAGTAATTATAATACATATATTTCTTTCTAAAAACTCTAATTGATTTTTAATTCCTTGAATATACAAACAAAGGTTAGACCTCCTTATTGAAATTTTAATTGGTTGATTTAATTACAATGAATCATCTTGTGTCAGGAGAAGGAAAAATGTAGATGGGCAGTGTTCTACTTCACATTGGGAGGAAAAGAGAATGAAGGAGCTTCCCTCAGCCCATTCATAGATATGATGAAAGAATGGGTTGCTGAACTAACATGATTCATTCATACAATAGTATTCAGCTATAGGTTTTGCTATTGTGTGAATGAAGATTTGGTAACCCTCTTTATCTGTTGCTTGGACTGAAGGGAGCTCCTTCTTTCTGTTGCTTCCATTTGTATCCACTTCTCAAAAGGCTTTATGCATGTCTAAGCTTAATCAATATGTGCTTAGTACAAAAAAAGGTGCGATCAGTACACTGTAGCTGATGTTACACATCGTCTTCTAGCTCTTTGTAAGTATTAACTCTTTATCACAACTGCCAAAGATTCATCAAATATCTGAACAGTTGCACGAGTTCAATATATAGTGTACTGACCCACTTGGTACTTTTTTACAGGAAAATTGTGTGATCCTCCAAGACATGTCTATAAATCTTACAATAGCACTTGTATATATCTAATGATTTAGTAGTTTGTTTAGTTTAAACTTTAACATGATCACGGTATGTTTATATATACATGTTCCTTTCATCAAGTAGATAACTAACAGTTTGCCACTTTCCTTTCAGGTTGTTTTTGATACAAGTTTTTCTTCTCTACATTTGAGTTCTTTCTTTCTTTGGGTTTGGGAAAGCAAGGGTCTGTACATCTCACAGGACTAGTTGCAATGTCTATTCTTTTCCATTTTAGCCACTGGCCTTACAAATTATTACTTCATCTGTCCCTTCTATTTTATTTAACGTTTTAACAATTTTCATCTATTTTAATTTTTAATTGTTGTTTTATGGTATCAACATAATATTAAAGATTTTTTATTATATTATTAATTTAATTAATATATTTTTCGTTATTTAATATTTATTTATTTGATAGAAATATAAAAGATTTAAAAGTATATTTAAAAGTTACATAATTTTTTCAGTGAAATTAGAAATATTAATTATATTCTTTTAGTCTTGTACTAAAATTTTAAACCTAAACAAAATGGAATGAAGAAGAGAGTAATGTAAATGTCAAATCATTATTGTGGGTTTGAACTTTAGTTTGAGTACTATTTTTTCACTCACATTATAATTATATGTTCACGTATTTTTCTTTCATCAAATGTCTTTTCCTCACTTCATAATTTTATTTATTTACCTTAATATAATTTATAAAAAAAATATATTCATTTTTACAATCAATGTAACTCATGAGTATTATGGTTGTATTTGCATGTTTTATTTATCTATTTATTTTTATTTGCATGTTTTATTTATCTATTTATTTTTATCAATTTGCATGTTTTATTGAGTGTGAAGACACACTACAAGAAATGTTACATGTAGTGACATGCAAAAAGTATCATTATAGGTACAATATATGTAGGCATTTGTCTATTTGACATATAATTATACACAATTTTAATGTTGATTTTGAATGAGATTTAACATCATATTTTGTGTGTCATTATAGTCTATATTCATACTTTTTAATAATATACCAATATATATTGTAATTATTGTATAAGTAAAAGTAATTTATGATAATTTTGTTAGTAGTAAAAGCAGGATATATATTATTATGAGTCAGATCAAAAGCATCTATGGCATGTATTTCTCAATCCTATTAACCAATTACTCCACCCTTTCATTTTTCGAGGTATGTCACCAAACAAATGCAGATGTATACTCACGTTCGGGTGTTCCCACGTTCGAATGTTCCTGCTTTAACACAGAGCAAACTGCATTAGTTAATACATTTTGGTGTAAGGGATCCAGACATTATTATTGGTTATTACTTTCTCGGCTATACCTGGAGAAGTTGCACCTGCACAACTTTCATTAATATATTGAATAGACATTAGTTTTAGCTAGTAATTTGCCTAGGATAGATAAAAATCTATATAAATGAGTTTTATTCAAAATGTGACTTAAAAATTAGCCGTAAATATAAGGTTCTGACATGGAGTCCAGAATTCAGATGCAACCAAGCGGAAACTTTCTGTTTTCTTAAGTAGACTGAAAATTTGAATAGGCAGGGGTTAAACACTATACCACTGCTTAACTATTAACTTTTTCTGTAAATTTATATATCATCTTAACAACAGTAATTTCAAGTTCCTATTGAGATTTTAAAAAGAAAACTCAAAGTGGAATAATGAGAATAAAAATTTGAATAATGTATTAAAAGATTGTTGGTAGAAAAATTATATGAATATTAAATGTTTTCACATGATATCTAAGTTCTTTTTTATTTATGAAAATATCAAAGTTTATCTTAATAAAGTATCTAATTTGAATACAACAAATTTATGTTATTTTAATTACAATTGATAATTTAGGTTAAATTATAAATTTAGTCTATATTGAAATTTTTATTTTTATATTATATATATATATATGTGTGTGTGTTTTCTTACATAAAAAGTGACATTTAAAAAAATATATTATTTATTAAAATTATGACTGTGTTGGATTTTTTTTTATATCAAGATCAAATTAATTTCATGAGCACAAATTAATTCTAGGTTAATCATATCTTGTAAGTTATTAATTTTTAATCATCAAATTTTTAAACATTAGATTTTGTCAACTAAAAAAAATAGTATCAAGTGTGGGAATTAATTTTTTTTAAAATTTAATTACAATTATATATGATTTAAGTTTTTTAATGCCAACATTGAATTGAAAATTAAATTTTAAAAAGTTGATTAAAAATAACCTCAAAATTGTTCTAATATGAAAAAATTAAAAAAAATATTAAACTTAAATTAAATACTCAATAAAATCTGGGTCGAAATGGAATGTAATATTTAGTCTAAGAAATATGATACCACATTACTTTAGTTAGAAAAAAATTATATAATATCTTATATATTATTTTCATCACCAATTTGGGATGGTGGGAATGACAAAAAACTCATGTTTTTTAATTAAATTCTGACTCTTATACATATAATCAAAAACTTAAGTTATGAGATAATATTTATTTATTTAAATGTCTGTCAAATTTTTTAGAAAAATTACTTTTGTATTTAATAGATTATACTGCTTGATAATAATAATAATAATAAATTCTATTTTTACCTTGTCAGTAATCACCGCCATTATGTAAACATCATTATCAATCCTATTTCATTGATATACAATATTATCCCATTATGTCTAGCTGGAGGTCGATATGCTGAGCAAAATAAATTAGTCACATGATTACATGTTATAATGTTACTTTTAAATGTTACCCATATTTAACTTGTGTTTAGGGTTGTTCAAATGAGCAAGTTAGTCACGGGTGGAGTGAAGCATCTGGCTAGGGTTGTTGATAGTAATTAAGTGCAGAAAACTTTTGAAAGGGGACCATAATTATATATATTTCTGTGTATATTTTGATTGAAATGCTATTCACAAGTATGGATGAGAGTTATATTTCTGTGAATATTTTGATTAATTAAAATGCTATTTACAAGTATTTGTAAAAAATGTGTTTGATTATATTTTAATATTTTTAAAATTAAAAATAATTTGAATAAAAATAATGAAAAAAGGAAGTTATAAGTGTGTTAAATTGTAAATTTTAATATTTCTATAGAAATATCACATTCTTACACTCTTAACATGGAATAAAAAAAATAAGAAACATGGTAAAAAGATATTTTTGAAAATGAACAACACTCATAACAAACATGAAAATATTACATTTTCATCTTCATATTTGTTTAGAATAATTTTTAATCCGTAAAACGAACACCCCAAAAGTTAATTTAACGAAGGATACAATCCTCCAGTCATAAATTTTTATTTTAAGCTTTTAATAGTAATTAGTTAGTAAACATTTTGTAAAAAGTCAAATTAATTAATTAATTTATTTCATTTGCTTCATTGTTAGGGATTCAACATATGGATTGGATTGGTTTGGTTGGTTTGGTTGGTTTGGTTTGATTTCAAATCAATCCTGTATGCTTTAATTTATTTGGTTTGATTTCCAACTCATATATTTTTAAAATCTCAATTTAAAATATAAAATAAGCCATCAATTTATCATTAAAAATACATAAATATATTATGAAAATAATAAACAACAAACCTTAAAATTAAAATATTAATTTAAGTTTATTTATTAAGGTAAAATATTATCATATCTTAAAAATATATAAAATGAAATATATAAAACCAATTTAACTTAATTTCAAATAAAAATCAACTTAAAAATTGGACAAACAAAAGTTAAATTTAATAAATTTAGTAATTGAGTTAAACTCAATTATAAAAAAAGTAATTTAATTTTGAATGTAATCAATTGGTTTACCAAGTTCATTCAACTCGATAACCCTCAATATCAATTGATTTTCTTTTATTTTATAAAAAATAACCCTAAAAATTAAAAGTTTTTGGTGGACATACTCTTTCTCTCTTTCTCTCTCTATATATATATTATTTTCAATTTGGGTACTATTTTTAAAGAGAAGGCTGGTTGTTTTGCAATTTTTTTTAATCACTATTGTTGAAATGTAACAATCGTAGACGGCTGATTATAGAGATAATTAAAGAAAGTTGTCACTCAAACATCAATATATAAAATAGAAGTGAATGAGTATATATTATTTGTTTTTAAGATTTCTTAATTAGACCGGATAAGGTATGAAATAGTGTGTATTTGCATCCAGCTGTTTTGACACCTTCTACACCATATGTGATATTAAGTATAATATAAAGAACACTTTAATTAAGAATCGAGTTCATGCATAAGAAATTAAGTAAATAATATCAATTTGGCAGACGATACCATATAAAAAATTTCTCTTATTAATACTTTAATAATAACTTTAAAATAAAAACATAATCAATTAGTCTAACTTCAAGTTCTAAAAGAATGACTCCAAAAAAAAAAAAATCTTATACATCCTACTACCACATATCTTATAAAAGTACTCTTAAATAAGGACTAAATATCATCAACATCCTAATAAGTCTCACCTACAACAATAACATATAAAAAAACAACATAAAAAATAAAGAGAGAAACATTTAATTCTAGCTTACGATGTAAAATATATGTCAAAAAGCTAAACACACTCAAGAATAACATAGCACTGCCATATACATACATATATATATATATATATATATATATATATATATATATATATATATATATATATATGTATGTATGTATGCATGTATGTATGTATGTATATATGAGTTAATCATCTATACATTGTCAGTGTATAATTTTTTTACACTGGCAACCAATTATATATTTTAATTGTGTCATGTCACTGTTAAAAGTAAATGTGTTTAAAGTGACATGACACAATTAAAAGATATAATTGGTTGCCAGTGTAAAATTTTTTTACACTAACAGTGTATAGGTGATTAGCATGAAGTTGGCATTCTGGAACGGGCCGTTATGAATTTAGAACAGCCCGTTCTAACAGCAGAACGGCCTGTTCTGGTATCAAAACGGTTCGTTCTGCTGCACTCATGTTGTGTTAAATTTGCATTTGGAACGGCCTGTTTCAGCTGGAAAATTAACGCATAACATGTGCATGCAGAACGGATCGTTCTGGTTTCAGAACAGGTCGTTCTGGTTCTAGGTGTATTCATGACATTTGACATCTACCTATGCATCTACGTGGCATCCACCTGACATTCACGTCAGCAGGAATTAATCCTGTTTAAATCATTTGGACGAAAATCCTAAATTGTAATGATTTAAATTATTGGGGACCAAATTGAGACCTAAAATTAAAATGAAACTAAATTGAAACAAAAAATATTATCAGGAACCAAAAGAGATTTTTAACCTAAATTTAACAATATTTTATTTATGTGGTGTATTATTCACCAAATAACAAAAAATAAAAAATTCTCTAATAACTTGAGTATCTATATTATTCTCCTCGGACTTAATGTGTAATAAACTTCCGAGTCCACTAATTTGCAGTGACATTACTAGTCGAGTTTAAGTAAATTTTTCTTTATAAATTAAAAAAATTGACTATAAATATGGGGTATATTCCCTTCCGAAGCCAACAATAACTCAACACAAGGCATCCTTTTTTACTTATGGCAAAAGAGCAGCATGAAACTGATGAAAAAGAATAGTTACACAGCCCAAAAAATAATTGTTCTTTCAGCTTCCAAGAAAACTCTACAGCATTTTCTCTAAGACGGTTAATTCAAAGAAAGTAGAACTCTTATGGCATGGCCATATCTGATAGGCTATGTGCAGCCAAACATAATAATAATAATAATTACATTATAGAAGGTGCTTAATTGTAGTTCAGAAAAGAGGATCAGTTGCAATGGTAAGAGTTGGATCAGCCCCTAGTCCAGAAGGAACATCAAATCCTGACACGAAATTATCACCAAACATTACAGCCCCAGCTGCTAGTGCTCCAGCTCCTGCCCCAATTGCAAACCCTGGAGGCCCCCTCTGCCTAGGGCCTACCCCTGATGTTGATGATGATGTTGGCATGTTGAAATAACTAGTTCCCATGCCACCACTATTTGGAAGATAAGTGGGAGCATAACCATAACCAACATTTGAGGGTGGTGCTGGTGGTGGTTGATAACTTGGTCCACCCACATAAGGAGGGTTAGTATAATCTGCAGGAAATGGTACTGGATGTGGGTAGGGGACATTAGTTTTGGCCTGTTTTTCTAGCCCATGGAATGAAGCTTGACCCTTTTGCTGTGGATAGGTTTGCCCAAATCCACCCCTTGTAGTCAAGTGATTAGCATTATTGCCATAATCTAAGAGCACTATTCCTCCCCCATCACCTGCATAAAAAACATAAATCACTTTAAGATGTAAAACTCAATCAAAGTTGCAAACTTTTCCTCTCATAAATGAAACCCATTTTGAACATACCCGATCAAAACATTGGTTGTGACTGAAATATAAATATACCTTGTTGTGGGTGAAAATTAGGGTCTTCCTTCTCCTGAGAAACACGGATTGAAACATCAACAAAGCCTCTCGGCTTGTTGGATTTCTTGTTCCTTAATTGGTAACTGCCAACTTCCTCAGAGTTGTGTCCCTGCTTGGCGAGAAACTCTCTGAGAAGAACAGTAGCGGAGCCATGAAGCTTCTCGGTGAGGAACACGGGGTCTCTGCTGTAGACTTCAACGTTGAGTGCAAGATCCGGGTCTGAGCGATGAACCTGGAGGGCAAACTTGGTTCTCCAAAGAGGGTTTGCATTCCCAGAAGCATCAACTTTGGTGCAGTATTTGTTCTTGGGATCAACCCACCCAACTGCATACCACTGACGCTTCCAGAGTGAGGGTGAAGCCCTCACCCCGCGAGCGGATATCAAGCATACCTCCATCCAGATTTCGCCCATTGGAGAGGGGAGGAGATAAAGTCAAGCTCAAGGGCTTTGCACTTTGCACTGTTTCGATTTTCAAAGGTTGCTTTAGTGCTTGCTTTGCTTTATTATGGGGAGAAAATTCCTATACCTATGATATAAGCACCGTATTGTGACAACTTTTTCTTCGTCTTAAAGTGTATCACAGCCAAGCAGAATCTGTTTACATTTCTCGACATGTACATTGGGATACATGAAACCTTTTTGGTACTACTTAGGGATGACAATGAGATTAGTCGGATACAGGTTTTATGATATTGTTTCTGATTCTGTGATTTAAATTTATTTCCATATTTATATTTATTAGGTATATAATTTTTGTCCGGTTGAGTATTTGATATACCGGTACTAGTAAAAGATTATTTTATTTTATTTTTTATAAAAAGATATATAATATTTTTAAATTATTTTTTTATTATATTATAATTATAATTAGATTATTTTTTTATCTCATATTTTAATCAAGAGATTTCTTAATAATTAAATAACTATAAATATTTCACATTATAATAAATAATTACACATAATAAAATATTAAATTTTTTTAACATAATTAAATCAAAGGTGAGTATTAAATCGGGGATGAGTTCTTGCATGCTACATGTTGAGTCCCTAGTCTAGCTCATGTTCTTGCAAGTTGGGGAGCTAGATTAGGGACTCAACATGTAACATGGAGGAGTCCTCCAAATTTTGTGTTTCAAGTGTACGGGGAGAATCTCTGTTCCTTACATTAATTTCATTTCTTTCTTGTTTTTTGTCTTTTATTTTTTTCACAACACCAAAAAAAAAAAATCAGGGATGGGGACGGGAACAGGTACGAGAACAGGTATGGGGTGAGTAAGTATATACTCGTACCCGGTCAAATCAAGTATTTCCCGTCAAAGTTTGGATGAGTTCAAATATTACCCATGAGTACGAGTTTATTTGTCATCCCTAGTACTACCATTATTCCCTCCTTTTTGCCGAACTAAAAAATTTTAAATTTATTTTTAACTTAAATGTCTTTTTTTCCTTCAAATATCTTTTTTTTTTAAAAAAGATTATTTACTTTCAACGTCCCAATGTTCTTTGTATTATTTACTTTTTTTTTATTTATATTTTTAATAGATTCATGGTATGTTACATAAGATTGATAATGCTTTTGTTTTGTATGCCATTTTTTTACTTGAGGGAAAAAAATTATGATAAGTTGAATGAGGCCCAAAAATAAATTGTTGTGATAAGTTGGACTTAGAGGAGGCGAACCATGCTGGGCCCAAGCCAAGGAGCGAGTTTGGGCCTACCATTTGTGGACACCGTGTCCCTATAATAATCCATTCACGGTACACTTATTTGAAATCCTTTCCACTCCACATATACTGTCTCCTCGTGTTATATATAATGTTTTTTTTCTTTTTCTATTTTTCTTTTTCTTTCTTTTCTTTTTCTCCATTCTCTTCCAAAATTTGAAAACGAGATCGAAACTCGAACTGGAAGAGTAGCACTGAGACCAGCGTTCTCCGAACCCCAACTCCCCGCTCTCAGTAAATTCTCGCCGGATTTAGGGTTTTCCCTCGCGCGGCGGGGCGGCGGTGGAAGCCTCCTTCGCTCGTTGACATGGAAGGCGGAGGAAGGCGGATCACGGTTAGTCCGAGGCCGTGCTGCGGCCGGCGCGTGGTGGCGAAGAGGAGGCCGCGTCCTGTGGATGGCTTCGTCAACAGCGTCAAGAAACTTCAGCGGCGGGAAATCAGCTCCAACCGCGACCGCGCCTTTTCCATGACCGACGCTCAAGAAAGATTTCGCAACATTCGATTGCAGGTGAGTTTCAATTTCATTTGTGAATTTAAGTGAGTTTATATGCTAAGGAAGAGTAATGAATCTATTCAGACTTAATGAACTGGTTGCGGACTGAAGCCTTCTTCTGTTTTTGTGAAATTTTGGATGCGGAACAATTCTAGGGTTTCATGTGAAGACTATTAGGTTGATTAGGTTTGTCTTAGGAGAAACTATACTCTCAAGTCTCAAGCTGTTTCTGTACATGATGAATTCTCTTGCGTATATAGGCTTTTCCGCTATGATTTTATCAGGGAGGATATTGTATATAGTTTAACTATTTATGGTGATTTTACAGATGTTAAGGACTAATTTGAGCCTGACATGTGTTTGTTCCATTCGATATCTAGCACAAAACAACAGGCAATCCGAATAAGAGATACTGGGAGTAGAAAGATAGCTTAATGTGGATGTGTGATTACTTAGGTCAGTGTAAATTTGTCCAAGGTTAAGAAGGTTTATTGCTTAGGGAGCAAGTAGTAGAAAATTTGATTTTGTATATTAATGCTTACTCAATGAATGTTATTTTGTTCATGGTAAGTCCCTATTCATTTGTGTAATGGAAAATTTGAAACCACTCTATTTTAAATTTTTGGATGCTGAGAAAACTGTGTGTTGAGGGAGCAATAATAGTACAATATTGGTAAAAAACCACCCCATTTTAAATCATTGCTGAGGAAGAAGAGGAGTATGTAGCGGAATATTTGACTTTCCATGATAATGCAAACTCAATGTGTTATTTTGTTTGTTGGAATTCTCCGTGTATTTGTGTAATGCAACATTTGAAACCACTCTATTTTAAGTCGTTAGATGCTGAGAAAACTATGTGCCTCCTCTTTTCACTAGTGATATGTGTGCTTTGTTACTATACTCATTTCTCCATTTCTTGTGATTGTGTTTTATAGGAAGAATATGATACACATGATCCAAAAGGTCCTTCTTCATCTGTTGTATTACCATTTCTGAGAAAGAGGTCAAAGATAATTGAGATTGTAGCAGCACGTGACATTGTTTTTGCACTTGCACAGTCTGGTGTATGTGCAGCATTTAGCCGAGGTAGTGCTTGTAACTGATTGCTGGTGTTTATATCTTTAAATATTATATCTGAACATGCTGTTAAATTCTATTTCTAACATAAACATGCATGCATGATAATGTGTTAAATATTTCCATCGTTTGCTGCATTGCAGAGACCAATGAACGGATATGCTTCTTGAATGTCAGTCCCGATGAAGTCATAAGGAGTTTGTTTTATAATAAAAACAACGACTCACTCATCACAGTTTCTGTCTATGCATCAGACAGTTACAGTTCCTTAAAATGCAGAAGCACACGAATTGAGTAAGTATAGCTCGCTATTGTTTTTTAACTCCTAACCTTGTTTTCCATGCTCAACAAAAGAAATCTGTAGGAAAAATAAAAGTGTCAGAGGGAGATAGAGTGTTTAAAAAAAGCAACAGATAGCAACTGATGCCTGTCCAATTTTGGGTTGTTGTGTTCTATGCTAAAATATTTGTTTTCCAGATATATAAGGAGGGTTAAACCAGATGCTGGCTTTGCTCTTTTTGAATCTGAATCACTTAAGTGGCCAGGATTTGTAGAATTTGATGATGTAAATGGGAAGGTACTCACATACTCCGCGCAGGATAGGTAAATATTTTGTTATTCTGATGCATTTGTATGGTAATATAATATAATTATAATATTTCTAAGCTACTTGATTGTGATACATTTTCCCCCCTCTGCAGCATATACAAGGTGTTTGACCTGAAAAACTATACTATGTTGTACTCCATTTCAGATAAAAATGTACACGAAATTAAGATCAGGTAATTTTTCTTGTTTTGCTTTTGAAATTTCCTTTCCCATATACAATACACTACCTTGGATATATGGTCTATTGCAATTCACAATTGTTTTAAAAATTATATTGCATTATTTACACTACTTAGGTCTTTGTTTCATGATTTTTCAGTCCAGGGATCATGTTGTTGATTTATGCTAAATCGAGTAGCCATGTCCCACTTAAAATCCTCTCAATAGAAGATGGTACGGTTTTGAAATCGTTCAACCATCTCCTTCATCGGAACAAGAAGGTGGATTTCATTGAACAATTCAATGAAAAGCTCCTTGTTAAACAGGAAAATGAGAACCTCCAAATTCTTGATGTAAGTAATTTTCTTGTTTATACATGAGTTGTACATTGCTGATTTTTCTACATCCTAATCTCTTACTTTAATTAACCTCAGGTTCGGACTTTTGAGCTAACAGAAGTTAGCAGAAGTGAATTTATGACGCCATCTGCATTTATATTTCTCTATGAAAACCAATTATTCCTGACATTTCGTAATCGAACTGTGGCTGTGTGGAACTTCCGTGGAGAACTTGTAACTTCTTTTGAGGACCACCTCCTGTGGCATCCTGACTGCAATACAAACAACATATATATAACCAGTGACCAGGATCTCATTATATCATACTGCAAGGCTGATTCTGATGATTCATTGTCTGAAGGAAATGGTATTTTCCTTATTTTTTATCCCTGACCTGACCAACTGCTCCCCACACTTTTATTTCAATTAATTTTGTTTGTTTTTTTTTTTTATGCACTTTGTCCTTGTGCCATTGGAGGCACAGTGTGATGAATATTTTTAAAGGTATTTTTAGTTATTTAACTGAGAGATGTTTTAATTAAATGTTTTACATGTTGACTAAGCTAAAATTTAAAACAGGATAGCAAATCAAACAATTTTTCAATGTGTCGGTGTCAGTTATCAATTTATATTTTTAAGCGAGCACCGTCTTTGAAGTTACATTACTAACAGGCTAGGCATTTTTTGATACAGCAGGATCCATTAATGTAAGCAACATTTTAACTGGCAAGTGTCTTGCAAAGATTAGGGCGAGTAATAGCCTTCCGAAGGTGAAAGAATGCAGTTGCGGTGATGACAACTGTTCAAGTGGTGGTGGATGTAATTTGGGAAAACGAAAGCGTGTCTCCAGAATTCGGAGCACAGTTGCTGAAGCCTTGGAAGACATTACTGCTCTCTTCTACGATGAAGAGCGCAACGAGATCTATACAGGCAATAGGCACGGGCTGGTTCATGTCTGGTCTAACTAAATAATGTATTGTTGGATTTATTGTTGTCTTTTGTTTTCTTATTAGCATTTATCCAAGGTTGCGGTGATGATCCTCACTTGCTATGCGAATTTCTGGGAGAGTTGTAACCATTTAGTGTTCTTGTATAATTTTTTTAGATTTTGGCATCTACGTCGTAGGCAAGTATAATCCGTAGGTGGCAACAGCTCTGTATCAAGTAATATTGTTTGTATGTTGGTAGCTCACCACATGTTTATGCTGTAATCTATATTACATTTATGGTGTGGGCTCTTTGTAGCGAAATATGTGAATAGCGTTCTCTCTTCTCTGCCCGTTTCTTTCTTTGATACTTTGCCTTGTGGGGACTACAGTGTAGTGACCTACTTGCTCTCACATGGATTGTTGGAGCTGTAAAGGGAAAAGTAATCAGCAGTGTTGTAGCTGATTTACACTGGCTCCATTTTGTACTTCATTCAATTCAATTATTGTGTTTCTTTGTAACTTTCTCTATCGTTTTTATCCCAGTCAGTTGCCAAGCCAAATAGAAATGAACATTACCACTTTGTTTTCATTGGATTCAGATAACATTTGGATATTTTGAATCCTGTGACTCGCCAAAAATAAAATTATCATCACTGAGCCGTGATTTGAAACGGAAATGAAAGGAGAATACCAATGCAAGATTGTACTAGTAGCAGTTCAAATTATCTAAATATTGATAACATGTTGCATAATATGAGCCGGTGCACTACATTAAAGTTGCAAAGCATGCAATAAATTGTATTAAAAAAATAAGTCTTTTACTATTACTTCTAATTTTTTTTATCTTCTGTTTTCATATAATCAAACAATGAAAAATGAATATATTCCATTTATTCCTTAATTTAACCAATTCAAACAATACAAAATTTCATTTAAATTTACTTATTCTTTTTTCCTATTTATTTTTCTTTTTCCCCCCATTTTTATCTCATCCAAAAAAAAGTGTACATCTTCAAAATATGAGTTTGCTTTCAATGGAAAAATCAACCTCTATATATTAAATACGAATTATTATTTGGTGAAAGAATGTTTTTAAAAACTTTTTTCTTGATGAGAATTTTTAAGAATTTTTTTAACTTATACAATTTAATTTATCAAAATTATTTATGAATTAAATTTTAATATTTTAAAATAATTTATTATTAGATTAAAATAGTCTTGTACAGTTGTACTACAATATAAATTATTTATCATAAATTTTTAATATAACTTATGTTTAAAATATCTATTTATATAATTTTTAAATATAATTTATATTTTTAAAATATACATAATTTATTATAAATTTTAGTTATAGATATTAAATATTTACATGTTAAAATACTAGTTATTTTTAAAATGTGATACACATAACAATTTATGTAATATTATTTTATGTTTATTTCTCTTGTATAATTTATTACATTTTTCTTTCTTTTTCTCATTTAGTTCTACAATCTTTTTTATCACGTAGTTGTACATATAGTATTTCTCATATTTTTGTTATATGTAAATAGTGTATTATTTAATTTTAATTCAAGATTTAGTTTTGAAAAGGAAATTATATGGCTAACATTCAAAAAATATGTGTAGTTAGATTGATTTATTTTTGTAATTTTTAAAATTTAATAAAATTTTTCTTTAAAAAATCAAAAAAGTATTTTTTTTTTAAAATATATAATAACAGTTGCAATTGTTGCTGGCATGGATCGAATGCTTTTGCACGTGGAAAATCTTGATAAATTGTTTTTAATATTCTTTAGCACACTGACATTGAGTGAAATTTATTCAAAAAATGCGAGTATTAATTATATTGGATTTGACTTAATGAATGCTATAAATTTGTCTAATCAATTATATTGATTTAAAGATGAATTTAATTAATTAGTTCATTTATTTCAAATCTAAACTAAATCATTTATAGTTGATTTGATTTTGTAATTTTTTTTTCTGAATCAACCTAATCATGATTAATCCAAACTACTTACAATCTCTTTCCCTTCCTACAACAAGCTTTCTCTTCTTCGAAGTGGGTCATTGAACAACAAGTTTTGGTTGCTTTGTCTATACAGTGAAATTTTTTGCCTCAATAATGATGAGATATTGTCTGCTTTGGGTCTTAGCCCTCACAGTTTTACTTTTGGTCATCACTCAAAAGGCCTCTCAATCATTAAAGTATGTTTGTGCTATATAAGTTGTTATTTCTTGTTTTATTTTATCGATGTGGGACTTGTTTGTATCCCAACAAATATCTTAGTTATTGTCAACCATGTTAAGTCATTCAGAAAATCACAACTCGGAAAAAAGATGGAATGACAAAATTTTCTTTTCATGACATGAATCCAAGAGTTTCTCGGCAAGGAAAACAAAACATAAAATATAAAAGGTTGCTTGAACCTGCATGTCTTGCTACAAATATATTTATTCTAACCAAGTTCCTCTATGGACTACCTTTGAAAATTAGCCTTAGAAGGTCAAACTCCTTCCAAAATTCCTAATTAATCCCTACTGATTCAGTAAGACATCCATGCTGATTTACTAGTGTCTGATAAGGGCATGGTAATAGCAAAACCTGATTCTTGGTGGTTAAGTTTCTCTAGGAGATCCTTTATTAGGTTGCCTCCTATGTATGAGACTCCTGAGGCTGCAAGTGCCAATGTAACATAGTATGACACAGTTTTAATATAGGATTTGGGTGGTGAGCTTGTGTAAACTTTCCCAATAGCAAGTAGAATGATGCACACAATAGAAGAAGCTGCTACTGAGGCAAGCTTAACTTCGGTGTAGTAATTCTTATTGATCAAGACGCCATAGATAACAAGGGGGACAGCACCAAATATCAGGAATGATAAAACAGCTACAACAGCATGAAGCAAGAAGTTCGCTCTACGTCCAAGTAGTTCTTGATAGCGATCTTGCACATTTGTTTGCACTTGATCGCCTCCGGTGTGATCATTTTTCAAGTCAATAAGCTGTGAAAAAGAGAGCATTGACTTAGTTTTCGTGTTGCTTTAGTTCAAGAGAAAAAGGCTTGACTTAAATGGGTCCATGGTGCATTTCAGGATTTGAACATGATAATCATATTCAGAACACTTGATCCCAGCTATCAGATCACACATTCATGCACTATGTTCTAAACAGACTACACGTGATGATGTATAACTAGAACATAAAAAATTAGCCATCCTTACAAATAACTAATCTTTAGCATAAAAGGTATTATTATGATAAGATAACGAGAGCCACATACAGCAAGATGTTTAAAGACACACAAGAGCAGCTAATAGTTATGATTGCATTTCAACTTACCATATTATATTAGTCATTCATTCTTCAACTCTCCATAATAATATCTCAACATCATATTTCAACAATAAAAGAGTGCTAGAAACTAACAAGCTCTTTCTAACACATTTTTTCTTAGCTAAAATTTATTGAAAATTATAAAATTAGGAGAGCTTTGTTTAATGAGAAGTAAGACCAACCAAAATTTGTGATTTTCAATAAATTTTAGTTGATGTATTCAAAAGAATATTAGAAGATGTGTTGCTAGCATTCCTCTAAAGCTATATTTTTTTTCATGCACAAACAATATGTAAAAAAGGAATGCCAAAGATTGATGATACAATTTATAATTACGAGATTAAAGAGCACATGGAAGCTCACTCACATTATGACCAAGGATGAAAAGTCCACCAATGATATTTGCAAATCCCAATGCTATAATATTCACTACAATAAACAAGAGATCAGAAAATTAATTTGTCATCAACCAATTTTTCATCTTTTAAGATATGAAATAACAAATTAAAAAAATTGAAATAACCCCTCAAGAGTATAGATACTAATCCTAGCAATCTCATGAAACCAGGAGATAGAAGGGATAGTTCTAAATTGAAGTAGAACTACTTGAGAACCAAGAAAGCTTAGGACTCAGATTTGACTAACAAGCATCATATATGATTCTGTACACAGGCAGAAAATTTTGAAGTCTAACAAATACACTTGGTATCTTTTTTGTTTGAATATTTAAAAGAGGACATGTTGGGGTACAAACAAGGTCCCACATCAATAAAATAACAATTTATTAAATACACACATATTCCAATGGTTGAGAAGTCTTTTAAGTGATAACCAAACGTAAAATCGTGAGAACTTATGCTCAAAACGAATAATATCTCACTATTGTGAAGTTGTGTGTGAAATACCCTTATATAAAATAACAAAGTTATAACCCTCCTCTTGATATAAATATATCCTCTCAAAGAAGTCGTAAAAAATAACCCCAACACATGCTTCATGGAATGAGGGAAGATCTGAGTATGTGATCACTTCATGTATGGAATATTTTACCAGCATGCTGCAAGCCTGCAGCTTTGTGTGTTATTCATTAATTATCAAAATGGTCTAATTTGTATAAAGTTTATAGTCTCACCCATGACCCCTTTTATCTTTAGATATTTTTAGCAAAGTTGTGAACACCAAGCATGACTTAATTTTTTAAATACATGTATTAATTCATACAAGTGAAATAGGATAGAAGTCATAGACAAGGAGCATCACTTTGCACTAAAGTCATGACCTATAGCCGCAAAATCTTTGTGAATTCAAAGTCACGAGCCATGGCTCCATCCATACCACAAATTTGAAGAGCTCTAGCTCCATCCCATGTTATTATATTAAATTCTTGTAAAATATTTTGAAATTATATATTTGTTAGCTTATTTAAATGTAGGTTTGCCGGATTAGTTAAAGGGCCTCACTACTAAATAAGCTTTTTAGCTAGACTAGACTTTTTAAAAGCCTTAAAAAGACCTTTGTAATGTAAATGAAGGTCTTAGTTTTAGGAAATAGGCCACTCTTGTTTAAAGTAAAGACTAAACTATTTTCAGCCCCAATTATACATGTATTATCCAATCAACCCCCTAAAGGAAGAGAGAGAACACTTACATGGGGTAGCACCCGAACTAACAGCAGATGACACAATTCCTAGGCTTGTGATTGACTCAGCCAGACCACCATACACAATGCTTTTAAGTATTTCCCATCCTTGAGGTTCACCAACTTCTTCGCTTGGTCGTTCATCAACTTGTACTAGAGTATGTGATCCTGTTATAATAGCACCTTCAGGTGGCATATTATCTGCTGTCAGGGCTGTTGTGGATTTAAACGATTCTCTCTCCACATCAACTATCACTTCACCGCCTGCACCATCATAATAACTGTGGTTATTACACAAAAGCAAACATGGAAGATATCTTGTGGGAACAAACATTGTAAGTGATACAAGTGAGCATGAATTGCTATATATTGGTGATTAACTGATGATATTTATTTCATGTACATACCTGCATTTTGTTTTCCGGTAGAAGAATCTAGTTCCTTGCCAATATCCTTTTGCACATGTGCAAAATCTGGTTTTGATGGTAAGATAGCATATATTCCAGAATTTTGTTTAATACTAGCTATATCATTTGCAAGTATTGCACTGCCAGATGATTGAATTGGTGATGTTACTCCTTGTACCGAAGAGGAATAATTATTCTCAACAATTTTTTGTTTGTTGTCCACATCCTGTAGTGATTCCTCAAGGACTAGTGACCCAACAGTAGTAGAAACAGGAAATTCAAGTTCCCCTTCATAAGGTTTCAGAATGGTATCTTTTGCAGTTTCTTCAGCTTTAACATTCATCTCGGTTGTAGTAGCAACTGCTAATGTAGCACTCTCATATTTGTAAACCTTCTCAATAGAAATGCTCATTGACGACTTAACTTCAACATTACCTGCTTCAGATGATTTATAAAAGCGAGCAAGAAATGAATTGATGGAATACATAACATAGGAAAGTATGAAAATGTACATTATGTATAATTAATAGGTGCACAGATGTTTCATATTTTCATTTTAACTATTCCAGACGGATAGCATATTTCTATTTCCATATTCATAATGCACGATCGAAAATGTATGATTTTGCTAAATTCTGCTTTGAAAGGACCTGATATTAAAAAAAAAAAAAAATCAAAGAATTATTTTCTTTAAATATCAAGCATACCTGTCTTTGTTATATCTGCTGAAGCATTCTTTTTCTCTCCCTCATTAATCATCGGTTTTCCGTGCAGTAATTGTTCCATTGTCGAAAAATCTATGAAATCTTGCTCAACTTTCTGCACTCCATTCATCAAATCACCAGCACCTTTTGTACAAGACTGTATAGGTGACAAATTCTGAAACAATGAGTCCAATAATTCTTGGTCAGCCAATTAATAATCTCTTGAAGCTGTACGGAATTTGATGTCATTCTCTGTATATGGTACAATCTTTAATTGACTTACAGTTGATGAAATCACAGAATTCATTCCTTCATGATCACGATTAATATCTGGCGTAGTTTTTACATTCTTAGAAACAGATGAATCAGCAAGTGGACCTTTTGGATGAGCAATTTCAGGGGAGGTTAGCTCATCTGAAGTAATTGGTGCTGAGTTATGCTGCTCAGCAGAACCAGTCCTAGAATAATCAAGGGACGCATCACCTGCATAATTATATCAAGAAAATAAGCAAATTGAAGACAGATTGATTTTGTAACAAAAAGTTTAAATCTTGAGCGAAATTCACTGCATGCAAAATGCATGATTTCCTGCATTTCTCAGTTTGCATTTCATATGATTCAACTATTCAAGAAAATGTAAAGGAAAATATGAGAAACTCTATTAATAGGAGATTCAACAGGAAAATAAACAAGGAGTATAAACAATTTGAAATGCTTCTTGGAACAAGTTTTTCAGTAAGCTAAAATATCACATGGAAACATACATATAAAAATGTCTGAAGGAATGTTGTCCATTTTCCATTGTCAAAATATATTCACAAATGACTGAAAAAATACTAACAATAAATGAATTAAAACTCCAAAACAGTTATAACAGTGGCATAGTTAGGATGGAAGCCCCACAGCCCACTCCTGGTGGGGCCAATCTTCAAATAAGCATCATCCTTGTGAAAGTGACTTCTCAAAGAAGTACCATACTAATAATATTTATTTAAGAAATTTCTTACTAGCTTTTTTCCCCCTTTTCAAAGTAAATAGAGATCTGAGCCAATTTGCATTGGAGCCTTGTGGATTTGAAGGATTCTGCACATTGCTTGCAGGTAGATTTGAAGGATTCTGCAAATTGCTTGAAGGTGCAATAGAAGGAGTTTGTGCACCTTCATTCTTGTTGGCACCACCAAAATTACGGAATAGTTCAAAACATTTTCCTGTCCAAATTAATGAGATTAGTAATGAAAAGCACATAATCATCACAAATCAATCAAGATACATCAAAAGAAAACATATAGTTTGCACTAAAGTAATTTTTGCACACATGTTAGAATGATAATTCTTGGAGATATTAAAACATTTGTTTGTTAGCCTTAACCTAATAGCTTAACTTTAGGTTGAGTTGGTACTTGACAACGACAACTTCAAGCATATTAGAAAAATATGAATGTTCGATTCATAATCAGATCTCTTTAAATGGCATATTTTTATGCCTCTTAAATTAATGATAAAGCTTCCTTGAAAAAGTGAGTAAAACTTAAAATCAAAGACCACACTATGCTTTGATCACTGAAAAGGTAATCCACTTACCACTAGGAATAAAGAAGCTGAAGCATGATAAACATCTGAATACTTCTGGTTCTCCATGAGGCTGATTATCATCAGCAGGTGGCTCTGGACCAACAATGACAGATTCAGATGTTACATTTGCATGTTCATCCTGGTTGCCTTCAGGTTGTGCAGAACTATCTACCAGCTCCGAGCTACCTATAATCTCCAACTTATCACGCTTGGCTTTGGTATCTGATTTTTGAAGGTACCTTTTTCTTTTTTTGAGGATAACCCTTTTAGTAATACAAGAATGACAGTTAGGACAGTACAAGTCATGCGTCTCTTGTTTAGCCAACACTGCCTCAACATCAAATTCTTCCAGCTGCTGATCAATCTCTTTTATCAAGTTAGGAGCATCCTTTGTACTAGTTTCTTTATGAAAATTTGTAACAGCTGTAGCTTGTATGTCAGATGAATTATGAATATTGGATAATTCTGGAATGGAAGGGAGCTTGTTGTCCACAGTTTTCATACATTTATCAGTGACTTCGCTGCATAGACTATTTTGAATAACTGACTGATCTGTTTGTACATCAATTTCTCTCTCCCCCAGATTTGTTGGATGGACAGACCCAAAAGCATCACCATTTTGAACTCCATTAGGTCCATTAACTTCATCATCTGCAAGCATGTCACATATAACCATTTCAATACCAAATAGCTAATGGAAAAGAAAAATTAGGATCACATATTTATAAATGCCCAAAATTAGTTTAAAAGACATGGCTATTACAGATTACTCTATGCTATACAGATCTGACATTGTATATATTTCTTCCAAAATCATAAATGGAAATCATAACAGAATACTAATAGAGTAATAGTACAACCAAAATAGCAGACATAGCAACTGTTACAGGATCCGAGTGAGTACCACAGTACCACTAGTGGTGCCAACCGAAAGAATAATTCAAATAAATTAAAATCTGATGTCTAAGCATCTCTCTTGATACAATAGAAACATGAACAAGAGCAGAGCTTGTTTCCATATTAACATTCTAACAACATAAATTTTTTAAGCCAAAAAAGTAAAATTTACGGTACCAATTTCATCAAATTTACAATAAAAGTTACTTCAAGTCCTCACAAATCAATATGGAGAATCCATCTAATTGAAAGGCTATTCAACTAGCTGGTCACATCAGAACTGCTAATGTGTGTTCTAGAATCTGGGCATCCACTGACCTTTAGTTTCACAATAAAAACATGGTCCATGTTGAATCATAGTTTTGACATTCATCATCAAGTCATGGTAACCCTTAAGATTCCAATTTGGCACAGTCCAAGGACTGTCAAATCTCTTGGTCCATGTGCAGTGGTGACATTTCCACATTCCTTCAAGCATAAAAAAGTGGCAGCATGTTTACTAAACATCAGAAAAAGAAACTGATTCCCAGAAATTTGGTAAAAGAACATTTCAGTTGAGCAGAAAACTGTGTCTTATTATTTTGGTCAGTTCCAGTTAACTTATTTATATTGGAGATTATCTTCGTTCACATGTAAGTGGTACTCATGAGACAAGCTACAATACCAGTATGGATTGAGTACTGTCTTCCACTACCCGGACACAGTCTAATTTTAACCGTTATGATGTGCAGATACAATACATGTATCAGATACGATACATATCTGATACAGTAATACAATTATTCTAAAAATATATAAGATAAGATAAGTGTAACATACATATGTGGAATATATATATATATATATATATATATATATATCAAAATTCATAAAATACAATAAATATATAATTGCAATTCCTCAAATTCAAATTGAGAAAATACTTCTTGGACTTGGACATTATTAAAAACAAAATAATTTTAAACCTAAACTCACAACGAGACAGAACTTCAGAACAGCCAAACTAGTACCAAGGCACATCACAATTCACACAACAACTTGTTAATTTAAAGAAAATCATTAGGAGTGAAAGTGATGCAACAACAATCACACAACAGTGGTTTCCTGAAAAATGTAGCAAACAATCTAATAAGCCAAAAGAGGAGTGCATTTTATCAACCAAGAAACTGATCCTTTCTCCCAAATAGGAAGCCATAGTACACCAAAAACAAGAAAGAAACCCAAGAGAGAGGTGGCGAGGTACCTTGTTGCTCATCAAAGTAAACACTGTTCTTATTCTGTGACACAGCAACCCCACTTATGACCTCTCCATTTGTTGCCACTCCTGCAAATTCTGCCACTTGTGCAAGCCCAACAGCTTCATAATCTACTTTATCACCATTAACATGGTTGCTGTCTTCACCACCATCTCCTATCTCAGCAATTTCTTCCTCTTTCTGAACAAGAGATCCATCTGGGGCTGTGACCACTGAAAAAACTCCATTGCTATGTTCACTCTCATTGCTACTTGAAGAAGAAGAAGAAGAAGAGAATGTTACTTCATTTGTTAATAGACTTCCCTTGCTATGTGAAACAGATTGCTTTCTTATCAAAGCACCACCTTCCATCATTTCTTCTTCTTCTTCTTCTTCATGAGTCCATTGATGTCCTTCTTGTTCCATTGATGTTGGCTACCCCAAAAGGAAACAGACAAAGAAACTGTGACAAGATTGGATTTTTTTGGGTGTTGAGTGGAAATTTAATGTTGCCTAACTTTTAGAGTGTCCACTCTTTTGCATTAATGATATAGACTGCACCTTCCACCTACAACGCGCATGGAAAATGAAGATATAAAATATTGAAGAAAAAATATACCCAGTGTTTAAGTCAACTGTTTTAAGCTCAGAAAAATACATAACAAATTACAATAATTCTGTATCTTCCTGTAATAGTAGTAGTATCTTGGAATAAGATCTTATGCAATTTGAAAAATTGCATCAGTTCTCATCCGTTTATTAATTTTAATGTTTAATAGTTTTAATATTTAAGGAATAAAAAATAATTGCAAGATTTAGAAAACTGGACACTCTTCAATAATCAATATTCTTCCAACTGGAGAAGATCTAGACTCATTTTGCTGATTCTGTTAGTTGCTTTATATGGTATATATTAAATATTTTAATAAAATTTTAAAACATTAAATTTACTTGTTTTCTTAATAGTTTTCAATTTTATTAATTCTTCTACTTCTTTAAATTATAAGTATTAAATATTTTTATGATTATAAGACATTATTTATTTATTATTTACTTTTTTTAAAATATTAGAAAAATTGTAAGTGAATATATGTTATCAACGTGTTATTGATTTAAGATGACTAAATTCAATCTCAATCTCTTGAATAAGATATCAATTTGAGTGTTGTAAATGAAATTGAAAGAAAAAAAGACTATAATAAAGATGGTTTGTGAAGTTTTTCAATTGAGATCATTTACCAATGGTGAATATAAAATGATGATAAAAAAAAATATTATTTATTTAATATTTTATGAAATATTAAAAATTGTAAAAATATTTGTGGGGTGATGTACTATTTTTTTGGAAACAATTAAGAATTTACTTAAAATGTACTTGTATTCAATCATAAATTATATATAATTAAAAAACTATTAATTTCTGTAACTACCATTTTAAAAATTATACTTAGAATGCATTTCAATTAGTTAATAGGATATTTATAATTAGTAATTACATAATACATGAAGTTTGTTTCTACTGAAAAACTGTTTTTTCTGATTTTATCTAAAAATTAAATAAAACTATTCATAGGCTAATGGGACCAACTTGGATCTTCAAGTCTTAAGGTGTAAAGTACGAAAGAATCGCCTTTTCTTTTCTTTTTCTTTTCAGTGACTAAGAATGAATTGTTTTTAATTTCTATCACATGGCCGTTTTTAATTTTTTACGTTTTATTACCAAGTTAATTAAATCATTTTATTTATACAATTACATAAAATTAATTCTACTGTTTATTTTTATTTAAAACTCAAATTATTATTTCTTATTCAAATAATTGAGCTTTTAAAATTTTATAAGTCAAAAAATTTGAAAACATTTTTTTTTTTTTGAAAAGTTTTATAATGTGAGATTAAATTTTAAAGGGTAAAAAATTAGATATCTTTTTTATTTTTAGACAAAATATAAAGTTTTAGCTGGCTAATATTCTGGATTAAAAAGGGTTTAAAAAATGTCATCAATTTACTTTGTTAAAAAAGTTAATAGAAAACACAAATAAAATGATCATATTTATTTTATTTGAAAAAGTAAAGGTTAATTAAATAAAAACGAAGACAAAAATGGAGTCAATAAAATAAAAAATAAAAAATATTAAAATACTTTTAATTCGGGGAAAAAATGAAAATGTATAACATAAAGGCATGCAAAAGAAAAAAAAAACAAATTCTCCTTTTTTGTTCATTTAATTTATATTTTCTAATGTACTGTATCAAAAGCTGCATTTATAGTTTTATACAGCAGCAAGTTGATATAATGTTTGAAGTGCAACTCACGTCTAAGCATAAGATATAATTCATGTTCATAAGGGCACAACAAAACATCCCAACAAACACAAGTAAAACTTTTATTTATTCAGTGGAAACGTGACAGCTACAAAATGTTGAACTTAATGATTTCAAGCCAAGGAAGTATAATAAAAAAAATGATATAATTGATGTAAGCTTAGAGAGTGGGGTTCACATGTACTTTCATATTATTAATCCTTCTTATTTAATCTAAATTAATATTCATTATTGATTCTTATTATTAATGAACACTAAGAGGCCCACGTTAATATTCTATATAACTATGTACATGAATGCAAATGAAGTCATCCTTTTGAAATTTGTACTATAACTATGCAAGTTTCTCAAACTCAACCCTACCAATGCTTTAGCATAATGTTGTCTTATTGGAAATAAATGAACATTGCATCATCATATGTGTGGTACCCTTCTTCAATGTTTATCTTTATTGCAACACTTGTCACTATCGATACTTCTAGCATACGTTCTTTTAACTAATTATCAATTAGTTTTGACTAAATACATGTATATATATATATATATTCAAAGATAGAGTTCATAATATATATGAACCTAGTTAGAATTCCTTGTGAATATAATTAAACTTCATTGATGACAAGGAATGATTATAGACACAAACATTTCAAGTAAATCAAGGATAAAAACAAAGGAAGAAAATAACTGGGACAGAAATTAAAATTTGTGAGGAAAAAAAAACTTGCATAATCATTTATATTATGTTTGATCAATAATGTGAAATTTTATTATTCAGATTAGTATCACCTCATTATTTAATAACAAATAATTAATAATAAAGATAACTTTTACATATGTAAAACTAATAATTAGTGAATTGTAAATAAAAAAAACTAGTAATAATTATAATTTAGGTTGAAATATTTTTTTGTTGATAAAAAATTAAGTAATAATTGACTATTATTAAGTTGTTAATTTGAATGAAACTCGAGTCTATAAAAAAAATATGTAGTTAGAGTGAGAATTTATTTTGAAGATGGTTAACTAAATTTTTTAAGGAGATAAATAAATAGAAAAATCAATAAATATTTTGTATGATAATAATATTGTTAAAAAATTAATAATCAACCAAGTTAAATAAAAAATTGTGAAAAACCAAAATAAACATTTAATATTAAATAAACTCACATGGTTGAGTGACTATTGTGTGATCCATATCTTCGAGAATGGTTTGAAACAAATTTAATTAATAAAAAATAAAGTTGGCATATTTGACCATCTTGTGATTCAGATTGAGACAAATTGTAGTTTGGTTTTTGTGAATTTAATGTCATTGTCACGTTTGAAGCAATGTGCTACATTATATGAATTTAAAACATGTTGGAAATCGGAACTAATCCATTCACACCATCTCTTTCAACATCTTCACATAAATAATCTAAATGTGAATGTATCCATTCTTATTCACATCGTGTTCTTTAACACCAGTAAATTCAATGTACCACTATCATGGAAAAAAGCAATCCTTATCTACTTTGAAATAAATAAATAAAAACTAGATAGTTATTTTTTATTTATAAGAATTATAATGATGATAATAAATATAAAATTTTATACATATTATCTCATTTTTATCACTAAATTGATCTTAATAATTTAAGTGAGATAGTTATTATTTTAAAGTGGAATAATATTTTTATACGTATTTGTTTCCTATTTTATCTTTAAAAAATACATTAACACTGAGAGAGAGAGAAAAAATAGGATAAAACCAAAAATATTATAAACATTTTTCTAAAAATGAGCACCAAAGAATGATGTCTGGTTTATATATTGTTAATGATACATAATATTAAATGTATTAAATAATGTAAGTATGAGATATTACTTTTTTTTAATGAGAAAATACATTAAACTTAATCTATTTTTAAATTTTACATTTTTTTTAAAGTATAATTAGGAGTTATAATTTTTTTAACATATTATAGTCTACTTACAGATAAAAATGTATTTTTAACACTGACCTCATGTCTAAATTAAAATTAAATATTAGTATTTAGTTAAAGAACTTTTTTTTTTCTAAAATATCCATCGCACGTTGAACACACCTTAAAAAGTGGGATAACTGGCTCCCAAGATTTAACGCAACTACATACACAAGTCAGGATTCAAATCTCTGACCTTATTTAAGCGTGGATCAACCCTTATCACTGAACTACATGCTTAAGGTTATTTAGTTAAAGAACATAAGTGTTTATTTATACCAAAGATTTTGGATAAATATATTTTTAATTTACATTATAATAATTGTATTTAATTAGTTTAACTCATGTATATTATTCGTGTGACTCGATTATTCTGTTTTAAAGATAATATAAAAGTATAATCATACAAGTAATAGTAACTGTTTTTCTCTTACACCAGCAAGTTAGATGAAACATTAATATTTGTGGTTGAAATATTTATTTCTCAGCCAGTCCCTTTTAAGGCAACTTGTATACTCTATTATATTTTATTTGTGTAGCGTATAGATAAGGATTCCTTATAGTTTGATCAAATTTAATGGAACATTATTATTTCTGGTTTAGATATTTCTTTCCCACCCAACCAGTTTACACATGCATTTAAGGAATCTGTCACTTACTCTTTCATTCTACTGTATTTTATTTGTTGTTTAAGATAGTTACACAAATTAGTGTTATTTTTTAATTAAAATTAAATTTTTATTTTGGTATTATCAATTTTTATTTAATATAAATTTCATTAATATATGTTTATATATATTGTAAAAAAAATTAATTTTAATTAGAAAATAACATTAACTGTATCTAAAGAAATGTTATTGAATTTTTTGTTTGGAGAAAATATGACACCTATGCTCTTCAGACTTCTTGATATTGATTATATATATGTATAAATATTTACAATTAACTAATATTTGTTATTTATTGAAATAAAAGTTTAATTTTCATGCACTTAGCAAGGTAAAAAAGGTTTATATGATTAACCAAACATAAAATATTTCTAATATACTTTTAAAATGATTATTGGGAAATTAATAATTTTTTTTGTATATGATAATTTATGATTATTAAATGATAATATAATTTTTTTTTAATTATTAGTACATATATTATTATTTATTGCTATTTTCCAAAAAAATATTAATGTAAATAATCTTTTCTCACTTATTTATATCAAGGCAAATATTTTTTTTATAGAAAAAATTAATATATATTTTTATTTAATTAAAAATAAATGATAAATTAAAACTATTTTTCCTTCTAAAAAAACAAAAAGAAGATATTGAATCGCCTCCCTCCCTCATCATTATATTTTTCTATTGTTGCACATGTTGGTCATCCATCACATGCAATATGAACCCATGAGAAGGAGAAATTTATGGAAGTGTTAGAATCAATTAATTAATAAAACATAATGTAAGGACTACATAATTAAAAAATTGATTACATATGTTGTAAATTGATCCCAAGTCAACTCTTAGCTGTTAAAGAGTTTTGTTTTCTAAGAATGGAATAGAACTTGTGCATGACAAATGTCTCCATCTTCTTATTAATATTGGACTCCTTCATGCTATTGTCCCATACAATATATTATTGTCTTCATTGCATTCTCATATGTGGAAACAGGGAAGGGACAGCTACTTAAGCGTATCAAAATCATATCACATTTGAAGACTATGAGCATTAATACTTTAAGGTTTGAATGTTAATTTGGTGCAAATTATTTAAGTCCTGAATTGTTAATATAAGATTTTTTTTTATATTTTTTTTTAATTTCATGAAAAGCAACTAACTTGTTGATTTGAGTGAAATTGATCTCAAACGAAGTTACAAAAAGAGAAACTAGTTACTAAAGATGATTAACCAGATTTTTCAATCAAAATTGATTATCAAAGTTTAGGAAAACTTTTCAAAATTATATTATTATTTTCACAAAAAGTTGCAAATCAAATGGCAATTTCAGGTTGCATCCAGCACATAATTATATTGGAATGACGAAAGGGTCATATTTCCAAGATGATCTGTATATGTATCATAATTCACAATATAATACGAAAATTTAGCAACACAAATGTGGGGATAGCTATAATGTACTTCTATAAAATCATGTAAATAAAAATCAAAGAGAAAGAAAAATGGTATTTAATAAACACATGCTGTTCTCTCTTCTTTTTTTTTTTTTTTTTTTTTTTTAATTGTAACTGATATATTTTTTTAGTTATAAAAATACCACTTTTATTTTATTTTATTTTATGTTTTTAAAATTGTGAAGACAATTATTTTCATTATTTTATTTACAAATTATTGTTTTTTTCTCAAACTTTTAAAGTGTATTATGTGAACTTTTTATTATTGTTAGATAAAAATGTATTATATGAAAAAAGTTGCTAAAGAAACCAAACATACGCTTTAAGGTGACATTATATTTATGCTTAGATGCTCTATAAATTTTTATTTATGTACTTAAGAGTTACAAATTTTTTTGAAACAACTTTCTTAATTTATACAAACCAATCCAAGTTTTTTGTTGTTGGGTTGAAGACACATACAATTGAGTTGGATGGGCCAGGTTTAATATCCCTAACCCTAACCCCAACCTAAACAAATTACTTCACCAGTGATATCTAAGAACAATTGATGTATCTGTATATCAGAATTTCAGAATCCATTAATTTGCAGGCGTTGGATGTAATTATTAAATATTGTGGGCATGAGATTTGTTACTTAAAATTCATAAATATGATTTTAATGTCTGTAAATATAGTGGTTTTTTTATGTTAGTTCTTTATTTTTTTTTATTTTAGCATTTATAATTTTTTTTTTGTAAAATGTTTCTATCATTAACAAATGATGATAAAAGCCCTTTATAAAATTCTTAAAATTTATAAGGACCATAACTGAAAAAAAGAAAATACTAAAATTAAAATTCTTCATATAACAAATATATTAAACCTATTTTTGCATTGTTTCATTAGTTTTAGTATCAGAAATGAGAGGGTGGATACAAATAACACTCATTTGATGTAGCAAAAGATTATAAGATATCAAAGAATAAAAGAGTACTATGAAAGTAACTCATTATGTAATTGATTGAATGATAAAAGATACAATAATAACGTATAAATACCCTATTTGTAGAGCTTATTTCAAACAAATTAATATTTCTATGAATTAATTATTCTTAACATTTTTTAGTACCCTGTCATTCAACTTTGTACCTCACTCTTTTATTGGGAAATAATCACCTGTAGTATTAAACATTGCCGATGGAAACATAAAAACAAAATGCACTTTAGTAGCTGCAAAAATAGATCAAGTTAGTACATTGCTCATGGTTGATTCCATGTTAATAAATCAGTTATAGTTCCCAATTATTTAGCAATAGTAATTCTTTAACATTGATGTCTGCTGAACTCTATTTGATTTCAAACTGTTAATTATCATCGTTGTGTTCAAAACTGGCAAGGAATTAGTATTGTCATTTGATTTCCATTCAGCAAAACTGTACTGAGTTTACACACGTATAGTTTAAGTCTGTATATTGAACAAACATACGAATGCACTCATCATATATTCATATATGTTTTGGAAATAGATTGCATTTCTGAATCAACCCGGATATGACTAAGGAATGCCACGGAAGTTATTCTAGAACTAAAAAACTATTAAGAGGCATTCTCAAATACTACTTTCGTTATTATATATAAGAAATAAATGAGTCTTATTTTGATCCTAATTATAAAAATACATGAGTCGACTTTTAAATGTATTATTTAGTAATTTTCTTTTAAAAGTAAAATTCAATAAAACAGCATAGGATTGAAGCATCATTTCTTTCACCACACCTGTTCGGAATCTACACTGAAATTGCAACTGTCTAGAACCCAATATTGATGTGTAATGTGTTTCATCTGCATATATTTTTGAACCAACGTTTCATCAAAAGATTGAAGTTGAAAATTTTAACATGTAACACTGTTGCACTGGTTGGCCCGAGACAATTAAGGAAAGAGGAATATAAAAAATGCCATCGAAAGAACCTTAATGTTAATCATGAAGGAGAAGATACTTGGTCAATAAAATCCTGCTAAAGAGGTGGCAATTTTAACAAAATCTTACTAAGCAAAGCTTGATATGTATATATCTTTTTCAATAAATTCAAGAATTGGTCCATATTTTCAGAAGGTGCCATTTGCAAATTACCATTTCCGTACGCATTACTTGCCCAACTTAATAATGCAGTAGCAGTAACAAACAGCATATCAGGTTTATGATGTCTATGCCCGAGACTTCCAGAACAACAAAATATTTGTAATGAAGTGGAGATGGGCTCTGAGGAATAAACTATCTTTTCACTTTTTGTCTCCAACTTCTTTGTTGCAATGAAATCATAGTCAGAAAAACAAAAATAGTCATATGATGTGAAATATAGATGGTACCGTGATGTAGCAAGGTCCTTTAAAATTCAAGGAAAACACTATCAATTGTCTTGAGTTTTTCCATCTCCTCCTCACCGGCAATTCCAGGATCAACATAACACAACTGAAATAGAAACAAGATCATCAAGCTTCATCATACAATGTTGCAAGGCAATTACAATTTGGTTAAAAGAAGAAAAATAACCTGGTATTGTGGCTTCTTTAGTGTGTGCACTCCTCTTTTTATGAATTTCTGCCATCCAACTTTCACCCTAAGTGATCTTTCTAGAGCAGCCGTTCTCTATAATGATAAGTCACATTTTAAAGGATGTCATGCCATCATTACTACATAACAATTATGTTCAAAATTAATTCTTTTAATAATCACACTTGCACGCACACAAAATTGAAAGAGAGAGAGAGAAGTAGGAAGAAAACATATCTAAACCTACTTCAAATTGCATATCCTTACCTGTAGAGCTATAATAATCCAAAGAATACAACCAGTTACCAGAAAAACTACCAAAAAAGGATCGTAGGCATATTTGGATAATTTTTTTCATAAACACTTCTAAGAAGTGAAAAAAGAAAAAAAAATGAAATTTGTCTATAAGTTAAAATTATTTTTGCAAAAGCTAATTTGTTAAAGCTCTCTCATATTATCTTCACTAAAAACTTATTTTTAACTTGTAAAATTCCTCTCATTTTAACTTCACTGAAAATTTATTTTTAATTTATACATAAGTTAATTTTAGTTTAAGAATAAATTTATTTCATTTTTTCTTCATATTTTTTTTCTCCTAAAAGTGTTTTTAGGGAAGTTTATTCAAACATACTCTATGTAATGAGGGTTATAATTAAAACTGGATAAGCTTTGTAATTTGACCTGGGTTTCAATAGGTCAAGAAGCACTCATGATATGCTATTATATTACTCACAAACATCTAAAGAACAAAGAAAATAGGCCTTAACATGCAAATATATTACATGAGCAGGATCCAGAACCAGGAGATTATATTGCGGTGTTCCAGACCGTTGATATTTGACTTGAATTCCAACTATTGTTCTTGAATGCCCATCATGTTGAAAGTACAAGGGCCTGTCCAAGAAAAGCTTTCTATACTTAAAAACACCATAAAAGAACACAATTATTTGCTTGGTTAGAACATGTGTACCTAAAATGCACCCTCACTTACGTTTTCTCACTGATAAGAACACGCTTGTGGCCAAATTGAACTGTGTCTTTATGAGAAAAGTAATTCCACACAAAATCCATAAGAACTTGATGACCCTCATTTTGTTTTGCACTACTGCTTACCGCTCTATCACCACTATTTTCTTTATCAACAGTGTCACGAATCCGGATAAGAGAAGAACATGACTTTGCATCTTGGCTACAACCAGCTTGAGCAACACCACGAGACACATATCTATCCATTGGTCCACAAGTATTTGGTGCTTTCCTCTTCCTTCCATCATTGGTTGTCACTAGCTCCTTTGCCCCAACACTTGAACCATGGACAGATAGATAGAGTGCTTCAGATTCCTTGGGACCAAAATCCACTACCCTCACTCGGAGACCAAAAGAACGCAAAAGGGCAGCACATTCAGTAGCTCCAATCCATTTTTTTGAGCCATAGATGGCATGGTTAAATTGATCAGAGCCAGGTGCATCAAAACCCCTTTCCCAAGCAATCTCAAGCCACCTCTGGAGTGATAGGATATCAGGGACAAACCCTGAACCACCAAACATGGCTTCTCTTGCTTCTGGCCTTTGTGCCAGCAAGTGTGAGCTAAGCATTTGAGTGTTACGCCAACCACAACCCCATCCAACATCCTCAAACTCAAGGCTCTGGAAATGATCAACATAACCTGACAAAATGCTTCTCGAGTTTTCAGCCTCAGACTCCAAACAGTTTCTCAACAATTCCATCAAACCCTTCTCAACCTTGTAAAACTCTCCCCTTCTCTGCAAATCAACCAAGCAAGAGATCTTTTCATCCATTTTCCACACCCCATTATCTCCACCACTCACACCATCGCCACACCAAATGTTACAATCTCCAGAAGCTGTATCAAGACGGTTGTCACTAGCCTGCAGAATATGAAACAACACAACACAAACCCTTACGTGTCATTCTTCTCCTGCCAAACATATGAAAAAGTGGTCCACTTTAGACCATAAATGAAAGATAATAAAAACCTACTTCAACTAAAATTCACTTCCATTGATGATAAAAACTTGCACTTCAACAAAAAGGGGTAAATAAAAGACAAAAGACCATTCGATCTAATTGAGCAGAAATTGTACACAAAATCACATTGTAAACCCATGTGGGTAAAACTTACTTTCATCAGCATCCACAAAGTGAACCACTTTCAAAAGGGGTTAAAAAAAATTGAATTTTTATTTTTTGAGATTTTCAGAAAAAGCAAAGAGGTGAGTGAGGTGAAGAGTGGGAATGAGAAGGAAAAAGGGGTACCGGAGGAGAATGATAATTTGCATCGTCGTCGTCGAAATGGGAGTTGGCATGCCTGCAATTGAATTGAAGCAGTGTCACTCATCATGAAACGTATCAAATGGGAAGGCAAAGAAGAGAAGAGAGAAAAAAGAGACCATTGGAGTTGGGAGGAAGGAAGTGATAGATGACAGAAGGGGCAAGTGGATGAATCCATAACCATCTTCATCAAATCAAAATTGAAAAGGCTACAATGAGATCTCTTCAATGGCGAAAGCCTCTTCCTTTCAAATTCGTTAACGGCGGCAACCACATTGCTTTGTCCCGCCGATCCTACCAAATTTTAAATTTGTTAAAATATATTTTTAATTCATTTAAAAATCATGGAATAAACAAAATTTAATTTTAATCCTTTTAAAATCATTTTTATCTTTTTCAATTTTATAAATATTAAATTTAATTTAAAATTTAATATTTTTTATCAATCAAAATTATAATAATTATAACTATGTAAGTTGTAGATTATTATAATTTTTTTAAATTATTTCATGTTATTAAGTTAGATTATTGTTCAATGTTAAGAAACTCTAGGATTTAAGGATCTTTTAAAAATGTTAATAGTGACAAGAGTTTCTCTTGATAGAGAATCAATTTGATCCTAAGAAGAAGAGTATATAATGTTTTTATTTAGAATAGAGTCTTATAAAAAAAATTTTCTCGTAATTCTAAAGAAAGGATTTTATAAAGAGGTGTTATGTTTGTGAGTTTCCTTCAACTCTAAATTTTCTTCTCTTTCATTCTTGATCTTTACTAGTGTTGTATTGTTGTTAGATTCAAGTTAGTAGTTGCTAAAATCAGTTGAGTGAGTTGTAAATTTTCAAGTTTTCTTCTGCTCCTTCCTCAGTTCTCTTTGATCCCAAGCTAAGAGAAGTTGGGTTCTCGCTCTTAATGGAGTTAATAAGTTGTTGAATGATATATAAGTTGTATGTTGCATGAATCCTTCTGAAATTTGGAGTTGTGTTGATAAAGTTGAAATTATTTTTGGTGGGAGTTGAGGTTTTGGGTTCA
The DNA here is from genome assembly GCF_000230855.2 of Cajanus cajan. Classification (NCBI taxonomy): domain Eukaryota; kingdom Viridiplantae; phylum Streptophyta; class Magnoliopsida; order Fabales; family Fabaceae; genus Cajanus; species Cajanus cajan. The sequence continues at coordinate 56,068,312 of NC_138525.1, forward strand.
TGATGAGAAATGTGATGATTTGTTATGATTTGTGGTTGCATGTTGATTCTAAGTGCATATATGTGTTGGTTGTGATGTTTATAACTACTATTTGATGTTGCATGTGTTAGATTTTTGCTGGGATTCAGGTTTTGACTCAAAATTGGGTTCTACATATACATAATTTTAATACCATGGCGGGTATGCCTTCATGGCAATGGGTGTTGTTCCAACTTAAGGATCTCTATCTCAATCACATCGGGTGTAAGATCGGTGACATTGGACGTGAGGATAAAGACTCGTCTTGAGTTGATATGATGTTGGAGTGATTTGAATGGTGTCGGATGTGAGAACATTGGAAGATCTCTAACTTGGTGACGTTGGCCCAAGGTTGAGTGGCGCTCAGAGCCAAGCCAAAGCTTTCTGCCTGAGTGATGTCAAGTGCTAGGAAAATGACATTAGGTGTAAGTTAGACAAAGACTCTCTACCTAAAACAATGTTGGACATGACACTTTGTCACACTAGGTGCAAGGTCCTAAGGGTCTCTATCTTATCCATGTTAGGTGTAGGTTGTGTTGCATCGAGCATGGGTGAGACAAAGAGTTCTCTATCTTGATGGTACTAGGCATTGCGCATGTGGCGCCAATGTTGGTTGTTGAAGGGTAACATGTTGATGTATTTGATGAAGTGTTGAATACTTGTTGATTGAGTTATTAGATGACTAAATGATAATGAATAAGTTGAAAGGATAATGTTGTATGTGTTGATTTCATTGTGAGTTGCTAGTTGAAAGTTGAAATGAGTTGTAAGTTGTGTAGTTGTGTTGGATTTGCTATATGCATGACATTGTTGTGTTGTTGAAATGATGAATCTTGAGAATGCTTTGGACATTTAGGCATGGTGTTGTTGTGTTGTGATGACCAACCTAGGACTAGATGAGAGGTTTTCAAAGTTGCATATCTCATTATGTGGATATTATGTTGTGGTGTTCTAAGAGCCTAATTTGTTGAAAACCCCTTCTTGAAAAGCCGACCCTTGAAGTGGATAGTTGTGTTGAATCTCCTATAGGACTTAATTAGTACCATGTGTAAACAAGGACACATGTATAAAATGACCACAATATAAGGGTCAAGTCAAGTTATACTAATTACAAGTAATCAACTAAGAAAAATATGAAGCCCGTAATTTAGTTCCTAACCAAGCATCAGAAGGATGTAGTACTTGGAGGATAATCTGTGGGGTAATTCCATAGAATACTTAGCTAAACTAGTTAATATCATGGTAGACTTATACCCAATTGTTCTATTCAGATAGTAGTAGTATTAAACTTTCTTGTTTAAGTGACAACATCTAAAAAACCAAGTTGTTGTGTTATGGATTTATATCCAATTTGTTATTGATCTAGCAAGCCCAACAAGATCACTCTATGTTGTTGTTTTAGTAGTGTTAAACCACTTAAATTATTCATCTCGTGTTATAGGAGATCTCTTAATTGAAATGTGTGATGACACATATAATTGTGTTGTTGTGATGAACAATTTGAATTGTTAATATTATGATGCTTGGGTTGATATTGTGCTATCGTAGACTGTGTTGTTCATGTTGATATATGTTGGTTGTTTGGTGATGATGCATGTTGATAGTGAAAGAGATGAAATGTAGATGTGTTAACACATTAAAGTTATTGAAGTTTTTATGTTGCACGTTATATATATGTAGATGTTTTAAAACTCTAACTTACTCTTACGTGTTTTCATGTAGGTTGGACTACGATAATCATATATGGTATGATAGTAGGTAAGGATAGGTATAAAGTTATTTAGTGGAGGCCATCTAGTGGTGTTGGAGCCGAGTGTTTTCTGTTGATGACTACCTTTAAGTCGTTCTTGTATAAATCATAGAAGTTACTTGACTCAACTTATTGTACCTATTTACATGATTATTGTACTTATATTGCACTTATTTATATAGTTATTTTATCCTTACATGTATACAATACAGTACATGTATAACTCTAAGTTAATAAATGTTCTGCAACCAATAATTATGTTGTTTAATGTAGAGATTATGACAAATTATTAGAATAATAACATCATTTTTGTATGTTTGACAATTTCGACATTAAAATTCAAATTTAGGCCTTACACATCACATATCCTACTTTTTACTTTACCAATTTCCCAAGTCAGTATGGGGAAGAAGCTATGCGGAGTGTTTTCACCAGGTGGGGAACAATCAGAAACCTTTTTATATCTGGTAGATTGAATAGAGGTGGTCAACGTTTCGGTTTTGTTACAATTGGTCCAACGGAAGATGTGTTTTCTTTGGAACAAGAATTAGATTCTATCTGGATAGGTACGTTTAAACTAAGGGTGAATGTGCGGCGGTTCGATAGGAGGCAAAAGGATCAAGGCATGTTGATCTCACAAGAGGCGGTGATCGGCAAGGAGGGAGATGCGGTACAGAATAAGGCTATGATTTCAATGAAATCACCTGTTCCAAAGGCAGATCCGAAGCCAATCGTTTCTCAGGTTACTAAGGAGGTGTGGAGGGTGAAAAAGTCAGTGAAAGGAGAAGGTTGTGTCTTATCTGATTGGCATGGATTATCTTTTCATGTGGAATCAGAGGAGGTAGAAATGTTGGAATCGTGTTATGTGGGCCGAGTTTCAGCGCCAGAATTAATTTATGTGTTGCAAGATCGTTTGCTTAGAGACGGCCTGTCGTCGTTTACTGTAGTTCCCTTGGGAGGGGATACAGTGCTGCTTAAACCTTTGCCGGGTGAAGCGTTAGAAGAGTTGGTGAAGGACGCCGAATCTATGTTGGCAAATTATTTTGTTTCGTTGTCGAAATGGAAGCCTGAGGAGGTGGCTACGGAGAGGCAGGTTTGGGTTCGTTTGAAGGGCGTTCCGGTTCATGCGTGGAAGGGTAGCTTTTTCAGTCTTGTGGCTGGCACAGTTGGTTCTTTTTTAACCTTGGACGAGTTCACGACGCGTCAAGCTAGATTGGACGTTGCAAGGATACTGATTTGCACTTCCAAGTGGACACCCATTAATAGGACATTGGAGGTGAAGATTAATAATTCAGTCTTTTTGATTCAAATGGTGGAAGAAATATTTACGCCGGTGGATTTTTGGAACACACGTAGGCCGACAACTAAGGCTCATTCGTCGGAAGTCGATTCAGAGTGGTGGCTACAAAGATGGGAGGCGTTTGAGGATCAAATGTTAGATTCAAATTCTGAATATCAAAATTCTGAAAGATTTTCTTTCGGCGCTGACACTGTAGACCCAATTCATGTGGAGGATCAAGTTAAAATTTTAAATGCTGAGGTGAGAGAAATTATGGCAGGTGCAGATTTGATGGGCGACAAAGATTCTCACAACGCTTGCTTCGAAGTGCCGTTGAAAGTAGGATCGCGGGCAGAAAAGTTTGTTACGACATCGGGTGGTGTGAAGAGCAATGTGTTAGGTGTGGACAGAAATGTTGTTTTTGAACCTATTGTGGGTCATATGTCATTGGGTGAAGGAACACATTCTTCTCAGGCGGTTGGTTTTCAAGCGTGTTCATTGCCTCCGAAACGGAACGACCATGTAAATTCCTCCAATCATGTTTTGTCCCCTCTAAAACATCAAGACGGTGTGATGGGGTCACGTATTTCCTACAAGAATCCTGTTCGTGGATTGGTAGATGGTGAAGGTGATGTTGTGCGTGAGGAGGCATGTGGTGTTTTGAATGCAACTGATCCTGAAGGTCACAAGGTGGTCGTGAGTCATGCTAATTTGGTTGGACAATCGGTGGGTTTTGGCATGATTAGGGAGGGGTTTGGGCAAGGTTTGACGAACCTTGAAGATGGGGATGTGGGTGTGCTTGATGGGGTTCCTAGTGATCCCGGGGTCAGTAAGGTGATGAACACTGGGGGAGAGGATGTCGGGCAGGAGGTTAGTAAGGTGGCAGTAGGCGGTCTGGTGGATGGTGGGGTGGAGTTTGGTGGGGTAGAGGCTGGCGGGGTGGTGAGCGACGGGATGGTGGTCGGTGATGTGGTGGTCGGCGAGGTGGTGGCTGGTGGGGTAGAGGTTACTGGGTTAGAGGTTGGTGTGGTAGGTTCGGTGGAAAAGAGGGGGATGGACCAATATGTTAGTGAGGTGATGGTGGGAAGCATCTCGGGCGTTCCATGGGAGGATTTTGAGAAAAATTTGTTGAACGTAGAGGTGGAATATATGCTTGAGGATCGTGGGGTGCGAAGGGGGAGGCCTCGAAAGGTGGGAAAGAAAGGTAGAATTGGTGCAAAGTCAGAGGTTTTGCCACAATCTGGAAATACTGGCTTCATAAGTCTTTTATTGTTCCTAATAAGGTCCTAGAGCCGAGTGAGGTAGCTATTCAAATGAAGGAAATAGGGGAAAGGTTGGGGATTGTTTATTCAGATAGTGATGATTATTTACGTAAATTGGAAGGATTGGAGGTTAGAGACAGGAACAGTAATCAATCGAGGAGGGGTGGGAATAAAACGGGTGTCTTATGAAGTTTCTTACTCTCAATGTCCGAGGTTTAGGGGGGAGGCTTAAGAAGTGGGAGGTGAGGAAGTTGATAAAGGTTCACAAACCGTGGTTGTTTTGTATTCAAGAGACAAAAATGGAGGTTGTGTCTAGGAGGCTGTGTGAGTCGTTGTGGAGTCACGAAGATGTGGGGTGGTTTTCGAAGCCGGCGGTGGGGCATTCTGGAGGTCTCTTAATTTTGTGGGATAAGTCTAAATTTGTGCTCTCTGAATTCTTCATGGGAACTCATTATATTGGTGTGGCTGGTTGTTTGGTAGGTGAAAGCCAGAAGGTGTCAGTGGTGAATGTGTATGCTCCGTGTGATCTAGAAGGCAAGAAAGGATGCTGGCGTGAGTTAATTCAGGAGATCGAAGCTAGAGGGGGGGATCGGTGGTGTGTGGTGGGAGATTTTAATGCCATAAGATGTGAGGAGGAGAGGAAAGGGGTTCGAGGTTTCGATAGAAGGGAGGAGATGCGGTTATTCTCAGATTTTGTCAATTCTTCAGGATTGTTAGATCTACAAATGTTTGGGAGACAATTTACTTGGTTTAGAAATGATGGCAAAACTATGAGTAGATTTGACCGGTATCTTGTTTCTGTGGATTTTGCATCGTCACGGGAAGGGTTGGAACAATGGGGTCTTCCTAGAGGCATGTCAGATCACTGTCCTGTGTTACTTAAGACAGGTGTATCAGAGTGGGGACCTAAGCCGTTTCGAGTCCTCAACTGTTGGTTCGACGACATTCGATTTAAGCCTTTTGTGGAAGATGTCTGGGGGAGAATGGAGATTAGGGGGAAGAAGTGTTTTGTGTTGAAGGAAAAATTGAAAGAGTTAAAAAAGCGTTTAAAAATATGGAATAAGGAGGAGTTTGGGGATATTAACCAGAATATTGAATTGCTACATGAGGAAATTCACAATCTTGAGTCAAAGGAAGAAGAGGCAGGTTTAGAGGAGGAAGAATTGTCCCACCTAAATCTAAAAAGGGGGGAATTACAAAAATGGGTAAGCCATCAATGCTCTATTTTGCACCAAAAATCGAGGGTGCAGTGGCTTCGGGAAGGGGATGTTAATTCGAAATATTTTCATCGGTCTATTGCGCGGCATAGGAAAAGCAATGAAATTCGATGTTTAGATTTTGATGGGGAACTAGTGGAAGAAAAGACTCATATGCATCGAAAGGTGAAGGATTTCTTTGAAAGGCATTTTCGGGAATCAAATAAAGCGAGGCCGAGGTTGGGGGAGTGGCGATTTTCTTCATTGTCAGAAGGGGAGAGGTTTTTTTTGGAAACACCTTTTTCAGAGACAGAGATTAAGGAAGCAGTATGGAGTTGTGATGGTAACAAATGCCCAGGCCCGGACGGTTTTAATTTACGTTTTATCAAGGAATTCTGGGATACTCTAAAAGAGGATTTTGTGGGTTTCTTTGATGAATTTTTTGTTAATGGTAAGCTAGTTAAAGGAGTCAATAACTCTTTCATTACTTTGATTCCAAAAAATGACAATCCCCAGGGTTTAGGTGATTACCGCCCAATATCCTTGATTGGTAGTGTTTATAAGGTTCTTACCAAGGTTTTGGCCAATAGGATGGGTAGAGTGATGCCAACTATAATTTCTGGATCACAGTCAGCTTTTGTGAAAGGTAGGCAGATTTTGGATGGGGTTTTAATAGCAAATGAGGTAGTGGAAGAGGCTCGGCGGTTGAGAAGAGCCTTGGTGTGTTTTAAGGTGGACTTCGAGAAGGCCTACGACTCGGTAAATTGGGAGTATCTTTGGGATGTAATGGGGAAGATGGGTTTTGGACCTACATGGGTGAGTTGGATGCGAGAATGTGTGTGTTTGACAAAATCGTCTGTTCTGATCAATGGTAGCCCAACTGAGGAATTCAATGTAGGAAGAGGATTAAGACAAGGGGACCCACTTTCTCCTTTTTTATTCTTGATTGCTGCAGAAGGGCTTAATCAAATGGTCCAGTTGGCGGTCTCTTTGGATTTGTGGAAGAGTTTCATAGTAGGCAAGGACAAGATTCAGATTTCCCATCTTCAATTTGCAGATGATACGTTGCTGCTGACTCAAGGGGATTGGAGGTCTTTAGAAACTATTAAGGCAATATTACAAAATTTTGAATTGGTATCAGGCCTTAAGGTGAATTTCAGCAAGAGTAATTTGATAGGTATGAATACGCCGGATCAGTGGTTAGAGCAAGGGGCGAACTTGTTGAATTGTAGACGAGGAGCTTTTCCTTTTAAATATTTAGGGCTTCCCGTTGGAGATCATCCTGCAAGAGGAGCTATGTGGCAGGTGATAGTGGAGGTGGTTCAAAGAAGGTTGGCTTTGTGGGAGAATAAGTACATTTCCCTAGCTGGCAGAGTGATACTTCTAAAATCGGTTTTGTCAGCCTTGCCTACCTATTTCTTATCCTTCTACAAAGCGCCAACAGGTATTCTCTCCAGAATAGAGTCTATCTTTAAAAGTTTCCTTTGGGGGGGAAAGAAAGACCATAGGAAAATTCATTGGTTGTCTTGGGAAAGGGTGTGTAGAAGTAAGGAGGAAGGGGGTCTTGGTCTGTGTGATTTACGTAAATTTAATTTGGCCTTGCTAGGCAAGTGGAAATGGAGGATGCTAACGGAACCTAATAGTCAATGGGTGAGAGTGCTCAATTCAAAATATGCAAAGGAAGACGGTTCATGGGTAGTGGAAGGTCGGACTTGCTCTAAATGGTGGGTGGATATGCAGTCAGTTGTGGATGCGGTTCACGGATGCTCTGGATGGTGGAACCAACATGTACGCCATGTACTGGGAAACGGTAAGCAGACTCGCTTTTGGCATGACAGGTGGATCGGTGAAACTCGTTTTTGTGATGAGTTTAGTCGCCTTTATGAAATCTCGTTAAACAAAAATGACTCGGTAGAAGGAATGTATGAGGGTGGTTCAAAGTGGCGGTGGAGTTGGAGGCGCCCACTTTTTGCATGGGAAGAGGAAAAGTTGGTTGAGTTGGCTAATAGGTTGGCCTCGGTAGTTTTGACAGAGGCTCACCCAGATGAATGGCGTTGGTTAGCCGAAAGGTCAGGGAAATATTCGGTGGCATCTGCTTATAAGATTTTAGCAAAGTCAAACCATGTTCAAGTGGACACTTTTTATGATACGATATGGGCCAAAGGTATCCCTCCTAAGGTTCAAGTTTTAGTGTGGCAGTTGGAAGCGGACAGGTTACCTACCCGGGATAACCTCCTTTTGAGAGGGGTTAATCTAGAAGGACAAAATGGTTGTGTTTTTTGCGAAGAAGGCTCGGAGTCCAGCAAGCATTTGTTCCTCTTGTGCCCAAAGGCTTATGCTGTTTGGGTCAGATTATACGCTTGGTGGGGAGTGTCAGGGGTGCTTATCAACGAACTTAGGAGTTTTTGTCATCAATATATGGGATTGGTGAGTGGCAGTAAGGGTATTAAGCGAGTTTGGTCCTTTGTTTGGTTTGCAGGTATATGGCAGTTATGGAAGGCTCGAAATGAGAACATTTTCAAAGACAAACTCTTTAAGGTGGAAGAGATCGTGTTCATGGCACAATTGAGATCGTGGGAATGGTGTACGGCTGCTAGAATGGTGTCTTCTTCTTTTCCAGAATGGTTGATGAACCCATTGTCCTGTGCAAGTGTCCCTTAAATTTGTTTTTTCTTATTTTTAGGTCATCTTGTTTTTAATTATGACTTGCACTTCTTGTGCACAATTTTCTTGGAATTAATAAATTCTTGGCTTATCAAAAAAAAAAACATCACATATCAACCTTCACACCCTATTAGCCTACTTTCCTAATTAGATTTAATACATAATTGCGTCAATGAATATTTTTTATTTACACTTTGGAATAGGAAATTATAATTTAATTATTTATCTTATCACAAATATTATAAATTCATAATTGAGTTCTATAATAATAATTTACGATGGATTTATTGGTCGGACTTAATTATAAAAATTGTGTAAGATTGATGATTAATTTTTTTAAAAATAATTTAAATACTTAATTAAAAAGTTTCAAATAATTAACATATATTAATATTACTAATTTTTATAATAATCATTTCAAAAGTTATAATTAAGTTATAATTAAGATAGTTTCTATTTGATTTTGAATGTAAAAATCCTCTTCTTATATAATTTTGTAAAGTTTTTCTTGGAAATGTCATGTGATGTATATGTCTCGAGTTGAGTAATTTGAATTGTGTCATTTTGTTCTTAATTAATTCAAACACATATTTGGTAAAATTGGTCATTAAATTAATTGATAAGTATAAAATTGTTAAAAATATGTTTATAAATTTTATTTTAATTTAATAGACAAAATGTTTTATGTAACTAAAGTTATATATTTTTAGTTAATTTTTAGCTCTAACACTTTTTCATTTAAATATCCAATATTTTTAATAAAACTAATAATGTATCAATTAAAATAAATAGTGCAATGTTAAATGGACATAAATGAATTTTTTATTAAAATTTTGAGAGTAAAAATAAAAGACTAATAAACTGTAAACTCAATCACAAGTGTTTTTAAATAATTTCTAATTTAACTCAAACCTATGTAATAAAATAAAGTCCTTTATTTGAGAGTAAAAGAAATTTTCTATTATTTTTCTTGTGAGATATATTTTTTAATCCCGTGTTTTTTTGATTAAGTATTAAAGTTAATTACTTTCCTATCTTCATTTTATTTTTCTTAAAATCCTATTAGCAACGTCCACTATGAAATGTATGGACTCATTAAAAGTCTCTCTCAATGATCCACGTGCAAGTTGCAACAACGTTTTCAAAAAGATAATTTTATGACAATAATGTCTTATGATAAGAATACATTTGATGCCAGAAGCAACGTATGGTGTAAGACAATTTTGATAATTCCTTATGAAAACAATTGATTTGATACCACACAGCGACCTGTGGTGTCACTGATGTGGCCATTGTCCAAATCCCTGTATTGCTCCCAAACTTCTTCTGCATCAACTTTTCGATCTTGGTTGGGAAAATATTAATGAAGGAACTTGTGGCATAAATCTTGCCACGTAGAGATGGATCCTCCCTGTGGCAATTGATTTAAATTGAAACTTCAAAGGCAAAGAGATATTAAATGACTGATAAAATTAGTTAATGATTACAATCAGATGATATGGGATAGATATTAAAATAAATAATGTTTTCTAATAAAAAGATTCTTAAAAACATTTATAATTTGTATGTAACCGGACTCTAAGTCACTAGCAATATCAAGAGTTTTGTTTTATACTTTCACCTAATAACAAATTATCATGTATGATAACTTAATTGATTCTATAATACCTATCCTAAAAATTTAACCTATCATAATTCTGATTGATTGTAGTGTAGTGCATAGAATCTAAATTTTTATAATTAATTTGCAAAGATTTCAAGATATTAATCAGCATATATAATCAAATTATCAGAGACTGATTATCTCAAAGAAGTCCAAATATACATTTAAAGCAGTGTTTACTTTGCCTGCATGCATCTTTACAAGAAATTCAACCACCTTTCGAAATACCGATAACAATCTTTTTCCCACCTTTGCCACCACCAAATACACTAGGCATGCAAGTTCCTCATTTCAGAACTATAATGTCTATAAAGACTGAGAGAAAATTAGCATAATTTTGGTCATTATAAAAATGGTGTTTCTAGCAACCAACATTCAGTCAGGAATCAGGATATGTACACAAATCCATTGGATCTTTCTCTTTTCCAAAACAAGCACTCGTTGTGTATAACTAATTAGTACCAATCTTCAGTCAGCATCAACCCCTCAACTATTTCATGGTCTTGATGAATAACACAACACTAAAGCATGCTTAAGCTTCATGTCTGTTCAGGATCCGAGTGCCACTCTTGGAAAGAAGAAGGTCTCTCATTTCTCTGTAACCCCTGAGCTCTTCAAGTGCATCCGCCGTCTTTCGAGGCATGAAGAATCCAGAAGCAGTGGCAATTCCTCCCACAGGTTCAGCATCAGCCTTTGGGGAATGGGATGAATAGCAGCTTGGATCTTGGCGCAACGGCGGCGCAGTCCTGAGCATGTGCACAAGAACACCAACAGCAGCATCTTGTGATTTTTTCCCCATTGGCAGTGAAGTTGAAGTAATCTCTGCAGCACTCTTCCCAACCACGTTGTGACTATTTATGCATAAAATAGACAAAAAAGGGGGGTGTAACATAATTAGATAAGCATTTAGGTAGTCAAAAATTCAAAATCAAAGATGATTAAATAAGAATAATATGGTAAAACAGCATTCCTAAACATCTAAAACAAGCTCGAGTATAATTAGAATTGGCATGGCAAGTTACCATTCTGTACAAATGGCCAAAGCACTGCAAAATATAATCCAAGTTATCATCAGTTCCCAAAAGCCAAAAGGATTGGTCAATAATAGTGAAAGGCTTAAAAAAAAAAAGGAACACTAGGGCCATGTTACTAGCAGATAAATGACATGCAAATACATGTTCCTATAGCAAACAAGCACTGTACAAGTTGCCAAAGTAGAACCTATCATGGTAAAATTCAGGTTTAGTGGAAACCAACTATCCAACACAAGCAAATGTAGAAGGAAACTCACCTCCTCCCTGGTACTAATATATGAAAAAGGTAAGGCAACCAAGAGATACCAATGCTATAATAGAGCAATCAGAATTCACAAGTTCTCTTGGAGCATAAGCAATCATATGTTAACAAAACCATGTAACTAGTTTTTCTAATTTTGAGACTAATTGGATCAAAAGGCATGACCACATGGAAGTAAAGATATAAATCTATCCCATAAAAGATGGTGTGTCTATTCTCTTTAAAATGAAATGGCTTCATATTTAACAATAAGTAGGGCTAAACTATATATAGAGAAATAGAGAGGACAACCACCCTGTTGTTCTCAAAATATACAAGGAGATCCCAATTCTATCCACAGGAGGACAAGCAATAGTTTCTTATTGATATATACCTAGACAGGGATATAGATATCACTAACTACTACAGCCAAACATTTTATCCATAACCAAACTTTGACAGACATCTGCTATTGTCAAACTAAATTGACCAAACGTGTCAAAGGATAAATTGGATCATTAGTAAGAGGCTATGACAAACTTGGCTTTTGGGAATGAACTACTTGGTCAGAGAAATAATTGTTTTGACTAAATTGTGGGACACCCTGACTTTTAGTAAATTTTCTGATTTTCCTGGGCTAAAAACTCGGAAGAACACCTTTGTATGTAAATCAAAGAGTTAATATATAAAGAGTTTTACTCTATTTACATATGATTCTGAACTTTGTCAGATTACATAAAGCAGGGGAATCTATTAAATCAGCAATAAGAACGTTCAGTTATTTATTCTTCTGATATAGGAATTAAGATCTTTATAATCACAAGATCTTTTTTGTCTCTCAATTTACCTTGACATAAAGAAGTCAAGTTTACAGGGCTAACATTGACCGATAGTTCAAATTATGTTACAAGGTATTCTTAGAAATTATTAATTACCTTATGCCCAAATTATAAAATAAACCTGTGACAATTAAATAACCTCCACATATGACCCTTTTTCTTAATTCAATCTTGATATTAAAACCAATCAAAATCTCATAAATAACTCCTAGGAAACATCTATAAAGTTCCACAAAACAAATGCATGATATGATTGATATCAAATAATCTTCTGGTCTTTTGTTATTCATTAGCATTCCATGGAATATCAATAGGGTTTTTGTCCATTAAATACATGTCTAGAACCTTGTCAGTGTTGAAAAAATATCATTCCTGAAAATGCAGATTTTCTTTTGCCATTCTGAACATGTAAGCAGATTAAACTGACTTCTAATGTGGCACAAGTTACACATCCAATATAATTTTTAATAATAATCCAGGAAGGGTTTAAAAATTATAAATTCACTATAGGAGGAATTGCTGAAATTATCATTGAAAAAGGAGCTCTGCTAAAAGTACAACGGGTACAAATTCACTGTGCACTTAAATATGTTGTGAATGACAAAGTATATTAAAGTACCTGGATTGAACATCCGGTGGATCAACATCATCAACATCAAAAGGACATGAAAAGTCACCATCATCCAACTCATCCTGAAATGATAATCTACTTGAAGTTCTAGAAAATCCAATGCGTGGTGAGCCACTTGAAGATAACAACCCAGAGAACCTCCCTGAATCATCCTTGCTATCTCTGACAAACTATGAAGAAGATACAAGGCTTATCAAACAGATAAAACACATTTGATTTTAACTGCAGGAATAGAAATGAAGGAACAAGGTTACCTTTTGACCAGTCCTTGAAGCTTCTAATTTCCTGAATGACCTGATTCCAGATGGAGACTCGTGTGATGAACCATCATTCCTTCTGGGAGACAAGGGAGGCAGAGAATTCCGACTAGGATCTGAAAAATTGGGAGAAAGATTTCTGGAGCTTTTGCTCATTACTGGATGAGGTATAGTTACAGGGGCTGTTTCAGAACGTAGTCGAGTTTGCATTGGATTGCCACCACAGAAGTATGTAGGTGGCGATGGAGATGGTGAGGGTGAGAACGGAGGAGAAAGTTGATATTCATCATAACTTGTAGACCATTGCCGATTGTGCATTCGATAGTTATGCAATCTGACACCATAACCATCAGTAGGTGGGGATGGAAAATCATATGGCTTGGGAGAACCTCGATAAACCGGTGAGGAGCCAACAGAAGGATGGTTCTGTACAAAAGGTGCTGCCTTATGGAAACCATAAGTCCAGCTATGAGGACGTTCAAGTGGCACAGAAGTTGGAGGTGCTATCCCTCTCAGTGGAAAGGAAGTAGCACGAACACCCTTATCCGAGGCAGGGAAAGACCTCAAAGGATCAGTGTTGGGGCTTCCAACATAATCAGTAATTATTTTTGTTGGCAATGAAGCTGAACACTCAAGGTTGAAATCAGACAGCGTAGAGCGGTAGGTCACAGATATACAAAGGCGGCCAGGAAGAGCCTCAACAGGAGTGAAACTATACTCTTCCATCATTCCCCCTTCTGCTCGAGAGAAGGGATCGCTAAAGGAAGAAACCTTGTAAATAATATCAAAATTACAAGTATGGCTGGCAGTGCTTAGCTGCCTAAATATCTTATAAGCTGGGAGAAGCCTCATTTGAGAATAAAGAGCGCGAAAGAGTACTATCGACTTCTGGTATGTCTTCTTGTAAGAGCTAGTAATGTCACCAGTTTGGGGAGCCACAACACGGGGACAATCATACTGAACGATCCACCTCTCTATAACAGTCTCAACAGAAGAACCATCCACTTCATGAACTAGTATAATGTCAATTATCATTGGATCCATCAAATTCCTGTGCCAGAAGTGCAAGTTATCTAGGGCAGAAGGCCTGTCACCTAGTGCCAAGTTAAACCACTTGTCACTCCTCTTCACCCTAGGACCGATTGACATGTCACCACTTCGATCATGTGGCCGTAAAAAAGGTACCCTAGAGTCCAAAATGATGTGCAAGCACTTCAAAAGAAATTGATAAATAATTTGTTCCAATTTGCCCAATTCAGGCTGCACATTATTGTGCAAATCCATCCTACCCAGAGGGGAAAATGTGACGAATTCCTAATTAAATTCCCCCTCCACCCAAGAACATGTCTTTACCACAAAAAGAAAAAACCCACTACTTCTCAAACTCATGCATCTCTCTCTTTAAATATCAAATTCCACAAACACGAGATAAAGAACAGATAATACAGCTCACACACACAGTACCACCTCAGTGATCACCACCAGCGAAACCCCATCAGCAAAACCGGAATCATGGATTACTCTGATAATGCAAAAAACAACAATCAGCAAGCATGTCCATACTGCAATATGCCAATATCAACAACAAGCAAATTCCAACTACAATGCAGATACACACAACCCCATGAAAGAAAAATGAATTGGACACACAGATCACATGGGGTTTTCAAGTAATCAGCAACAAACTAATACAACTTAATTTTCCATAAAACAAAACACCATGATCATCATCATCAACAACAACATCAACATGGGGATCTAAGAATAAAGAACAAATTTTTATCACATGGGTAGCAACAGAGAATCTGTAGAGGGAAAAAAAAAAGGAAAACACTCACATGGTAGGAAGCGGAGACGAAGAAGGGTGTTGTGGCATTGGAAAAGAGACGCCATTGGAAGAAATAAGGTTGCGTAGAAACACACAGTGCCGTAGCGTTCTCTCTCTTCAACTCCTAATTATTGTTATCATTAAGATTAGATGTATAATAGTAGTAATTAATTAATAATAGTATATTGTATAATATTTTAATTGATCGTGTTAGGAAATGAGAGAAAATGCTAAAGTTGCATAGGAATTAGATAAATTTTGCAAATTGCAGGCACAGAGACAAAGATAAGGGGTTTCTTACTTTCTTAACCTCAGATTCTCTCTGTTATGATTTTATCATCTAAACTCTATGATTGATTGGTGCTTTTCATTTTCAATTTCATATTTCTTCGTTTCTTTTTCCAAAAAATAGGACCGATTCTGGTTGGTGGTGTGATGGTAATGGTACAGATACCACCTGGCCGTCGCATAAAACAACAAAAATGGTTTTGATTTTTTTTTAGATGTTGTTGCGTAAAAACAAAGATTTCAAAATTTATATATGTTCTTGTATAGTTTTTTTTTTTTTTTTATGTAAAAAACTATACGGCGAAAAATAGGAAAAGCAGAGCGTAAATAAAATTATTGATCTAAGAAAATTAAAAATTAATGTTATAGAAAATATTATATGAATAATATAATTGATGGAATTTGTAATGGACAAAACAAAAGTATTTTTTTATTTAATATTGTTGTGTTATTTTCAATTAAAATTATGGGGTATTCATTAGAAGGACAAAATTTTAATGAATGAGAATTATGATTTTTGGTCATAAATTTTAGAGATCATAATTTTTTTTAGAAATAATTAAAATTTATTTGAATAATTATGAATAATTTTTAAAATATTTATATATTTCATTTAAGAATTAAATATTTTTTTAATGTATTAAATAAGTAAATAAAGATAATTTGATATTTTTATTACAATAAGTGTTTCTTTCTAATTTAGAAATGTTTGATTCTAACTTTCTCCTACAAAACAATTATGTAAAAATCTGTGTAAAGAGTATTTTTAAAAATAATATTTATTAGAAATGTTATTTTTAAATAATAATTAAATATAAAAATAGCATTCCTAATATCAAATTTTTGGAAAAGTAAAAAATTTCATGTACAAAACTCCACTTTAATTCAATAATATATGTTAACATTTAATACAAATTCTTATTCTGTATAAATTATTAAATTAAAATAAAATTTTAATTTCAATTGAAAAATAATATCGTCAGCACTTGAGATATAGGGTTGGTGGAAACTTGGAAGTTGTAGATTATGAGATCCATTGGAAGGAGAAAGCCATAGATATAGATATAGTATATAATAATAATGATGAATAGTATATAATGATAAATAAAGGATATATTTTTCTTTTATTTTATTTTTAAAATAAAAATTTTCTTTAAATAATTGTACATTACATCTCTACTTTTAAAATAATCTTTTAGAAAATAAATGCAGGTATAGACCCACTAGAAATAAAGGAACACATGTCATCCATCACTTTGGCCTGGGAAAGCAATAATGAGATTTTGACTTTATTTTATTACTTGTTGCGGTGACACTGCTATAAATTACAAATTGAAAAACTTCTCTTGGGCCCAATTCTATTTGAAGCCCAAATCCACTCCTTCAGCTAAGGGACATGTACGGATCGAGCAAAATATACCTGGAACTCTTGCATAAAAAAGAATTAAAAACATATTTAGAAGTTCATACTTTAAAAATAATATATCATATTTAATAATATCATAATTAATATATTATAATTGTTCCCTTGTACAAATGACTTAATCAGCAATATGACTAGGTGACCAGCAGCTCTGTGCTTGAGAACATCCTACAAATATATGTATATATTCTGAATATCACTGTCACACGATACACAATTACTAGGAAATGCACTCCCCTTGCTTGAAGCCTCGACCTAGTAGGAGGACAGTCTCCACAAACTCTCCAAAAGAACATCTTTTAACTTTGCAAGTATAGGAAGGATCCAAATGGCTGACCAATTACCATTCTCCTTAAGGTGCCCCACTAACATTATAAGGTGTTTGATATAGGAAAAGATTTTTCATAAAAAAAAATCATAATTCTTAAAAATTATCAATCTTGAAAATCATGATTCTTATGAATAATTAAATTTTTTTAATTATTTATAAAGTTTTATGAAAATATTCATGCAAGATTTTTGAGAATTAAATATTTTTATGTTTAGTGACAATAGTATATTCTTGAGTATATAAATATTTTTTACAAGAATATTCTTTATTAAAATAAATTTATCAAATATATTTATTAACTAAAATATTATTACAAATATGACATTAAATTATTTAAAAAATTGAAAATTTATAGTT
Source organism: Cajanus cajan (assembly GCF_000230855.2). Classification (NCBI taxonomy): domain Eukaryota; kingdom Viridiplantae; phylum Streptophyta; class Magnoliopsida; order Fabales; family Fabaceae; genus Cajanus; species Cajanus cajan. The sequence goes on from NC_138525.1 coordinate 56,085,373, forward strand.
AAAATTATTTAAATACAAAATTTAAAAAAAATAAAGAGAAAAATGTTACATAATAAATATGAAAGATAAAAATATATTATTTTATTTTATTCAAATAAAAAATATTAACAAATACTATTAAACTGTAAAAATATAATATAATTTAATAATAATATTAAATTAATAAGATCAATAAATAATGAGATACATGAAAAGAAGAGGGAGAGAAATAAAGATATGAGAGGGAGAGAAAGGGGGAGGAGGGAAAATGAGAGTGACAAAGAAAGAAAGGGAGAAAGAAAATTAGAAGAAGAGTGAGGGAGATGAGGCAGAGGGAGAGTGAGAGAGAGAGGGGGGGGGGGGGGGGGAGGAAGAGAAATAAAAAGAGAGTTAGTGTAATGTCCCGTACGGTTTCGTTTCCATACTCTTATTCTCCTCCGTGCTTTTCTTCCTTCCCGAAGATTTTGAGTTTTAGGTTAGGGAAGCTTTGCATCTTGTTAATTTGGACCAATTTCGAGTAGAATGAAGTGTTGAACTCCGTTTTGTTGAAATGTAGCTGTGTGTGTGGATTAACTTGAGGATTTGAGTTAGAAAAATTGGGTTTTTGTTGTTTGAAAGAAAAAGAGATGATTGAGTTGAATGAGTGGTTGCATGTAGTTGTTCTTGTTGTTCATGAGTTGTTTATTGATGGTGTTGTTGCATTCTTGTAATTGCATGTGTTTGGTTGCCTTAGATTTTTAGGTGATTGATGAAATTTTTAAAAATGGTAGAAAACCTAGGTGTTTTCTGTCATCAACAGCTGAGCCGTTTGAAAGGACTGAGCCCTTTGGGGGCGGCATAACAAAGGGAGATCTCTGAAACCAAAGGTGAGCCGTTTTTAAAGGGCTGAGTGCTTTTGAAACGGCTGAGCCATTTTGAAGAGCTAAGCCCTTTGGAGGCCGCGTGATAGCGAGGATCCTTGGAGGTCAAGCGCTAAGCGCTTTGTGAGGCACTGAGCGGTTTGGTGCTTTCCGAATATGACTTTGTGTCCTTCATAAAAGTGTTAGCCTTGGATGTTAGATTTCCAATGACACAAGAATCACCCAAAAAAGGAGGTATAGAACTCCAGTTATGACCTTTTTAGTAAGAAAAAGTCAAGCTATCATGATTTAGGTTAATTGTTGCAGTTTTTACATTTTTTAACAAGGTAGATAATGAAATTAGGACTTGATGTCTTCATGAGAGTTGTAGGAAATCCTTTTGTCTTTTATATGAGATATAAATGAGCATGATAGGAGTAGTATAACTTCAAATGTGCTATTTTATGTGAAGGATGCAATTTCACAATAAGTGATTTGGTTAAGTTGAAAGTTGTTTTGGGTGCTTAGGTTGATTTATGTTGATTATTTGTGTAAGTTGGATGGGTAGATGAATTTTAAACATGTTGGTTGATTTGTATTATGTGTTGAAGTTGTTTATAAGATTGTAAAGTTATTAAGTTGCCTGATGAAGATGAATTGAGTAGTTGTTGGCTTAAGTTGTTTATATGTTATGTATTTGATGAAACTAAGTTATTTACATATATACCGTCTATTGTTTAATTATTAATAAGTTGAGATGTATAAGTTGAAGTAGTTTATGGTTGTAAAGTTGTTAAGTTACATTGAATTGATTTGAAGTTATCAAAACAACTATTGTTGTAAAGTTGAATGAATGATGTTTATAGTTGTGAAGTTGTAAAGTTGATATTGTGATGACTATAGTTACTCAAGTTATTTATTCAAGTTGATATTATGATGTCTATTGTTGTAAAATTGGGGACATATGATAAAAATATATGTCCTATGTTGAGATACATAGTACTAAGGTGATAAGTTGAAAGTTTTTTTTTTTTTTTTTTTTTAAGTTGAATCCCTTAGTACCGTGAGGGCGACATAGAGGTAGTCGACCTATGTTATGGTTGAATGACCAATTTAAGTAAGGTATCTAGTTAAAGATGTAATTTTTAACTAAGTACTGGAGAGTGTGTGGTACTTGAAGGCAGTGGGTGGGCTAACTCCATATATGAATTAGTGATGCAAGCCAGGACCGTGATACTATAATATCCTTTATACAAATTAACCAAATTAAAATAAATAAATAATTTTCTTATCTTAAAATTTTGGTATAAATTACTAACATATTCCAACTAAAAGATAAATGGAAGTATGTTAACAATTTCTTTTATATATATATATATATATAAACACTACAATTGCCTTAATACAAGACACATGTAACAGTCAAGTCATTAGTTTCAAAAATAAAATTACAAGTTTTAACGAAGAAGTCCAAAGTCATTTTCCACAAAATTATTTTAAATTTGTGAATAAAAGACAATACTCTTTTTCTTTTTTGTTTTTTTTAGAATCTTGCAATCTACAAAACTTGGAAGCCCTCAACCAAATTTACCAAAGTTATATCAGACGAAACAAAATGAATCTTGAAAAATAAAAGTTATAAAATGTATCTAAGTTAATTATGATAACAATTGATAGAAAATAATGAATCACATCATGTATAATAGTTATAGATGCAAATTATATATATATATATATATATATATATATATATATAAACAATTAAAAATATTATGTTATTAATGTTCATTAGAGTCACTTTAGAGAGAAAATAAATAATTCTAAGTTGAGAGCTTTTAGTCCGGTTTCCAAGATTGTTTTAACATCTATGTTAGCTTAATAGGGGATAACCAATTAATATATAACTCTTCAAGAATAGGTAGAGACCTCTCAACAAGTTATTCACAATAGATAACTCAACATTATTTTCATTATAAAACCTTTTTATTATAATTTTATAACAATTATAATTAACACATAATTGATAATTAATTATAATTAAATAATATTTTAATTATTATTTAATACTAGTCCAATTATAATTAAAATAATTTAACTAACATATTGGATATGTGGTGTAAGATTAGGAGGACATTAAATGTATAATTTGAACTCTCTACTCTTAATTTCTTAATTATGGTTAAATTTTATTTATATTGACTATTTTTACATTTAAATTTTTAACTCATTTTTTTTTTATGTTTAATGAGTCTTTTTTCATTTCATACAATATTTATGTCTTTATATATATATATATAATTACTTTACTTGAACAGTATCTCAATTCCTCCGCTACTTGCAAACAGTAAAAACAACGATACTGATGGTAGCTTGAGTAATTAGTTAGGTCATGGAGGAGATATTTAGTTATTTTTTATTCATTAAACAAAAAATTATGTTCCAACTCATCATTCGCCACCAAATTCATTAATTAAATAACCTGCGCACTAATTGACTTAGTTTATTTTATTTTTATAAATGTTTGTGAGTGTGTTCATGCATCTTTTGAAAGAGGTCGTAAGATCTATTTTAAGACCCTAGATTGATATGGAATTTTTAGGATCAATTTCTATAAGTTTTATAAAAATAATGTTTAATTAATAAAAATTATGTTCTATAAATATATATTCGTTTTTAATTATCTTTCAACACATTACATAGATTATGTTTACAGAAAAAAAATACAACTAACATATTACACTTTTTTTTTATAATGTAAAAAAGGGATGTATATATGATATCTTTTGTTAATGTAAGAGAGAAAAAATCATGTAATGAAGAAGATGGCGTTGGTTACGGAATATCAATGTGTATAGCTGAAGGTTAAATTTTCGAGTTTTTAATAGGTGGGAAGTTCCCTCACGTTACCCCTTTTCTCTGAAATCACTTATAGTATATTATCTCTTAAAAAGTTGGAAGATTTTTCTTCTAAATCAATGTGATATTTAATAACATATCGTGCAGTTTCATAATAATAAATAATTTTTCATGCATATAATTAAATATTTATTAACAAAGACAAGTTTAAGAACTAATATCTTTGACATATTAGAAAGGAAAAAGTTAAGTAATGAACAAGATGGCGTTACTTACGGCAGAAATCAGTGTGTGTTGCTGAAGATGATATACAACTTTTTAAGAAGTGAGGAGTTCCCTTACGTAACTACTTTTCTCTGCGTATGAATATATATTCCTTAATTTATAACTTATTACTTATTGTACCGTCTCGGTCATGGACCGACTCGATCTCCTTAATGGTGATAGAGTGTTAACGTTCCTATACTCGGCAATTATCCGACTAGGTCTCCAGGCCCTAAACCTTCTCGCCTTAGGGGGACTCGGAAATAAGGCGACCGCGATCTCCTTTTTGGCATCAACCCGGAGAAGGGCTCAGTACGAGCCTATTCGGTCATGGCCCGACTTGACCTGGCAAGCTTGATTCTTCTCGCCTACAAGGGGACCGCTCGGCATGTACCTCGCTGGACTTTCGGTATAGGCCCTGTCGGTCGGATCCCGACTAAGTTCGTTCCCGCTAATCCCGCATCGACGTGATAAGAATGGTTAGGAAAATCCCTTGATCCTCGGGGTCCAAGAGGCCCACGAACAACTCACCATAAAACCCAAAACCCTAGAGTTAAGAAGACAGATTACACTTTTGAATGCTTTGACTCTAAGGCACGATCTAGAAAAAAACCCTAGTCCACCCTTTGGCCGGAACATTTTGGCGCCCACTGTAGGGCTACGGTGAAACTTTTCCTACGCCTCAAGTCATACAGAAAGACCTACACTTTACCATGGCAAGAGGCGGCAACAAGAACAACTCTCAACCCCTTACCATGGAGGAGATGATGGCCATGATCAATGGCCTACGGGAGGATAATGCACGCTCCGGGGAGGGAGAGGAGGCCATTCAGCGCGAGAACGAGGAGATCAGGAGGCGAGCGGATGAGTTACAGGCCAGAATAGAAGCCAACACCAGAACGGTGGAGGAGGATGTCATGCTGGAAGTCCCAAGGGATTTTCGGCCTTTCTCGGAAGCCATAGAGGCCGAGGCCATCCCTAGGGATCATCGAATACCGCAGGTCGAACCCTTCGACGGAACGCAGGATCCCAGTCAACACCTAACGGATTTACGAGCTCAGATGTTGATTTGCGGGGGAAGTATGGAGGTCCGCTGCAAGCTATTCATGGGAACACTCAAGAAGGCGGCGCTAGATTGGTTCAGTGGCCTCCCTGACTGATCCATCACCGACTTCGATGTTTTCAGTCGGATGTTTATGGCACAATTCGCTGCTAACAAAAAGAAGCCGCCGATCACGTCGGATTTGTTCGACCTCAAGCAACAACGCGAGGAGTCTCTGAAAGATTTCCTACAACGATTTAACGAGGTCGCCTTGAGGATAGCATCGCTGGACGAGAGGATGGCGGTCATCGCTTTCCAGAAAGGTTTGAGGTCCGGAGCCTTCGACATTGCCCTCGAAAGGGCGAATTGTCAAATGATGTCGGAGGTGAGGGCTTTCGCCTTGAGCCACATCAAGACGGAAGAGAATCAGATTATTAAGAGGGCAGCTGAGAACCATGAAACAGGGGGTAGCAATAAGGAGGGAAACAAACATCTTCGACCACGATCAGACTGGAGTAAACGACGTGACCGATACAACGTGAAGGAGGGCAACTACAGGCAGGCCGATCACGGTGGTCGGTCAAGGGCCGAGTGGACGCGCAGCAATGAAGAAGAGAAGTTTACTCCGCTCATTGTACCCAGGCGACAGATACTCCACGATGTCAACAGCGCATCGTTGTTTAGGTTCCCGGCGGCGACGGAGCGTCAGTTGGGCCCTTTCAAAACCGATTGGTGTGAGTTCCATAGGACTCACGGGCACTCAACTGAAAATTGTTTCGTTTTGGGAAGACAGATCGAGCGCTTGATCAAGGAGGGACATTTGAAAAAATTCATTGCAGGTAAGCAGGAGGAGGGCCCGTCCGACAGGCGACGTAAGCGTGAAGGAGAAGACACCAGAAGAGGAAGACACGAAGGAAGGTCTCCCCCGAGAGATTCTCCTGAAAAAAGTGCAGAGACTCACCAGCAAGCCATCCATGGAGACTTTAACACTATAGCGGGGGGTTTGCTGGAGGAGGCCCGACGTCAGCAGCACGGAAGAGATATTCTCGTTCCGTGTTATCGGTCTCAGGCTGGGTGGGACCAACTCGGTCACCTATCACCTTCTCGGACGCCGACTTCGAAGGTGTGTCCCCGCATGAGGATGACCCGATAGTCGTTTCGACGATAGTCATGGGCTACAACGTGAAACGCGTACTGGTGGACCAAGGCAGCTCGACGGACATAATGTTTTGGGAAGCTTTTATCGGGATGAGAATTCCGACTGACCGTCTCATGCCATATGTAGGTACACTAGTTGGTTTTGCAGGTGATCAGGTAACAGCTAGGGGATACGCCGACTTGGAGACAACCTTTGGCCAAGGAGACCACATGAAGACTATCACCGTCCGATACCTGGTGGTCAATGCTCAGTCATCCTACAGTATGTTACTCGGACGACCAACTTTGAATAAGTTGGGAGCAGTCATTTCCACGCCCCACCTGAAGGTGAAGTACCCATTACCCAGCGGGAGGGTAGGGGTCCTCTGTGTTGATCAAGAAGTAGCGAGGAAGTGCTACGAGGACTGCTTAAGGGCGAGGAGACAGTTATATGTGACGCAGGTTGATCGAGAGGTTCAGTCAATCGAGTTAGATCCGAGGATGACTCACTTCGATTCCAGACCAGCCCCAGCAGAAGATGTGAAGGATATTAGCTTGGCCGAGGGAAAAACGGTGAAGATTGGTGTGTCTTTAGGTAAAGAAGATGAGGAAGGATTGTTGACCGTATTAAAGAGCAACATGTCCGCTTTCGCATGAGTGCTTCTGATATGCCGGGCATCGATCCCGACTTCCTATGTCATCGCCTCATGGTCGACCCCAAGGCGAAGCCGGTGATTCAAAAGCGGCGGAAGTTCGGAGAGGATAAAAAAAGGGCCATAGCCGATGAGACAAAGAAGCTGTTGATGGCTTGTCACATTCGGGAAATCCAATACCCGACGTGGCTAGCAAATGTGGTAATGGTAAGGAAGAGCAACGGAAACTGGAGGATGTGCACGGACTTCACTGACTTGAACAAGGCGTGCCCAAAAGATTCATACCCGCTGCCTAATATAGATTGCCTGGTCGACAACGCATCGGGGTATGAACTGTTAAGTTTCATGGATGCATACTCGGGATACAATCAGATCAGAATGCACCCTGCCGACGAAGATAAAACAGCATTCATGGCCGACCAAGCCACCTACTGTTACAAGGTGATGCCTTTCGATTTGAAGAACGCTGGGGCGACCTACTAGAGACTCATGAACAAAGTGCTGGCCGATCAACTCGGTAGGAATGTGGAGGCATACGTAGACGACATGGTGGTCAAGTCGCCCAGCGTGAGTCGGCACTTTTCCGACCTGCAAGAGTCGTTTGACACCCTAGCACGCTACCAACTCAAAATGAACCCCGCGAAGTGCTCTTTCGGTGTACAGGCAGGAAAATTCCTCGGTTTCCTGCTGACTCATCGTGGCATCGAGGCAAATCCCGATAAGTGCTCGACTATAATTAGTATGAGAAGCCAAGCTACAGTAAAGGAGGTACAACAGTTGACAGGGAGGATGGCCTCCTTTTCTCGGTTCCTTTCGAAGGCAGCAGACAAGTCGCTCCCCTTGTTCCAATGTTTGAGGAAGAATGACAAATTTGGGTGGACAGATGAATGTGAGAGAGCATTCGGCGAACTCAAGCAGGCTCTCACCTCACCGCCAATACTCTCCAAACCGTAGGCCAATCTCCCCTTACTGATGTATCTGTCGGCATCCGATAGCGCCATCAGCACAGTCTTAGTACAGGAAAAAGGTAACTCACAATTGCCCGTTTATTTTGTTAGCAGGGTCTTACAAGGAGCAGAGGTCCGTTATCAGAAGATAGAAAAGTTAGCCCTGGCGATACTGGTCACGGCGCGCAAGCTGAGACATTATTTCCAGAGTTATGAGGTCGTAGTCCGGACAGACCATCCGATCAGGCAAGTGCTGCAGAAGCCCGACTTGGCAGGAAGGATGATAAAGTGGTCTGTGGAACTATCAGAGTATTCCATCAAGTACGAGCCGAGAGGAGCAATCAAAGCTCAAACGCTAGCCGACTTCGTGACGGAACTAACCTCACCAGCCGATGAAGGTAGTACTGAAGAGACACAGTGGATCTTATCGGTAGACAGAGCTTCAAACCTTGGGGGAAGTGGAGCAGGGATTGTCTTGGAAGGACCAGGAGGTATTTTATTGGAACAGCCATTGCGAATATAATCTTAAACTATCCTAAACTCAAAGGGTTGCAAGAAAAATCACTAAGAAAAAGGGAATAAATACGCGTACCTAGGGGGTTTTCTCTCACAACTTCACCCACTAAAATAGGCTCAAAACCACCGTGGACCGCCGTAACTCAGGGCGAAGAAGAAAGAGCCACCACCGGACAGGAAAACGCGCGAAGAATGAGAGGCAAATGACTTGAAAAAATGGGTAGCCCCCTTTTATTTATAAACATGAAAGGCCGCGCGTGGGGGGGTGCACCCAAAGGCCACAACGCGCGTAGGACGTCGTGACCCCAAACCAAAACGGGCCCCACGATTAAAACCCTAGCGATAGAAGCCGCCACGTGGCACTACCATTACTCACATCCCTGCAGCACTGTCTTCGCAATAAATACATGTCCCCTCATGCGTAAGAGGGGGGGACGCGTCCTATCAACTTCCAAGAAGTCATAACGCTTGCGGTCCGTCTCGATGAAATCCCGACTCTTATTCTCGGCCAAATGCCGAGAAGACCTAAAAGAAGAGAGCCGCTCTAGCCTTTTCGCCTCACAGGCTCAAGGCTGGAAGGCAAGTGTACCGTATCGGTTGATCGCCGACAACCCCTCTCGGCCCAATACTGGGGCGACGCAAAGAAGAGAGTCGCTCTAGCCTTTTCGCCTCATTGGCTCAAGGCTGGAAGGCAAGTGTACCGTCTCGGTCATGGACCGACTTGATCTCCTTAATGGTGATAGAGTGTTAACGTCCCTACACTCAGCAATTATCCGACTAGGCCTCCAGGCCCTAAACCTTCTCGCCTTAGGGGGACTCAGAAATAAGGCGACCGCGATCTCCTTTTTGGCATCAACCCCGAGTAGGGCTCAGTATGAGCCTATTCTGTCATGGCCCGACTTGACCTGGCAAGCTCGATTCTTCTCGCCTACAAGGGGACCGCTCGGCATGTACCTCGCTGGACTTTCGGTATAGGCCCTGTCGGTCGGATCCCGACTAAGTTCGTTCCCGCTAATCCCGCATCGACGTGATAAGAACGGTTAGGAAAATTCCTTAATCCTCGGGGTCCAAGAGGCCCACGAACAACTCACCATAAAACCCAAAATCCTAGAGTTGAGAAGACAGATTACACTTTTGAATGCTCTGGCTCTAAGGCACGATCTAGGAAAAAATCCTAGTCCACCCTTTGGCCGGAACACTTATACATAAAATAATAAAAACATATGCATTAAGAACTCATTAAACATGAACAAATGTGTATATTACTCAATGTATGTACTCAGAAGATGAGTTCAACTGTTCAATCTTACGGTAAAAGATACATGCCTCTATAAAAATAAAATAAAAAACTAAGGATAAGTTGGTCCCTTGCATGTTGCACGAATGGAGAAAAAATAATATATGATATCATACAATTATTTATACTCGGATATGTTAACCTATGTTTGGTTTAAATGTTTAATTAATGTATATATAACGAGTAACGTAACGACTCATATTAGTGAGTTTTAATTTAAACGCACAAATTGTTTTAATGGTTGAAAAGATTTCCTCATACATGTATGGATGTAAGATTTAGCAGCAGGAGGTGGCAACAAATCTAAATGGCAAAGTTTGTGATCCTACGTACCTTATTATAAATGACGTGGTTCGCTTAATTAACACTTCCACTAGCTATTACGTATTTAGTTTTTTCAAAATATATAAATATTATATATATTCATCATATATACTACTATTTGTTTTTCATTTTGAATTTGAGTTTGATTGCAATGGTATTATTTTCTAGGTCGTTGTCAATAATTTGTCGTTTAATGTGTTTAGTTAAATATGCCTTTAAATATATTAGAAATAATAAATAATAATAATAATAATAATTATTATTATTATTATTAAAAATTACAACAAGAGCTAGGTCGATATACCAAATTTGACAAACCAATTTAAATAGAGAGATGTTCATATTTAGTGTCCAACTGTGTTTTTAAATATAGGATTGTCTAAGAAAAAGATATCTATAAAAAATAAAATATTTTTTTAGATCGAAAATTAGTTTAAAAAAAATATAATACTGTCTATATTAAAAAAATGATTTATATTAACATATATTTCAGTGAAATATTCATATTTTAGGATTTAGATGAAATTATGGAATATCATAACCAAGTTTACTAAAGAATAAAACATTAAATACTGGATATAAAAATACAGCATTTTGATACATTAAATATTTTACATCTATACTTTTATTGAACTATTATCACAATGATTAATAATACTCACCATATATATACTTTCTCTACTGTCAGTGTTTAAAAAATAAATTGAATCCAAATAACACTTTTTAATGTTCATTGGCGGTTACCAAACTGCCACAAAACCTTTTTAATATTTTCCTAGAAATACACTACACAATACACAATTTGATGAGAAAAAAGTCAAAATATCTTAGCTTCTAAAAATTATAGTTGTCCTCTACACATTTTAAAAATATTTATAACCTTTTCATTTTCAATACTATGACAAAAATATTTCTTTATGTATATAACCAAATCATTTGTTTTTCACATAACTTTCTTACCTTTATTAAAAAATTGATGAGGGCAACACTTATTTTTTTAGGGAACAATTTTGTTTTTAAATTAAACATAACAAAGTATAATAGAAAAATCTCGTGCATTTCACCTACATCCGCCCTTGGACAAGACAAAAGAAAAAATATATAATAAGTTTTTACGATATTTGTTTTTGTTTCATCTCTCACTATCACATTATTTATTATATATATATATATATATTAATAATGAAGAAAGACGTAAAAAAAAAATTGTATTAATTATTATAAAAATATTATTTCTCCTTATAAAAAGGATCTAAGAGAATAAAATCATCTCTTGTTTAGTTTTTTTTTTTTTTTCTAAAAAATAATTACCTTTAATTAAAATAATGTATGTTTAAACCATTAAAATTAATTTAATGATTGGGTGAGGAGAGATTAAAATAATTAAAAATATAAAAACTTAAATTTAATTTTTATTATGATCATTTTTGTAATTTTTTTTATCTTAAAAAAAAATAATATATGATTAGTGAAAAAGTAATTAGTAAGTTTTTTGGTGGTGCAAGTATAAGAAATGTGGAAGGGCAGATTCATTGAACGTGGACGTAGACGATTTTAACTCTTGGAGCCTTATATTATATATATAGTATTGTGATCCAATGCCAGTTCCAAGTTAAAACTGAAACTACCATTGCGAAGACGATGACGAGAAGGGAGGGTGAAACGGCGTCGTTGGAGTGGGAGCTGAAGAAGCGGAACGAGGAGCTGGAGGAGGAGCTGAAGCAGAGCAAGGAGAGGGAGGAGCACGCCAGGCGCCAACTCCGCGCCGCACTGGATCGCCTCCGCGTGGCCGAGGACGCCGAGGAGCATCTCTCTTCTCAGCTCGGTAGCCTTGAAGCCGAGGCGCTGCAGCAGGCGCGTCACTACCACGCGCGCATCGTTTCACTCGCCGCTCAGCTCTCGCAAGCGCACTCTCTCCTAAACCCCCTTTCTCCTCCTTCCTGAACCCTAAATCAACCGCTGCACCCTTCTGCATGCGTCCCAATTTGCAGATCCTCAAGCTTTCGTTAGTTCGGTTTGTACAGTGATTGCTTTCTGTTCATTCTTGTGTCGATCGCTTGTATTTGGATTCTATAAATATGAAATGCATCACTTGTGAATATAACGAAAATACAACAAATGCTTAATGATATGTTTAAATGACTTACTTTAACCATTAGGGTTAGCAAGAAGGATTCTGATAATCAGAAGTATGAAGACTAAGTTCAATCTTTGTTAATCCTCTTTGTATTTTTTTCTATTTAAAAAAAAAATGGCTTAGTTTGTTGTACCGAATTTACCTGATTACTTAACATGCATCAAGTCAAATAAGAACTCTTGTCATAGATCACCTAATAAACCCGAAAGTAACCTCCTTTTATATTTTAATAGTTTGTGATTGTGATCTATCTATCAATCTAATTGAAACACTTAAAAAACATTAAAAAAAAATATAAGAGTGAAAAAATACCTTTAAGTTTTGATTCGGTGCCTGGAGATAGGAAAATAATAATTTATAAATATTTTTTTTTAATCCATTGAGAAATCTTTTCACGGTAAATCGTGACTATTCAATAATTATCAAGAACCAACAATCTCTTGAATATGATGACATTACTGTTTTCAATTTGTGTAGTCAAATTAATTACTATATTTTCTTCATTTTTTTGTTATAAAAATGGTAGACATGACATGTTTAGGAAATACAGACCAAACATTATCATTCACTCGGTGTTAGTAAAAGTTTGATTGTGTCTGATTTGAATAGGACTTTCTACTTGTCAAAATGAGAACCAATAGAAATTTATTAGAAAAATTTTACTTTTGACACCAAGAAATTTCTTTTAGTAAATATGTTTATTAAAGAAAAATTTTAATAGTCGTAAGATATCAAACTTGCAACATAAAAAATTGCAAACTCAAATCAAATCCTAAATTATTTGTGTCAATCTATGATGACACTATCTTTTCTTTTTTGGTTTATGAATAGAAGAACATTTTATTTTATTTTATTTGACCTATTAGTTATTTGTGAAGTGTGGGATATGTGATTAAAATAATAAATATGTGAATTAAATTATTTTTTAAAATCATGATAAGATAGGTGGCTAAAAAAAAAGGAATAGAGAATAAGGAATAATTGTTACAATAACTACTTCAAGAATAGAACAACGGCAAATACAATGAAAGTAGAGAGACTTAAGTGCTTTAGTGATAATTATACTTTTTATCGAAACATTTTCATCACACCATGGATTCTAATAAAACTTTTTTGGTGGCCACACTCTTAAAACATAAATCTTGTGGTTAATGACTGTTTGAATCCATAAAAAAAAATGTTGTGTTCAAGTCAATACACTTAATATACTATAATTGGTATGCAACAGAAATATAAACTAATCAACTACTCTAAGGTTATCATGCAACAATCACCTGGGCATCATGCAACAAATATATGTAAAAGGTGTAGAAAACTTAAAACCATTCCAGCTTATAAGACGAGAAAACGTAAAGCCCCTTTGGAGGTTTTATATATATATATATATATATATATATTTTGTATATATACACACATAATCAATCAAGTTCAACTTAAACAACTTAAACAAAACAACAACTTCATAACACAACGTCAACTTATCAAACATCAATTACAACTTTCAATCATCATATATAACTTACAACATGAACAACTTTCATCACAACATAAACAACTTTAAACAACTAATGTGTTATCACGCATATCAATTTATGAAAATCTTCTACAACAGAGGTGAACAATTTAAGTAGTTTAACCTTACCAAATCACTACATCTAACATGTCGCAACCAAGTCAGTTAGATGCAACTTTAAGCCTCCTAGAGCACTTGGTTAACAACTTAAACTAATTCCTCTAGTTTTGCCACTTAAATTATGAAAGTTTGGTATTACTATCAGGGTATAACAACTTGAGTGTGAATTTACTATTGTCTTAACATGCATATCTAAGCCTTATAACATATTAGCCCGTCGACTACTCTCCAAATACTATATACCTTTCCAACAATCAATTAAGAATTTTACCCTTCAATTTCATACTTTATTTGATTGGTCACTTTATACACTCATGACTCAACTTAGCCCCCATACGGTTCAACATTTGGTTGCTTTATAATCAGTATGACTTGACTTGGACCCCACATTGTTTCCATATAAAACCTAGAGGAGACAACTTAAAATAACTATCCATTTATGAGCTAACTTGCTCAATGAAGGATTTTCAAGTTTGAACTCTTTGAACACCACAACTTATATCCACACAATAAGATATTTTAATTTTTAAAACAACTTTATTCTCTCCTAATTTTTTTATATATCTCAACTAAGACATGCATCTCATTATCATATGTCTACGGAACTTAACAACTTTTAAATTAATTAACAATTCACAACTTAAACAACTTTCATTCAACTATCAACTTGCAACTTAGAAACTTAAAACATCACTACACATCATCCTATATTGATGCACAATGAACTAGAATCATACAACATTAAATGGCATGTAAGTAAGCAATACACTTTATATGTTCTCAACACTTAGACAAATAATCAACAAGTTTTTGTCTAGGAAACCATGCCCAACGCCACTCTTCTCACGCATAGTGTCATTAAGGTAGAGTCTTTGGCTCGCCCAAGCTTAGCACCAAACCACTTCGTCCAATGTGGATGAGATAAAGAGTTCCAGTGCCAATCACACCTGATGTAGATAAAACTACGGTTGGCCTCATCCAAGCAAAAAGTCTTTGTTTGACTCACGTCCAATATCACTAAACTAACACTCAACATTGTCCATGTAGAGAGTCACTGACCTGATCTCGCCCAACACCTCTCAACCTGCGCCCAACACTAATCAAGTTAGAGAGCTACTCGAGAAATCATGCCTAATGCCTCTCATTTTCACCCTTGGTGTGACCAAGTTATAGATTTCATCATTGACCCATTCCAATGCTACAAATTTGTTGGGATGCAAGCAAAGTTTCACATCGTTCAAACAAGAGGATGGACATGTGTTTATATACATACAATTGTCTTCATTGGTTGAGAGGCCTTTTGGGTGATGTTCAAAAGCAAAATCGTAAGGGCTTTGGTCCAAAGCAGACAATATCTCACCAATGTGGAGACATGTGTATATGTGTGGTAACTCCCGGTGTCCAACAAAATCCCATGTTTGATGTTGTTAATTAGGACAAAGAACCCTCTAACTTGAGTCGCACCTGACGCGATGAAGAATTTTGCATTTGCCAGAATCTCATTTTGGCTCAAAGTCTACGAATAACTCAATCAAACCAGCACACAATTCAACTTTCACCATATATTCAACATATATAACTCCATTCCAACACAAAATACCAAATGCTACCACCTCAACTTAAGAATCCTCATTTTTCACCAAAACAACTTCAACAAACTACACTTAACCACTCATCTTGATTTCAATTTATCTCGACCACAAATGATGACATAAAATGACTCAAATTATAATCGACCTTAGCATGATCAAAGAGTCATACTAAAATTGTGAAAGACTTAAATTATAATTAACCTTAGTAAAGTTAGAAAATCGTGTTGAGATTGTGAATAACTTAGATAATAACCGACTCTCATATAAATAAATAGTAATATTGGGATTACAAATAACTCATATTATAATCAACCCTAGAACAACCTAAGAAATGTATTGAGATTGTAAACAATTCAATTTAAAAATTACATACTTTATAATTTTATGAAATTATTCAACAAGTTCAAATTGATATTAACTTTTATATGATGTTTGGTTTTAGCTAATTATCTTCTTCATATTAAAAAAAATATCTTGATCATCATTTTTCTAATACATCAAATGATTCAAAATTTTAAAAAATTATTAGAAATCTTAAAAAATGAATATTATAAAATAAAATGCCAGACAAATATTTCATATAAAAAAATCAAAATATTAATAACAAAAATTGACAATTAATAAAAAAGATGTAATTTCGATTGATGTGTGAAATTTGCTATTTTACTGGAACAGTTATTTTTGCTATTTTCGGGTGAAATTTAAGAGCATTCCTAGGTTTAACACGTAACCAAGTGATTTTTCTCTTCTATATGTTTCAATTTACAAAGCTTGAATGCTCGTATATACCTTGCTAGTGCAGATTTGGCGTCAAACCATTCAAACCAAATTAAAATAATGGGAATTGATTTTAAGGCTGTCCAACACAACACCCATTTTCTCCGATATTATGTACAGATGAAAGTTAGGGGGTGTATTGGATTAGAATTTTAAAGGACTTTTTTAGTTAAAATTTTTTTTGCGGATTTTAAAAGACTTTGTAGGATTTTCATGACTTTTAAGATTTTGCAGGATTTTACAAGACTTAAAATCAGGATTTTAATGGATTCTGCAAGACTTTTAAATCAGGATTTTAATGGATTCTGTGGGATTTTGTAGAATTTTCGTGGATTTTTGACATTTGATAAGATTTCAAAAAAAAATTCATACGTTCAAATTTAAAAAGAGTTAAAGACTAAAATAATAATGTCTAGATAAATAATAATAATAATTATAATAATTCTCCATAATATCTTATCCTCTTAAATAGCATTCACTCACATATCCATAGCTATACTAGTCCTCCAAGCATTAGCGTCTTTTCGCTCTTGCTCCTGGGTTTGAATAATAGGTTCAAAAGTATGATCTTCATTAATTGGTAACGTTGAAGATGAAGGTTCATCCACCGTTTCAATTAGAAATTCATCATAGCGACTTAAAAATTGTGAACATTGATTTAAAAATATCAAATATTCTCTCGATCACATTCCTCAAAGATGCATGACGAAGATTAAACAATTCCTTCTCATTTTCAATGACCTGCAAAATCTTGTAAATGATATCTTACACCTCGAAATGGAGCTAAAAATTGGCATCGATTAGGAAATCCACAATCTACAAAAAAATATTTACCTAATTATATATGCAATATATATAATATTAGTATAATAATAATAATAATAATTATTATTATTATTATTTAAAGAATAAGCATTTAGATATAGAGAATATATATATATATATATATATATATATATATATATTATTTTAGTTATATATTAAATGATAATTTTTAACGATATTTATAAATGTAAATTATTCTAACAAATATTTTAATAATATTTCCTCTTTTAGAAAATAAGCTAATGAAGGCATAAATCCTAAACCCTAAAAAATTAGATAATGCAATGTCTTATGTTAATTTTCTTTTTTTAAAATATAAAAAAGTCCTAATTTCACAATATAAAAATAAAAAGAAAAATTCATAGTAAAAAAAATAAAATAATTGTTGAGTCATAAAAGGAGGAGTGATAAGAGTAACAAACTTAAGGAAAGGAGAGAGATCGCAGTTTTTATGCTGAAAGGGTTCTTCCCCCAACTAAGATCCATTTTCATCTTTCACCTTTTTCTTTTCTTGACGTGTGTTATAAAAAAATTACTACTTAAAAGTTGAAATTTCAAGCATTTTTTTTGTGTTATATAAAAGAACAAATTCAACTACATAGAATAAAATAAAACAAGTCAATTAAAGAGAACGAATAGAAAAATAGAGCAAGTTAATAACACTATTATTTACATATCGGAGTTTCACAAAATAGAGAGTAGTACTACAATATTATATATGAGCAATGAACAATAGTACAATATTATTAGCAGAGAAAAAATGGAGAAGACAGGAACATAGAAAAAAAAGATGAAAAAATCACTTGAAAATTCTTGAAAATTCACTTCAAACAATCCTTCAAAATCCGATGGGTTTGGATGGGATTATTTTATGAATTTTGTATTTATAGATAACACTAGAAAGTCCTTCAAAATCCCTCTCACACAACAATCTTTTAAAATCCTTATATTTTTGAATACCAATGGATTGTTTTTAAGTTGTAAAAAATCTCAAATGAATACCAATAGATTTTAATGGACTTTTTAAAAAATCTTGAAAATCCAGATTGAATACCACTGGATTGTTTTTAAGTGACATAAAATCCTGATTGAATACCAATGTATTTTTTTACTAAAAAAAAGTCTTTTAAAATCCTACAAAATCCTAAACTAATACTCCCCCTTAATTATATAATATGCATGACACGTTTGGGTTGTAAAATTGAAGGTTTACATATATTTTTATTATTTGTAAAAAAAATATATTCATTATTTTGTCTCTTGCATACAGTGCATTTTGTCCTTTTTTTTTTAATGATTGTTCCTTTTGACTTTGGTTCTTATATTTTTTAAAAATTAAATATTTCTGCAATATTATTTGATGTGACTTGTGTTGATTCCTACGTTAATGACAAAGACTAAAATGTTAGTAAAACATACACTATTATATTTTATAAAGACATAAAATTAATGTAAAAACTAGAATTAAATATATTATTATATTCATAAGAATTAAAAATAAAAATCACTCAATTTATAGGTAAATAAAACCAAATCCACTATATTTATATAGATGTTAAACATCTTAGTAACGATAGTTCATGGCTAAGACAAAAGTAGATGATAACAAATATTGTAGGGATAAAAGAAAAATGCAGAAACTAAAATTAAAACCTTTTATAATAATTTTGAATCAATGTTAAATGTTATTAAGTTTGTTTTTTTCTCTCTCTAATTAGTATAAACTTTATAAATATTAATGAAAAAAACAAATTATAGACGGAGGATATTCAAAGGTGTTATGATTAAAAGAATATTAATCACTTTTTAAGAGCGGATAGTTTATAGACCGAAAATATATATTTTTTATATTATCATCTAATTAAAATTTTAATTTTTATAAAAATTAATTAAAGTTATATCTTTCATAATTTTTTATTTTTTTAATATAGTAAAACATTTAAATTATTAATAAATATAAATTAAACTCTACTTTTAAATTTATTATCATCTTGAGGTTGAGTTACATTTCATGTTATTATTATCCAACACAATATTTTAAAATATATAATTATATGATTATTATTAAATAATAAAATTTATTCTTTAAACTATCTTTTACATAATTTATTACTATATTTATATTCACAAAATTTATTTCAAAACATTCATCGTAAACATATTTTTATTTTTTATATTTTGAAGAAATTAAATAATTCGAACAGAAATTAAATAATTACAAGTTATGATAAGTTTCTTTATTTTTATAATAATGATCTTAAAATTATATTAAAAACAATTTCCAATTAATAAACATTATAAAAGTTTTTCCAACGAAAATCATGCCAATTAAATTAACTGTTTTTCCTTTTAAAAGTTCACGAGTCATGACAATGACATAACATAATGTCTAGATTTATATACTTATTTTATTAAATACCGGTAAACTCAATCATGAATTGATGGTTATTGAGAACATGATCGAGTGGAATTCTGATTCATAAAACTAAACTATTCCTATTAAATTAATGGAGGATAAGTAAACCCGTGCAGAAAAGATTGTTGATTGTGTTTTGCAGTGAGAATAAAATAATGGGGTGAATCATGTTTTTCTATTCTCCACCCAATGAGGGAAGGGGTTTAGGTCTTCTCTACGTGAGAAACAAGATATGCTATTAGTTTATAATAATTAAGATGCTACCTTTGCTGATTATGAATTATGATCGGTGGTCCAACGCATCACCACCCATATAATATTGTATCCATTATGTCGACAAAATGTCTAGAGCAATAGCAAACCAATTAGGGATGAAAAAAAAGAAAATGGTACATATAAAATATCTACACACCAATAAGAAATGAGTTAATCACTTATATACTATCAGTATAAATTTTTTTTTACACTGACAACTAATTATATCTCTTAATAATGTCATGTCATTTGTCCATTTAATCAAGAGTTAATCAATTATACATTGTCAGTGTAAAGTTTTTTTTACACTGACAACTAATTATATCTTTTAATTATGTTATGTCACTGTTAAAAATAAATGTGTTTACAGTGACATGACACAATTAAAATATATAATTGGTTACCAGTGTAAAAAAACTTTACACTGACAGTGTATATGTGATTAACTCTTTAATCAAATAAAAATAAAATAAAATAATTTAAAAGATATGATTGATTGCTAGTGTAAAAAACTTTACACTGACCGTGTATAGATGATTAACTCATAAGAAATTCACATATATTTATAAAATTTGGAGATACACTCTAATGAAAAACAATTAGTACCTCACTACCTAGTCATGACCCATTGCCATCTCTAAATCCAATCCTCTTGACATCCATAATCATACCGATGAATCGCCACATATATAAATACTTTTTTACATTGTAATTTTTTTTGTTAGGCTGTTGATAGTAATGTAATATGTGAAAAAGTGATATTTTTGTGATATTAACACAAATATTTTGAATTGGATGATAAGGAGTTAAGGACTAATTTTAAAAAATATATTTTTTTAGAGCGATTGTATAATACATTGATTTAGAACTAGTGCAGGTATGATACTTATGTTGTTGAATAACTGGATGCAAAATGTTGCAAACAAAAGAGGAAGTACTAGAAAAAATTAAACCAACCACAACTACAGCCACCCAAAAACAAGGAAACGGAAAGACACCAAAATTAGTCAAAGAAATGTTCCATTCCATTGTTTCTTCTTTATACCATGAACTGTTATACTCAAACATTAATTTTGGATATATAACACATAAGAGAATGACTGAGTATTCTTATTTTTCTGGTTACATGGTAAATGACTTATTGTTTTATTCAAAAGATTTTTTTTCTTTTTTAATTTACAAGTTATCTCGAGAGGATAGTGGGTGAACTGAAATTATGTATTGGTTCTTAATCAGCTCCCAACTTGTTAGAGATTTGCATCTTGCAAGAGTAATTTCTCCATTTATTTGTTTCCTTAGGATCTTCATGTGTTTCACATTCTCTGTTCATAATTTTCATCTCCTTGTTGGGCCTTTTTTTCATTTTTTTTCTTCTCTTTTCCTTTCATGAAACACAGTGGGATTCTCTTATGGCATTGTCTCAAATCAGTGTGTGTGTCTTTGTTGCAAGCACATAGAGAGTGGCAACAAAGAGAAAGATTGTCCCTGGAAAGGGCAAGAGAATATCTGAAGAAGAATGGACCTGCTGAAACTTCTGATCAGGCCATTCAACTGATGGTGGTGGAGGAGGAGGAAATGTTGCACCATTTGGTTTTTTAACCCTGTGTTGTGGTAATGCAAAATGCACAATTAGTTGAATGTTAAGATTTTGTTTTGCAAATATGTGGTAACAAATTGAAGGGGAAGTGATACATACCTGTTGCTGTTGGGACAAAAAACAATGTCATATTCAAAAGCTTTGCAAATGAAAGTGCTGGTGGCATCATCAAATGCATAGCTATAAGCTTTTGGACAAGCCTGCTTGAAAAGGGTGGAATAATAGGAAGGTTGGCATGTGGTTGGGTTGGCAAATTCACCACTGCAGCAATACTGATCCGATCCAAATGCCTCACAAGCACTCTTACACCCAATTACACCACCTTGGTATCCATCTCCACCAACTACTTGAAGTTCTTTTGGACAACCTAAATTTTTTTTCATTTTATCAATGTCACAAGTACTTTAATCATTCAATCACATGCAATGGTTTTAAAACACATTCTAGTATCTTTACTGTATCTAACTGTAATAGAATCCTCTATTGGAGTAATAACATACAAGAACCAAACTAAATTTTATTATAACATTAAACTTTTGGTCCTCGTAGATAAGATTTAGTCTTGTTTTGATTCTTATATTTCATGTGACTTCATACCAACCCTATGGTATTATAACAACATGAATAAAATGAAAACAATTCTACTACATGAGTGACATGACCAAAAACATTTTTGAAGCTCTTACCTCTGTTGATGTCAGTGACACAACCTGTGGCATTACAAGTGCCAGTACCATATACACCTCTTGGTTGAACAAGCAGTGGCAGATTGTAGCCATCTACCATGCTAACATCATAGAAGTCTTGTTCATTGCCTTGGCCAAGTGTTATCTCAAAGAGTGAGGTAGGAGGAGCTGCACCATTCCCATCACATTCCAACCTTCCACCACAGTCACCAGTTTGGCACTTGCCAATTCCTGTTGCATCAAATGTGCAGCCAGTCCTAGCCCATATCCTTCCTGACCACCCTGGAACACTAGTTAGTTTCACCATTTGGCCTGAGTCCAGCCGGAATCCGGTTGCCGGAAGCGCCGGTGAGCCGGAACCGGAAAGTGTTCCTGGCCATATGGTATGGGGACAGTTGTTGGTTATGGTGAATATTGAAGAGAAAGAATAGGACAAGAAGGTAAACAGAATAGCAAGGAAACTGTGGAACTTGCAGGATGTCCCTATTGGCATTTTCAATGATTGTTATTGGTTGTGTTGTTGTGTCCTTAGAGGAATTGACGATGTGCCAGGAATGACCAATCCTCCCCATATTTGTATCAAGAATATGTGTGCTATGACTTTGTGAGATTCTTTGGCATTACAAAACCAAAATCCTAGGTTGCTTTGGTGAAATTCTCAGCCACAATTCCAGCTACATGGGTTTAGCATTTCTTTTATTGTGGATGGCCTAATTTAGAAGCTATTCTTTGCCTTTGCTGTTTCATTGGAAATTGAACAAATAAGGAAATAATATATCATCTATGTGATTTCTATGATCATGAATTTCCTTCAAAGAATGGTGTCAAAAACTGAGATTCGATCATTAGAAAGTTGTATAGGATGATCCCATAAAGAAGTGACCTAGGATTCCTCCTACATTGGCTAGGCAATACGAAAAGGGGAAACTTGTGTATGAAATTATGCATATTTTTCTACATCTAACCACAACGCTTGACTTCTGTGCAGTGACTTCAGAACATTAACATGTTAACAACTATTGACCTTCCATGGGAAGAAAAGAACAAACTTTTCAACAGTGAATTTGACCAAAAACTTGTTTAATTAAACACATGCTAAATTATTATCAATCTTTCAATGGGAACTGACAAGACAACCCTTAGGAGACTGACTCCACCCACCTGATTGGCTAAACTCACAATGAAAATATTACCTCATTTTTAATAAAATAAAAAAACAATTACAATTTTCTTAGCACATTTTTCTTTTCTATAGGAAATCAGGTTTCGTAATTAACAAGTTACTTTTTGAGAGACTTATATTGAAAGTATATACTTACCTTTTTTTCTTTCCTTTCATATTTGTTAGAGGAATTTCCTTTGTAGAATCATCATTCCCGATAGACTTTCCAAACGTAGTATACTGTTGAATGAAAAACAGACAAAATATTTGGCATTAAAAAAATAAAAAAAAATACACTATTTGGACAGTTACATGAAAATCAACTGTTTACGAATTTCAGATTTGGTCCACAATATACACAAGTATCAGGTCACGGTGTATTTCCACTAAAATCAATTGAATATGTACACAAAAAATATTTATTTCCCTTCAATACTTGGTCTTAAATAATTTTCAGCAATTATTCCTACAATTGCAACAATCGTATAGCATACACAAAAGGAGTAAAATTGGTCTAGCTTGGGATTCTTAATTTCTTATTCTAAAATATACTGTCGACTCGGCGTAATCCAATGGGCCGGTGGAAAAAAGCCAAAAAAAGCATCGAGCCTATTTGATACGTTTTCTTTCTAAATTAAGATAAAATTTTTATAAAATGACCTAATTTGATAAGCATCAATAATTTTTCTTCTTCTTATTTTTCTTTCTAAATTACATATATAATTAAAAAATAATGTAACAACTTAGTCTGATTTGATGAGACAATGAGTCAACAAAAACATGATTTGTGTGAAAGTTGGGTCAAGCCAATCCATTTTCACACTTTAACCTGTAGGGTTGGGTCAATTTGTTTTGATATCTTTATTCAAAATAATATGATTTAAAATGATTATTAGATAATTGAGTTTTTTAAACATGTTAACAAAAATTTGATTTCTTATCTATATGTATGAGAAAAGATTTTGTTGAAAGAGTCAAAACTTTATTCACTAATATTTATATCATATAAAATTAACATTTAATTATTCTTTGAAGATATCTTTAGTGAACACAACAAAGATCATATAGCATATTAATTATATATTTACCTAGAAAATTTGACTCTTTTGAGGGGAACAATAATAACCGATAATTAAAAAAAATCAATAGTTGATGTAATTAGTTTTAGATTTTGTTATGAATGTATTTAATTATTTTATAATTTTCAACTAGTTTTGAAACAACTTAATCCTCTAAAGTACATTCCCATCACTAATCCCTAAAACCTTTCTAGTTGGTGTATGAGGATTCTTGTATTCATGTATCGTGATCGAGTTCTCTTATGTTTCTTATTATATTTAGTAGAAATAATTGGCTTATAATTGGATTAACACAAACCTCTCAACCAAGCTACTCATTCTTGGCACGATCATTTTATTTTATTTTATTTTTTAAAATAAGAGGAGAAATAGTAGAAAAGACTAGGGTGATGGGAGGCAAAGAAATACTACTAAAAGTAGATAAATAGCAATAAATCAAGTTTGCTAAAAAGTAATACACAAAACATGAGTAGCTTTATTGAAAGGTTACGCGTAAAATCCAATCGCAAGACAAATTACAATATGAATGAATAAGATGATGATGTCGATGCTTAACAACTTGGGAAAATTTTGAAAGAATTGCTAAAAGTGATATAAACCAAGGCTCATTGACCCAATCGCGTCACTCCCCATAAGTTTTATAAAGCTTAGTTACACTTATAATCTACTTTCAGATCTGTCTATGTTTTGCTCTCCTCTATTTGCTATTAAATCTTCTGAGTAAGAGGGAGGCAGCACTACGCACATGGGTCTTAATGTTATAGCAAACAAAGGGTTAGGGTTAGAGGAATTCATCCATTTGACACAAACATTTATTTTTATTTTCTTTCATAGCTTTTAATTTGAAGGTCAATTTTGACTTATATATTTATTAACTTAAAGTATAACATATAATATTTTAAACAAGATAATAGTAATTAATGGACCTCGTGATCCACGACTTTTGTTGATATGAATACTTGTATATTCTATTTAAGGCACCTATAATCTTTTATTGATAATTATGAATATCATGAATTTTGAGTAATTTATATCATTTTTGAAATTGTGTTTGCACATAATATACATCATAGCATGACAATCAACTCGTTAACCACTATAGCACTTTTAGGATGGCTATGTAGGATTGATAATATTGATACAAAGATGAGCAGCTCGGTTGAGAGGCCTCACGTAAGATTCAATCACAAGACAATTTACATATTTAGCTTAATAACAACTATGTCAAAAGTTGGAAAACGAAAGCTATATTACAAACCTCTAGCTTCACAAATATCAGAATAAAAATCAACATCTGCCTATAAACAGATAAAAGATTAATTACATCTGCCTAGAACAACATATCACAAGTATAAAATTTAACAGATATCATTAACATGGCATTTCCAATCCTCGAAAATAAAAGAGGAGGAATATGCAAGTTTGAAAGATTGGTGTTGGTGCTGCTGCTAATAAGTATCCCTTGTAAGTTTCCCTTTTATTTGCCTCATTGTCACCTCACCATCTACAAAGCAAGTAATAAATCATATAATGCAAATCAACCACGATTTGAAAGTCAATTAATAATTAAGATTAGGCATCCCTACTTTTTCATTTTTCAACATTGTATACCTGTACAGTATCATAAATGTCCTTGCTCCTATTCTTTTGACAACCAGGACTGTTAGGATTACCTACTTAGTCTTTAAACTCTTTGTAGTACCATAGCTGTGGCTTCTCCAAACTTCAGCAAAGAAAGACTTGAGTAGAAGTCGCAATGCCTGCATTCATCCAAGAAAAAACGGCATTAACCAATGATTAATGTTAAAACACAGAAGAATTCTATATCATAAGATTCATTATTGCAACACAAATGTTTTGAAAGCTCCTTCCTAGCATATGCTTCAAAACCTGCACAAGTTACATTAACAGACAGCCAGATGTCAACCAAATACAAATCACAGAAAGAAAAGATATCAGAAAACGATTAAGATAAATGAAAATGTGAACTAGATCATCTCCCTTGAGCCTGTAACAGAAATAAGAAGAGTCAAGCTGCGAAACTGGAACCAATTCACCAGATAACATACCAACAACTTTCTCAGCCTACAGTAGTCAAGGTTAACAGTAGGACCCTAAATAGATTTATCAGCAGGGACAAAATAACTGTTTTCTGTTCATAGAACCATGGAATGCAAGCTCCTGGAAGCAGTAATAATAATGAATACATTAATAGGGCTGCTTTGTGATAATGGATACACTAAAACTTGACGGTTGGCTAAGAAAGGGTTATGGTTAAGTACATTGTACATATATGCATCACAAAGGTGGAAATCAAATTCAAGCAATGTAAAGGCCATAATACATTCTGTAGTCAGCCATTACAGTCAGCCTCTCACTACGTTTAGCAGAAAACTGAAGTCAATTCAAGTGTCATAAACATGTCGTGGGCAAAGACCCTGCTCAAATCCCCATTCAACAAGTCAAGTAACTTTAAAGGCTACATTACATTAATACTAGAAATATAAGGATTTCTTCCTACCGAAGATGGGGACACATCATGTCCACCAATAAATATCCATAATTGTTCAAGTTCTGTTATCGATATTCATCTGATAGAAAAAGTAAAAAAAAAAAAAAAAAAAACTTCAAAGGGACATGAGAAATGATAAAGAGTCTGTTCAGTTATATAATAATAATAGATATCTAGTTTGTATCCATGCCGTCTCCAACTTGGCTGCAGATAGGACTGACAGCAGAGAAAGATCTCTCGAAAGGAGAAGGATGGAATTGAGCATCCCGTCTACGCTTAAAACCACAGCCATCAGAGGGTGAAGTCTCGGCATCAAGCTTTCTGCGAACACCTCTCACCGCTTGTTCCTCTGCTGGAGTAAGGGGGAAAATTTGACCACTTGCTAGGCAAAGTGAGCTATGGTTATCATACAGAATTCTCTGGTTACAGTTTTTATCACAGATGTGAGTCAGCCCTGTTAGCTTGCAGCGATACATGTTCCCACAAACATGTTCATTTTCGCATTTCCAGTTGCATCTGTGACCGGGAATTGGACCATCTTGGCCTAAAATACTTGACAGATAAATAACATTTGAAGGAGCTGCAACCATAGATTTGCCATATACCTCCATTTCTTCAGTCCAAACAGAAACTTCTAAGATCCCAATCTAATACTCTCCAACTTCAAGGCCTTGCCTGAATTTTCTGCAGGGCCCATCACAACAATACACAATTCAGTCAAATTCAACAGAAACTGACTTGCTTGGCTCTAAAGATATGTAAGGACTTGCATCTTCTATAACCAATCAACCTTATCTCGTAAACTAGATTCCCTTAACCTTCCTTTTTTCCTTGTAAACAATAAACAAATTTCACACTCTGAAGTAACTACGCAGTCCCTTTCAGAGAAAGTTTCTAACATTTGTGCGATAAATAAGAAAACTACTTTCATCAATTAGGGTAGATCTCATTCCACTAATGCAACAGCCTATGAAAATAGGAAAACCATACACACAAACTTGACATGCTTTTGACAAGCATGGCCAAAAATGGAATTTAGCAGTTAAAAAAAGGAGCAAATTTGAAGGTATCTTATAAAAATTCCAATTCACAAAGGAAAAACAAATTACATATATTTAAAATCTTTCTGGGGCAATAAGACAAACCAGATTTGTAATAAGGCCAACCAAATGTCCCCATGTGGCAGATCTAATCCAAGGTCAATTAAGATTCCAAAAACAACATAAAACATGACAATTAACACAAACACCGTGAAAATTTAACAAGCCATCCACATTTAAACGTCTCATAACCCCTGATAGGAATGAATATGTTCATGATAGAGCTAAGAAACTAAAGGAGTGAGCATATATATATGCAGATACATCATTTTCAAGCACATAAAACCACCCCATCAACAATAGATTCCTATCACGTACAAATTCCACCCCCACCATTTTAGATTTAAAAAACCTGAATAGTAATCAATTAATTATTCTCATCAACTACATGAATTAAAAAAAACCGTTTTTACGGAAACTTGGTTAAATACAAAGAAGATGAGAAGTGGGCCCAACCCCAGATGAGAAAAGGAAGGAAAATGAACTTACAAGCTCCTCAACAAAGTACGTTGGCAGGAATTCTTCCTCAGTACCTACAAAAATGATGAAAGAGAAAGCAAAGAAAGAAAAACAAAAAATCAAAATAAAATATCTCTCTCTCTGCAGCACCTAAGCAAAGCTAGAAAAAAAATAAAATAAGCAAGGAAGAAGCACATTGGGTTTGGGTATTTATAGAAACCAGGCACTGGTCACTGTGCACTTGTGGGACACACACCAACGTAGGACAAAACTAACTACCGGAAATGCGCGTTAAATTTCGGGCAAATTGTGACCCAAATGCAAGCATGTCACAATCGGGTCGGGTCTTGTCAGGTGGCAACATCGCCTTCAAATTTGGATTAAGTATCGGATCTAAGTCTAACGTTCTTTATCATCCCACCAATTATATTTCTATACAAAATATTTAATCAAAACCCAATAAATAATACATGTGACCCATATGCATCATTGAATATTTGTAGATTAATAATTTTGTCAGCTTGTAATAGATTTTTTTTAAAATTGTATTATTATTTAATAAGTTTCCATTAATTAACTAGAAATTATTTATTGTATTATTTTTAAAATAGTTATTATAAAATCTAATGTTAATGTTAATATTATATATATATATATATGTATATATATATTAATCACTGTGTAAATTTTTTATAAGCTAACATTAACATAAATTATTTATCATAAATTTAAAATATAATTCATATATTTATATATATGTATATATAATTTATTATAAATTTTAATTATATAAATAAATCATTAACCTATGCATTCTAGTTATATGTAATTTTGATTTCCAATTTGTTTCCAATTAATTAAGTTTTCTATTTTTAAATTAAACAAAAGTATTTTGAAAATTAAAATAACACAATCTGAAACAAAGGTAAAAAAAAAAAAAAAAAAATCAAATCGCTTTTTGGAGTTTACGCACGTGGCCCGCAACGGTTATTTTCCGGTGTCGTGTTTCAAATGCACAACTCACTGAGTCACTCCACATTTTCCAAACGAAGCGTATTATAAGGAGAGATAAACAAGGTAATATCTCCAACACTTTCTTGTCGTATTACAACGCAACACGTGTAAGCACGTGCACTATTCTCGCCGTACACAGTACACTAGTACATGCGAACGCGCCACTGGGCCACACCTGGTCCACGCCGTACTATTGGGCTTCACGGACTCAAAGCCCATATAACAAACCGACCCGTCTATCTCAATCGGATCTTTCTTCTAGGGTTTCAGTTTCTTCCTTGAAACAACGGATTTTGTTCGGAGAATTTGGATCTTCGGTTTCAGTGAGGGCGAAGGATCATGGTGGGGTTCAGAAACAGATACATGGTGATGGAGGTTTTCTTGAACCCTAATAGAGACCCTGTGAAGGACGATTCTGTCATAATTACACAGTTTAATGTCTCCAAAGCTATAAGAGACAGCATTTTGGTGAATTTTGGGGAGTGTGGTTTGGCTTCTTCATTGGGATCATTCCAGGGTAGGTAGTAACATGTTTAATTTCATAATGTTTTTGTAAATTCTAATGCAATTTTTCTTATTATTTGATAATATTAACATTTTGTGTATCTATGTGTGTGTGTGTGTGCGTGCAGTTAAGTATGTGAATCCAATCACTAATGTTTGTATCATTAGGGCTTCAAGAGAGGATTATCAGAAAGTATGGTCTGCCATTACATTGCTCACAAATATTGGAAACTGCCCGGTGATGTTTAACTTGTTGGATTTGTCTGGTAAGTGAAATTTCAATTCTGTTTTATTGGTTCTTCCTTTAGTTTATATAATTACTATTTTTTTGAATTCCTTTGGAAAAATATTGGAATTGAAGAACATGAAAAGGAGTGTGTTAGATAATATATTGGGAAAAGAAAATTGATAGGTTCTGTCTGGTAATTTTGCATTTGTTGTTGTTATTCAGTTCGATCCTTGGATCCATGTGTACTAAAAAACAACTTGTTGGGAGATCAACCCTTCAGGAATTAGTCATGTGTTTACTAAAAAAATTATATTGGTCCAGAGTTCGATTTAGTATTTGGGATCGCCAAATCCTGTTATTCAGGACACTACTTTCGTCAGAAAACCTATGTTTATTATGCTGTCACTGAGTTTATCATTCAAGTGCAATAGAATGCCTTCATGTTTTGTAACTAGTAAGTTGGCGTTGGCCCCACCTTGCTATGGATTTATCATTATTATGAAGAAGATTATTATCGAGTAGCATAATAAAAAAACCACCAAATGAAAGTCAACTTATCAGGGTACCAATTGAGTCTGTAATAGTGAAAACAAGACATATGCCTTACAAGACTATAGAAAGGAAATTTAGATTTTGGATATGAGGATTCCTATAAAGAGGTGAGTGAAGCTATTGGAGGCAAATTGGTTCACAAGAATTT
Organism: Cajanus cajan; assembly: GCF_000230855.2. Classification (NCBI taxonomy): domain Eukaryota; kingdom Viridiplantae; phylum Streptophyta; class Magnoliopsida; order Fabales; family Fabaceae; genus Cajanus; species Cajanus cajan. The sequence continues at coordinate 56,115,904 of NC_138525.1, forward strand.
GATATATGCAATGGTTGGCATGACATGGACTGTATTTTGTAGTAATATGCAGTTATTGATTAGTTGTGCATTGCTTTTCTTTAATCATTGATGAATGACTATCATTTTGTATATTGATTTGATTTATAAAACATTATGTTTAGTATATGAATGAAACTCCAAAAATCTTTTTGATTTTGTTGATCATTTTGATTGCATCTAGCTATTGCCCATAAATGCATGATTTCCATCTATTCTTTCACTTGAAGATTTGATGTTGAACATACACATCCTGATATGAAATGTTACCTTTTGGTTCAGGAAGTATAAGGGCTTGTAAAAATGCTGCCTTGAAGTGTGAGGAATCAAAATTTGAGCAGTACAAACTCATTATTGGTGATCGATTCTCTGCTGATCATACTCAGCGCATGAATACCTATCTTGATAGGATCAAAGTTTTGGAGCACTGAATATTTTGCCTCCAAGGATTGTCTCATTGAGATTTCTCAGTTTTTTGCAATTAGTCTGTGTTCAATCTGAAGTTGCCTACAATTATAGGTTAAATTTAATATCTGTAATCATAATAGACGTGATAGCTATGCAAGTTCAGTGCACCCTCTTTTCACAGAAGATGGAGTCTTCTGTTTACATTGTGGTCTTACCAATTTTTCTGAACTTTAGCTGTGATAATACCTAGTGTATGGTATAAACTATAGAGTTACTACAGCTTTCAACCGTTAGAGAAGAGGCTTGTGAAAATGTGTAAATTTGCGCCTTTGTTTGGTTATATTATTACAAATTCATTGTAAATTATCAGACTATTTCTAAATTATAGTTGATATAATTACTGAGGGAAGCTTGTTTTTTTGGCCTGCATCTAGTTTTTACCATTCTTTCACTTCATTCTTTCAAAATGCATCATTGTAAACTGAGCGTTCTATTGTCAAAGCATTCAATGAGTCATGATCTCTTAAAATTGCGACTGTACCCTCTTGATAACCTCAACACAACTCATTTGAAATATTAGGGTCGATTCTTTAATTGTCTCACTTGGTTGTACTAGGTTGGTTTCTTTAATTGTGTCGGATCTTTAAAGGTATAGTTCACAAACTCAGCATGATTCACTTGATCGTACTAGAATCAGGTTTTTAGTCGTATCATTCCACTTTCTTTTTTTTGGTGTTGGTATCATTCCACTTTCAATGCTTAGTTGTGTTTCAATACAATTAATTAAAGCTTGAATCTTTAACATGTTCAAGATTTGCAAATTAGCTTCCAATAGAAACAAATAATTTAATAACATTTGAATTGAGTTGCAAAGCTCAAGTTACGATTGAAGAAAGAACTACTTTCATTAGCGACATTATGCAAAAAACAAGTTTCAATTTGGAATATAATTGGTACCGATTTACAGGGAAACTGAATCTGAAAGCTCTCATTTAAACAAAACAAAAAAAAAATGCTGAAATCTGACCCGTACACATAACTGACATCTTAGAGTTTCTAATATAGAACTGATTCGTAAAGCAGTTATTTTTCTACACATAACTGCCCCTAACTCTCAGTTCGTATCATTTTCCTTCTTTGAAGTATTGTAAAGTGAAATACAACTACATATTTCATCCCACAAACATCATAATAATAACACTATTAATTCACCAATAAATTGCTAGCATGTATAGGCTATTTAGCATACACTCCCTTTATCTCTTTATTATTAAACGTGACATCAAACTCAACACAGTTTTTTTCATGTAGAAGACGGATGATGCACTTGCGATCTCTTTTTTATTTCCCCCTAAACATAGTACCTGCAGAGCATAAAAAAGGCTTATGTATTTTTTTCTCATCATTTTCTCCTTTCCCAACCTTTCCCTCTCTATTTTCTTCACGTCTCTTTCTTTCTCTTCTCTACTCTATTTAGCTCAACATAATATACAACACACACAATTTCGCTTCAAACTCATTGATTTGATTGCGATTGCATTCACTTTTGTAAACCAGTCATACATCAACGGGACAAATGAAGTCTTGACAATAGACACTGCAATGAGAAAAGGGGAGGGGAATATAAACCAAAAACACAAACCCTGACCAAAATAGTTACAGTTATTTCATGTCTAATAAATTCCCATTTAATTCTTCGTGTAAGAAATGTTACATTTAAAACTACATACAACATACAAGAGTATTCAAGACATTACATTAAGAGGAAAATATTAATTACATATCAATCATGCACGACGTTTACTCAAACGCCATGAATTTGGCTTGTGATGTCCATCACAAAGTGGTTCTATTATATATGCTCTTGACACTTTCGATTGCTCATCTTTGTAGGACATGCCACTTTGAAGAATCTTGGAGCCAATTCAACGAGCCATTTATTCCTTAGTTGTCATCACAAGCTCATGGTTATTGACCCACTCTGGATGTCCCTGAAACAAAACTGAACTCGGATATATACAGGTTTCATGAGGGTCCTTTCTAGCTGCATGGAAAAAGAATCATGCAGTGATAGCTTCCCTGACTTTGGTTATGTTTTTACCAGCATTTGCAACATCTAATTTGTACTTGAATATCGGTACAGACGATTTAGAAAGCAATTTAATATAACTAAGTAATAATGCAAGGGCTATGGTCAACATAATAACTTCAACCATGACAAAAGGAAACCCAAAGTCAACATAATAATTTGTGCATAATAAATGTATCAAACCAAAAAATAAAAACAAAAACAATCAAACATAGAACAGAGGAAAAAAACGAAATCAAAGCAAATAAAGTATTTAGAAGACTAGATAGGTAAGTATCTTTCTTGTCCATGATGGTCAGAAGCTGTTTCCTGACATCTTGTGCTCTTCTCAAAAATCGGGATTGAATGAAGTTTCGGAAACGCCATGGCCCAGAAAATTTATTAGCTTTCCAAGACTCGTAAACAGCTACTGTGCATAATAAATGTATCAAACCAAAAAATAAAAACAAAAACAATCAAACATGATTTTAAAAGCTGCCCCATGGCAGAAATAATTGTTTGGGGGTGACGGTGGATCCATAAAATCAAAGGACAGTTTATCATTTATCCCCACAGCTTTCGTATTAAGAGTACCAAATTTATCCTTTGAATCTCTGTAGTTGTAGTTGAAAATCCAGCATCTGGACGTCATTCTCCTTCAGTTTTGCAGCGAATTCCTCGACATTCTCAGAGTTATGGCCCAGCTCAGCTCAGTGATGAACTCTGCAAGGACCTTGTTGCCAGTGCACACCTTGGACACCAATTTAAGAAATATTTATCGAAATAACAATTTTTCCAACTAACATTTTATACTGTTCAAATTTTAGAACGAGCCGTTCCAGATTAAAAAAGAACACATGACGAATGGATCAGAACGGGCCATTCTGGAATCAGAACGGGCCGTTCTGGAACGTGAACAACAAAAAGTGCTAGTTGGGGAAATAAATTTACACGGTTGCTATTTGAGTAAATATTTTTTAAAATAGTATTATTTCAGTAAAAAACTCCACCAAGGACACCTTGAATCAATCATCAGAATTATCTATTAAAATCCTAATTAAAAAAAAATATTAATAAAATATGATCAAGTTTCGGTCAGACACACACCGAAACACACATTCATAATAGAAAATAGAAAGTAAAAATTGAATAGAGAAAAGCTTTAACTTGTATATTACACATAACTATTCCCCCTTTTATTAATGAGTAGTAATACAAACATGTATTTATAGAGTATATTGACAGATGATACAAATATAAAATACTAACATGTTAAGGTACACAGATGATACTTAAAGACTATACCTTATATCATTAGATTATACTATCAAATTATATCATCAGACGATGCCATCAGATAATACATGCATAAACTAAACCTTTATACTATATATACAAGTATTATATATAACGATACATGGAGATTATACATTTAAATTACTATAATTAATAGTTCTAATTCCAAACAAGTTGTTAGGGGTGAGCAGCATCCCCATACCGACCCGTTACCGAAAGAACCAAAAAAATAAAAAGAAAAATGGGTGGGTTCAAACGATTTTTTGGTTTAAACGGGTTAAAAAAAATGGATTAAAATGGGTAATTTTGGTCGGGCTCGGTTTGAGTTTTTTGACTCATAAAAAACCAAACCCGACCGTGCAAACATAAAAGCCCAACGAAATTTCAAGCCCAAAATAATATGAATTGAGACCCAGTCCAAACTTAGTAACTTATTAACCTAATAACCTTTTCTTAATTCATTTGTTCTGAATCTGAAACCCTAGCGATGCACCGCTTTCCTTCCATCCCGAGAGCTCGAGAGTTTCGCTCTACTTCGTTTCACAGAATCGTTATCCTTCAATGGTTTAGTGAGTCCATGCGATTTCAAATTGCTTCACCGATAAGATGTAGCAAGTCGTGACCCCGTCTTAGTATCTCACTCAAAAACGAAAAGGTATTTTTTATTGAGCAAGAACATGTTTGATTGTTTGTTTCTAACTTTGTATCTTTAAATAATTTCACTTTTGATGTTGAATCGTGTTTCTGATTTATTTAATTTGAATGTTATTAGGTCGGGTAGAGCCATACCTTTTGAGAATAACACTACATTACGGTAAGTCGGTAATAGTTGAGGTGGCGAGAATCATGAAACATGATTAGAACCTTTTGAGCTTTTTTTATTTTTGGTTTTTGATAATGAGTTTTGAAGCTAATCATATGTTTTTTGTCTTTTCTGCATAGACACAGAGGATAAGGAAGTGCTAATTCAATGAAACAGTCTCATAAACGAGCTATTAAAAAGTTAAGAAGAAAAGGTAATTATTTTTAGCATTTCATAAATTTAACTTTAAAAGAATATTTAATTATATTATCATTTTTTTTGTATATAGTGATTTTATATTTTGTGATCTAGCCTGTAGTGCAGTTATACTTGTTAACTATTTTGTGATTTAACTTATAGCATAATGTTCCCTTATTTTGCATGCTTAATTGTTATTTCATTTGATAGGACTATGATCCTTTGTTCTGCATGTTCTACTATTATTTCAGTTTTACTTATGTGTAGATGTTATTTTTTTTATATGTATATTGTCTAATAAGTTTAATCATTCCCTACTTCTCATGGAGTCTTTTTCATAAATTAATTTGATAAAAGTCATACGATTTTAACAGTAAATAAATAATTCACTATAACAATTTAATAAAAAAAATTATAGTTGGAAGTTATTGACCAAGACTTCTTCATTAAATTAGTGATGGAGCAGCCTTGTCAGAACCTGCCAGCTACGACTAATAATCTAATTCAAGCTACTGCTGAAACTAATAATCCCCCTCAAGCTCATACTGCAGCTCCAACCGAAGTTGCAGGACTTAACTCAAATCCTCTTCCATCAAAATCTAAGAAGAGGAAACCCAATGCTAATGGCCCACGCAAGACATCAATTGTGTGGGAACACTTTATAGTATTGCCTGAAACTGAAGTTAAAGAGCCCACATCAGCTTGTAAATACTGTAACCACAGGTATTTATGTGATCCCAAAATATATGGCACATCTAATATGCTCCACCATTTTACAAAATGTCAAAAATATGTTGGGTCCCTTTGTCACGATCCTAGTCAAACAGTGCTTACCTTTGACCTTGGAAAGAGTGGGGAAAAATCTAATTTAGTACCAGCTAGCCATAGGTTTAATGTTGAGGCTTGTAGGAAAGCTTTAGCTACCTTTGTCATTGTAGATGAACAACCATTTAAGGTAGTTGAAGGAGAAGGTTTTAAATATCTTTGCAAACAATTACAACCCCAATTTACTGTTGTTTCAAGGCATACAGTGGCTCGAGATTGCTTTCAACTATATTTAGATGAAAAATTAAGGTTGAAGGCATTCTTTAAGTCTAATTGTAGTAGGGTTGCTTTGACTAGTGATTGTTGGACCTCTATTCAAAATCTAAATTATTTAGCTCTCACTGCCCATTTTATAGATAATGAGTAGAAATACAAATAGAGAATCATAAGTTTCTCTTTAGTGGCAAACCATAAAGGGGAGACCATAGGAAAACAGATTGAGGAGGCCTTAAAGGAATGGGGTCTAAGAAATATATGCACAATCACACTTGATAATGCAACTGCAAATGATGTGGCTATTTCTTACTTGAAGTAAAGGTTTAAAAACATGGGTGGGTTAGTTCTTGATGGAGAGTTTTTCCACCTGCGATGTTGTGCTCACATTTTGAACTTAGTAGTAAATGATGGCTTAAGAGAGTTGATAGATTCAATTGCTAGCATCCACAATGCAGTAAGGTTTGTGAGGTCTTCGCCTCAAAGGCAAGCCAAGTTTAAAGAATGCATTGATTTTGCTGGTATTTCATCTCGTAATCTAGTTTGCCTTGATGTTTCGACGAGATGGAATTCTACTTACATCATGTTAGAAGTAGCAGAAAAATTTCAGCTTACCTTTGAAAAGCTTGAGTTTGAGGACTCAAGTTATTTGGACTATTTTGGACTCGCTGGACCTCCTACTGCTGAACATTGGGATAAAGCAAGAGATTTTGTTAAATTTCTTAAAATATTTTATGAGGCCACCAAAACTTTTTCATCATCTTTACATGTGACCATACACATAACATTCCATCAATTAGCAACAATATCTTGTGAGATTGAAAAGGCTTGTATGGAGAATAATTATGATTTTTGAACTAGAGGATGGGAAATGAGAAGAAAATATAACAAGTATTGGGGCAATGCATTGAATACTAATCAATTGTTGTATTTTGGTGTCATCTTGGACCCTCGATATAAGTTTAAGTATGTGGAATGGTCCTTTAATGACATGTATAAGTATGACCATCAGTTTGCAAATAACCTCTCTACTTTTGTCAAACAAAATCTAACAAGGATGTATAATTGGTATGTTGCTGCCCATGAGCAACATCATAAACAAACACAGTCAGGTGCTGAACAATTTGGTAATTGTTCAACTGGAGGAATAACAAATCCTATTGAAATTCCTTGTCATATGGCTAGGAAATATGCCTTTAAGGCACATTTGAAAGAAAAAAGCTATCTTGACCAAAAAAATGAGCTTGAGACTTATTTGGCTGAGGCAAATGTTGATGCTGATGATAATTTTGAGTTACTTTTATGGTGGAAGCAAAGTTCATCTCGCCTCCCAATATTGTCAAATATGGAAAAAGGTGTTTTTGCCACCCCTGTGTCAACAGTGGCATCTGAAAGCGTATTCAACACTGGTGGAAGAGTGTTAGATACCTTTAGAAGCTCCCTCAACCCAGAAATGGATCAGGCATTAATCTGCTGCCAAAATTGGTTGAGACCTTGTTTGTTGCAATTTAGAGAGGTTAATCTAGTTGAAGAATTAGAAAGCTCTGAAAATATTGTAATAGGTAACATTTATTCTTTTCCCACTATCATTTATAATATTTTTATTTTATTATTTGTTGTCATGTTCCTAAGAATTTCAAAAAGGAACTACTAGATCCCAAGGAGCTGGAGTTGTAGCATCAAGGGTTGGTATTGAAGATGGTGGAGTTGGATCATCATCTCAATCACAACCGGTGATTACTAGCTGAAAGTATATTCATTTATTTATTTTGTTATTTTCTTGCTTTTTTATTTTAGTTAAATATTTACTTACGTACTTGTTTGTTATTTTGTTTTTTTATATAGGTCCCTTGGCATTATTTTTTGCTTATTTTGGTCTGTATCCACTAAAGATATATGGAGTCATTACTGGTTTTTTGGTATAACAGTATTACTCAATTACATTTTTTTGGTAAGAAATTTTTTATTCTTTCATTTTCAAGATATGTACCATATTATATAATGACAACTTAATGTGTTAGCATATAATTGGCAGAGAATCATCATTTGGGTGGTATCATTGCACTTCTCAGAATGCATAATAGATCCTTCTAAATTGCTTATCTCAATTTGGTTAGTTTTCAAAAGTGTTTCCTTACTAATTTATCACATTACTATATTGTTGTCTATTTATTAAATTTTTTTATTGAATTTTTTCTTGACCATTATCCTTTTGACATGTAGGAAACATGTCTTGCCAATTTGCATGATTACAACATTCTTGGATCTTATTAAGCTTTGTGTTTTCCCTGTCCCATTGGTTTACTATTCTGTTTGTACATGTCTTGCCAATTTGCATGATTACAACATTCTTGGATCTTATTAAGCTTTGTGCTTTTCCCTGTCCCATTGGTTTACTATTCTGGTATCAAAGCCTGATGGGGAAGTAGGAATTTATGGCTGGATCTAAGTTTACTTTTAATATTAAAATTATGATGTAAGGTTATTATGTTTTGGATCTATAAGCTACGTTTTACCCTTTACTGCTTTCTTTAAAATTTTGTTTTGTAAATATTGTGTAAATTTTCATTCGGATCTAGTAAAAGATCTATGGTGTTTCTGGAATGGGGCGTGAGGCTGTAAGACCTAAGGAGAGGCTGTAAGTCCAGGAGTTTATACGCTGACCGTAGATCATCATAGATAATTACAAGATCTGAAATATTTTGTAAAGATTTCTCTAATTGGTTTATTGGCTGGAAAACTCTGGATCTTCTGGTGCAGAAGAGTGTCTTCATACACCCCCAGAGAGACTCGTCACTGAGTCACCAACAACGCCACGAACTAAAAAAAAAAAAAAGAGTTTTTCTGGGTAAAATTAGTTTATGATCCTTAACTTATCAGTAACTTTATATGATGGTTTTGTATTACAATTAACTTAGATCTTACTATAACTTCTTATGGAACCAAGTGAGGGTAATGATACTGGATATTTATAAACCATGAGTAATTTCCTTCGCTCCCTTTCCCGACGTTTGACCGTCAAAGCCTCTTTTTCTTCCTCCTCTTCTTCTTCCAAAAATCTGCTCACAGAGCAACACCAATCTGTGGAGTAAATACCTCCTAAAAACAATATCTTCGAAGAGGAAGTCTGCTTGAAGATATCAATCAAGCAATCGATAACTGGGAAATCCCCAAAATCCCTCAGGATGAGCTTTACATCCCTAATGAAAACAAACATGTCCGCAGTTCTGATTATATCATCAAGACTTCCGAAAACAACATCCCTTTGGACCCCCAAGCTGGTGAAGAATTTCACCTCTTCACAAAGCAATCGATTACTGAGCATTCCAGGAAGTATAAATACCTCCATATAGGATGTGTTCAAGTAGTTGTTAAACCTCTTATCCGAGAAGGGCTTAATGCCTCAATCCTTATGTGTCTTAGAGTTATTAGGCACAACAACTTCCACGATTCCCTTATAGGAACCGTAGAAACAAGTTTAGGACATGGTCCTATCTATTTCAATTGTTTCCCAAACAAAACTGTGAGTCTTTTAGACAGAAATGTTCTAGATTCGCTGTTTTTAAACATCAGACTGCATGGGTTGGACATGAAAGAAGGATCTATCCCTGCAGCACTTCTCTACAGAATCCAATACAAAGTCATGAACACTTGTAATTCAAGGGTTCTGCTTAAAACAACTGATCGAGAAACCACTTTGTTTGTCACAGACATGACAAAAGCTAACGTGGATGTTCCCAAACTCATAAAATGGGATGAGGTTGAACTACCTACATCTTGGCAAATCGATAGAGCAACCCCAACTTTACCCATACAAGCCCCAGAATTCCAAGAAATTAGGCAATCTGAGGCTGGTAAGGTAGAAATCATCTTTGATCAAAGAAATTCTTTCTCTTCAAGATCAGAAGCTACTAGATCTGAGTATAATAGTGCTAGAAGAACCTTTTCAGTAGCATCCCAATCTTTTAGGAATCCTGCTCCCAGAATCATTATTCCTGAAACCAACCTTCAAGGATTAGACAATTCTTCGTCCATTCCTAGAACAATCTATAGTAGGCCTGAGGAAGAAACCTCATCTGAGATCCATTCCCCTACTCAATCCGAAATGCAATATGGTCACTTATGAATAAGTACACCATAGACAAACCTTCCCTTCAAAAGGAATTCTACTCTAATGTTTGGACAACCCAGAGAAAGTGGTTCCTTAATAATTTTAAGGGTGACTGTAGGTCAGAAACCATAGAATTATTCTATACTTTCCTTAACAATGTCCAAACCCATGTGTGTTTCTTCGATTGGTTAAATGTCTACCTACGTAGGAACAATATCCATCCTCCTTGGACTATTACCATCACAGAAGACCTTTCTGTTAATACGCTTACTGTGTGGCACCGAAAGGATGGTAAGTTGGTTAAATCTGACCTCCCGCCTAACAGTAGTTATTACATCCCAAACTTAGAGGATAAGTATTTAGCTTCGCCCTTTAAGTATAAATCTGATGAAACCATAGGAGCTCAGGACATTAAAGCTCTTATGGAACAAAACAACTACACCAACAAGTATCTCCAGGTTTTAGGAGAAAATCTTGTAGGAAAACCCTCGTCCTCTGGAACTAAGGACGATGAATCAGTTACCAAACCTTTGTTTAAACCTTTTAGTCTTTCTAGTCAGACTAAAAATAAATTTAGAGCCATCCATCTTAATTGGACCAAATCTTTAGAAGAATCCAAAGGAGTTAAGGATAGCTCTATAGTTATTCCAGATACCCCTGGTTCATCTCAAGTCGGATCTGTCAAGATAGGACCCGTCACTAGGAGTATCTCCCAGAAAGAACAATCCCTTAGGATTAACAAATTAGGAACTTCCTCTAAAGGTTCTGATTCTGAAGACACTGAACTTAGTAGTAAGTCTGCTTTTTAGGTTAATCCTATTATTACTAAGGCTGTTAACTGGAAGCAGCCTTCTAAACTTTATTACAATCGGGCCACTGCCCCTGATCTCCTTCTTGAGGAAAAGAATGATCAAAGTTTTCGGTCATTCAGTGCTACCAACATCTATGAGTGGAACATAGATGGTTTAACTGAGTATAATATCCTTAATACTCTTCAACATATGACAATGGTTTCTACAGCATATCAAACTGCTCTTGATAGTACTGATGAGGCTATTGTTGAAATTTTAACATTCGGATTTTCTGGGCAACTCAAAGGTTGGTGGGATAATTATGTTTCTGAAGAAGAGAAACATGAGTTCCTTACAGCCGTTAAAACTGATGCTGAGGGTAATATCATCACCACAGCTAAGGGTGAGTCTATCCCTGATGTTGTTAATACTCTTATCATGGCCATTATCAAACATTTTATCGGAGACCCTAGCATCTGGAAAGATCGTTCTGGTGAACTCCTATCCAATCTTAAGTGTAGAACCTTGGGAGATTTTAGGTGGTATAAAGACACCTTCCTCACTAGAGTTTATACACGGGATGATAGTAATCAACCATTCTGGAAATAGAAATTTCTAGCTGGCCTTCCGAAATCTCTAGGAGATAAGGTTAGAGAAAAAATTTGATCCCAGTTTAATGGTGACATCCCTTACAACCAGTTAAGTTATGGTAATCTCATAGCTTATGTTCAAAGATTAGCCCTCAAAATCTGTTAAGATGACAAAATTCAAAATCAAATGGCCAAAGAAAAGGCCCAGAACCACAAGGATTTAGGAAATTTTTGCCAGCAATTTGGTCTTCCCTGCTCTAAGGATTCTACTAAGACCCACAAACGCAGAAAACCTTCTCAGCCCCTGCTGAGTAAAACCCAAAAGCCTAAACCAAAGATCTCTAGATTTAAGGCTTGGCATTCTAATCCCAAAACCAGTAGGCCTCCTGCTGTTAAAACCACCCCTTAGGGCACCAATTTCCCAAAAATTTCTAGGGAAACCAGGACTTGTTTTAAATGTGGCCGCAAAGGTCACTTAGCAAAGTTTTGCAGAATCTCCTCTAAAGTCAGAGAACTCAATCTTGATCCTACTATCCAGGATCAGTTAAACAATCTCTTGATCAACTCTTCTGATAACAGTGATGAAGATGTTCATAATCAAATGTCCTCTTTCGGAGATGATCAAGCCGATGACGACCTTTCCTCCTCTAGTGATGAAGGCTCCGACTCTCCTCTCATCAATGTCATTCACAATGATGAGCAAAATCTCCTCCTCGATGTTTTAAAATCTATTCAAGATCCTCAAGAAAGGGATGAGTATCTTGAAAAACTCAAGCAGATCCTGCGCAAGCCTAACAATTCACAACTAGATAATAGGTTTGTCAACAACAAGTTTGATCTTACTCAAACCCTCAAACGCCTAGAAAAATATGCAGCTAAGCCAGTTACTATTCAGGATCTGCAGATCGAAATCAGCTCCCTAAAATCTGAGGTCCGAGATCTAAAAAAGAAGCAACAGTTACATGAGACTTTTATATCTCAGATAACTGAAGCTTTTTCTGATGACATGGTTCAGTCGGACCATAACAATCACGATGAGGACCATGATTCTGATCATGATTCCGCTGATACCCTCTTCAATGCTTTGATTAATCAATGTAGCATCCAAAAATTTTATATCGATGTTATTATTCTTATTGAAGATTTTGTCTTAAAAACAATTGCTCTGTTTGATACTGGAGCCGATTCTAATTGTATTTTGGAAGGACTTATTCCGACCAAATACTTTTACAAAACCTCCGAAAAGCTTAGGACGACCAGTGGTTCACGGCTTGAAATCCAGTATAAGCTTCCTTCGGCAATTATCAAAAACGATAACCTCCAGGTTGAAACCCCTTTTCTCTTGGTAAAGAATGTTAAGAATGATGTCATTTTAGGAACACCATTCATTAAATCAATCTTTCCAATCAACATTTCTAGTGAAGGGATCTCTACCCAACACTTAGGGAAAACAATTATGTTCAAATTCCTCAATCGACCTCTCCATCGAAGTCTCAATCAAATTGATCAAAAACTCAATCAGATCCATTTTCTTAAAGAAGAAATCTCTTTCAAACACATTGAAAGTCAACTTTCTCAACCCTTTATCAAACAAAAGATCATGAGTCTCCATGATCATTTTCAAAACAATGTATGTTCTGATCTCCCTAATGCCTTTTGGGATAGAAAGAAACATATGGTAAGTCTTCCTTATGAAAAGGATTTTTCTGATAGACAAATCCCGACCAAAGCTCGGCCAATCCAGATGAGTCATGAGCTTGTCAACCACTGTCAACAGGAGATCAAAGATCTTCTCTCCAAAAGGTTAATCAGAAAAAGCAAGAGCCCTTGGTCTTGCGCAGCCTTTTATGTCAACAAGGCTTCTGAAATCGAGCGTGGTGCTCCCAGATTGGTTATCAATTATAAACCTCTCAATCAAGCCCTTCAATGGATTAGATATCCAATTCCCAATAAGAAAGATCTTCTTGCCCGATTACATTCAGCAAAGATCTTTTCTAAATTTGACATGAAATCTGGATTTTGGCAAATCCAAATCAATCCCAGTGATCGCTATAAGACAGCCTTCACTGTTCCGTTTGGGCAATACGAATGGAACGTAATGCCTTTTGGTCTTAAAAATGCTCCTTCGGAGTTTCAGAATATCATGAATGATATTTTCAATCCTTATTCAAATTTTTGTATTGTCTACATTGATGATGTTCTTATTTTTTCTACATCCATTGATCAACATTTCAAACATCTTGAAATATTCTTCAATGTTATCAAACGAAACGGCCTTGCTGTTTCCAAAACTAAAATTTGTCTCTTCTAGACAAAGATCAAGTTTCTTGGTCATGAAATCTTTCAGGGAACTATCCGACCAATTTGTCGTGTCATAGAATTTGCTGATAAGTTTCCAAATCAGATTCTTGAGAAAACCCAACTCCAGAGGTTTTTAGGGTGTTTAAATTATATTTTTGACTTCTTTCCACAACTCAGTAACATCACCAAACCCCTTCATGAAAGACTCAAGAAATCTCCTCCACCATAGACTGATGTCCATACCAATATTGTCAAACAAATCAGACAGCAGGTTAAAGTTTTACCTTGCTTGTACCTACCCAATCCCGATCTTCCAAAGATTATTGAAACTGATGCCTCTGACATTAGTTATGGAGGTGTTATCAAACAACGCATGCATAACACTGAAAATTGCATTGCTTTTACATCAAAACATTGGAACAAGGCCCAACAAAATTATTCTACTATTAAAAAGGAAGTGTTGGCCATTGTCTTATGCATTTCAAAATTTCAATCTGATTTGTTAAATCAAATATTTTTAGTCCGGGTTGATTGTAAATCAGCCAAAGATATTTTACAAAAAGATGTTAAAAATTTAGCATCAAAACAGATCTTTGCCCGATGTCAAGCAATTTTAAGTGTTTTTGATTTTGATATTGAATTTATCAAAGGCACCTCAAACACTTTATCTGACTATCTTACCCGTGAATTCCTACAGGGCAAGACAGTATGAGATGACGCCGAAATTAAGGCTGCGATCATCCTCTTCCAGGGGAAGGGGAAAAGGATTAATTCTGCGCAAACCAAACCGCCCAGCAAAAACATCATTCTCAACCGAGGATACTCAATCAATCAAGGTCTCCTCAGAGATCTCTAAAAAAGGGTCATCTACCCAAGCTGGGTCATCTACTCAGCAAGCAAAATCAAAAGCTGGGTCATCTACTCAGTAGGCCATTGTAAAATCTGGGTCATCTACCCAACAAACCAAATCTGGGTCATCTTCCCAGCAAACCAAGCCATCAGATTATGCTATGGCACTCCCAACTCTCCAAGCCCTTCAGGATTGTGGGCTGACCAATCTCCCCTCTAAATCTTGGAAACAAATTTTTTCAGAAGAACCTAATGACCTCTTATGGGACCAAAACCTGAAATCAATTATTTCAGATATTGCCAAATCCAAAATTACCTTGCAACCAAAAGAATTAGTTGAGCAACCTCAGCCGATTCTCCAAAAACAACCATCTTCCTATCTACCAAAGGAAGGAAGATTTTATCCTACAATTCAAATGGAACCTGAATTTTGGGATCCAAATCCAAACAAAGTTTGCGAAAAAATCTTTCCATTCTTTTTAAACCCCTTAGTCTTAATAAGACAAGGAAATTTTATGAATTTATTTTGGTGGATTCAAAATCTGTTTCAATTAAACATAATTTTGTTAAAAGTGATAACCAGCTTATCACTCATTCAACAATTCAAATTCTCAAAATTTTAACTTTTAAAGATTTTGATAACAAACCTAACCAGGTCAGAAAATTTTCTCAGCCATTTGACCCAATTGGGTATAATTACTGGGATTATATTAATGCCTGGACCAATGTCTTCTGGTTCCAGAACAAACATCACAGGCATTCCTGGTTAATTTATTTCAAGCAAAAGGTCCGATATTTCTTTCCTTAGTGGTTTGCTGAATGGTGGGAATTCTTTGGACCAATCTAGAGTATTCTTCCTCAAGATATCAAGGAGGGATACAATCAGTTTAAATCAAGATTTGAAGAGGGGACCAGTACGTTCCATTCTTCTCTTCATTTCTTTTCAAAATTTTCTCTAGCTTGGATTTTTGCCTAGCAACACCAGTACAAGAAGAGTTCCAAGCTTCTTCCAATCCTAGGCAAGCAAGCCTCGGTTAAATGGTGGGATCAATTTGATGCATCCCGAGCAAACACACAAGGAGTGGCTCTATGGTTTCAAAAGAATCTGAAGAGTCTCAAAATCGCCGATCCAGAAACTTGTCATTTTCTTAATCGAAAGGCCAAAATTTCCGCAGCACTTGCAGCATCCACCAGCGATGAAGCTTTAGCAGCAAATCTTCATCAGATTCTTGATCTCCTGCAGACAGACTCAGAATCAAGTTCGTCAAAAGGAAAGACAACAAAGGAAGTCTCTTCTCCATCATCCTCATCAGGATCATATTTCCAGAATGAAGATGATTGCTTCGGAATCAACTTTGAAGAAGCATCTGAAGAAGACTAAGTTATTTCAATCTTCAAAATTATCCAGAGTTTAATCATGATAATTTTGTTAAATGGAGGACACGTCCATGTTACAGCTAGGGAGTACCCTGCTCCTCATATCATCATCGTCACTTATCGATATTACTCCTCCCCGGCTATGACCATGGTCATCCACCCAATCTGAAGAAGTCAACCAATCAAAGTCAACAATCACTGCTCATTTTGCGGAAAGGAACTGTTCACTGTAGCGGAAGCGGAAGTGTACTGTTCACTGTAGCGGGAAATTTCATTTTACTGTTGTAATAGTAATCACTGTTGTAATAGTAACTTTAATTTTCCTATAAATTCGTATCCTGCCCACATTGTAAGGCAGAACTTGTAATCGAGAGATACCTCCGTGTAAGAGAGCCTAGAGTGAGAAACTCCTCCTTCTCTCTTGCCTTTGTAATTTCTCTACAATCAATACAACAATTTTGTATTAAACTTATTTTTGCATTGCATCTTCATAAAATTTTGTGAAAACCTGGGATTTGTAAGCCTGACTCGTCAAGTGTGCCCTTGATATCCAGTATTGTGCGGACTACCGCCGTGTAAATCTGGTTCATTGTTGCATGCTCATCTGCACATTCCTTCTTTTCCCCTTTTCCTCCTAGATCCACTTCGGGACTTCTGGTATATATATATATATATACACTACACAAGTTATTTATACAATTATTCACATAACAATTGAATTATAACTTCCTAATAATTTATCTCTATATACAATATAATTATTGTATAATTGTTCTTTTTTGTGCATATATGTATAAGTGAATTGGTGTTCATTTTTGTGCAGATATGTGTAGATGAATTCATATCTATCTTTCAATGAATGGTAGTCTTAGAAGGTTGTATTTCTACCAACATCTTTACTGTAAGTGCCCATATTCTACCATAACCTAATTCATTTCTTCAATCTTTTAAAATTGTGACTAATTTACTTCAATTTTTCCATTTTAACTTAAACAATGTTACTATAATAGGTTTCCAAAGACACCAAGCTTGCTCTACAAAGTACAAAGGATGTCTTGAACATTGTTGTGCATGATTTGGGATTGCTAGCATTTTTCTTCCTATTGCTATGTTAAGCCAAATATAGATATTATATATTTTGTTTTTGAGGGATCTATTGTGTGTCTTATTTTCCTTCAAAAACTATTATTTTTTGGCCTATTAATATATTTAATTGGACATTCAAAAAATGTTGTTTTTTAGCCCAATAATCTATTCAATTGGGCATGTAGTTCAGTAATTGATACTTGACAATGGATGCATGATATGAATGTAATGATGACTTTATTAGTTATTTTTATGTTATTTATTTTAGTATTTTAAAAATAATTATAATATGTTTGGAGTTTCAATTAATAGATGTTGGGCATCTTTAATTTTTTCTATTAATGTGCAAAAAACTTTATTTGAACCAATTAAATAGTTTAAAGTCTATTACACTCTTACCTGCAAAAAACCACCCGTTCAAACCGAGACCCGCTCAAATTAAAATTCATCTAAACCGACAAATCATGCAATCGGATTTGAGTTTAAATAATGTAATTTGTAGGTTATATCGGTTTAGATTATATTAGACCAAAACTGACCGTATCTGACCGATAATCACCCTTACAAGTAGTACGAAAGGAAATACAATGAAATGTGGTTCACTTTCTAATTGTAATTGCACAAATAATAATAATTTGAATATATGGTTAAGGAAAAGGAGCATGCTGCAATACCTTGTGAATGAAGAAACAGCTGAGCTGTGTATATACCGATTCAAGTAATTGAAGATAGTACGATTATAATCTTAATTGTAAACATAGAAATATTAATCAAATTTGATTGAATTCCAAACAAGCAGTACCGAAACAGAGACACGAAATGCATTTCAGTTTGTAATTGTAATTGCGCGAAGAATAGGAACTGGAATTAACGGTTAAGAAGCTTATGATTGAAGAAACATCTATGGGCTGTAGATGCAGCTGATTCAACCAGAATGCCAAAATCCTTCTCCACAGCACCAAGTACTCATCTTCAATCTTCACATTTTATGAGTTTCAATCTGATAATCATATTTTTTGTACGAAATATTTCATCGACTTTACTAATAATTAATTTCTATAGGAAAATTTGATTGATTATTATGATACCTTATTTAAGAGAATTTAAACCAATGATACTCAAACTAATATAACTTGTTATTATAAATCTTTTTATATAAATATTTATAACATAAAATTAAATATATGATTTAATTAAAAATGATATGCTTTTTATTATATTAAACACTTAACATAATGTAAAAAATCTAAAAAAATATATATTTTTCATTTAATTTATTTCTATAATATCATTTATTATGAAATGTTATATAACTAATTTTGAGGTAGTTGATTTATTTCTATACTATCATTTATTATCATATGTTCTTACCGGAAATCTGCTGTAGAGCTGATCCGCCGGGTAAGATCGGCGAGCCTCCTTCACTGGTACGCTGGTGCTCCAAAATGGGGGTGGTACCTGCAAAAGAGACTCCGATGCTAAAGTTAGTCTTTGTGGGAGTATGAGTCTCGTATAAATAATGCACATACCTTTGTGTGAATTAGGGTTGTCTTGAGCCTTGGGCCTGAGATAAGACATGATATGATAAGATATCATATGATATGATATGATATGATGAGATATGATATGATATAATTGGAGGGCGGTTCTGATCTGGGACGAGATCCCCGGGTTCGGGAATGATCTGCCCAAATACCAGGCCCCAAATACTGGGTTGACGTCGCTCAGCGTGTGCCCGGGGTGGCTTTGTATCGTTAATCCGGGCTTAGAGCCCGTGTGCGAAGTACGGTCAGAACACTAGCCCCCCGAGCTCTGAAGGCCGTAGGTCGAGGAGTTAAGACTGAGCTCGTCAAGGAGGACGACGTGGAGGATAACTCCAGCGAGAATGCCTCTACGTAGGCCAATTTTGTTATGACCTAGTTTAATTTTCCCTTTGCTTTGATTTTCTGTTTTGAATTCAAGCGTTGAACTCTGGGAACTTTGTTTGTATATGCATATTTTTCTTCTGCCTTTATGTGTTTGTGTTTGGTTTTTGCTTTGCACACATTTTGAGACACACGTTCGATGTCTGTTGTACACTCTCATTTTTGGTGAAAGCTCACGCTGAGATCCGAATTCGGCCTTAATTTTAAGTAGTTTCTCGTGAAGGTTCGAACTCGATTTCAATCGAACCAAGATTCGAATTCGATTTTAGATCTAAGTAATTTTTGTGAAGGTTCAAACTTGACCGTAATAAGCCGAGGTTCGAACCTGACCTTAGATTTTCGTGAAGGTTCAAGCTTGATCTTAAGTAGTAGTGCCGAGGTTCAGATTTGACCTCGATCATTCCGAGGTTCGGGCTCGACCTCAAGTTCGCGTGTTTAAGGTTCGTATTCAACCTTAAACAAATACGTTAAGGTTCGTATTCGACCTCGAATAAATGTGTTAAGGTTCATAGTCGACCTTGAATAATCGTGTTAAGGTTCGTGTTTGACCTTAATCGTACTATAGTTCGGATTCGACCTCAATCATACCGAGGTTCGAATTTGACCTCAAATTTTTCATTAAGTAACTTTGCGAATGTTCGGACTCAGCCTTTGTCATACCGAGGCTTGGATTTTTCTGTTAGATAATTTTTGTGAAGGTTCGGACTCAACCTTAATCATGCTGAGGTTCGAACTCGACCTCAGATTAGCATACTAAGGTTCGTACTCGCCCTCGAATAAACATGTCGAGGTTCGTACTCGACCTTAAATAGACGTGTTAAGGTTCGTATTCGACCTCAAATGAATGTGTTAAGGTTTGTATTCGACCTTAAATGGGCGTGTTAGGGTTCGTACTCGACCTCAAATTTTGAGTAAAATGATTTAATTAAGGTTCGAACTCGACCTTGGGTGAGGGCATCGAGGTTCGTATTCGACCTCGGATTATGAGGTTCAGACTTGACCTTAACAAGAGTGTCGAGGTTCGTATTTCGACCTCGGATTTGGTTCGTACTCGACCTCAGATTTGGTTGAAACGATTTTATTAAGGTTCGGACTCGACCTTAAATAAGGATGTTGAGGTCCGTATTTGACCTCGACCTTTAACGAGGTTCGGGTTTGAATTCTGCTGAACGAACTTAAGGTTCGTACTTGACTATAAATAAGGGTGCTGAGGTCCGTGTTTGACCTCAAACTTGGACGCGGTTCGGGCTCGTATTCGACCTTGAGATAGGGTTAGGTAATCCTTCACAAGGTTCGTTCTCGACCTCGGATGAGAATGTTTAGGGTTCGTATTCGAACCTCAAATAAACGCGTTAAGGTTTGAACTCGATCCTCAAGTGAGCCTGTCGAGGTTCGTACTCGTCCTCGGAATTTTAACGAGGTTCGTACTCGACCTCAAATTTTGAGTAAAATGATTTAATATTAGGATTTTTACTGTCTACCGGCACATTGGCATTGTTAGGGTTTTACCTTGTGATTGCAGCGCGGTGACAAAATTGTATTTTTATCCGTTTGATGACGTGGCATCTTTGGGCCGATGTGGTATTTCGATATCCATGTTTCATGGCCGAGCTGAGGAACTCGACAATAATGAGTTTGCTGCTTGGTCAGGCTAGTAAACCTTTGATCGAATCAATAGATTGGTGAGGGACAAGTTGGCAACTCTGCTGGCCAGTACACTTGCCCCCCAGCACCGAGTGATGTAAGAGCAAAGGGGCGTCTGAGGAGCTCCCAAATTCGATGTTTGAATGTTCTAATTCGATCTTGTTAAGTAGATGTGATTTTTAAGGGTCGAGCTCGACCTTGACATATCAAGGTTCGAACTCGACCTTGGTTAATAAAATGTGATCTCAAGGTTCGGACTCGACCTTGGCATATCAAGGTTCGAACTCGACCTTGGTTGATAAAATGTGATCTCGAGGTTCGGACTCGACCTCAGCATAACAAGGTTCGAACTCGACCTTGGTTAAGAAAATGTGATCTCAAGGTTCGGACTCGACCTTGGCATATCAAGGTTCGAACTCGACCTTGGTTGATAAAATGTGATCTCGAGGTTCGGACTCGACCTCGGCATAACAAGGTTCGAACTCGACCTTGGTTAAGAAAATGTGATCTCAAGGTTCGGACTCGACCTTGGCATATCAAGGTTTCTAACTCGACCTTGGTTGATAAAATGTGATCTCGGGTTTAGTGACAATAATTTAGTGACAAAAAGATAAATTGACACTAATTATATATTATTTGTGACTAATTTTCATTTTGTCACTAATATTAATTTTAATAATGACCAAATTATAAATCGTCACTATAATTTTATTATTAGTGACAAAAATATACATGCTATAAATAATTTGTCACCTAATGATAGTTTTTTCTCTCTTATTTTAAGATAATAAATATATAAAAAAAACATTAAATACCTATAGAATAATAATGATAAATGACAAAGTTTAATTTTCATAAATATTATTATATTAAAAATTATTATAAAAATAATCACAAATTCATCGTACATACTAAAATGAGGAAAAAAAAGTAATGTCCTTACACAAATAAATTTAAAATTTTTGGGTCAATAGTAATTCTTCACAAATATTTAATATTAATAAATTTTAGATTAAAATATTTTATACAATTAATACAATTTTTTAATGCAAAAGCTTATAGTTTGATATTATGATATATATATATATATATATATATATATATATATATATATATAACTTATTAATACTGATTAATATCACCTCTTAATATTTAGAGTAATTTATCATAAATTTCTTTATAAATATAAAAAGAAAAAGAAAAAATAACCCTAAAAGTTCATAGTCTAGAGTAGAACCCACATCCTTTCTCTCACAAACTAGACTTTCTTCCATCAAACCAATATACACAACTTTATTTTGTATAAAGTTGATAAATATATATAACCACAAAAATATTTTATTTAGAGAATGGATAAATAAATATTTATTTTATATAACTAAATTTATAATAAATACATATTTTTAAATATATAAATTATATTATAATTAAAATTTATAATAAACATCTTTTAACACATAATAAATATTTTAAATATAAAAATAATATTTAAAACAAATAATTTATATTATCATAAATTAATATATTTTTAACTATTGATAATATATTTTTAAAAATATTAAAATTAAATTCAGAAATAAAATAAAAAATATTGAAAATGATAAGAGGATAAAAGAGATTCTTAAAAATACTTTCATTGAAAATATTAATATTTTAAATAATTTTTATACAATTTAATTATCCTTAATTTAACAATGTACAATTAAACCAATCAAACTTTAAATTAAAATTAGTAGTTTAAGTTGTACAATACACAAGATAAATGTTTGTTTATACATAACTGCATCTTATAATATTTAATATCATTCAAAATATAAATTATATGATAATTAAAATTTATAATAAATAAATATTTTAAACATATAAGCTATTATTTAAATTTATAATAAATAATTTATATTATGATACAAATTTTTTTAATTTGATATCTAACTAGCATTTTAAATTGTGTAATGATACAAATAACTTTTATATATAGTTAAAATTTATATTAAATAAATACTTTTGAATATATAAAATGTATTATAATTAAAGTTTGAATATATAAAATGTATTATAATTAAAAAAATATTTAAAATTATTCTTGTTAAATAAAAATAGTTAAGAACATTCTTATTGAAGAAGAATGATTCCTATAGATAGTTCATGTTCAAGAAAATTATTATAATTTACATATAGTGATGATAGAGGATATTGCTATATTAATTTCAAATTTAAACTTATTATTCCATATTATTATCATACTAAATTTAAATTCAAACTACTTATCACATAATATATATATATATATATATATTATTTTTTTTTAAATTATTTTTTTTATTATGATACTGCTAAAAACAATGATTAATTTTTGTGGGAAGTTGTGAACATATACAAAATATATATTTTTTCTAAGAATTAGTCTATTTCATACATAATATTGGAATTTAAAATTAAACCTTGAATTTATGATTATATTTATCAATTAATTACTCTAAATTTGATCCTCTAAAGTTAAACAATTGCATTATCGAGAATATAGTTTAATAATAATCATTAATTAAAAAATTCACCCTCAATATTATAATTAATTTTAAAATTTATTTTGTAAGAATTTTATTTTCTCATAATTTTTAATTATTAGTTTTCTAATTAATGACACACAATAGTATATTAAAATTTTATTAAAAATATATATTCTAGGAGCTGCTTGCTAGTTTTAAAATTTTTATAATATAATATACAATTGTATAAGATATTAAGTTTCTTTCGATGAAAAGATAAGATACAATGATATATGATATAAGAGTTAGTTAAAACTAAATAGGATAAAAATATGAAAACATCTTATATTATCTAATATTTGATGCATTTCCTCTATAAAAAAAAAACTAATATTTGATGTCGACTAAATAATCTGTTAATTAATATATATATATATATATATATATATATATATATATAACAGTGTAAATTTCATCATTTATTATAGTGTCAATAATTTTATATTAAAGGTAAATTTTATTAATTAATAGTTGAATTTTAATTTTATATTGTATTTTTTATAATTATTTTATTAATACGAATTATCCATTGCTTTGTCAATCACTAATTTTGCCAGGGATTACTTTGAATGTGTATGTTGAATTTTGTAAAACAATGAGCAATAATAAAAAGGTAATCAAGTGATTCATATTTTATTATATTTAAAAAAATATGTATTACGTTAATTTTGTTCTATATAAATATAATATTAAATAATTTTGAATTAATATAAAATTTAGTATATATTATCTACGTGAATAGAACTTTCAATTTAATAGTGAATTTCGACAAAATATCATTCAATTAAAAGTTTTTGAATGTGTAGTGGTAAAAGTTATATTGTGGAATATATATATATATATATATATATATATATATATATATATATATATATATATATATATATATATATGAGGAAAGATCCTTTTATTCCAAGAGTAAGTCTACATAAACTTACTCAGTTCAATATATAACTCATGTTCTACATTAAATTTTAACGATCCAACCGTTCAATTTAAAATTTTTAATGCATAGATCAAATCTGTAAATTGATGGATAATCATAAAATCATTTTATACATTGATTTGAATTAAAATGAAGTATAAAATAATTTTTAAATTTTCTAAAAATTTGTAGATTTGATCTATGCATTAAGAACTTTAAATTGAACGGTTGAATTGTTAAAATTTGATGTAGAACATGAATTATTAAATGGAGTAAGTCTAGGTAGACTTACTCCTAGAGAAAAAGGATCCTTCCTCTCTCTCTCTCTCTCTCTCTATATATATATATATATATATATATATATATATATATATATAAGAGATCAAATTACACATATCTATTAAACTATTTTATAACTTTATGCTAAATGTGAATTTTGTTGATCAAATCGTTGAATTATATAACTTTACATTACTTTGAAATGTTTGTCAAGTTTTGTTAAAATTCAACAACAATATGAAGATAATCAAATTACTTATTTTTTAGTATATTTTAAAGGGTTTATAATATGTCCATTTTAATTTATATAAAGGAGTTTTCAAATAATTTTGGTGAAATGATTTATCAATCTAATGGTAAGTTTTGAGAAAATATCATCCAATTGAAAGTTATTGATTGATTTAATAGTTGGTAAAAATTACACAGATGTAATTTGATCATTCTACATAGATATACACACATATGTATAATAATAAAAATTAAACTAACAATAAAAGATAATAAATTTTAAAATTTTATTTTATTATCTAATGATAAAAAAATATTTTTTTAATATTTTATTATTTAAAATAAATCAACCTCTACATATTAAACACAATCAACTATTTTGCATGAGAGCATTTTTAACGATAAATGATAATATTTGTAGGAAAACTTTTTTAATGAGAGAGTTTCTAGAAATTCTTATAAATTTTTATTTATCATATTTATTTATAAATTTATTTTTAATATTATAAAATAAATTATCAATAATTAAAAATAATTTTATATCACAATATAAATTATTTATCATAAATAAAAATATAAATTGTATATTAAAAAACTATTTATACAAATTTTAAATATAATTTAGATGTTTAAATATAATACTTATTTATATATAATTTATTATAAATTTTAATTATATATATAAAAAAAAATTTAACTGTGCAATGCATAACGTAAAATATTAGTTAAAATAATTTGAGTAAATATCTTTCAACTTATTTTATTATTTTCTAAGAAGTGGAGAAGTTATAGAAAAAAATAATGGAAGAAGAAGGTCACGTTTCCGCAAAGTTCTCTTTCACGTTTCAACATATTGAACACCTTCATCTCTTGTTACCCATTTATCTACTAGGGACACGAGAGGGAGCACAATTTCGAAAGCCAAAAGGAAGTCTCACATATGTTAACCCTCAAAAAAAAAAAATTATCGCATTATTCTAAACAGCGATTTCTGCTATTCAAGCTATTATGCTTTCGAAGATTTTCTGCACGGAAGTGGTTTTCTTCTGAGTAACTTTTTGATTACCTTTGTTATTTTTTTCAATTACAGGGAAGTAATGCAAGATTGCAGAATATACTACCAAGTACCAAGAAACTGTAGAAGCTTCTTGAAGGGGTATAATGAAATGGATTATATTGCTGTGACTGAAATAAGGTACTTACCATGAAGTTTCAGTTAGATTGATTATTTTATTATCTTGATTCGCTTATTTTTATAGATATAAAGATTGAATGTACTGAATAACTTATTTCAAAGGTAACTAAAATCACCATTTTGTTTCATTTTTATATGCAATGAATTTCTAGGGGGTTAAAAAAAATTGTTTATAGTGTTTGTGATATGTTATGTTAGGAGAGTCAAATGTTCTATTTTATAGATTTTTTAAGCTTACTAATTCACCTAATTTTAATTTATTGCTTCATTATTTATCATAAATAGATTCTCTTAATTATGAGTTAAAATGGATGATGGAGTTTATGATTTTTGTTACTATAATGAAGTTCATTTTCATTATATATTGTTGAAGAGTTTGAGAACGCAATTGTGTAAGGTTATGTAAGATCATTTATTCGTTGTTATTATGAATTCAAATATGGATTAGGTGTTGTGCTTGTTGTCATGTATTCTTGGTGAATTTATCTTATGGGAGATATTATTGTGAACTCAAAACTATTACTAGATTATTTATTTATTTGTTTTATTTTTCAATCTTTGAGAAAATTGATCTTTTCATGTTCAAATTTCATCATCCTATCATATGAAAATTTTGGTCCTACATAAAAAAAATAAAAAAATTAGTGATTAATTAGTCAAAATTTTACAAGTTTATAAAGAAAGAAAAATAAAAATTCTCAAACTTTCAAATAAATTTTAACAATAAAAAATTGATTCCCACTTTTTAATTTATTGGGTACTTATTGTTTACACATTCTACTAGTATTATATTTTGTATCTTGTCATAATTCTACAAATGTCATATACACACATCATTTATATTTAACTTTGAATTGTGAAGGATTATTGTTGTATTGTATGATTGTTTACCTGTAACTATAAATCAACTCCTGGTTTATCTACTAACTATAATATCTTGAATATCTAATGCAGATAACAGGATAAATAATACATGAGCAAAGACATTCATATGGTCTCTTATTGAAAGGACAATACACCGCTTGATTTTCTAGCAAAGTTGACATATTTGATATGGATTCAGTAAATCACTATGAAGAAGTTAAACACATAGACAATGTCAAAGTGTACACCATTGGTGTTTGTTACTTTATTGAAAAAGATATTTTGTAGCTAAAAGACATGTCTCTAGACACACATTTAGAACATTGTTTAATATGATTGTATTTTTTTGTCATTTGAACATGTAATTCAAACAATTTACATTTTAATATTATATTCGAATGTTTCTTTATTTTAAGTGATATTCATTTTTTTTTTACATTTTAAGAACTGATTGTTGCATTTATGAAATTTGAAAATAATTTAATGATAATTAGACAATTTTTATTATTTAAAAAAATAGTGATAAAAATGTTAATAATTAAAAATAATAACTAATTGTGACAAAATAAAATGACACAAATAATGATAGTTATTGTTAATATAAATTTAATAGTGACGATTAATTCATTATTATTGTGTTTTATATTTGTGACAAGTTGATATTGTCACTATTATATATAAATATTTGTGATGATATTTTAATCACAATAAGTGTTATTTTTTGTGACTTCTAAAAATATCGTCACTAATTCAATAGTGACTCGCATATTAGTGACGATCGGTGACAAATTAAAATGTCGTCACTGAATGTGTCTAGTGAAGAATTTTCAGGTTTTTAATGATGAATGTCATCGTCGCAAAAACTATATTTTCTTGTAGTGAAGGTTCGAACTCGACCTTGGTTAAGAAAATGTGATCTCAAGGTTCGGACTCGACCTTGACATATCAAGGTTCGAACTCGACCTTGGTTGATAAAATGTGATCTCGAGGTTCGGACTCGACCTCGGCATAACAAGGTTCGAACTCGACCTTGGTTAAGAGAATGTGATCTCGAGGTTTGGATTCGACCTCGGATGAGAGTATTGAGGTTCGTATTCGACCTCAAACCAAAGTTGGATAAACTTTTAACGAGGCTCGGATTCGACCTTGGATGAGAGTATTGAGGTTCGTATTCGACCTCAAACTAAAGTTGGATGAACTTTTAACGAGGTTTGGATTCGACCTCGGATGAGAGTATTGAGGTTCGTATCCGACCTCAACTTCGAGTGAAATGATTGAACTAAGGTTCGAATTCGACCTTAGGTGAGAGTATCGAGGCTCGTATTCGACCTCAAACTGAAGTTGGATGAACTTTTAACGAGGTTCGGATTCGACCTTGGATGAGAGTATTGAGGTTCGTATCCGACCTCAACTTCGAGTGAAACGATTGAACTAAGGTTCGAATTCGACCTTAGGTGAGAGTATCGAGGTTCGTATTCGACCTCAACTTTGAGTGGAACGATTGAACTAAGGTTCGAATTCGACCTTGGGTGAGAGTTTCGAGGTTCGTATTCGACCTCAAACTGAAGTTGGATGAACTTTTAACGAGGTTGGGATTCGACCTCGGATGAGAGTATTGAGGTTCGTATCCGACCTCAACTTCGAGTGAAACGATTGAACTAAGGTTCGAATTCGACCTTAGGTGAGAGTATCGAGGTTCGTATTCGACCTCAACTTTGAGTGGAACGATTGAACTAAGGTTCGAATTCGACCTTGGGTGAGAGCTTCGAGGTTCGTATTCGACCTCAAACTGAAGTTGGATGAACTTTTAACGAGGTTTGGATTCGACCTCGGGTGAGATACTGAGGTGAAGCCCCAAGTTGCTGAGCAGGTCGCTCTAGCTACTAATGTGAGTGGTGTGGCCTGTGGCTTTTTCTATTTGATGTCTGGTTTCTCTGTTTGATATTTGTCTGATCTTTAACGAGGTTCGGATTCGACCTCGGATTAGAGTATTGAGGTTCGTATTCGACCTCAAACTAATGTTAGATGAATTTTAACGAGGTTCGGATTCGACCTCGGATGAGAGTATTGAGGTTCATATTCGACCTCAAACTAAAGATGGCTGAACTTTAAACGAGGTTCGGATTCGACCTTGGATGAGAGTATTGAGGTTCGTATCCGACCTCAACTTTGAGTGAAACGATTGAACTAAGGTTCAAATTCGACCTTAGGTGAGAGTATCGAGGTTCGTATTCGACCTCAACTTTGAGTGAAACGATTGAACTAAGGTTCGAATTCGACCTTGGGTGAGAGTATCGAGGTTCGTATTCGACCTCAAACCGAGTGAAACGATTAAACTAAGGTTCGAATTCGACCTTAGGTGAAAGTATTGAGGTTCGTATCCGACCTCAAATTCGAATGAAACGTTTGAACTAAGGTTCGAACTTGAACCTTGGTTAAGAAAATATAGTCTCAAGGTTCTGACTTGACCTTGGCATATCAAGGTTCGAACTCGACCTTGATTAAGAAAGTATAGTCTCAAGGTTCGGACTCGACCTTGGCGTAACACGGTTCGTGTTTGATCTTGGTTAAGAAAATATAGTCTCAAGGTTCAGACTCGACCTTGGCATAATAAGGTTCAAACTCGACCTTGGAATTTTAACGAGGTTCGTTCTCGACCTCGGGTAAGAATATTTAAGGTTCGTGCTTGACCTTATAATTTCAACGAGGTTCAAACTCGACCTCGGATAAGAGTATTTAAGGTTCGTGCTCGACCTTACAATTTCAACGAGGTTCGGACTTGACCTCGGATTATGGGTTAGACGGTTTGACAAAGTGATTAGCGAAGCGGTTTGATTAAGGTTCAAAGTCGATCTTGTGGGGATGTCGAAGTTTGCATTCGACCTTGAATTTGTGATAAACTGGCTAATGAAGGTTCGAATTCGACCTTTAAGTGAGAATGTTGAGGTTCGTACCCAACCTCAAATTGAGATGAACGAAGGTTCAGACTTGACCTTAGGTGAGAATATTGAGGTTCGTACTCGACCTCGGATTTATGTGTTTGAGGTTCGTGCTCGACCTCAAATTGGGATAAACGATGGAGGTTCGGATTCGACCTTTAAATGAAAATATTGAGGTTATGAAGGTTCGAATTCGACCTTTGAGTAAGAGTACCGGGGTTCGTGCTCGACCTCGGGTTTAAGATTCGTATTCGACATTTAAGGACAGTACCGGGGTTCGTGCTCGACCTCAAGTTTACGTGAATGATTTGATTAAGATTCGTATTCAACCTTTAACGAGAGTACCGGGGTTCGTGCTCGACCTCGGGGTTTACGTGAATGATTTGATTAAGGTTCGTATTCAACCCTTAACGAGAGTATCGGGGTTCGACCTCGACCTCAGATATTAATATTAAGGTTCGTATGCGACTTAAATAGAGTTTGGTGGACTTTTATAAGGTTTAAATTCTTCGGAATAGGCATATTAAGGTTCGTATTAGACCTTAGAATAGAGTTAGGTAAGCCTTCACGAGGTTCGTTTTCGACCTCGGGTAAGAATGTTTAAGGTTGACCTCAAAATTTTAACGAGGTTCGTTCCTCGGGTAAGAGTATTTAAGGTTCGTACTCGACCTTAGAATTTTAACGAGGTTCATTCTCGATCTCGGGTAAGAGTGTTTAAGGTTCGTACTCGACCTCAGAATTTTAACGAGGTTCGTTCTCGACTTCGGGTAGGAATGTTTAAGGTTCGTACTCGACCTAAGAATTTTAATGAGGTTCGTTCTCGACCTCGGGTAGGAATGTTTAAGGTTCGTACTCGACCTCAGAATTTTAACGAGGTTCGTTCTCGACCTCGGTAAGAATGTTTAAGGTTCGTACTCGACCTCAGAATTTTAACGAGGTTCGTTCTCGACCTCGGTAAGAATGTTTAAGGTTCGTACTCGACCTCAGAATTTTAACGAGGTTCGTTCTCGACCTCGGGTAAGAGTGTTTAAGGTTCGTACTCGACCTCATAATTTTAAGGAGGTTCGTTCTCGACCTCGGATAGGAATGTTTAAGGTTCGTACTCGACCTCAGAATTTTAACGAGGTTCGTTCTCGACCTCGGGTAAGAATGTTTAAGGTTCGTACTCGACCTTAGAATTTTAACGAGGTTCGTTCTCGACCTCGGGTAAGAATGTTTAAGGTTCGTACTCAACCTCAAAATTTTAACAAGGTTCGTTGTCGGCCTCGGTTAAGAATGTTTAAGGTTGACCTCAAAATTTTAACGAGGTTCGTTCCTCGGCCTCGGGTAAGAATGTTTAAGGTTCGTACTCGACCTCAGAATTTTAACGAGGTTCGTTCTCGACCTCGGGTAAGAGTGTTTAAGGTTCGTACTCGACCTCATAATTTTAAGGAGGTTCGTTCTCGACCTCGGATAGGAATGTTTAAGGTTCGTACTCGACCTCATAATTTTAAGGAGGTTCGTTCTCGACCTCGGATAAGAATGTTTAAGGTTCGTACTCGACCTCAGAATTTTAACGAGGTTCGTTCTCGACCTCGGGTAAGAATGTTTAAGGTTCGTACTCGACCTCAGAATTTTAACGAGGTTCATTCTCGACCTCGGGTAAGAGTGTTTAAGGTTCGTACTCGGCCTCATAATTTTAAGGAGGTTCATTCTCAACCTCGGATAGGAATGTTTAAGGTTCGTACTCGACCTCAGAATTTTAACGAGGTTCGTTCTCGACCTCGGGTAAGAATGTTTAAGGCTCGTATTCGACCTCAGAATTTTAACGAGGTTCGTTCTCGACCTCGGGTAAGAATGTTTAAGGTTCGTACTTGACCTCATAATTTTAAGGAGGTTCGTTCTCGACCTCGGATAGGAATGTTTAAGGTTCGTACTCGACCTCAGAATTTTAACGAGGTTCGTTCTCGACCTCGGGTAAGAGTGTTTAAGGTTCGTACTTGACCTCATAATTTTAAGGAGGTTTGTTCTCGACCTCGGATAGGAATGTTTAAGGTTCGTACTCGACCTCAGAATTTTAACGAGGTTCGTTCTCGACCTCGGGTAAGAATGTTTAAGGTTCGTACTCGACCTCAGAATTTTAACGAGGTTCGTTATCGACCTCGGGTAAGAATGTTTAAGGTTCGTACTCGACCTCAGAATTTTAACAACGTTCGTTCTCGGCCTCGGGTAAGAATGTTTAAGGTTGACCTCAAAATTTTAACGAGGTTCGTTCCTCGGCCTCGGGTAAGAATGTTTAAGGTTCGTACTCGACCTCAGAATTTTAACGAGGTTCGTTCTCGACCTCGGGTAATAGTGTTTAAGGTTCGTACTCGACCTCATAATTTTAAGGAGGTTCATTCTCGACCTCGGATAGGAATGTTTAAGGTTCGTACTCGACCTCATAATTTTAAGGAGGTTCGTTCTCGACCTCGGATAAGAATGTTTAAGGTTCGTACTCGACCTCAGAATTTTAACGAGGTTCGTTCTCGACCTCGGGTAAGAATGATTAAGGTTCGTACTCAACCTCAAAATTTTAACAAGGTTCGTTGTCGGCCTCGGGTAAGAATGTTTAAGGTTCGTACTCGGCCTCATAATTTTAAGGAGGTTAATTCTCGACCTCAGATAGGAATGTTTAAGGTTCGTACTCGACCTCAGAATTTTAACGAGGTTCATTCTCGACCTCGGGTAAAAATGTTTAAGGCTCGTATTCGACCTCAGAATTTTAACGAGGTTCGTTCTCGACCTCGGGTAAGAATGCTTAAGGTTCGTACTTGACCTCATAATTTTAAGGAGGTTCGTTCTCGACCTCGGGTAAGAGTGTTTAAGGTTCGTACTCGATCTCATAATTTTAAGGAGGTTCGTTCTCGACCTCGGGTAAGAGTGTTTAAGGTTCGTACTCGACCTCATAATTTTAAATGTTTAAATGTTTGTGGCCTGACCTTGGTCTTGCTTTCCTTGTAGTTTTCCGCGAACCTGGTCACGGAAGGCGGAGTGTTCTCCCATCTGGATGTATCCAGCAGCACGGGCTCGTAGCTTGTCCATGTCGCGAGGAGCTTCGCGACATAGGCTGTCGACAAACGGTCCGGGCTTGAGTGCCATGAGCATGGCGTGTAGGGCGACCTCGGGATTCAAATTTCAAATTTTCACCGAGATGCTAACAAAGCGTTTCATGAACGTCCGTAGTGGCTCGTCATCGCTCTGTTTGAGGCTGGCCAGAGCAGCTGACGTTATGTGATGAGGCCGACTTGTCGCATACTGCGCTGTGAATCGTCTGACCAGGGTGCCGAAGCTGTCAATTGACTCGGCGGGTAGCTGGGTATACCAGTTGAATGCAGCCCCCTTGAGCGAGGTTGGAAAAACCCTGCACAGTATAACATCCTCATTAGTATAGAGGTTTACCTGGGTGGTGTATAGATTGATATGCTCGTCCGAGTCGGTTGTGTCGTCGTAGCGGTCGAGGTGGAAAGGCTTCTGCCCAAAGGGGAGAGGTGTCTCCATGATACCGTCCACGAAAGGATGGCGGCGGAAGGTCGTCTGGTTCCCCGTGCCGTGGGCAGGGGCGTTGCTGACGTCGTGCGTCGACCTGTTCGTCGGCGCGTGAGATCGATGTGTGGGAGGCTTGGGGGTCGGTGCCCTAGCCGCTGTTGGCGGTTGTGAAACCGAGTGCCCTTCGTCCTTATTCAGGTTACTCTGCGGAGGGGGTTGATATGAGGGACGCCGAGGTAGTTGGGTGTGAATGCGCTCGTTCTCGGCGCGTAGTGCCGCTAGGTCGGCTTTATTAGCGGTGCGCGTTGCTGCTAGATCAGTTTCGTGCTTGGCACGCATGCTTTGTAGGTCGGCGGCGTGTTATTGTCGCATCTGCTCGACCTGGTCGATTAGCCGCCTCAGGGTTACAACGTCGTTGTCCATGGTAACAGAGTGACTTGTGTCGTTTGTTGCTCGTCTGATGTGGCTTCTCATAGAAACCATGCAGGTGGCCGATAAGAGCTTGTCCCGATCGACCCCACGGTGGGCGCCAAATGTTCTTACCGGAAATCTGCTGTAGAGCTGATCCGCCGGGTAAAATCGGCGAGCCTCCTTCACTGGTACGCTGGTGCTCCAAAATGGGGGTGGTACCTGCAAAAGAGACTCCGATGCTAAAGTTAGTGTTTGTGGGAGTATGAGTCTCGTATAAATAATGCACATACCTTTGTGTGAATTAGGGTTGTCTTGGGCCTTGGGCCTGAGATAAGACATGATATGATAAGATATCATATGATATGATATGATAAGATATCATATGATATGATATGATAAGATATCATATGATATGATATGATATGATATGATGAGATATGATATGATATAATTGGAGGGCGGTTCTGATCTGGGATGAGATCCCCGGGTTCGGGAATGATCTGCCCAAATACCGGGCCCCAAATACCGGGTTGACGTCGCTCAGCGTGTGCCCGAGATGGCTTTGTATCGCTAATCCGGACTTGGAGCCCGGGTGCGAAATACGGTCAGTACATCATATATTATATAACTAATTAATGTTGAGGTATAAAAGTATTTAATTGTGCTTCTTTTGTATGTTTGTTGTTATAAGTAAGACATATTATGAGATTAATAATGTTAGGGATGTCACTTACACCTTATTTTATATTCATGTTTTAATAAAATATCGAGATTTAGTTAGAATTTAAATTATATTATATGTTCATGTGTTTGAAAGATTGTTAATTTTTATTATTGTTATTTTTAGTAAACACTTATATTAGCTTTATATTTTCGATTAGTATGTTATGTAATATCCTTTAATTATACTTGTTTTATTTTTATGATTATGAACTCCTTTTCATTTAGTTTTAAATATTACACTTAATGTAATGTGTGAAGTAAAATGTAATATATAAATACTCAAATCGAAATAGTTACAACTATATAATTAATAAGTTTAATTAATATTAATAAAAAAAAAGAATAATTAATATTTTTTAATATCTTAAATAACAAATAATTTGAGACGGCAAAATATTTTAAAATGATAAACAAAATGAAACTAAAGAATAATATTTATGTTAAGCTTTCCTGAGAAATAAAAGACAGAACTTAGTAAAGTACATGATAACCTTGTCATATAAAGTACAATTTGATAAGCATTAGCAATGAAAAAAAGAAATAAGTCGTAACCAAATCAAATACTTCACCATTCAATTAAAAACCCATTAACATGAATGATTCATATGAACATAGATATAGTAGTATTATTTATGGATTCTGATTAAGCAAAATCCTATCTTGCCGTTTAATCAAGAAATACAAAAGTCAAATTCCAAATTCCGAAAGCAACTTCAAGCTGACTCCAATGAAACTGTTCTGACCTGCTAACTAAGCAATCATTAAATAGTCTTTGGACACAATTTGAAATAACAAATGTTAACAGTTACTGTAAATACTATTCATTCCACTAATTTGGATTCTCACATGTGATTTTTTTTCTTAGAATATCTAAATTGATAATATATAAAAATATTTTAAAGGATGGAATAGCTGATATCAAAATTCTCACATGTGATTAAGTATTTAGATTGAACTTTCACTTTTTTTTTTCAATTTTAATTTTAATTTTTTTTTATGTATACGGATTTGATTTCACTTCACACCATTTTTTTCATCCGGTAGAAAATCCTTTTTAAGGAAATCTCTTGACATTTATTGACTAATTTAATAATTAATGGGTGGAATTTTTCGTTTAGTGGACAACTCTCTAAAAATATCCCGTATACTTAAGAACTAGTTGAGTAATTGTAATTGGGTGAAACTTCTTGTAGATAAAATTTGTGTAATTTTTCTAGTTGAGCCTCTAATGATAATCCCAATATATCATTACCAATTTTGTGGATAAAAAATAGTAAATACTATCTGTTCAATATTTTGATTGAGACAAAAGGTTTTCTCAATAAGAAACAAATTTATTTAAATTAAATAAAATAATTATTGATTTTTTTTAAGTATTTAATAAGAGGAAGGTTTAAATAATACGGTGTAATTTTTACTAAGTATTACATCGCTTAATAATTTTATATTAAATATAAATTTCTTAAATTTAATCGTTAGATTAAAAGTTAGATTATAAATACAAAATTTATATTAACTCAATATAATTTGATACTTTATTTTTATAAAATAAAATTAATGTAATATATACATTTTAAATATAATACAATATGAATACTTTGATTATTTTAAGTTGTTATTCAATTTTAATAAAGATATTTTTTCTCACTTAATTGTTGTAATCCTTTTAGAATAGTTGTATTTTTTTATTGTCATTTTCAAAGTTAAAAATAATATTAATTACTTTTTAAAATCATACTTTTACTTTCTACCTAATTTTTTTAAAATGAATTTGCATATCTCACAATAACTAATATACATCTATTATAAAATAAAAATAAAATGGATATAATAGAAAATTTTTAAAATATTTTATGGAAAATAGAAAATTATTATATTTATTGATTTATAACTTTTAAGAAAAAGTATTAAAAAGGAATGAATGTAATACTTGTTATTTAAGATTACTAACAACACATAATCGGAGCAACAGTAAATAAAAATTAAATGAATAAAATGAACTTGAACTTACGAAGTTAAAAGGTCAAAAGGGATAATAACTAACTCATTAATATTGTTTGTTTAAAATATTTGTGAGTTTATTGTTGTAATATTATTTACTATTTGAATTATGTATTAAAATTTTATTTAAGTATTTTTTTATTTGTTTCAATTTTTTTTAAATGTATTTGTTTTTTAATTTATTAATCCGATAATCATCCAACTTGATGCAATCTATCGTAGTTGGATTGATTTAGGTTGGATTAAAAAAATTGACCAAACTTAACTAAATTGAATTAAGTTGAGTATTAAAATAATTTAAATTCAATTCAATTTATTTACACTCCTTACTGTTAACTAAAAAAATTAACGTAAATTTTAAATTATAAATATATCTTTTTCCTAACATCTTTAATGATTATATAGTTTTCAATAATTTTTAAACATATAAAGGGTGTATGAAAAAAAAAATGGAATAAACTATCATTTTAGTTTCTCATTTTATAAGATATTTTGATAATAGACCCTAATATTTAAAGAAAAAAATAGCAAATAAATTTTCCACTTACATTATTATCTCTAACTTATTATCATTTTAACACTTGGAAAATGTAAACATATATATTATCATTATAGTGCTAAACTTTTTACAACTTTGGATCATTTGGACCACGATAAGGACCAAAATCACTAACAAAACGAAGATGGAAGGATTTATTTATATAGTTTCGAGACAAAATTTAATAGCAGTTACAGAATGAGGGACTAAATGTTAAAATAAATTTTGATGAGTGTAAGGCACATTCTGTCCCTAGTGTCAGAACTCTTCTCTTGTCTAGTTGTCTGATATGAGGTAATGTAATGCGTGGAAAATAAAAATTAAAAAAAAAAAAAAAAGAAAAAAATTGATAGTTTAGTGGAAAAGTGTGATGTTAGGCTCCTTCCCTTAAAATGTGAATCTTCTCGTGAAGTTAGTGAGTTGTCCATGGCTCTGTGAGTTGCAGCCAATCCAGAAGCACACGTGGATCCCATTCATTTCTTCTCAGAAACCACCTTTCTCATAACGCAGACATCATCATGCATGGTCATAATTCATAACAACTCTTTCACATTATCATACAAAGAGATAATAAAAGGTTTCACATCACCATATTCATTCTGACCATGAATACAATTTTTTTATTTATTTTTATTTAAAGTTTAGGCCAATGTCATGTGTATGTGTGCATATAGTTAGAAAAATAGACAAGTGGCAGAAAGTGATGATTTTGCATTCATCAATATGTTAGAAAAATTAAATTTAATAGAGCACAATAAAAATAAATATTTAGATTTATCAATAGAACCAATATCAACAATACAATGAATATTATAAAATTAAAATAGAATAATCAATAACAACTAATTAAATACAAATGCAAAGAGTAAATTAGAATGTTAAATAAAATCTTTCTGTTGTTAAACAAATAATAAATAACTAATTAGATATATTCTAATGCCATATCAAAATATAACAGAATCAGTTATTATTTAACACATATAAATCCCCCCACGTTTTGTGCTAAGAGATTGATCCATACCAATTTCACTCTCTTTCCATACACACACACGCCAACACGCCTCTCTTCAACCACTTCTCATCTTTCCACATTGTGTTTGGATAAAACCAGATCAGATTGTTCGATCTTGGAATTCAATCATCATAGTCCTGTCTCTCTTGTGCTTCTTAACACATTGCCGTTAAATGGAAAAGAAAGTCCTTGATCTCGTATTAGTCCCAAGTGGTCTCCTTGTCATGCTGGCATACCATTTCTGGCTCCTCCACCAAATCATCAAACACCCCACCAAAACAGTCGTTGGTGTCAATGCAATCAATCGACGTTTCTGGGTCCAAGCTATGATGGAGGTATGTAAATCCTCAACTGGGTGTTAAAAAGTTTGGATTTTTTTTTTTCCGGATTCTATCTTTTCAATCATGTTTTTTTAATTGAAAAACTTGATCGATATTTTTAAATTATATATTTTCTTTTCATTTATAAAACTTAACATAAAACCTTATACTTTAAAGAAATGAAATACAGTTTCATTTAGATCATAGCATGATACCTGTGTATCACTTTTAAAGTAATTATTGTAAATATCAGTAATTCTGAAAACAATTTAAGATCAACAGAAGGTGTAAAATAATTGTATGTACTGTGTGTATTCTAATTGAATTCTATGTTTGTGTGTAATAATGTTGATTTGGTTTCATGTGATGTGAAGGACGTGTCCAAAAACGGGGTTCTAGCAGTGCAATCATTGAGGAACAACATAATGGCATCGACCCTTTTGGCTTCGACAGCAATAATGTTAAGTTCCCTAATTGCAGTGTTGATGAGCAGTGGCAATGGGAGGAAAACGGTGGTGTATGAGGTGTTTGGGGACAGGACTGAGCTTGGTTTGTCCATAAAGTTCTTTTCCATATTGGTGTGTTTCTTGTTGGCTTTTCTGCTGAATGTGCAGTCCATAAGGTACTATAGCCATGCAAGCATCCTCATCAACGTGCCCTTCAAGAAAGTCACCCCAAACCTGAGGCACCAAATGCTCACTGCTGAGTATGTGGCCTCCACTGTGAACCGAGGCAGTTACTTCTGGTCCCTTGGCTTGCGTGCCTTCTACTTCTCTTTCCCTCTTTTCATGTGGCTCTTTGGACCCATTCCACTCTTTTTCTCTTCCTTTGCCCTTGTTTTCATGCTATACTTCTTGGATGTCACCTTTGAGTGTGGATGGGCTGGGGTTGCTGATCATGACACTCATAGTGTTGATGATGTCGAACTTGGAAGGCAAAATTAGGACTTATATATAACTACCTTCATTTCTTTCTCATATTTACTATCTAGAACATATAATTACAAATCACTTAATTTGTAAGCGATAACTATAGTATAGTATCCAACGTGACATTAGTCTTTGACTCAATGAACCCAAAAAATTAGTCTCTAACTTTAACAGGTTGGAAGATTAATTTCTCATTTAATGAGTTGGGAGAATTAGTCTCTAATTCGATGAGTTATAGAAGAAAAAGAATTATTAACCTTTGGAGGATTAATGTGTTGATTAGCATGTAGCCAGTAGAATATGTGTAACAATGTCCCCTTCTGATGTATTTGATATTAGAAATGAAGATTCAAGCTCAACTGAAGTTGAATTGGATTTCATGTAAACTTGATTTCAGAGTTTTTAGATGGTTAAAGCTTGTGAAATAAGAATTTTAGTTGGTAATATTTTGTTAGATATAATTGGTGCCAGTCTCTGTATCCGAGAGGAAGAGATTTGTTTTGTTTTGCTGATGTTTTGTTTTTTTCTCTTCCCTTTGCTCTGTTTTATTCACTTGATTGATTGATATATATGTTGTACTAGCACAAACGTATTATACATTTAATTTCATTTGAGAAAATATTCGAGAAATTTGTGTACATAAAAGAAGAATTTGATAGAATCATGCAGTTTTTATAAGGATTCCTTTTATTAATAGTATAAATTATGAAAATATCACTTTAATTTAATTTTTAAAAATTAGAATTTTTTTTAATGAGGACAAGTTTACAATAAAATAATAAAGAAAGCAAGAAACTCCTTTTTCATTTTGACCTATAATTTCACAAAACTCTCATCTCTCTATCGAAGGAAGAAACACAACAAAGAGAAAGATACAAAGGGAAATATTTTGTGAATTTTAAAAATTTAAAACAAGACCATAGAAAAATATTTCAAAAATGTGTATAAAAATAATTGTATATAATATCAAATGAAATATATTTTTCTTGATATTACTAGTATTTTAACATATGTATATTTATTATATATAAATAAAATTTATAATAAATTATATATAGATAAATATTATAATTGAATATATAAGTTATATTTAAAATTACATAAATAAATATTTTTAAATATATAAATTATACTTTTTTATAATAACATATAAATTATATCTTAGATTTATGATAAATAATTTATATTGTAACATAATATTATTTTTATTTGTTGATAAATTATTTCAAATATTGAATTTTAATTTATAAATAATTATGATAAATAAAAATTAAATTAGATAAAAAAAAATTTCTAAAAGTTCTCTCGTCAAAATTAAAAATTCTTAAAAATATATTTTTTTTGTTCGTTCCTAGAGTATCCACCGCCGATAACAGTGATTAATCTCCTTGCTAGTTAGAGGCACCTCAAAGGGTGGGATAGCTGGCCCCAAGATTTAACTTAAAAGTAAGATAGAAGTTGATATTAATATATAGAATTAGATACAAACTTAAAAGTATTTTTTAAAAAATCTCACTATTAAAAATACTTTTTATTTTTTATTTATAAAAAAATCTTAATTTTTTGTAACTTGTATCAAATAAATTTAAGTTAATTTAAAAATTTTCTAAATGTCGTCGAATTTCAATTTTGATGTTTGTGAAGACACCTTAATACAGATGTCTACAATTTAATATGCATAGAACTTTGATATTATCACGTCAATGAGTCAATCTGTGTTTGATTTTCGTTGAAAACTCTCAAAATCAATTTCAGTGGAAAAGACAAAAAATATTACTTCTTAATTTGATTCATTGAAATGTTTTTTTTTTTTTTCTTTCGTTCAATGAAACTCAAAGATAAAACAAATATACCCTAAGTGATTTTCAACTTTTTTTTTATTAAATATAAATTGTATAATGCATTTTGTCCTTTTTCTTTTTGTGATAATTTTGTTTTCAAAACCTAGCAAACTAGTTTATGAAAACTTTGTGATATAGGGTAAGTTATATTTCATGAATAAGATTTTCTAATTTTTTACGTAAGCTATTTCTCGCAAGTTATTTAAGTAATTTCTATCCGTTGTAGAATCACACAAGCGTAAAAATCATACCCATGAACTTTATTTTTAAATTTTGATGCACCACATAAATAAAAAATGACGTGTTTTCATTTTTGTAATTTCTTTCTCAATATTTTTTTTAAAAAATAACTCTTTAATTTATTTTTATTCAATATAATAGAATTTTCATGGCTAATAATAAAAATATCTATAACTCTCCTTAATATATTTTACAAATAAATTATACATAAACTTAAAAACAAGTATCCAATTACCTACCATATTAAAAAAATTGCTAATTTTAAAGACAAACTCAAGTAGAGCTGTAACGATAAATATAACCCAATTTCTATTCTTGATTTTGGGACAATTATGTACTCAATTTTCAATGCATTTTAGCTTTACACGTACAAAGAGAATATTGTGAATGCGAATTGTTCATTACTCCAAAGAAGAGCCAAAGTCAAAATCAAATGTCTCAGAGAATAGCATCTACCCATTGTCCTTTAGCCGTACATGTAGATGTTGTAATATAAACAAAGGTTAAATTTGATGTATTCTTTTCTTTATAAGTTCAAATTTAATTTGAGTATACCACACAAACTTATCATTACAAATCTTGTACTTGCTGTGATTTTTATTTTTTGGTGAAAAATAATTTTAGTGAGATAGTACTCCATAAGAATTACCAAGAGAGAATATATGGCAAAATAAGAAAGTAATTCTCAGTTTCTCTTCTATTTTTAATAAAGAAATTCTCAAAAATAATTTTAACATTACTAAATGTATAATCTGTCACTAGTTTTAGTAGTGGGGAGTTGCAGGTCACGTTGTATAATTTAGAATGATCAACAGTTAAAAAGTTAAAACTATGGTCTATATTGCCTTAAAATATTATTGAAATTTCTCAAGCACTGCCAACAGCTTGAGAATTGAATTGAATTGAATTGAATCTGTGCACGTTTAAATTAGTGGTGTATGTTTGATGTAGAACAAATAAACAATGCCACTATGCAAATTCCATTAGTGATGTGTGATGTAAAGCTGGAATACCTCGTTCTGTGCAATATTTTTTAAGAAGCCAAGTCAAAGCATAATGCAAATTCAAAATAAAATGCTAGTTCTGCTAAAGTCTGATATCACATTTCTTGCAACACACTCATTGGTTCATGGAAAAGTGTGGACCTGACTCGTTAAACAACTTAACCAAAAGCATCTTGAGCTTTGTAGAAGAAAAATAAAAACGGATTATAATCTTACTCTTGGTAAACTAGATTAAGAATAAAGCGATAATATATCTAACTTAACTTTTAAAAAAATTTATAAAGTGAGAATCACTCTTATTTATATATATTATTATGATTTTATTTTTAAATAAGAAATAATTCTCATTTTACAAGTCAATTTTGTAAAATTAAGTTAAATTATGAACTCATTTTTTTAATATTAATTGATGTGAAATCTTCAACACACTCCTTCATGCTAGAAGACTAAAATCTCAAATAGTAAAGACATTTGCGAGTGATTTAATAAAAATCTAATAACGGGTGATCTAATAAACTCACTAATAATTAGTAATTGCCAAGATATAAATTTTGATATCATTTTAAGAAAGTGAATTAAAAACTTAACTCAATGTAGTATAATTAACTTATAAGGTAAAAATTGTTCTCTACTTATATATATTATTATAAGAATAACTATTATAATCTTATTCATAGTTAATATGAATTAAGAGCCAAGATGGAAAAAATAGCAAAAAAATTCAAAGATTTCAACCGGAAAATTATAATTTTAAGTAACATGAAATGCCAATGCCATTGACATGCTAAAACACAAACCTAGCATGTTAGTTCAACAAACGTCCTTCACTTTTCGATTTTCTTTCAACTACCCATTTGTGCTTCATGAGTAAACTTCCACCAAGTTTTGCATTCAACATTGTTGTATTGTTAATTTGATCAGCATTATTTTAAACTAAAGTCAAGTTGGTAATTGTTCTCCAACTAGGCCATTAAAAAAATATTTTTAGACCTCAAATCCAGTTGATGGGTTAACAACAGTAAAGTCGCTATTACATGTGTGTTTAGACACGTTTGAGAAATGTGAAATAATGTTCTTGAATTTAGTTGGGTGAAAAGCTTAAGTGAGTTGAGATATCAGGACTCACCTAAACACTAGAATCACTACATGCATGTCTGGACATGTTTGAGAAGTGTAAAATCGTAAAAGCTATATTGGTTAGTTAGACAAAAAAGTTTTAAAGAGTCTGATAAGGAAATTTCTTCAAAAACACTCATCAAAGAGCAAAATAGAAAGTAAAAATGAAATAATTTTTTTTATAAGCTAAAATTAACTTATGTATAAAAAAATTTGTAAAAAATCTCCCCTATTAAAATTTTCAAAATCTTATTTTTAATTCATGCATAGACTAATAGTAATTTATAGAGAAGCCTATTTTAATTATCTTTTCTATTTTTCTCTTTTAAGAATACTTTGAGAGAAGCTTATCAAAATAAAACTTAATAGAATTGAGTTCTAAGGACTAACCAGAAGTAGGCCATGCCTTGCATTTGAAAGCGATATAAAAAATTGTTAGAAAAAAGTAAAGACATTTTATAATCAAACTTGTGTGTCTGTTAACCACACTCAGAGTCTTTCTACGTCACACCATGCTCCCTTTTCATAAATTGATTTTTAGGGGGGGCATGGAAGGTGTTTTCTTAATTTAAGGAATCCAAGCACATAACAGGAATTCCATTGGTATCTCCTTGAAGAGGGTGCAGGGATATTCCACGCCAATAGTGTCAAGAAGCCTAAAATAGAAAATACAAACAAATTAGCACAATTAAGTAATCATATGACACAGTGTACCAAAAATAAAGGGCATATAACAAATTCTCAAAGGAGGGTTCATTTCTCAATAAAGTAAAAGGAAACAGAGGATACAATACCTAAAACTTTTTGTTTTCTATGAATACCTGTCATTGTTCTTTCCACTAAGCAAGCACCATCAGTTGCCCATATAACTTTCTTTAACTGAATCCCTTATTTTCTTGCATTTTTTTGTCACAGCTTTCATCCATTCTGACAAGGAGACAGAACCATAAAAGGGTGATTTTTCTTTATTTCAACTTGCTAACCGTTTTAGTTGCTTAAATTGCTTTAGAGGTAAATTTATATGCATCATCAAGAAAATTGTACCTTGCACAGTTAGGACGTCAACTATTTGTGTTGCTGATGACATTGTAAAATTCTAGTTCTTG
The DNA here is from genome assembly GCF_000230855.2 of Cajanus cajan. Classification (NCBI taxonomy): domain Eukaryota; kingdom Viridiplantae; phylum Streptophyta; class Magnoliopsida; order Fabales; family Fabaceae; genus Cajanus; species Cajanus cajan. The sequence continues at coordinate 56,160,130 of NC_138525.1, forward strand.
ACACACCAGGCTAAATCAAGAAACTGAAGTTTCTGAAAGTCCTCCCCACCTTGGTTTTATCTCACGTCATATCATATGATAGCAGATTCAATGCACATTTTCCCCTTTCAAGGCATACAAATAAAAAAGTTAAAAAGATATTTTGAAGTGCTATAGGATAAGGGGTGTTAGAGATTTAATATAAAATCATTCACATGTTGTCACCTATCAGCTTAATCTTTTGGGGATAGTTGGTCCATGACAGCAAAATCTCTATAGCCAAATGGTCTAGCGTTCCATCCTAACTGCTTTATTCTTCTAATAAAAAAAAAGTTTAAATATGCTTTTGATCCATGTAGTTTCACGAATGTGTAACTTTGGTCTCCCAAAATTTTTTATTGCAAATTTGGTTCCTTAACCTTCAAAATTAAGTAATGTTTATCTACCATTAACATGTTATCCAAATTTAAACAAAAAATGTTAACATGTCTATGAATGACATTACCGAATAGTTACTTAATTTTTATGTAACAAATAACATTGCTTTTTTACTACAAATATGTTAAGTTTATTTTTTATTTCAATTAAAATTTATAATCTATTAACATAATTTTATTTTTAATTTTTAATACTTCTGTTTTTTTACGTGACTAACTAGAAATAGTATCACTCATGGACACTTATTAACATTTTTATGACTAACTAGAAATAGTATCACTCATGGACTCTTATTAACATTTTTTTATTTAGTTTTGAATCATGTGTTAATGGTAGAGCAACGTTAATTAATTTAAAAAGGCTAGACTACAATTTTAGTTCCTCTATAATGCTTAATCTGCAATTTTAGTCCCTTAATTTTATAAAAAAAATCTATAATTTTAGCTTTTTTGTCGAATATTCATTCACTAATTGTTAAAATTGTAACGTTGGATATAACTTTACATCAAGTAGATGGCATGAATATGATAATTAATATTTAATAATATTTAAACTAAGTTACAACTTTAATTTCTACTTTACCACTATTATGAGATAAAAATATGAACTAAAAGTAAAATTTAACCCAACATTATTAAATATTAATTTTTATGCCCTTTACTTAATTTTATATCATAACCAACATTACTAAATATTTAGTAAGAGGACCAAAATTGTAAATTTTATAAGATTGGTGAATTAAAAATGTGTAATTAAAAATAGATGAATCAAAATTGTGAATTGAAAATTATAGGGAGACCAAAAGTGTAATTTAGCAATTTAAAAACTAAGGAGATCAATTTTACCACTATTATGAGATAAAAATATGAACTAAAAGTAAAATTTAACCCAACATTATTAAATATTAATTTTTATGCCCTTTACTTAATTTTATATCATAACCAACATTACTAAATATTTAGTAAGAGGACCAAAATTGTAAATTTTATAAGATTGGTGAATTAATGTGTAATTAAAAATAGATGAATCAAAATTGTGAATTAAAAATTATAGGGAGACCAAAAGTGTAATTTAGCAATTTAAAAACTAAGGAGATCAAATTTATAACAAAAAATTTTGAGAGACTAAAATTGCATATTCATGAAACTATATAGACTAAAAGAGGATTTAAGCAAAAAAAAAAAAAAAAAAGAGTTAAATTTTAGTACAAGATAGGCGGGTTTGTGCATTATCCATAGTTAAGACCTTGTTTGGATACATTTCTCCATACTTAAAAGAGAAGAAAATAAAAAGAAAAAATAAAATTAGTTTCTCCTATAAACTAAAATTAGCTTCTCTAAAGGCTGATTTTAACTTATACATAAACTAATTTTAATTTTTGGAAAAAAAAAAAATTTCTTTTGTATCATCTTCTTTATTAGTGCTTATGGAAATACTTATTCAACCAAGGCCTTAATCCCAAAGGGCTCTTACAACGTTAGAGATGCAATATTAAACTATTCATGTTTCTTCACTTAACAACTTGAGCATTTGGGATTGTTAGTTCATCGAGGGATGGAGGAAGGACCGTCTACAATTAGGGGCACAATACAATGCACTAGTTTCTAAAAACAAAAATTATAAAAAATCAATTTTAATTCTTGAATCTTAATGCTTCCCAGTTTCCATGAAAATATGGATCTTCAGGTGGTGCAGGGTATTATTATGTTCTGCAGTTAGAAAGGCACAACATATGATCTTGTACACAAAGAAAAAACTTACTCATTTATGACCATGGCCATGATTTTCCGCTTCTACGATCTTTGAATGTCAGTTAGTTTCAGCTTCAACTTCATGTTTCCAGCTTGAACTACAATTTCTCCTTTGGATGAATCCACTTTTAAAACAGTCACCTTTCTCCCAAGGGAAGAGACATGTACCATATCACCAACCTTGGGAGGCTCAGACTTACCTGCAACTTCAATAAGGTGAATGACAACTGCATCAGTATTCCAATGATACTCCTCATTATAAGACTAGACAGCACTACTTTAGTGTGTACTATCACCAGATAAAAATAAATTAGAGTTGTACACTTAATTAAGATGCAACGAGTTAAACAAGGAAGCATATTATCTCATCACAATTCAGTTTCCTTTTATTTCCCTCATTATATTTGCATCTACCTGATCTTGATTGATTAAAAACTTTTCTAGCAGATGCACTTTTATCAGTAATAGTAGGTTCTTTGTTATCTGCAGCAGTTTGGCTTTTGTTGGTTGCTGATGAATCAGAGCTCCTAGAGGGTTCTTTATTGTTCTGTGAAGTCTGCTTAGTTGATACATCCAATTCCCTCACTTTCTTGTGAAGGATGGATCTTGCCATTGCTGCAGCCTCAGATACATCTCTCATCTTCTTAAATCTTAGATTAGTACTATGTTCCATGATCTTCCTTCTGGTGTTCAATAGACTATTGTAAAGTTCTCTGGAATGCCTACAATTACAAACACAAGAAAAATTATAAAAAAAAAATCGCAATTAAAAATTTACAAATGCTACAAAGGTATGGCGGATCCTGTTAATGATTATCTGCAAGAATTAATTATTACCAGCCAAGAAACAGGAGAACCGTAGTACCCAGTGGCATGAGACAAATAAGAAAATTAAGCCAATTATATGGAATTTTCGCCCAATTAGTAATCATTCTATAAGTAATGGGAAGATGATATTAACATTTTGTTCCCCCATCCTCATTCTTGCAATCTAGTTATACCCTTACAAGAATCTGAATAATTTTATTTGGATTATGTTTTCAAAATAAAATTTATTCATAGACTCTTGTATTTATTAATAATCATTACTTTGTCACTAAATATATGGTTGTTTCAATGCTCTCATAAGTGAATCCCCCTAGTTAAACAAGGTATCCGTTGCATAGAAGAGAACACGGCTTAACAAAATTTAGAGGTGGTCAGTCTAACACAAAATACTATCCAATTACTAAAACAGGGACCGAAGCCTTGTTACAGGTATTGAGCATACTGATAACAACTAAAGAGAGTAAAATAACTATCTGGAATAAAAAGCAAGATATGAATATGATTACATGATCCATTTCTCCTTGAATGCATTAACAATCGAATGAACTTGCTCCATTATCTGTTAGATATATAAATAAGTGCCTATGATACATAATGAACTCTCCTTAAATTGTACGTGAAATGCAAATATCTGGGGGAATAAAGTATGCAATGAATTTAAATTTTTTAAAGCAGAGTCTCACATCAGATAATGACGTGCTTCATCCAATAGCTCTTGGTAATCTTGTTTTAACCTTTCCATATCAGTGATTACCTACATGAAAAAATAAACTATGATGAAACAACTAAAATTTTGTAATACACTGAGAAGAATTAGATTTGATTATTAGGCGGAAAATATATGGAGACACAGAGCCCTGTATAATTCTAACTTTTATCTGATATCTCCCAGAAAAACTACCACAAATGTATTACTTGTCAATTTATATATTTAAAATACCCACTTTAGCATCAAGTTCAAGGCATAAAATCAATGGTCTATTCATTGCTTAAAGTTTAAAACAATAATATAAATATAAATAATGTTCTGAGGACATGATACACCACCATTAACAAATAATAAATACAGTGAAGATAATTACAAAATACACATACCTCATCTATCTCTGCACTAGCAGAACCATATAACTTACGAGCATTATCAACAACATCAGATGGCAGTCCCAACCTCTCGGCTATATTTATTGCATTTGAGCGCCCTACAATTAAAATCTATTTTCGAGTTATATGCGTTAAGTGTCTACCACATATGACTATCATTTAAAATAATCCATGAAATATGCAATATCCTGTTAAGATTTGGTCCATCAGCTAGTTTGGTCCAGCCTCTCAAATCATTAGTATAAAAACCGACCATTGAACTACTGAACTAGGTGCAAACCATCCTGAATTTTACAAAGTGGTCATCATTTAATTGATGAGCAATTAAAGCTTAGTTTAAAAACCATCTATAGAATCAGTGAACAAGATGCAAGTCATTCTGAACTGTATGAACCACTCGTGGTTTACTTGATGACCACTTCAAGCTTTATTTCAACAAAAACACTACATTTCTTTCATTGAGCATTGAACCTTGGTGTTTAAGGATTGAAGGTTTTGACTTTTGACCATGTTTTTTTACCATTGCTCAACTAACAATAGTTATTTTCTTTTCAATTTTTTTTATAATATTACAACCTAAAGTGTATTTAAAATTATTGTGTTTTTTTACTAATGATATTTACAGGGACGGAGCCAGGATTTCAATACTGGGGGCCGAGAATAAATAATATATAATTTATAATAAATGAAAATTAAAGTATCAAAAGCATATAAAAAAAAATATAAAAAAAAATTAAAATTGTTAGGGGGGCCGTGGCACCCGTAGGTCCCCCCTTGGCTCCGTCCTTGGATATTTACTTAAGTCACATTTATTTTTTCAATTCAACTTAACTATTTTTTTTTCTTGTAACTTGTAACACGTATGAGATGATCCTTTTCAAGTTAATTTAAAATCAAACCTAACTTGATTTCTTATGAATTCACGTTAGTTTATTGCTTAATAAATTACATTATAAAAAATATATATCTAATTATCATTGGTTTTGAGGTGAAGCTTTGGTGTATCAATAAGATTGCTGCCTTATATGACTTGAAGATCATGGGTTCAATAACAGAAACAATCTCTTCACTTGAAAGGGTAAGACTGAGTGTATCTACTCTTCCTTGACTCCAGTAGGTAGGAAACCCATGCAATTGGTCACCGTTTTGGAGTGTTGTTTAGCGTTTGAAAAGTGCTAAATGGACAATCACACGTTCTAATGCACAAAATGTAGAAGTAAACCTTTTGTCTCATTGGACTGAACATAGGTTACATTAAACATAACTCTTTCACAAACGCACCCTTAATCATCATTAGTTTGACCACAGCTCATTTACATTTGAATTAGGAACTAGTGCCTCATGATTACAATGACCAGTTCAGTTTAGTTTTGATAACATTGCCATAGAAGCCCTTCCCCTTCCCCTAATTCATATCCCAACAATAAATTTATACTTGTTAGGTAAGAGAAAAAAAGAAAAGAAAAAGATGATAACTGTCACGATCTACGTATCATGACTACATCTTTTAAGAAAATATTGCAATAAAAAAATTATAGAAAACAAATGGCACCTTCTTATGGTATGCTATGCAGTGACAGAACCCTTTATTTTATTTGAGTTAGAAAGACTACCGTTAGCAATGAAAAAAAGTAATTGTATAATTCTGTGCGCATATGATATCCTTAGCCATCAATTTTTTTATTTATAAAAAAAGTGCTTTCTAGGCTTAACCCTTCATACTCAACCGTCTTTTTGGGATTGTAATATTCAAAGGTTTATCTCTAGCTTTTAGATGCTTCAGATGAGCACAAATACACACAAAGGAAGGAGACAAATCAAACATAAAGCAGAGTATTTAAACGCAATCAAAAAAGGCATCAACAAACTTGTATTCATTTTTACTATTCATGAAGCAAGAGTGCTTACCAGGTACACCCCAAAGAATCTTGTAAGTTGGCTTCAAATTCACTTCATCAAACTCCATACATGCATTTTCGAAGGCCTCATTACTGCTCATGAATAAATCGCAGAAATGTTAAAGCAAAACTAGAGGCTAAAGTTTAATACTTTTCGTGAAAACATACAAGTGAAAAGGATAATATATTTTACTATTTTAAATGTTTTAAAGGAAAATATACATAGAAAACAAACATCAGAACAACAGATTTAATTTAGTATTGATCCATTTGTACAAAAGTTTCAAATTATCAGAGAACTATAATGGTGCCACTTGTTTAAAAACAAATAAAAACTTTTATTACTAGTGACCTTAGTAACTTTAATGATGCGAAATTTCTTATTTGTTGATAGTATAAAAGTTGCAGTGACAATTGATCAAATTTAAATAACAATAATAATAATAATAACAACAACAATAACGATTATTATTATTATTATTATTATTACTACTATTATTATTATTATTATTATTATTATAGTTTTAGAGAAAATAATTTATTTCTCACTGTTCTAAAAAAATAACAGTACTTACTACATAGGGTATTTATGCAGAACTGAATGACTAGTTCAGCCACAAAAATGGAAATAAACTGGAAAACAGATCTCATTAAATAAGGAAATAAATGCACAAAGGTATAAAACTTTCTAAACATATCTGAATTGATGTGATTCATATTTATTTCTCCTAAAATAGCTCCTACAAATCTGGACAGATTCCTCTACCAAATTCAACATCCTCCCTCGAGTTGGGCATGAGCTGGTGCATATATATATATATATATATATATATATATATATATATATATATATATATATATATTTTTGTGTGTGTCATGACCAACTTGCTCATAAGAAGTATATACTTCATTTGAGAACCCCTTTGGTGAGGATATCAATCACTTGCTGTGCAGTGGGAACAAATGGCATACAAAAAACTCCATCAATCTTGTTTTAGATAAAGTGTCTATCAATTTCCACATGTTTAGTATGCTCATGTTGTACTAGATTTTGTGGTATACTTATGCCTTATTGTCACAACAATTATAGTTTCAACGGTAGACCAACAGGGATTCCCAACTCAAGAATTCTTTTAAGCCATAACATTTTGCAAACTCCTTGAACCATAGCTCTATTTTCGACTTCAACACTATTCCTTGCCACAACATTTTGTTTTTGCTAAGCAATGTTACTAAGTTACCTCTAAACAAATGATGTAGACCTCTTATCCTTGAGTGATCTTGCAATATCAACGTAGGTCTCCATGGTCTATATTTACATTATTACTATATTTTCATTATTTCCAACATATACTAACAGAAAACACCTAATCCTAATTAAAAAAGGACAGAGATCAGAAAATATAAAAGAAATATGGAAACTATTCTTTAAAAAAAATATAACTCAATATTGGGAGATAGTATGGAAACCGTATGGGTTATGGGGGATGGAGTACCTAATGTAGTGTAAGCTATCAAACAACTATTGGCAGTTAGTTTCACAATATATATTTGAAATTTTATTAAACATTACCAACAATAAATAGCTATTTGACAACTCGGCTTAGGTATTTGTACCCTTAAAAAAATGGGTTCATGGTAGTTAGACTATAAATGAATCTTTCTAATAGTTTTCAAATCAATTGCTTAATATTTTTTTTTCTTTTGTTTATCTTTTCTTCTATTTTACAAGAGAATATATTGTAACCAAGTACATCCAAAATCAAAGTTTTGTCTTCATCTGTATTGACTACCTATATTTTAGGGTTTTCAATTCACCATGATGAGTTGTAGCCATAGTCAACAAACAACTGTCTTGAGCAAAAGATTCCAATAACGACATTCCTAGTGCTGCTCCTTCAAGGGGGTTTGTTCCTGCACCAACCTAACAATTGCAAACAAAGTACTATCCATCACACATATATGGCATTACGTATTCGAACTTTTAATTAAACTAATAAAATACATGCCTCATCTAGTAGCACTAGTGACTGGCTTGTTGACAGTAATTTAATATTCTGCAAGATAAAGTTAAAAAGTGAAACAAGAATTTCTGTTATATTTTAAAAATAATGAAGGGAAATTATGTCACTCTGAACTGTAACCTGAAAATAAAATCAACATTTAAAATGTACAAATAAAACCAAACTGAAATTTTTGTAAATCACTCAATTTCATCATATCTCTATTATGCATCGAGGTATGAAATATATAGAAAGCAACAATAGAAATTGAATAACTGAATGAAGGAGTCTTCAGCATTTAAGTATTACACAATCAAAACATTATTCCTTACACTTATCTGTTTCAAGTGGCCAGAGAATGTGGACAAAGATTGTGATAAGGACTGCTCATCACCAATGTCAGCAAAAACAGAATCAAACCAAGGAATTTGTGCAGATTCAGAAGCAAGAACATAGAGACCTGCAACATTTATTCAGAGCATAAAAAATTCAAGTATTTAAACAGAGTAAACAGAAAAATTATTTGAAGCAAACATATGGCTTCACTAATCAATCCTACCAAGCTTATTGATGAATAATAATGGTGGATTAAGAAATGAAATGAAGATTCATTTGTCATGAATAAGTTGGTATGAAGAAGCGTGTTGGGTAAAATTAGATCACAGTTAAACAAAAAATATTGTCCAAGTTTGGAGAAGATGTAACAGGACAATTCATGTCCAGCACCCAATGGTAAATACCAAGAAGCTCTCAGTAATACAAGTTTAAAATAAATGAATTTTTACTTGACAAAATACAACAATGGTTTTATTTGTGTGCATGTAATAATGCTAAACATTGAGAGAAAAGAGGGGGACCCGGGGTGTAAAACAATGAAAACACCTGATTTTGCCATCATAGCTGCCAATCCTACAGTCTTCAAACATATGGTTTTACCGCCAGTATTAGGGCCAGTTATAACTATAACACGGGTTTTCTGACATACCAAAAAATCAACTGGTACTGGCTGGCCATTGTCCAGTGCGGCATCCTGATAACCAGAAGTGCTTTATCATGAATGATAATCAAAAGCAAGATAAGCAGTTGACAAGAAAAATCCAGCATTTGATACACAGCAAAAAATTTTATGTCTGAAAATCATAAATCCTGGAATCTCAATTCCTAGGAATCCTAAAAATCTGTTGGTTGGTTGTTTCTGGAAATGTTTATAAATGTTACTTGAGAATCAAATATTTTTACTACACTAAATAAGCAAATAAAGGCAATATGTCGTTTTTACCACATTAAAACTTTATTTTTATCTTTGGAAAGTTAGTTTTCCACCTCCCTAAATAACAAACCAAACGCAGGAAACTAACATTCCTCGACATCAGATTCTCGAAAAAGGAAAAATTTCCCGTGTAGCAAACATAAGATCATAAACTCAAATGTCTAGAAAAATAAATAAAATAAAGATATAGAGCGTCTTCAATGAAAGAAGTAAGAACCCTAACCCAACTTCCTAATCCTCAAGTTATGGTTCTCCTAATCTCCTGTTTATGATCTATTCTTTTGTCTAGTTTTTTCCTGATGATTTTCCATGGGAAGAAAATAAAAGGCAAAAGGAAGTAATTAATCATTACAAGCAACAATCTGGAGATCTTGTTCTTTAAGCATCTCTTCATTGAAAAGGGGGTATTACTGACAATCAACACAGAATCCTTTTTATCAAATATTCACAAGAACCCCAACCCAGGAATAGCAACCACTCGCCACTCCCCCATCCATCCCCCAAATACAGAGGAAAATAAGGGTTCAAATTAATAGTGAAGATAAGAGTAGTTTTGTGTTGTTCACAATAATGACATTTAATGTGCTTAGGAAACAGTTTTTTCATGTACCTCATGTTTAAATGCATTTAGTGTTGATAGGAGTTGCTTAATCCTAGAGAATAGTCTTCACTAACTCTATCAACAAGAATCTATATATATGAATGACATGCAGAACCTATGCACTGCATTCTTTTGAATTAGAGAGACATTTTATTCTCTAAAATATCTAGATTGTTTTCTCTTTATCTCCTCTTCCTCCCCCTTTAAATTCAACATGTATCATCTGTAACTAAACTGAAGTAGCAAGATTGACGACCTTTTTGGCCTTCCTCAAATTCTCCCTATGCCTCTGGAGCAATAAAGGATGATAAGCTTTTAGAAGATACAACTTCCATTCCCTTTTGCTGGGTAATGGTTCATAGGAATCTTCATTCCTTGGTAAGAAGGCTTCTGCAGTAGAAGAGCTACTCCTATCTGGCAGAAATATATGAGGACTTGACCCTCCAAATGTAAGACCGTAAGTAGCACGAGCATTAATCTGCATAATAGGGACCACATTAATGACTATTTTGCACAGTAATCAATATTATAAATATATACTGTTAACTGAGTCACCTACCAAAGCAACTAAGTAGGTTACCATAGGGGCACTAAATCCCAAGTTTACAGTTACACCAATACCATGGTTTGTGTCTTACATGGTAGAAAAAAATCATTTTAAGGGTAATTATATGTGTAGTCAATTCTGTTTTACCTCTTGGTGCTAGATGCAATAAAAAGTGGACCAGGTGCATAAATTTTGTTCAAATTCAATATAGATATTACCTGCCAAATATTGTAATATACTTGCTGAATTTAACCATGTTTACCAACTTAACTTATTTATTCAAGTGATTTAAAAAATGTAACCACTAACCAGGGAAAGGAAAACAGCAATCCAGAGCCTTCGTAGGAGACTCTTGCCTTTGACTTATATTGCCATGATTTAATGTAGTTGGGAATTTATTTAATTAACCAATGAAACCATTTTTCAATTTTACAGAGCTTCAGCTGGTTTTCTCTGTTGATTAAACTACAACTCTTAATAAAAAATTGTGAACGAGATTTTATTCACAAAAATGAAAATTGAAAAACAAACAAACTCTCAAGGAGGAGATGACCATTAAAAGGATAACCATTAAGCAAATCTCGCAAGTGAACAAGTACAGAGGGAAGAATGCAGATAGAGGAAAAAAGAAATGGTGATCCACTTCTCTTCAAAAACATTACAGGATATTTACCACATCTAGTTGAACCAAACTGTTCAATATCTTTTCTACATCATCAAGGTCCAGTTGCATCTGCATACAAATTATGACATCATAAGAGAAGAAAAGAAAAGAACATGACCAAAAGAATCTTTATCAGATTATGTTTATAACCTTCTTGGTTAATGTCAAAAGCACATCTGCTTCAGCTTTTGCCACCAAACTTTTTGCTCGCTGCAACTCATCATTTAAAGGAACAGCAGAAAGTGGCTCTATAGTACTTTCAACTCCTGATCCACTGCCAACAAATACTATCTTTAAGGAATGGAATTTTATGCCTACCTACTAGATTTATTGACAAACATGATTTCATGAACAAAGAATAACAAAGCTATATTAACAAATTCTAAGCACCTGGATAATAGTAGACCCTTGAAACTCGTCTTCTGTCCAGAATCTACTCTTACACACCACCTGCCATTGACGTTATTCACTTCCTGTTCAAATTATTACAAACTCAATAGAGAAAGAAACATGCAAGTGGAAAAGAAATACATTTAAAGTCTAGCAAATCTTACGAGGATTGATGTTTCACTCTTTTCACTCCTGATTATGCTCTCTATTAACTGTTGTACCTGAACATAGGAAACAAATCATCCTAAATAACGGAATGTATAGAATGAACTCTTTTAAATTAAAATAACAACTTATATAGCATGTCTGACCAAATAGATGACCAGGGGAACAACCTACTGAGTCAAAATATAAGTCAGAGAAGATTTACTAATATAACATCTTACATACTTAGTGGATGAAAGAATCAATTGCAAAATATTAATTATAATAATAATAATTGTTGGAGATCCTACATTGACTAGTGATATGACCAAAATAAAGTATATAAGTGAGAACAATTCTCACCTTACAAGTCAGTTTTATAAAATTGAATTAGACCCACGATCCACTTTTATAAGAATAATAATAAATAAAACTTTGTATTACTCCTTCACACATTGAGGGAGGTTTTGGTGGGGTATGAAAATAGAGGACAAGCATGTGTAATTTCAAATAAATTCAAGTGACATGGTCGTGGGGATAATTATCAGTTTATCACAAACACACAAAAAAAAAAAAAAAAAAAAAAACAAAACAAAAACTGCTGATGGAAGTTAAAGAATATAGACAAGTGGTTACTTCAATAATTAAAAACCTAAGACAGACAAAATAAAACTGGGGTTTTGCCCAATCCTCAGGTAGATTGTTGTCAGCACATGCCACAACTTCTGTGACTGAATCCTAATCTCAAGAGATTCCTTTAGAATACTCATGAAAGGTGTGAATAATGTTAATGAGATAGCCAAGAATATAAATTTTCTATTTCTGTGTCAAACTTTCAAATGAAATTTACTAGATTGGTGTAAACTAAAGTAAAATAAACAGGAGTTACCTTTCTCTCAATCACTTGCACTTGTTGGCGTGACTGTTTAAGGGCTGGACTCTATAACGAAGAATGTAAGTTTATGTTATACATTTGTTTGTAAAAAGAGAACAAGAAACAACCGACAGTCAGCTGTATGGCACCATGTAAGACAAGATGCATCTCTGAATTATTCTCTCTCACTGAATGCTATGTACTGAAGAATGCTAAGAAAATTTAAGATACAACACATGACATCTCAAACCAAATAAAATGGGTAGCCGATCACTGTCACAATATGCAGAGATAGAAAAAATGAAACTTGAATGAGATATAAAACAAACCGCAGAGTCCTTAATAGATCCATCTTCATCAACAACTTGCTCTATTGCTTTAATTAAAGAACGATTGACAACTAATTCCATTATCTGCAAGCATGTTTGGGTGGGTAAAAATACCAGAAAAATAGTAACATTAATTATATGAAATGACACATTCAAAATCTTATTTCACCATTTACCACTTCTGTAAGAGGCATGAAACGACTATACCAATCTTTGTCTTCCTTAATTGCAGCCTTGAGATCACCCTGCAAGGTCTCAGCACACTGCAGAAGAGCCACAACAGCCCGTGCCTCGTAGCCACTCACTGGTATACTTCTCCGGGCATGTTGAATGGCATTTTTTACCTACAAAAACCTGGAATCAACAATTTGGAAGGAAAGAAAGCAGAAACATAAAAAACTGTCTTGTGATCAATTGTCTGATCATATTATTAATTATTATAAGAAGAACCAGTTTTTGCACACTGATTACTCACCAGCATAGCATCAAGGTGCCCCAAGTGCAATCTGAAAGAGCCATGCTTGCGCATTTCGACAGCAGCATTAGTTTCCTCAAGAAGTGCAAGACTTTCCTCAAAAGTTTGATTCAGATACCATAGCTGGTCCTGCGACATGAACACCCGACAACATAACATGAAATAAGACCATGTTTACATATCTAACAGTGAGTGGAATGCAATTGAATAATGGAGTAAAATACAATACAGTCATAATCTCATTATTTAGATATTTTAATAATAAATCTGAAAAAGGACTGGTTTTGGGCCTATTTGTTTTCCACCAGGAATAAATTTCTCACACGCGCACACATTGTTACTGAGGTTAGTTTAAACTCATTTCAAATGCATAATCAATTTTAACGAAATCAATTCTACCCAACTTTCAGTGTTTGATTTCACATTGAGTCATCCAAAATCATTTGAAATACCAGTTAACATGATTTTAGGTAAATGCTCACATGTTTATCCCACCTTTGAAGAAATCATTATGGATTTAGAACTGATTTCGAGTTAAAACAACTTTATATAGCTTATGCATTTGATTAAAAAAAACTTATACCGAGTTTTTCTATTAACTTACTTTTAGGATAAAAACACCCAAACATAAACAGCTTCACTCCAAAATCAAATTTTGCAAAATCAACTTCATTCTAAATCAATTTTGCGAATTCTCATCCAAATACACAAAAATTAAATGATCACTTGGTCTTAAACTCCAACCAATCAAATGGGACTCAATAAGATACATTCTATGACAATTCTATTCTATGTCATCTTATCTTACTTTAAACAATCTAATCAATCACAATATCATTTCATTCAATTTTATAAATTTCAATGGACCCAACCAAACATAGCGAGAAAAGGCAAAAAAAAAGGGACCTTGAGAGCTTGACGGCCCAAGGAAGTGGTGGCAAAGGAAGCGACCAAATCGCAAAGCTTGTCCCATTCGAGCACTCTGAGGCTGTCATGGCGAATGGAAGCATACACCCTTTGACTATGTCTGCGTCTCTGCTTCCATTTGTTAATGCTAATAACGGGGAAGACAGGTATGGTTATGGCGAAAGATAACATTTTTATGCCATGGGACTCTCTTCTAACAATTGGGTTCTAAAATTTGCAGAGTGTTTTTGCTGATATGAGGAGCAGAGGAAGCAACACCACAACAGTTGGAGCAGGATTACAATAGCAGTGGTTGGTTAACGTAACCAGCTTTGGGAATCAAATATAACACCCAAAAAAAACAGGATAGGATAATATTATTTATAAATAAATAAAAAACTAATCTATCATTTTTTTATAATTAGGATTTTTTGAGGAAAAAAAATGACAAAAGAGAGGAAAAGGTTTTAATTTCCTAATTTTGTTACTTTTGGATCAAGGAAAAAACAAATGAGAAGAAAGAAAAAGAGAATGATATTTAGGGAGAAAAAAAATATAATTTTTATGGATAATTACACAATAAGAATATGAATCTTAAATCTAGAGGTTAAAATTAATGGACCACAATAAATTATATAAAAAGGTTGATGATCTTTACTTCAGTCTCCACTGACAAGTTGACACACAGTTTCTTAAAGGGTTTGCTCTAATGCATTGCATGTGTCACCGTATTTCATTTCTTTTAGAAGTTTCCATTACCACTTAATTTTTCAGTTCAACTAGTGCTGTAGCTTCACTTCACATATACGTTCAAATCTTTGTTAAGTATAGTGTGTCTTGCACCTTGTTATAATGTGCTTGTTTGTTTCTTTCTTTAGATGGTGAAAATGAATGAGACGGAGAGAGAAATGGAGAAAAAGATTAGGAGAACTTTGAAGGAATGGTTCTCATCATCAAATGTTTTATGGAGCATGATACTAGTGCAAGTATTTGTTTCTGGGATGCAGCTACTATTAAAGGCCATATTGGTTAGTGGCTCTTTCATCTTTGCTCTTGTTTTATACAGCCATGTTGTTGCTGCCATTTGCATTCTCCCCTTTACACTTTGAAAGGTAAGTTTTTCATTCTATTTGTTTTTTTGTTTTATTTTAAAAGTTATTTAAAAATTATAGTTCATGAGCTTTAAAAATAAAATAGAAATTATTTAACATTTTTTTTAATTTAACCACAAAAAATTATTATAGAGAAAAAGAAAGGGGTGAGAGGGGAGTGCCAAGAGAAGGACGGTGAAAGTAAGAAGAGAGGAAAGAGAGTCAAAGGAGAGAAAAAAATGGGAAGGAAAAAGGTTCTGGTATATTCTCTCTAGCACTTACATAGTCTCTCTATTTCTTTCTAACATTTTTTTCTTTTATTTCTTCCTCATCTTCATCTCTTCAAGTCTTCATTTTTTTTTTTTCCTTTACCTTCCACGATTTTGGTAATGAATTGTTAGAGAGGATTTGTGGGAGAAGGAGAGCAGAGAGGTTGGCGGGAGAAAGAGAGCATGAAAGAGGGGGATAGTGGAAAAAGAGAAGTTACAATTTTTTTTACATCAATAAAATTAGGTTCTTTTATTAAAATAATATTCTAGATACATAGAAGAGTTTTATTATAAATATTCTTAGAATTAAATTAAATAAAATTTCTAATTAAAAATGAGTTATTAAATTATTTTTTATTTTACTATGTTAAATAATAATAGAAGGAGGAAATATCATAATTTGTCTAATTTGATTGAGAATTATGTTATATTTAAAAATATTTTTTTTATTATTATGAATCTGATTTATAATTAATTTATAATCTAATTCAATAGTCACATTGACTGGAGAGTCAATTAAAAATATGTAATATAACATTTATTTTACCCCTTTATTGATATATTAACTTTGATAAGACAGTTATTACTTATATAAAAAAAACCTATTCATTCCTTAAACAATATCTAATTCCTATGATGCCTTCCTAAAACAAAGTGCATCACAATTGCACTTCAATTCATTTAATGGAGGAGAGAATCCACATATTTAAAGAGGTTTCATAATTAGCATAAGATTTTTAAGTTGTTTATCAACGTTCAATATCTTATTAACATTTAACCAATCTAAAAGAACGAGTTTTACTATTGCTTCCGCTTGCTCATGTTTTACATTTCACATTATTTTATTTTTTTCTCTATCAAATATTCCACATAATTATAATAAAAAATTGAAATTAATCCTTCGATAATAGTTCATTTAATTTTAAAAAATAATTTATTAAATGATTCCGATTTCAACAAAGCAGGGTCAATAGTTATTATCATAGATTAGTATACATCTTAAAAATAAAGATATAAGTAAAATCTAGCTTTAAATTATGCTGAAAACACATTCTAAAAACCTTAGCACTAAAAGTATAATCTTGTTAACTCCTTATTTTTCTCCCACACTTACACTGATACACTACAGACACCACATTTCAACTAGCCACACACACCAAATTCAATTACCTTTGGCAATGGTTTCCAATGGAGATCAAAAACAATCAAGCACCCAAAACCCTCATTCGTTTTGAGGCACAACTCACCACTATCTCAACTCAACCACACAGCCTCCAACAACTCCCTCACCGCCCTCTACACCACCTTCTCCATATCCTCCATCCTCGGACCCCACCTAATTACACTCCTCCTTGGATGCTCCACCTATGTTCTCTACACTTCCTCCTTCCTCTTCTACAACCACCACCACCACCAGGCCTCCTGTGGGCTGCACAAGGCCCAATCATCACGTCCTACTCTCCAACCATCGTCGAAGGCACTTACATATATATTTTCTGGACCATCTTCAATATGGGAGGTGTTGTTACATAATATTAGTTAGTTGAAAACTTGTTAGTAAGTAAGTTGTTAGGAGTACTCATTTCATTTTTAGTTAATCATTTCTCTAATAAACTCTATAATTAGCTCTCAATCTCCCAATATCTTTTATTCCATCAAAAACAAAACTTAGTTAAGCATTTGGAGTTTTCTATCAGTAATAGAATTGAGATTTGCATAAATCTATATTACTATTCTCTAGATCAAACCTAATTCTATGGAGAAAGTACTATTGTTAAGCTGGGATAACTTGTTTCTCATCTTCTCAATTTTCTGATAGGTGTCATTGGTGGCTTGATCCCCTTCAACTTGAACTACCATCGCACTGAGGCTGCTTCTGTGAACGATGGAAACAACGTAGCCTTCATGTGCTTCATGTCACTAGGGACACTCTTATCTTTGGCCATCTTGCCTGCTTGCAAGGTTGCACGTGACGATGGTAGCAGGTGCACCAGCATGCTGTACTCGAACGTTTCCACCGAGTGTGTGGAAGTTCTCAAGCTGTTTTTCAATTGGAATGTGCTTCTTTTGGTTCCTGCTGCTTGGAGCAGTAACTTTGTTTACCCTTACCAGTTCAATGATGTGAATGGGGTGTTGTTTAACTTGAGGACTAGAGGGTTGAACAGTGCGTGCTACTGGGGCTCAGATGGTGGGGTCGGTTGGGATCGGATATGTCATGGATTTCAGCTTTGAGAGAGGAGAAGGGTGTGAGGGGATTGGTGGGGGTTGTGGTAGTTGCAGTTCTTGGGTCTGTGATTTGGGGTAGTGCGCTTGCTAATCAGCTGAAAAGTTGGATTTTTAAGCACTCAGGGTCTCACTTTTCTTGTCTTGTACTTTAGTTTTGGGGTGCTAGATGCCATGTTCCAGAGCTCGGTTATTGGGTTATTGGAGCCCTGGCTGATGATTCTGAGATTCTTACCAGGTAATAAATATTCATAGTGTCTATAAGTACAAGATTAATAACATGGTTTTTGAAGTATTCACCGACTAATTAGTAACCTCTGCTGAAAAATCTGGTTGATTAGCTTTTATGAAACTCAATGGTGTGATAACTTATTTAAGGAGACTCAGTCCAATTATATCACTAAGTAAATATGCAACACATGTGATTACCTCTTAGTTGCTTAATCGATTATTTCTTGTATGTGCTTTATATATATATTTTGTAGCATTTGGTGGATGAGAAGAGGTAATTAATTAGTTATGTTGTTTATTGTGGTTGGAAAATTGGAAAGCATGCAACTAATTTTACAGGTACAGTGCAGGGGCTGCAGTTGCTTGGCAAGTTGATGAACACAAGGTGTCTTTCATATCGCAGTTGATTGTGAATTGGGTGCTCGCAACAATAAGTTATCCATTACTGTTTGTTTTGGTGATGTCTGTGAAAGATGCATGAAGGACAATAAGAGGTTGGATTGAGTTTTCTTCATCAGCAACTGAATATCTATCTTGTGAGAGAAATTCAATAGAAAGTTGAGTGATATATGTGATAATACAAGAGAAAGAAAAAATGTAAAGTGTCAAACTAGGTATTTGTATTGTTGAAATCTATCTATAGTATATCAATTTGAGGACTATTAAATGACAAATTTGGACAAGTTTCAAGCTTTTGAACTTTGGATAAATAATGTTTTCTACACCACCCATTTATTACTATGCCAATTTTGAAAAGTTCATTTTTTCATTGTATAGTATAGTGCATTTCTGTTTTATAATCTTCTTATACCACATTTTCCTTTTTATATCCCTGTTTTTATACACATTTTACTTATTAAAATTATTTTATTATAGAATTATATAAAACAATTAGAAGGAGCATTTTTAAAATGTTTTTTTTATAATTAATTTAAATAATTCAGCCTTTTTACTATTATTGATTCATAATAAAGCATTTCTCTCATTTTTTATTTTAAATTTTATAGTCTATCAAATATATTATCATACAATCTGTGCAATCCACAATCAATTGCAATATAATTAAAAAATTTATTATATATAATTAAAATTTAAGATAAATATTTTATATCAGTAATTTTTAAAAATATTATTAAAACTTAATTTAAAATAAGAGATAAAAATTATAAAAATATATTCAATAAAAATAACTAAAAACGTTTTTTTTAAATTACTCTCTAAAAATAAAACTATTCAGTGTAGAATTATTCTACTTTATAAAATCCTAATATATTTTTTTTGAATTTTTTTATATTTAAAACATGTTAAAAAATAATATATACTCTGTATATCAGTGTATGACAAGTCACACTGGTTTATATATCTTCTTCCCCTACCAACTTTTAACTACCACCCACATGACATTTTTCTTTTCCCTAAATAATTCTGATATTTTATTACAAGTTTTCCTTATCCTCTAAATCTAATACACAACACGAACAAAAAAGAAAAGTTTCACATCAACACAATTTCTCGAAATTATTACTTTTCGTTGACAGAAAAAGCAATTATAAATTATTATTATTATTATTACTAGTGGGGCCGAGGCACTTCGTGCCTCTATATATATTATCTTAAAATTTAAAATAACTCATATATGGAATGAATTCATTTGTTGGCATATAATTATATAAATAATTTTACACAATATGATGTTTTACTATCATAAAATTTTCTTAATAGGAATACCAAATAAAGATTCCACTTCATGACGATTTTTATGTTTCTTACAATTTATGATAGAAATTAAATGTCATTCTGCTATTACTTTTAGTTAACATTAACATAACTAAAACATATATTAGAATTAATAAATAATTAAATTGAATAATGTCATATTTTTCAATAATAAATTTCAATTTTTTATATAATATATCATCCATAATTTCTTTGACTTTAAAAAGCTACAAAAATAAATAATACAATGTCATGTATCAATATGAGATATTTAAAATTTCATGTAATTTATTTTATTTTATGAAAGAAATAACCATAACCTAAAAAATAGAGATATTTTATTTTGCATGAAAGTTGTCAATATAATAGGTATTACTCAATCTTGCATTTTCAAGTGTCTTAATATTGAGAAAAATATGAGTTAGAATTGATTTAAATGAAGAAATGTTAAAATTATATTTTTATATATATTAAATTGACACATAAAAAATATTTTCACAACCATATTATTATATTACCTTTCTAATTTTTTAGATAACAATTATTTTTTCACCATTTTCCAAATTTTAGTTAATACAACAGAGTTAAACACTACAAAATAAATATGTGATATTAAAAACATAACTTTTGAAACTAACATAATTTCATGGAAAAAAAATGATTAAAGTTGAGAAACATATTTAATTTAGTAAACTCAATTTTATTGAAAAAAATAGAATAAATTTAAGATACACATTTAAGTTCAATCAAACATAGTGATATATTATTTGGGTAACATAAATCAAATTTTATGTTTCATGGTTGAATTGTAACATTTTTTAATATATAATATCTACTAAAATTATATTAGATATTTATAAATATATTTAAGTTTTTAAATATATTAAAATAATAAGTCTTCAAATAAAATTTTATAATATTAAATCTATAACTTAGAAAATAAAAATCAAAATAAGAAACAAACATATTTTAAATATGGACATTTAAAAATTTGATTAAACATAAAATGAAAGAAAAATACATTTAAATTTACTATTGACTAAACTTGAAATGAATTCAATGCAAAGGATGTCCTCCAAATATAGTTAAATTTATTTATGTCTTTGTAAATTTTAATATTTTTAAATCGAATAACTTGTAGACATGTTACATGTCATTTTTGTATCTAATAGCATTGATGCGATGTCATCATTGAGAAAAGAAAAACAAAATTACACTCCTTTTTTGTTTGATGGACTTATGAGTCTTAAGTCATTTCTTCATCCTCATGTAAGTCATGATCATCAAGGGTGTACTAATCATCATAACCACAATCATGCTTCTTAATGGTATCTTTATTGGGGTCAGAGTATTATTCTTCTACACCATGTGTCACTATATCCAACATTAAAGAAGATGACTTAAAATATAATACAACTTGCTTGCAAATGTGATTCATACCAGGATAGAGTGGGGATGAGTTTGGATAAAGCGAAAGTTGAGAATTGATTGGGATGAGAAAAATGTAGAGAGGGAGAATGGAAAAAAATTGTACAAAGTAGGTAGAGAAAATTTCTAAGAGCGAGAAGATAAAAATGGATAAAATTATAGAAATATTGTGTAGTTATTATTTTAAAAGAAAGTAATCATCAATAAGGGTAAAATCTTAAGTTATATAAGTTATAGATAGAAGTCATAAGAGAATACTAACCTAGAAACTATGAATGGGAAAGCATAAGATCAAAGGTACTAATGGCCTTCATCGATCAAAACACAATATGAAAGACATTCATGTATATCATTGGCAATGAGTCATGGAACCAGGATTCAAGCGGGTAAGTCAATTTCAACGTGTTTTGACTTTTTTTAGGACCAAAAATATGTTTTTTTTCTTGCTTGAAAGTATAGGGAGTGATGTTGTAGAAGAATCATGTGCAACCCAGTTAGATACAATAATTGTGTGATTTGGTGATAGCGTTGAATGAAATTTTTGGTGAGAGAAAAAAAACATTATGTTACAAAACGTTGGATTGGGACTTATAATAGAGTGATAATGGATTTGGTTTATAATTTTTTTGAAAATAACATATTTAACAAAGACTATTTGTGTGATTATTATTTTGAAAGAAAGTAACCACCGTATGGTTATTATTTTGAAAGAAAGTAACCACCTTATGGTTATTATTTTGAAAGAAAGTAACCATCAACATCAATAATAATAAGGGGTAAAATTGGATAAAAGAAAGTGGAGACCAAATATTTATAAGTTTTAAAATATTATTTTTTGTAATTTTAAAACTATTAAAAATTAAATAAAATTCAAAATTCAAAATTATGCAAATTTTAAATTCAAATTTTTAATAAAATATGATTATATATTTAAAATTTTAAATCTATCAAGATAATAAGTTTAAAAATGAATTTTTATAATTTAAAAGGAAAAAAATGAATTTGGAAAATAGAGATATCTTAAATTTGAATTTTTAAAAAGTTGAATAAATTTAAATTTAATGTAGAAATAATGCAAAAAATCATGGTAAAAAATGACTAAATTACATAATTTAATGTAGAATTTTTTTAATGAGCGTGAGAAAATAGAATTGAGAAAAGAGAATCGACCTGAAAAAACATGGCTGAGGAATCTGAGCGAAAGAGAGAAAGTCTCAATCCTTAGACGCAATTGTGAAACTGCCAATCCTTGAAATCCTTCCCATGTTGTTATCCCATCTATTCGTACTCATTCTACGTCAAAACCAACGAACAATGATGGTCGTAATGTATACAATTGGTGAAATGTTTATTGTGGGCAATTTAAGTGGATTGAAAAATGAAAAAAAAAAGTAGAAAGGTTTGAAGGAAAAACAAAGAGACAAAGACGATAATAGGATATGATAAAGAGAATAAAAAGAAGAAGAAAAGTGTGAGGGGTTTGTTGCGAGAAGAAAATAATGAAATGAAGTGCCATGAAAAAGGATGTACCATGAAATGGAGGATATATTATGCAGGGATACGAAGTCACTTTAACAAAAAAAAGAGGAAGCAAGAAAGAGAGGAATGTGAAAGTACGAACAATAAGTGCAATTACTTAAATAATATGTGGTTAAAAGAAATAAAAGTGAGTAGTTACTTAAATAAAATGACATAATTACTTATATTAATTATTTAATATGTAATATTATTAAGGATAAAAAAGTTATAGTAAAAGTGGAGACCAAATGGTAGTTACAAACGTTTGTATCCCCTTTATATAATGTTATAGATGTGTAAATTTATTTTTCCGTTGTTAAAAAAAGTAAACGAAAGTTGGAGACCCATTCTCCAACGACTACAACAAATATTCTTTCTTCCTTCTCTGTTTCCTCGCTAACAAGGAAAACAAAATCCCCAATTTCCCTCAATTAGGGTTCAATCCAACCTCAATTCTCAAACCCTCCGATCCCCAATCTTCCCAAATCTCAAAACTTTTCCCTGCTGGGTCCTCGATTCCGCCGCGGCGAGCCTCCGTAGCTCGCGATCTCCGAAACCGACCATGGCCAAATTCTCACCTCGATTCCTCGTCGTCGCGGCGCTATGTGTGATCCTCCCCGTCGTGGCGGCGGATCTCGAAGACCGCGGCGTGCTGCGGCTGCCCTCGGAGGGCCTGTGCGGCAAAACGACGGCGTCGTCGTGCCCGGCGAAGTGCTTCCGCGCGGACCCCGTTTGCGGCGCCGACGGCGTGACGTACTGGTGCGGTTGCGCGGAGGCGGCGTGCGCCGGTGTGGAGGTTGCGAAATTAGGGTTCTGCGAAGTGGGGAATGGGGGGTCCGCACCGATTCCGGGGCAAGCTTTGCTTTTGGTGCACATTGTTTGGCTCATTGTGTTGGGCTTCTCCGTATTGTTCGGTCTTTTCTAGATTTTGGGGTTTCTGTAGCTATGATGATCAGAGGGTGTTATTGATTGTTTTGGTTCTTTTCAATTCTTTGAGGTTTTTTCTTCTGTAAATTGATCACACGGCCATTCATTATTGGATTGTATCATTGTATGTATGAATATTGTTATTGTTGTTATTTATGTAATGTAATTCCACTACCTTCTTCATTGATGATTGTGTTCTTGTTCTGTAGCTATGATGATCAGAGGGTGTTATTGATTGTTTTGGTTCTTTTCAATTCTTTGAGGTTTTTTCTTCTGTAAATTGATCACACGGCCATTCATTATTGGATTGTATCATTGTATGTATGAATATTGTTATTGTTGTTATTTATGTAATGTAATTCCACTACCTTCTTCATTGATGATTGTGTTCTTGTGGTTTATTTTATGAATTTAGTTACTTTCCTTTTATGGTTGTTATATAATTGAAAATTGTTGGAGTTTATAATAAATAATCACTTTTAAAATATATATTTAAGATGTTTCGTAATTCGATGTTCGTATTATTGACTTTGTTGAAGGATAATCTTAGGATGCATCATGTTATTCATTGTACAAAGAGTTGTTAAAATGGAAATGGGTTCACCTCTCAGTCACAAGGTCATGCATTCATGAACTGAAGTCGGAGCTAGATGAAGATTTGACGGTTCACATTCTGGATATATGTTTTAAATAATAATTGTTGTGATAAAATGAGTCGTCCAATTTTTATTGAAGGTTCTAATTAAGTTTCTAAATTGCAGTTTCTTCACAATCTTTGGCATTGTGTAAGATTGTGATTCTGTACTCGCAATTGCAATGTAGTTGCAGTCAACCGTGGTTGTAGTCTCTCTTCCTTGGTTGCTGTGACTAATCAACTATTAAGATCTTGCAAGAATTTGGCAGGACTAAAACTCAGCCAAGAATGTATGTACCCGTTAAGTTAGGGTTCATTGATGCATGTTATATGTATCCTTTGAATCCGAACAAATTATGTGTCCTTTTAATCGGATGCCAGTTGAAAGAACAAAAAAAATATTGGGTAAAAGAAGGTGATGACGATAGTGTGAAGGCTCAAGGAATGTGTGTATATTTAAAATTCGTAGTGTAGAAAGTTCCCTTGACACAATTTTTTTTTATTTGTTTTGGATGGGGTTGACATGATGTTGGGAATGGAATGGTTAAAAGAATTGGAAGAAATCAAGGCTAATTTTGATAAATTAACCTTGAATATCTCGGGTGGAGAGGTTTATCAAATTATGGGAGATTCTTCCTTGAGTATATTAGAAACCTCATTAAAAGGTACACTCACACTTGAGGGTGGAAGAGGAGATTTATTAGGTGGAGTGTTGTTTGGCTGTAGTAAAATCAAAGGAAGGCATAAGAACAACTCTAGATTACATAAGACAGATTTTGGAAGAGTTTGAGTCTATTTTTTAAGAAACCAAGGGGTTACCTTCACCAAGGAGGTTAGACCAAGCTATCATCTTACACGAGAGAGTTGAGATTCTTAATCTAAGGCCTTACAAGTATCCTTACTATCAAAAGAATGAGACTGAAAAATTGGTGCAAGATATGTTGAGAGTTAGAATAATTAGGTATAGAGTTAGTCTCTATGCTAGTTCTATTATTTTAGTTAAAAAGAAAGACTGGAGATGGAGGTTTTGTGTGGATTACATGACTTTGAATAAGGTAACTATTCCAAATAAATTCCCAATCTTAGTCATCAATGAGCTCTTGGATGAACTAGCTACGACCATCATTTTTTCTAAGTTGAACATGAAATCAAGTTACCACCATATTCAAATGAAGGAGGAAGATGTTTAAGAGACAACTTTTAAAATGCATGAAGGTCACTATGAATATTTGATAATGTCATTTGGCCTTACTAATGCTCCTTCAACATTTTCAAGGCTTGATGAATGAAGTGTTGAAGTCGTATTTGAAAAAGTTTATCTTGGTATTTTGTAATGATATTTTGGTGTATAGTAGGAGTTTAAAAGGATCATCAACACCACCTAAGATTGGTGCTGACTTTGTTGTAGAAAAATTCATTAGTGGCCAACAAGAAGTGTGAATTTGCTAAATCACACATGGAATATTTGGGCCATGTTATTTCTTCCTATGAGGGTAATAGTAGACTTTACCAAGGTGGAAGCCATGCTTAATTGGTCCTACCCCACAAATTTCAAAGGTTTGAAGGTTTTTTTTTATAAGATTGACTAGATACTATAGGTAGTTTGTGCAAGGATATGAGGTAATGTCTAGATATCCTTGACTA
Source organism: Cajanus cajan (assembly GCF_000230855.2). Taxonomy (NCBI): domain Eukaryota; kingdom Viridiplantae; phylum Streptophyta; class Magnoliopsida; order Fabales; family Fabaceae; genus Cajanus; species Cajanus cajan. The sequence goes on from NC_138525.1 coordinate 56,186,009, forward strand.
AATTGTTAAAGAAGGAAGCATTTTTTATAGAATGAGGAAACTACCAAATTTTTTGATGCATTGAAAAAGGTCATGGAAGCATTGCCAACATTACCATATTTCTCCAAGCAATTTGTGGTAGAATCTGGTGCTTGCAACAAGGGAATAAGGGTAGTGTTATTATAGGAGGGCACCATTAACTTTCATTAACTTTCATGAGCAAATACTAATTCCATTTTTCCATACAAAATTTATGATTTTCATGATAATTTGAACTTTCATCAATGGTAGCAATGAATTAACCTCACAAGAGGAATAATCTTTTGATTCTGCCTTTGTTAGGGCTAATAGGAGTAAGCGAGTCAGGTTGAATTAGGTTTGTATGAAAATGTTACCTGATCTAATCAAAATTCAACCGGTTAGGTTGAATTAAATTTATGCATTATTTTTTAAATCTAACCCAACCCAATCACAAACAAGTTGAATTAAATTGGGTTAATGAGATTAACAAAATTAAATTATTTATTTTTTGTAAGAATTTAAATATATCATAATAGATATAAATCATTTGATATCTTATTAAAAATATAATGTTATCAACCCCATAAAGTAAATATTGTACAAACTAAATTTTTTTAAAAATTGTTAATTTTCTATATTATTATTAACTCAAATAACCAACATAATACAAAATGAAACTTAAAATAAATATGTTACATTATTACAATGTTATTAACTCAAAACATAAAATCTTAACCAAAAGAAAAAGAGTGTTGTCCCGAACAATTGACCATCAAAATACTAACTTATTATTATTTTTACTATTATTATTTTTATTTTATTATTATATAAGATTGAGTTGGATCAAGTCAAAAGTAAACAAAAAATACAAAAGCTATCACTTATCCCATACATTATTAGGTTTTGATCAAATCAAATTAGATATGACTTGAATATTAAAATTTTTTAATTAAAACTCACTAATTCGATCTTGATTAGTTTAGGTTCAAGTTACCATTATCTGATTACACCCTAAGCGGAGTGGTTTTACTTTCGAAATATGACAGTCTCTGCAAATGGTTTCACATTGACAAATGCTCATTGTCGTACCTTCTACTCAAGTATTTCACATTCATTTTTCCTGACAAAATTAGTACTACTCAACCAATTAGCTCTGACCAATTAGACTTGTATTCCTTAATGCAACTACGTGTTCACAATTTTCCTTAACTACCACGTGTCCTGTGTTGGTAACTTGGCCCAAAATGCCATCCACTTTCAGACAAGCCTCACTCTAATGTTGTCCTTTTTCTGAACTTGAAAATCTTTGCCACTATGTGCTCCGCATGCCATGATAGCATCGTTGAAGTCTTCCCTCGAAGCAAACAAGGTAAAAGTACCTAATTCCCATTTATAGTCGTTTTGATACGTAAAACTCTCACAGTATTTAAGAATTAAGAGTATGTAAATATTATCCTTCTCGATTTATTGAGACGTCTTAAAAATAAAACTGTAATGGTCATAAAAAACAAAACAAAAAATATCTCATGTTATGAATCAACAAATTAGTAGACTTTATGGTGGGAACATGGGCCTAGAAGGAAGGCATGTCTCAATTTCAGAGTTGAGATTAATGATTATTTATTGAATTATCTTTTCAAAAATAAAATTGTGATGGCTTATCAAATTTCAAAATAAATAATATGCAACAATCCTTATGATTCCAGTAAACTTTCGATCGAAATAATAATCCCTTTTGGCATCTGGAACAGCCAGCTGCACTTTTTCCCTGCTAGGTTAGACGTGACTCTGGACCAAATATAATTTCATGCACAAACCAGAAGCAGAATTAATCGGAGTAATAGCCTTGGGGCTGAAAAAAATTGGGGAGAGAGGGGCAAAAATAAAAGAAAATGCAGAGAGAAGGGTATAAATGAGCTTTGATTCATGGAATTCAACATTTCTTAAATAATAATAAGATTGACTCTACTTTCTCATTTTGCCATTATCAACGATCTTTCACTTGCCATATAACAAGAGGACTCTAAATCGAGTCACAAATACTCGTACATCGAGGCTGTGATGCTAAAGCATACTGAAAATGAATCCCCAAGGCTAATACAATACAATATTTATCTACCTGTTCACAGACACAGCACATTAAGCACTTGCAGCATTTGGAAAATCAATTCATTGCTGCAGGCCTAAGAATGGTCCCTTTGACATTTATTCATACACCTCCCACATAATATTCAGAAACATCAGGGCTCCACTTAAAAAGTGCAAGAATAAGCATTGCAAAGTCCTGTGTTGGCACTATTATAGGGGAACAAGGCAACAGGGCGAGTTCTTGGCAACTCAGGAATAGGCTTATCCATGTTGAGAAGAAACTCCACCACTTCCTCCATTGAGGGCCTTCCTTTGTTCTCATTTAGAGTGCAAAGTAATCCAATTTCAAGAACACGAATTGCCTGATCCAAGTTGATCAATGACCCCATTCTTCTGTCCACCAGCTTCACTTTCTCATCAATTTGATGCAAGTTCCAAGCATAATCCAATAGGTTCCTCTCTTCTGGATTTCCCTCCTCTTTCTCCTCCCTCATTCTTCCAGCTATCACTTCCAACACAAGGACACCAAATTCAAACACATCTGCACCATGGCACACTGCAGACTCAAACTGTTTTGATTCTGCGCCCAACAGCACAAACCCAAAATCACCCAAAACAGCTCTGAAGTTGACATCTAGGAACACACTGCTGCATTTCAAGTTCTTGTGAGCTAGTTGCTTAGTGTGGAGGAAGCTCAAGCCATCGGCAACATCTTTAATAACCTTGAACCGTCGAGTCCACGGAAGAACACCAGCCCCAAATAGCCATTTGTCAAGGCTTCCATTGGGGACAAAGTCATAGACCACCATGATTTCATTGTTGTCTTGACACCAGCCTCTGACGGGAAGCAAATTCGGGTGGCGAAGATGGCTAATGCCTTTGATTTCCTTCAACAAACGCCTCTTGTCTGATCCATGTGTGCTGAGAAACTGAGCTGAGAATCTCTTCACAGCCACCTGGCTGCCATTGGAAAGCTTCCCTCTGTAGTACTCGCCTCTAGAGTCACTTCCAAGCAACTCTATCTCACTGAATGACCGAGTTGAAGAAGCAAGTTGAGAAAAAGTGAAGCGGCGAGGCTTGTTTGGAGGCCTTGGCATGTGAATCTCTGTCTCCACTGAAGTGTTCAACTTGGAAGCGTTTCTCCTGTGCCTACTGATGAAGTAAAAGCCAAGGAAAAGAGCCAGAGCCAATGCCACAGCAGCCACAAAAATCATAAAGCTTCTTGGTAGTTCATTCTTAGAAGACTTAGTGGGAGTTGGTGGTGTAGTACTTGTACTATTCTCGAGTAAGATCTTACCTTGGCAGGTTTCATCTGAAGGGAACCGAAGAAAAGCTTGGCTTGTGGAAGTGAAGCTCCAAGAGAGTATGTTATGGATTTGTGTGTGGTTACCTGTGGAAGCTGAGAACCCCACAAACATGTACTCATTTAGATAAGGAGAGAGATCCATGGATTCTGAGAAGATAGGCTTGGGTGGATAATCCTCTTGGTTTCCCTTTCCAAGGCGAATGTCCATTCTTCTTTGAGGACCATCATAGGTGATCCAAACACGGTGAACAGAACCATCCTTAAGGGACACTCCAACATCAGAAACATTGACAACTTTGGTGGATACTATGGTGCCTAAGTTGATGCCAATATGGTTGTCATTTGGATCTCCAAACTCTATGTTCTTTCTTGTGTCAAACTCCACTGCCACTGCCTTGTAGTCATTCTCACAAGCATCATTGAGCATGCCAAGCCATGGTCCTGGCCTTCCCACTGTGAACTCATCAGGGACAACGATGAAAGTGAGGCCACTTCCTCCATACTCACCTTGCTCAGAGGCAGTGGAATTGTTCATCTGAAAAGAGAAAGTGGTGTGAAAGGAAGCTGGGGTCTTGGTGCTTGGATCTAGCAGGCGAATTGGGAAGGAGTAGATCCCTCTTCCTGCTTGGTGTCTTATGTCTATGTCATGTGATTCATTTGGGATTTGAAGAGCACCCTTTTCATTTGAGAACCTGGCACTGCCTAGGAGCTTCACATCATGGACTAGTCTGGGGTTGTTGCTGAAGCTGAAGTTAGGGAAGTAGAAGTGCTTTGTCACGTTGATTGGAACATCACTAGCTGAATGAACTGGAACTGGGTGTGGCCAAATCGAGGCCAGAAGATTCAACAAACAACATATGAGCAAGATTTTGCACAAGGAAGCCATTGAATGCAAAGGAACAAAGAAAATTCCAATCATTCAGCTAGTGCTAATAATTGTGGTAATGCCACGGATAAGGCTAGGAATGTGGTTTGAGTTAGGTGCCAATGGTTAATACACCAAAACGGAAGAAAGCAAATCTGACTGGACTATGAATTGGACTAAATAAAATAATTGAAATTATTTGAAGAGGAAAATGATGCAGGGTAATCAACGTAAGTTTGATTAATATCACTCATGTTACGGAAGCAACGTAACCTGCTATGTGGGGTATGATATGACAGTAGAGATATATGAGGTGCAAAATTGATTCATTAGAATTACTGTTCCATTCACGTTTTGTTTTTGGCATTTCCGTAACCCAAATGAAAATGAAAGCAAAACCATAATATTTTAGATATATGTTAGATCAAGCAAGATTTAACACGTGTCTAAGGAATATTGTTCACTATGATATGAGCATAATAATAATAATAACAATCGAGAAATATAATTGTGGATCAAACAAGAAGCAGTGCGCCGTCTACTTGTTATTTTATGGTATCTGATTGGTGGTCAATAATCAATATTCAATATAATTGATTGGTTAGAAGAGAAGATGGGATAATGAATTCAATAATAGAGCCTTGTCAAATTGAAGTTTGCAGTTGCAGTTTTGTTATTATCCTTGATATTATAGAAAATTACCCACAAATATGATTACTTTTGTCGTAAATTAATCACGATGTGGTAGCAAATTTATTATGGGTGGGGACTACTTTCTAAAATCTGTTTTGTTCTTCAAGCCTCAAGTGCATTTCTCTGTTACAATTTTTTATTTCATGGTGATTTCGTTTCAATGCAATGCAAACCAAACGAGAAAGTTGATTCACTTTTTCTGTATTGGCTGTTATTTTTTCTTGTTGACGTTTACGGTTTTGGGAAACGTGCTTTCTACAATAATGCAATGAAGATGATGTCACTTGCAAATTCAATTTTCAATTCTGCTTCTACTTGAAATATAAAAGAATTGATCAATTACATCAGCTAATCATTCTTCGTCTTATTTTAATAATTTTGATTTACCTAATATGTATCTCATTATATAAGAGATTATACAAAATGTACTAATTATTTCTAAAACATTTTGTACTTAATTAATGCATAAGTAGTCCTTTTATATAATTTTAATCAATAATTATTGTTATTAATTTTAATAATAGAAGCTTATTAATATATTTATAACTCTCTTTAAAAAAAAAATTAGTCGACTAAATTGTGTCCAAATTTTGACAAACTATTTTTATGAGAAGAGTTGTTTCAACGCTAATAACTTCATATAATAAGATTTTAGTTGTTACATTCAATGATCAATTGGAAAATTAAGAACTTTATTAATTCATTATTTTCTAGTTAGCCGTGTGAATGTTTTTTTAATGTTACTTTCATTATGTTTATAATTTTTATTTGTTTGAATATTATTTGAGCTTTATAATTTTATCTAAGTAAATTTAATATAAAAATCATTATTTTAAATCAATAAAAAAATATAAAAAAGCATCCCAGATTTAAAAATTACCATTATTTTAAAGTATTTGTCTCTTTATTTAGATATATCTCATTTTAGAGGATAAAATACAATAATAATTATTAATTAAAAAATATATTATAATTAATTTTAGATTTTATTATATATGTAATTGATTTTGTCATGATTATCAATCAATTTTTAATCAACAACTATGAATATAATTTATCTTTTAAGGTACATTCCTTCAATTTAGAGAATTTATATCCTATTTTAGAAGGTCTAAATAATGTGTAGAGAGAGAAAGGATAGACTTATTGCAAGGGATAAATCTACTTAAGTTTATTTTATTCAATAATTCATATTTTATGTTTTACGATTTAACCGTTAAATTGGAAATTTTTAATACATAGATCAATCTTACAATTGTTTAAAAAATTTGAAAACTATTTTATTAATTCAAATTAATGTATAAAATATTTTTATGATTATCCGTCAATTTAAATTAAAGAAGTCAAATATCAAATAATTTTTAAAATTTTTAAAAATTTATAGATTTAATCTATATATTTTAAAATTATATAATTTTTTACATATTTAAGTTAACCTATATTATAATTTTTTTTGTTAATATATCAAATGATATATATTTATTATTATTAAAAAAATTATATATATTACTAATATTATAATATTACTGATAAATTAATATCAATAATATTACTTTTATATTTCTAGATAAATTAATAATTTTATAAATATAAATTAGTATACATAAATATACTTTTAAAAAATATAAATATATTATATAAGATATAAATATATATATATATATATAATATAATAGAAGAAATTTAATTAAAAATATACTAATTAAATTTTTTTTACAAAATTATATTTTTAATAATAGAGACTAAAATTAGATAATTATAATTATTTAATTAATATTTTACAAAATAAAATTACACAATTTTAATACTCAATTAAGATTTCAGAAATTAAAATTATACAATTATGTAGATGGATAAACTATTTGATAAATATTTTTTTTTCACTAAATACTTAAAGACAATGGCTGTAATAGAAAAAGAAAAAATATCGTCAATCCAATCATATAATTCTCTTGAAAGAATTATCACTCCCGACCAAGGAACACATTCTCAAGTTCAGGTCACTTGGTTACGACATTGTGTGTGATTCATGAAATCAAAGGTGGACCACCTCCCAACATAAGAGATAGATATCATATGTATTTGATAAATCCGATAACCTGGTTTTGTCTTTGATTTCTTCAAGTTGCAAAGAAAACGGTGGATTTGTATCTGTCATCCATACATAGTATACTAATCTACGGATCTCATAGTCAAAATCAGTCTACTGCATGAAGTTGAAGATGTCAGATAAATTTTCAACGACGGTGTGGTGTGATTTGTTTGGTGAGGAACTCATCCTCCAGAAAGAGCTAGGTTGCAGTGATCTTGGAACTGATCTTGGAACTGAAGGGGTAAAATTGCTGGTGTTGGTGGAATTATTATAAAAATAAAAAAATAAATAAAAAAGTTGTTATCACCTATAATTTCATGTTAAATCCCTAAATCTACTCCCAAATATACTGTTCATTGTGGAATTGGCACCAGATATAATGAGTAAAGGGGAGAAAACATTTATTTAAAAACTAATTTTTACATAAAAATTTTAAAAGAAAATTATTCTTCAATCTAGAGTGTTAATTTATTTTATAATAAATTTAATGGTATAAAATCATCGCTCACAGGTAAACTGATTTAATGGTTCACCGCCATAAATTTTTATATATTTGAGTTTATTTATTTTTAATATTATGAATTAAATAAATGATTGGGATATGTTGTAATGTTTTTATATATTTTTAATAATGAATTAAATAAATTTTTATATATTTTTAATGTTTTGTTCTAACTTGTGCACACTTTATGCTTAGATGAACGGTTTAATAAAATTATTTAACTTATAAAAGAATCGCTATCACCATAATCTCACATGGTAGATTTAAAACATAGTTAAGTTTAAAATAAATATTAAAAGTGAGATTTTTTTTAAAATTAATAATAATATTTTTTAATAAAAAAATAAATATATTTTAAATATAAGTGTTAAAAATAATTATATTTGTATATTTTTTAAAGATAGACCTTTTAAATAAACTTTTAAGGATAAAAAAATGAATTTTAAATTATAAACCATGAAAAAATTATAAATATTAATATAAAATATTTTTTAAGAGGTGAAAGCAAAAATTCTAAACCTTAAACTTTATTAGTTTCATGCTTGGACCACCATGTAATCACATAAAAGATAAGGTCAATACTAGAATTTTAAAAATATTAAGAAATAGGACAAAAAAAAATTAAAACTTTTGAATAAAGTCATTCTAGAAAGAATGTATTCAGTAAAATTAGTTTACTAGCTAATTAAAAATCATAAGCTATAAAATATAATATGGAAAATTATAAATTTATAAGTTACTTATAATATCAAAAGTATTTGATAAGATTAATTGATAAATGTAAAATGACATAAAATAATTTTTATAATAGTGAAATAATAATAAAATAGGCAAAATAATTTATAAATTAAAAAAATATTAAAAAAATCAAGTAAATTAATGAAGATAAAAAAGGAGAAATATAAACAAGTTTATAAAAATAAACTATAAGTTAATAAAATAAATTTATATAAACTCTCGTATTTAATAAATTTATTTTAATCAAATTAACTTATAATATCAAATAAAATTTTTTAAATGTCTTGTTAAACAGGCATTTTAATCTTTATACAAGAAATTTTTTATTTATTAAAATGTATAAATTTAAAAGCATTCAACAACTCTAAGTCATATATGATATATGTGAATGGAAGACTATGAATCACACCTTAAAAACACCATGATACAATTTGAAAACTAAACTATAGCCAATGAGTCAGATCCCATATAATTCCAAGACAGTTTGGGCTGGGCCCATGATATGACGTATTCGGCATTAATCTCATGGGCCATGGTCAAGGTAGGTATGAATGGAAATGAAAATGACATTCGTGCGCGTGTACTTGTGTTTAGAGGTGTTTTTAAGTGGAGATTTTAGCAGGATTTGGTTTAAATTTTGAATGAAAAAACACCTGAACTAAATATAAAAGTATGTAACTTATTTTCAATGCAACATTGACTTTTTATTTTGCAATTTGGTGTTCGATTTGATTTAGTGTTTTTATTTTTCAACTTATTAATCTAATGTAGGATTTAATAATTAAAATTTATATAATTATTATGATATATCTTTATTTAAATTTTATTTAAAATTTTTATTATTGAGACATTTAGTACATGAATTTTTTTTACTTTTTCAAGAATTTGACGTAAAAAATATTAGTTTTTCCAAAATAAATTCTCCAACATATTCAAATTCACTTGTATAATTACAACAAAACAAAATATCAAAAGAAAAAAGAGTGAAAAGTATTTCACTCTATCTACCAATGTAAGTGTAAGAAATGTCTGGGTAGTCACATACATGCTTAACAATATCATGTAAAACAATAACAAACATCATTAATCACATTTACAATTCTCAATAATTAAGGCAATACAAAACAACATATTATATTCACATGATGTAACAAGACTTATACCACACATATGAATATCCATCCAATTCATAATTAAAAAACAATTAGTATGTTATTATCATGCAATAGACAAGACTCTCCTAAACTTATATGCATGAAACACTAGTAAAATCTTTTTATCACGACCCGAAGGTATGAGTAGTCTAAGAAGATATGTAGGATCAAATCATTGTAGCACTCTATACTAGCAAAAAATAAAGTAATGGTGCATCAAGATAATGGTGTCGCCCAAGTTTCAACCCATGTGTACACAAACGAGCGAGATTGAGGCTCCTAAACCCATTTGTCCCAAGGTCATGAATCCTAAGCTTTTACATTAGGGAAACCTTCCCAGGCAGCATATTACACATGATACCTATCATAAAAACACATAATGCATAATCATACTCATCACATTCATAATTCACATATACAAGATTTTACATCACATTAATCACATCTCTGATTGGCCAAACACCCAGATTTGTCACATTGTTAAAATTTACTTAAACTCAAGTCACATGATCACATATCTCATAATTTTAGGGATTCACATTCGCATCACATACATTTTCACTATTTCACACATATCTCACTTGTTACTATCAATTAGTTCATATGGTTTACCTATCAAAGTTATTCATATTCATATTCCTTACGGGAGTTTAAACATCTAAGTTTCAGGTATAAGGTAGCCTCTGACGTAGATTACCCTGTGCCCGGCCTCAATCGAGAGCCTCTGGACAAATCAGTTTCGACATGGTCCATCCTGGGCTTGATGAATTAACAACAAGGATTCCCTTGGAGCTTCTACGTCCTGTATGAGAACTCTCTTGCTTGATGTCAACACCACTATGAGCACTCTATGGCTTTCACGTCCGTTGTGAATTTTTCCCACACTCAATATGATCACCATAAAAAGCAACCCAAACTCCTTGTCACGCCCCACGTCTAACAGCCCCCAAATGACACTTGACGTGATATAAAAAATGAAACTTTTGCATAATTTACAAGTCATATTCACACTAAGGCTCACAACTTCAAATTTATTTTAGAAAGAGAATATCAAAGTTTATTTAATTTATTCTACTCTCAGGGTTTCCTAATAATATTTATTTATCTAATAATTTGTTTTATCTTAGTCCTTCAGGTTCTCCTAGGGGTCCACAAGTAAGGATGAGAATAAGTCAAACTCTAAACAAGGACTTATGATCTAACCTATTTAACATTTGACCTTGCCTAACTTATTTAATAAAAAGGTTATGTTTAGCCTTTTAAAAAATCCTATTTATTTAAAAAGGTTGGGTTTAAACTTATAAAAAATCTGTTAAGCTAATAGCTCAATCTATTTTATCTATGATATAATAATAAATTATATTATTAACAATATAATTAAATAAATAAATTTTTAATACAAAAATTCAAATTATCAATATTTCTTACATTTCTACTATACTTAAACATTTTACATTTCTTGTTCGTATGAAATCAAGATATCAAAAAACAAAAATTCTAGTAACTATATCTCTGCCTACTTTTTCCTTCATCTTTATGGTTCATTATTTAGAATATTTCAAATGTGATATAAGAAATATTTACTAAGTTATTTTTTATAAGATTACCTTCTTCATTATAGCTTGTACATGAGTGTGTCCCTTAATTAACTTTTTATTTTTTATTTTAAATTTTAATAATATAGAGTAAACTATTTTTTTTATCATGCATAATATTAAAAAAAGACTTATCTTGCAAATTAAAGAAAGACTTGTATGTGTATTTAAAAATATAATTGTTAATTTATTTAACGTTGTTAATATAAAATAGGTTTTTAAATAACCTAATTGTAAAATAGACTTTTAAATAGGTTAATAAGTCATGTTAGGCCTTAAAAAGGCAAGTTCATGCCTATAAAAAAGTCTATCATAAATAATAGGTCAAACTTATACTTAATTTCATAAAACAGACCTATATATATTTAAACTTAGTCTGACTTAATATATTTACACCCCATGTTGGGTTTTCGCTTCGGATTAGTTTCTATCCTTATTAAATATAAATATATTTCTAACCATAGACTCAAATAGGGATGGCAATGGGGCCCCATGAGGGCGGGTAATAGTAAACTCGCCCCCGCCCCGCTGAATGAAAATTGGCCTCATACCCACCCCATATCCGCGCAAGTATCCATTAAGCGGGTATCCATGAATTTCTTGAATACCCACGGATATCCATGGATATTTATAAAATTTTTAAGAAATTAAAAAAATTATATTATAAATAATTTTAAGTTTATATTTTAATGTCATTGAAATATTAAAAATAAAAATTCAATGTTAATTTTGAACTTATATTTAACGTTAATTTTGTTGAAATAATAATAAAAATTCAAGATAATCAAATAACTTAAAATACATCAATCTCAAATAAGTTAAAGTCTCATCACAAAGCTACAATAATTCAATTTCATAATTGCAAATGAAAGTAAATAACTTAAAATACATAAATCTTATTGGTCCAATCAAAACTAGAAAATTAATCAAATTACACCCAACATAATTCTATAACATGCTTAACACATGTCGGTAACTTTATCAACCTCACTTTTGTAAGAAAATAAGATAACAGAGTGTAGTTTTAGGGTTATGTGGTACAAGGATAATTAGGATATTTAAGAAATAATATTAAACGGGTACCTGCGGGTATGGATATCATCATACCCGCCCCCGCCCCATTTATAAATGGGTAAAAAATTATCCATCTCCATTATCCGCGGGTACCTAATTAGCCTATCCATTTATTATCCGTAGCAGGTTTTATTCACAGATACCCACGGGTGCGGGTATTTTTGTCATCCCTAGACTCAAAACACAGCAAATATACCGATCATACAAGTAGTATATTTAAGATCATATCCACAAGAGTTAGATAAGGTAAAATAAGCATTTAATGACTATTATTGAATAAAACATAATTCCATGTTGTACTTTTTCGTAAGTATAAAAGCAAATAACATAAATTACTCTAAGTATAATTTTGTCGAACAGTTTATGTGCGGAAAAGATATGAAATGATAATGTGGATTTACAAGGATTAGAATTCACCGAGCCTCACTCTCATGCAATTAATTATTCTCTCATTGCATACATTGTTTAATCAACCCATAAATATACTCAAACCTAATCCTTTAGAAAAAAAGCCTAGGAACATATGTTGAACATCAATCCCTTGAGTATCCAACATATAAACCTGCATTGGTGATTAGGGTTTGAGACTATTAATGGGTCATACTCCATTCCTAGATAAATTTTCTATTAGGTATTTTGTTTTAGAGTTAGTTTCAAGGGCTATTTTCCAATACCAATGGATCCTATATCAAGTAATGGGTGATCAATCCAAAGCAAGCATTAAAAATAGAAATGTAATACAACAATGAATGAAACACACATTTATCATCAATAGGATGAAAGTTACAAGAGAGCTAAGTTGGTTACATCTAACCCCACAAAAAATGGGTCTAGCCACTCAAATTCACGAGGGCAAAAATAAAACAAGAAGTGGAAGAGAAGATGGAAGAACTGAAAGAAAGACCTACACGTACACAACATGCTCCTAAGCATCGAAAATCCTTTCTACAGCTCCAAGGTTCGTTCTATGTGAGAATGAGAAGCCCTTGCTATTTTGCCCTAAAACGAGTTGGGCAACCAAGTCAGAGGACTCATGCCCGACGCCATTTAGTTTCACGCCGAGTGCTAGTGTGTATCCAAAGAGTAATGCATTTTGCCTCGAACCAAGCCCAACACAAGAAATCAAGTCTAGTGTAATTTGCATTTCTAGCTCAAAAACTCCTTAATCTTAGCTTTAGCAAGTCTCAATCCAAGGGATCCTCAACACCAAACCCCTCTGCTCAGTACCTACACAAAAAGGAGGTGTATCATGATATTGTTAGATAATTTTCAAGTTAACTATATTTGCAAAAAAAATTGAATCAAAAGAGAACAAAGAATGTGCAAAGTTGATTAAAGGAGTTGACAATGCTCAAGAATTTGTAACCAAAAGTAAGTAGATATGAACCTTATCACCCCACACTCACAAATTTACAAATATAGACAATTCTAGGATCAAAAATGCAATTATAACCTACTGACACATTCATAATATTAGGGAACTCACAAATGACATAGGTTTACAAACAAAGATGATATCATGGATCACAAATACAATTATAACATGACACACAATTAAAAAGTAAAGAAACAATAGATACATGTCACAATCAAGTTGGCTTTAATACCTAATGTAATCCAACACAAACAACATAATTGGGGGATAATCTTGCTATCTCGCGTTTAACCCACACCTTGAGCGAGATTTTCACTCCCAGTACCTCGATTAAAGTCAAATTCCATATGTTGATCTTCGAGGTCGTCTCTGGTAGCCTGCGATTCTCCCTCCTTAATGAGAAGTAAGAAGATTAAAACCCACAAAAATAGAGCATTTAATGAGAAATATTTTCTACTACCCAATCTTAGGATGTTTCAACCATTTAAAACAAAGAACAACATCCTATAAGCCTGTTGTCCAAAATTTTGCTTGATACAACAACAAATGAATCTTTGGTTACAATTAGAAAATTGCTACTTGGTAGCTATGTGAATTGAACCTTTGTTTTGTTGTTGTTCTCTCTCAAAGATCACTATTTTCTCTTTAAGGTACAAGGATGAGTATTAATGATGAGAGACAACCCTAGACTACTAATCTATAAATAGATAACATTAAACCCTAACTCTCACATAATTCATTGATAAAGTCTGTTAAATCTATCGACATTTATTCTTCTTTTAAAAACTCAATTATCTATAATAATTAACTAGAAATTATTATTTTTTATCACATAACACTAATAATTATAAAATAACTCAATTAATTATTTAAAAATCTATAGATAAATATATAAGATAATATTTTTTCAAATAAAATAATTTTGAAATTTTTATTTTCCTTATCTAAAAACATTTTTATCTATAAAATATCTCAACTAATCAAAATCATAATATAAAATCAAAATATGTTAAAATAGATAAAAATATATTTATATCTTTAATGATTAATATGAAATTAATATTTAAAACTACTCTTACACTATGCTTCTCTTCTAATTAGTAACTATTTTTCTCTTAATTAATTACATTATGTCTTGTATTATTTCTCTCTCTTAATTAATATTGCTCTCTCATAATCAATTATAATTAATGTATTTTACTATACAAAGGAAACATATTTTAATTTAAAATATTTTAATCTAAAAATAATTAATATATAGAATAATATAGATTAAATCTTATATAAAAAATAAACAATTATTTTAAAATAAGTCAACATGAAGCCAAATATACACCGACTTAAACCTTTCCTCAAAACCTCCTTCCAAATGAATTACAATTAGCATGAACCACTTCATATGAGTTAAGTACATGGTCTTCATTTTGCATTCAATAATAAAATAGTACTGTTTTATACTTACCGAGTAAAAAAAATTGGCGTGAATGACATGGAATTATGATTGTAATATATCTTGAAAGACTTAAACCATACAAACACACATGTACTCAGTTCTTTTAATCATTTTACCACAACTTTTACTAGTTATACACCATGCATAATTATAATAATTAATGTTTGTTATTAGAGATAAGAATAAGTAAGTTCATGTGAAATGAAACTTTGAATGTATAAGCTTCTATTTTATAAAATTAAGATTTAAATTTAATCCATTATTTATTATAAGCATTTTTTATGAGTATAACATAGTACATGTTATATAATATTGATAATTTAATTTTTATATTATAAATTTATTTATTTATATTATTAAAATATAATATGTATATTAGTTTTTAGTTATATTATATAGATAAATAGATTAGTATATCAAGTTTAAAAAAAAAATTTATAAGCTCAAACTTAAAATAAATATTTTCTTTTAGAAATCTAAACATAAGACTTGACATTCTCGTTCCTACTTAATTATGTTTTTCTAACAAATGATGGCATCAAATACCCAGGATGACTCTGGCTCAAGGATTCTATTATTATGGTCTACGAGGCACTTCAGTAACTTATTCTACCAATTTCCTCAACTTAATTCCTATACCTTCTTTACCTCTACCTTATGCAGTTATCTAAAAATAGCTACTAAATAAATATGCCAAATCTTCCGAAACATTATTGCATAACCAACATTAGTTAATGAATGAATGCAGAATGGAGAAATTAGATTTGCACACTGGACTATGGTAGAGCCAAATGTGGAGGGGCAATATTGTGTGTTGGGGGAGCATTAACTACCACTATGTACAAAGGGAAGGAATTTATCTTTGTCACCATAGCCATATATGTTCATAAGGCTGTTGTGGCTCATGAAATTCACATGCTTCGGGGCACATTCTTTTTGATTTGCAGTTGCTCTCTCGTACAAAGCTTGGTTTCTTGCATAATTATGTGTTCCATTCTTTAGTCTCTTGTATATTGTATCTAAATATCTCTGTATATTAAAATGTACAAGGTGATCATCTAATGTGATATATATTTTTTTCATTAACAATTAGTCTAGTCTTATGTGACAGTAACATGTCCATTTTTCATTGGACTGGGTTATTGAACTAGGTTACGTTATTAGTGATAAAATAAATGAAAAGAGTCACATTGTATATATTTTTGACAATTAGAAGATCACATTTAATGATTAAGAGACTAAGTTGAACAAATTAAAAGAAAAAATAGAAACACTAATCTAGCCGATTGTCTAATATTTTCATTTATAAGAGTGGTTTAACATATCAATTTATAATATTTACAATAAATAATTAACAAAATCATAATAAATTATATTAACTTATATCATATCCATACATATCTAATAAGTGTCAAGTTATCCTAAGTTTTCAATTTATATTCAGGTCAGATTGATGAAAGTATTTCCATTGAGGTACTGGGGAACAATGATAGCATGCATTTTGGCAGCAATTCAAGCAGCAATAATAAGAGAAATTAATAACATAAACAGATATAGCGCCCAAAATTCAAAATAACAGCAACCAGATGCCATTCATTACTAATTAACAAAAACGTGTAAAAGCAAACTTATCCTAAAATATAAAATAGATTTCACTCAGAAAATACAAAGCTTAACTGGCTCCAAATATCAATATCCCAACCCAACTTTAGGAAAACGCATATTATCACTACTATTATTATTATATATATCACAAATGATACAACATAACAAGCAATGGTGACAAACTAGGAGAAACCAGTGGTAGGGTGACACAGAGAGTTACCTAACAAAATGGTGTTGCTCCAATGCATGGCATCTGTCACCATATTCATTTAGCATCAGAAGTTCCTAAGCTATTTATCATTTATTTCTTCACTTGACTTTTAATTTTCACTGGTATGATGTGCATCATCACATAACATAAGATGCCGAGTCGAAACCGTTTCCTCTCATCTATATCTATCTATATTAATATGTTTGTCTCTCTCGGCAAGAGACAAAGACTTTGCTTCATTGCTTTTGTTTTAACTTAGACACACAGAAGGAGCAACAACGGAAAGAGCGTGGAACTTTGAAGGAGTAGTCACAATTCAAATGCTGTGTGGAGTGAATCTTCATTATTTCCTTTTAAGATCATCTAAAAAGGAGTTTGCAGTTTCATGCTTGATAGAAAAACTCATGAAAATGTCAAAAAGAAAGAAAAGGAAAACACATGAAGAAAAACATTCGGAAATTTAAGTGTCTATGCCCAGAAAATAAGTATTGTTAAACGTGAAAGTTTCATGGAATTTTTTTTTATATACACTCACTATAAAAAAATTATCATATAATTATACACATTTTATAGTAATATAATACTTATCATTAAAAATTATTTTTATCTATACTAAATAAATATAATAAATATTAATATATTATTAAAAAATATAAATATAAATTATAGTGACACCTAATATATTTTGTTAAATCTCATTTAAAATCAACATAAAAAAATGTATTATTAAATAAATTTATATCTTTATATTTTGCATATAATAATACATTTTATATGTTAGTATCCTACCGCAAGAATTAAAGATTCTGACTCCAAAATAAAAACAATTATAATTATAATTATTGAATGTTACGTGTAGTGTTATGTGGAGCCCCTTATGATTTAAGGTGTGCATGCATAAGTTTTGAGAGGAAGTGATTCTTCCGGGAGTATAATGGAACAATTATTAAACTTTGTTTATGCAC
Organism: Cajanus cajan; assembly: GCF_000230855.2. Taxonomy (NCBI): domain Eukaryota; kingdom Viridiplantae; phylum Streptophyta; class Magnoliopsida; order Fabales; family Fabaceae; genus Cajanus; species Cajanus cajan. Next base: position 56,203,725 of record NC_138525.1, read on the forward strand.
AAGTTTATTATTAATTATTACTAGCACCATTTTTAAAGTGAGTAACCTTCATCTAATTTAAACTATTCTACATTAAAAACTATGACAAAAATATATGTTAATAATTCTTCAATCAATGTTTTCAAAAAGTCTCTTCTGTGCATATACAACTAAATATGCAGCTAGCAATGGAATCCTTTTCTGGTGGATGGTTATAACTTATAAGTATTGGAGCATTTAATTACTCTACTCTCCACAAAAACAGAAGAAACTGGTAACTTCAACAGTACTGTATGTATATCCACCGTCCCCAGTTAATGATTACTGCACAAGTTCTTTTTCCATTGACTTTGTGCCACAATGAATACTTCATAGTAAGAATAATAAAGTTCATGATTTTATGGTCATTTTTTTCAGACATATATACAGTAAATGCAATGTGTTCATTTTTTTTTGCTAATGATCGGTTTGTACCTGAGGAAAAAGGACAAGGAATGAGGTGTGTGAATTTATTTCTTATCTTTGAATGCATCATAACATAAATTATAGCACCTCTTCCCAGCCATGCGTGCTGTAAATGCATATAATTAATAGGCACGACTTCAAATGAGTTAAGTAGTTTGTTTTTTTAGCATGTTTTGTAAATGCATTAATTTTGAAGAATGACTATTCCTTGAACTCTTAAAGATTGCCAATTCTATAATGGTCACACGTCATATAATATATATATATATATATATATATATATATATATATATATATATACTTTTTTTGTCCTAAAATTTTGGTGTAAGTTGCTAACATATTCCCACTAAAAAATAGATGGGAGTATATTAGCATTCCCCATATATATATATATATATATATATATATATATATATGTATGTATATATATAGGAGGGTTCAAACGATACCGGTGTAACTTTTACTAAGTATTACACCGCTCAATAACTTTAAATTAAATGTGAATTTTGTAAATCTAACCTTTAAATTAAAAATTCGTATCACTTTATATGTGTATATCAAATTTTGTTAAAATTGAATAACAACTTGAGGGTAATCAAAATATTTATATTTTAGTATATTTTGAAATAAATATATTATATTAATTTATTTTTATAAGAATGAAGTATCAAATCATCTTGGATTAATATAAAATTTTGTATATATGATCTAAGAGTAAAGAACTTTCAATCTAACGATTGGATTTACAAAATTCACATTTAATTTAAAGTTATTGAACGGTGTAACACTTAGTAAAAGTTATACTGATGTCGTTTAAATCCTCCTCATATATATATATATATATATATATATATATATATATATATATATATATATAAGTTAAATTACATATACTTTTATTTTTAAATGATTCAATTAAATTCTTTAATTTTTAGAATATGTATAATATTATCCTTCCGTCCAAATTATTACTTACAACATTAAAAAGAATTAGAGGGAAGGATAACATTGAACTTTCTTGAAAATTAGAAGATCTAATTAAAAAAATTTAAAAATAGTAAGACCAAATTGAATATTAAAAAAATTTAGCTACTAAATTGAATAATAATTTATTTAATATTTTTTTGTCAATTAATTATTATATAGTATTCAATTTGGTCATTGTAGTTTTAAAATATTTAATTTGGTTTCACTATTTTTGAAATGTTCAATTTAGTTCTCTGATTTTTTTTTAAAAGTGTTCATGTTGTCCTTTTGTTTATTTTTATTAACACTATTAGTATCAATTTATATGGAAGAACAATATTGAACATTTTTTTTTTTTAAATTAGAAGACTAGATCAAATAATTTAAAATAGTGGGATCAAATTGAATCCTAAAAATAAATAGAAGATCAAAATGATAATTTTAACCTATAATATATATATATATATATAATATTTATTATGTTAAATAGTTTATACCATTATTTAATTATAAATCATTGTATATGTGATATATTTATTGACTTTTATAATAGATAACTGGCGATATAAAAAGGATTTAATAGTAACGTACTGTTAATGTAAAAATGATGCTTACATAGTCATTCAATCAAAAATTATAATTTGTATTTCACTTTAGATAATTATAATAAAAGTGACACATTTATCATTTATGGTGAATTATGATTGGATGACCTTATCAAATTATTTTACATTGTCAATGTATCACTATTAAACCCATGTAAAAGTTACTCTATACTGCATGTTCTTATTGAAGTGTGCAAGTGCACCAACAACTGAAATGGTGTCCTAGCTTGCTCCGATATCAATGATGGTGTGACACCTGTAAAGATACTTTGACGCTCAAATTAGAAAGGAGTCTAAGTTAAGAATGAGATTAGGGTTAGAATGATACCTGATTCTGTGACACCCTCTACCCCATTATTAATATACAACAAATGTATCAATAAAATATTTCTTTTCTTCTTTTTGGATAAATAAAATCTTTCATAGTTGACAAATATTTCAAATATCACAAGGTAGAATATTCACATTCGTAACTTATAAATCATAACTCCAGTGTAGAAATTATAAAAGAAAAGAAGTTAAGATTTTCAATACAATTTAGTGAAAAACAAGAAATCATATATATACAAATAATAATAAAGGAAATATAAATTAACTCCAGTAAAGGTGGCAGTGCCTCCTAGTTAGGGATTAATTTATACTCCCAAATCATATAATAATAAATATAACAAAGATGTACATTTTGGTCTTTTCTCAAGAACGTTCAAAATTACATAAGAAGAGAAAATTAAAGCTTTTAAAACAATAACATCCCTAAAAAAAAACAAGCCTAGTTATGCCCGATGTCACATCCTATCAGAGCATGCCCCACTGAAGCCTTAAGCCTCATCACCAACATCCCCATGATGCTGATCATCTGCAACACAATTTAAAACATATACAAAAACAACAAGGGAGTGAGAAACATCTCACTCAGTTTCAGGTGCAGAAATAACTGCTAGATAGCACACACACACACAACATATATAAGTCACATGTAAACAATACATAAATAGTCAATATCACATATATACTCATTTATCATGCTTATGATGTCATGGACTCAACTCATAAATGCATGCATGTGGCGCCATACGGAAGATTCACAATCATCGTTGGTGACCCTAAGGTACACCTGGTTACATCACTGGTGACCCTAAGGTACACCTTGTTAGCATGTTACATCGTGGGTGACCCTAAGGTACACCTTGTTAGTCGTGGGTGACCATAAGGTACACCTTGTTAGCATGTTACATCGTGGGTGACCATAAGGTACACCTTGTTAGTCGTGGGTATGCGGCCTCAGCGGCACACCTGGAGTAATATATGCATATGATGCATGTCATACATTTATAATTTCATTAACTCAACATTTAACTTATTACATAATTTCATTTAGTACATCATATCATTATTTGTCATAGTATCATATTCATAGTTTGTCTCAATAGTCCATTCTTAGGTCTCATGTCATTTGTCCATATTTCACATGGTCATGTCATCAATACTCCTCATAAGGTCCGCACAGGAATTCACAGAGATCCAGAGAGCATTCTTGTTCATATTAAACCTAATTTATTATTAACATTAATTTCATATTCATTTATTACTTTCAACAAAGAACAAAGTAGAATAAATAGAAAATCGGACAGAACAACGGCACCTTCAACAAAAACAAAGTAGAGTAAATAGAAAATCAAACAGAACAACGGCACCTTCAACAAAGAACAAAGTAAAGTAAATAGAAAATCAAACAGAACAACGGCATCTTCAACAAAGAACAAAATAGAGTAAATAGAAAATCAGACAGAACAACGGCAAGGGATTGGGGGCCAATCCGACAAACAACTATCCAACAATTATCCCCACACCCCTGAGCGAGGTTCTCACTCCCCCCCTTACCTGGATAAGCAGAGCTGAAACTTAGGCAGAGCCTCCTCCTCTGGATTCCCTCTTCCTTTCTCTCTCTCTTTCTTTCTCTTTCTTTCTCTCTCTCTCTCTCTCTCTCTCTCTCTCTTCTCTTTCTCTCTCTAAAATTTCACTTTCTTCCTCTGTATAAAAATTTTCACCCCCTGCCCCTATTTATAGGCAATCTGACGCACCCGGAACGGCCCGTACTGATTTCGGAACGGCCCGTTCCGGATCCTTCAAATCTAGGCAAAATTTGTAACTGGAACGGCCCGTTCCAAAATCGAAACGGCCCGTTCCCAAAAACCAGAACGGCCCGTTCTGAAACCAGAACGGCCCGTTCTGAAACCAGAACGGCCCGTTCTCAATCTCAGCAGAACGGCCCGTTCTCCTTCCGGAACGGCCCGTTCCAAGGCCGTTCTGGGACTACAAAAACCTCACATTTTCAACATTTGGAACGACCCGTTCCACTTTTGGAACGGCCCGTTCCGAAACCCAAAATACCCCTATAACTTTATTAAAATTACGAAAATGCCATTAAAAAATAATAATAATAAAAATTTGGGTGTTACAATTCTCCCCTCCTTTTAGAAATTTCATCCCCGAAATTTACCTGAAAACAGAAATGGATGAGCTTCTCGCATCTTGCTTTCTAATTCCCATGTAGCACTTTCTTCAATATTTCCTCCCCAAACGACCTTAACCAAAGGGATTTCCTTTCCTCTTAGTTGTTTCACTCTCGTGTCATCAATCCTTAGAGGAACCGTTTCATAAGTAAGATTATCCTTCAACTGAATGTTGTCAAACTCAATGATATGGGAAGGATCATGGACATACTTTCTGAGTTGGGAAACATGAAAGACACTATGGAGATTTGAAAGAGATGGAGGCAAAGCAATTTGATAGGCCACTTCACCGATTCTTTTAAGAATTTGATAAGGACCAATGAAACGTGGAGTAAGCTTACGGGATTTCAGTGCTCTGCCTACTCCTGTCCAAGGAGTGACTTTAAGGAATACATGATCACCTTCTTTAAACTTAAGGTCTTTTCTCCTCTTGTCATTATAACTCTTTTGCCTACTCTGAGTTGCTCTCATCTTCTCTTGGATCATCTTAACCTGTTCAGTAGTTTGTTGAACTATCTCAGGTCCTAACATGACATTCTCTCCAGGTTCTACCCAACATAAAGGTGTTCTACATCTCCTACCATACAAAGCCTCATATGGTGCCATCCCAATACTAGAATGGTAGCTATTATTGTAGGTAAATTCTATCAAAGGTAGGAAACTATCCCAACTACCCCCACGTTCTAAGATGCAAGCCCTCAACAAGTCTTCCAAAGATTGTATGGTTCTCTCAGTTTGGCCATCTGTTTGGGGATGGTAAGCTGAACTCAATCTAAGCTTAGTGCCTAAAGCCTTATGCAAACTCTCCCAAAATCTAGAGGTGAACCTAGGATCTCTATCAGACACAATACTAGTAGGAACTCCATGCAACCTCACGATCTCACTGATGTACAACTTGGTTAACCTCTCCAAAGAGTACCTAATATTAATGGGAATAAAATGGGCAGACTTAGTCAATCTATCCACAATGACCCATATAGCATCCAAGTTCTTCACAGTCTTAGGTAACCCAACTACAAAATCCATAGAGATGCTATCCCACTTCCACACAGGCACATCTAGAGGTTGCATCAAACCTGAAGGTTTTTGGTGTTCTACCTTAGCTTTCTGACATACTAAGCAAGCATACACAAATTCCTCCACTTCCCTCTTCATCTTAGGCCACCAAAACATCTTCTTAAGGTCTTGGTACATCTTAGTGGCTCCTGGATGGATACTAAGGATACTCTTATGACCTTCTTCCAGGATTGCTCTCTTAAGTTCTGGCACACTAGGAATGCACAACCTATCCTTAAGTCTCAAAACTCCATCCACTCCAATTCTAAACTCACTTTTCACACCTTGATTCAACTTCTCTACCCGACTCAATAAGAAAGGATCCATCTTCTGACCTTCTCTAATCTCATCTATCAAGCTATTAGTCACTCTTAAAGCTCCCAACTTAATACTCTTAGAGGTCAACTCACACCCTAAGCTCATATCCCTAAACTCCTCAATCATTTGCATTTCCCTAATCATCAAGGAAGACATTCTCAAAGATTTTCTACTCAAAGCATCAGCTACAACATTAGCCTTGCCAGGGTGATAATTTAATTGAAAGTCATAATCCTTAAGAAACTCTAACCATCTCCTCTGCCTCATATTCAATTCCTTTTGGTCAAACAAGTACTTAAGGCTTTTATGGTCACTAAAAACCTCAAATCTAGACCCAAACAAGTAATGTCTCCACAACTTGAGCACAAAAGCTATTGCAGCTAACTCAAGGTCATGAGTAGGATAGTTTTGCTCATGAATTTTAAGTTGTCTTGAAGCATAGGCTACTACCTTACCCTCCTGCATAAGCACTCCTCCTAAACCCAATTTAGAAGCATCACAAAATACCTCAAAAGTCTTACTAGGATCAGGTAACACTAACACAGGAGCACTAGTTAATCTCCTCTTAAGCTCTTGAAAACTCTCCTGACACCTAGAATCCCACACAAAAGGTTGGTCTTTCTTCGTCAGCTTAGTCAAAGGAAGAGCTAGCCTAGAGAAATTCTCTATGAACCTTCTGTAATAACCAGCTAGTCCTAGGAAACTCCTAATCTCAAATACTGATTTAGGTGTTCTCCACTCTAACACAGCTTCTACCTTAGCAGGATCTACAGCTATTCCACCCTTGGATATCACATGTCCTAGAAAGTTCACACTATCCAACCAAAATTCACATTTTGACAATTTAGCATACAACTGTTTCTCCTTAAGGGTTTGAAGAACGATCCTAAGGTGCTCAACATGCTCTTCCCTAGTCTTGGAATACACTAGGATATCATCTATGAAGACCACTACAAATCTATCCAAGTAAGGGTGAAAGATCCTATTCATGTAGTCCATAAAAACACCAGGTGCATTAGTCACACCAAACGGCATAACTAAATACTCATAGTGCCCATAGCGAGTCCTAAAGGCAGTCTTAGGAACATCCTCAGCTCTCACTCTAATATGATGGTATCCTGACCTTAAATCTATCTTACTGAACACACAAGCTCCAACTAGTTGATCCATAAGGTCATCTATCCTAGGCAAAGGATACTTATTCTTAATGGTCACTTTATTCAGTTGCCTATAGTCTACGCACAACCTCATGCTCCCATCTTTCTTCTTAACCAACAAAACAGGCGCTCCCCAAGGCGAGACACTAGGCCTAATGAATTGTTTTCCTTGTAATTCCTCTATTTGTTTCTTAAGCTCAACTAACTCTGTAGGGGACATCCTATAGGGTGCTATAGATATAGGTGGGGTACCTGGTACTAAGTCTATGCTAAACTCAATCTCTCTCTCAGGTGGTAAACTAGACACATCCTTAGGAAATACTTCTGGAAATTCTCTCACTAAGGGAATCTCATCTAGCTTACTATCAGTCTCAAGTGTTAAAGAAGCTAAGATCATGTACACTCTTTCATTGTCTTTTAAACAAGTTTTAATGTCAGCAGCACTAAGAAATTCCGTACTCTTACATTCACCAAAGGAAATAGATTTCTCGAAGTAGTTTAAAAGGACATGGTGAGAAGATAACCAATCCATGCCAAGAATTACATTTAATTGACTAAGAGGCAAACAAATTAAGTCAACTAGAAACTGCTTATCAGAAACTGTCAAAGGACATTTCAAACACACTAGGGATGTAGTCACAGGACCATTAGTAGGGGTTTCAACAACTAGATCAAAATCTAACAAAGACACAGGCAAATTCAATTTTTGGACACAAGAGACAGAAATAAAGGAATGAGTTGCACCAGAATCAAATAGTACAACAAAAGGAGTCTCAGCTATGAAACAAGTACCTTGTATCAAATTTTCTGACCGAGAAGCTTCAGTACCACTAAGAGCAAATACTCTCCCCACAGTCTTTGGACGCTCAGTTTGCGAACCCGATCCAATAACACGTGTTCTTCGTGGTTCAGGACATTGGGTGCTGATGTGACCCTTGCCACTGCAATTGAAGCAGGTAATCTCCTTGTCAAGACACTCAGACTGATTATGACCAACACGTCCACACTTCCCACATCTTCCTGAAGGAGTGGACACAGACCCTCCAACACTTCCAGTAGCACTAACAGTGGATCCTCTAGTAAACAACTTACTTTTATTAGCAGCAGCTTTACTCCCTTGAAATCTATTAGAAGCGAAGTAAGGCTTACTCCTTCCCGAAGTACTAGAACTCACAGCACGGATAGGACCTCCAACTCCTTTATAAAAAGCAGCACGAGCACGGTTGTCATGATCATAAATGCTGCACTTATTGACCAGAGTGGGAAAGTGATATATCTCCTGATAGTTAATTGCAGTTTTCACTTCAGGACGCAGACCATTTACAAATTTTATGCATTTAGCTCTTTCACCACCCTCACCATGGTAGTGTGTGCAATAACGAACCAAAGCATCAAATTTGGCAGCATACACAGCCACTGTGTCGTTCCCTTGATTCAGCTCAAGGAATTCCATTTCTTTCCGACTTCTCACATCATCCGGGAAATACTTCTCAAGAAAGACCTTCTTGAAGTTGTCCCAATTCAAGTGCACCCCTCCATCAATCATCCTCCGAAGTGCTCCTTCCCACCAAAAGTGAGCATCAGCAGTCAACATGAATGTGGCCAACTTCACCTTCTGAGCGATGGGACAATCCATAACATTGAAAATTTTCTCTATTTCTGTTAGCCAATTCATAGCAGCATCTGGGTCATGTCCTCCTTTAAAGGTAGGTGGGTGATTTCGTTGAAATTGCTCCAACCAGTTAGGAGTAACTTCAGTCCTATTGTTATTATTCATAGCTTGTGCTAATGCTTGAAGAGCATCGGCAATCGCACGATCATTTCTACCAGCCATAGTCTAAGAAAATAATACAATCAATAAACATAATCAATCAACATACTAGCATACCAACAAGTTTAACAATCAGTTTAGTCCATCATTCATGTACCAAATAAACATAGTAAATCAAATAAGCATAGTAAACTCATAACTCACGGTCGATTAGATCGACCTGCTCTGATACCACTAAATGTGACACCCTCTACCCCATTATTAATATACAACAAATGTATCAATAAAATATTTCTTTTCTTCTTTTTGGGTAAATAAAATCTTTCATAGTTGACAAATATTTCAAATATCACAAGGTAGAATATTCACATTCGTAACTTATAAATCATAACTCCAGTGTAGAAATTATAAAAGAAAAGAAGTTAAGATTTTCAATACAATTTAGTGAAAAACAAGAAATCATATATATACAAATAATAATAAAGGAAATATAAATTAACTCCAGTAAAGGTGGCAGTGCCTCCTAGTTAGGGATTAATTTATACTCCCAAATCATATAATAATAAATATAACAAAGATGTACATTTTGGTCTTTTCTCAAGAACGTTCAAAATTACATAAGAAGAGAAAATTAAAGCTTTTAAAACAATAACATCCCTAAAAAAAAACAAGCCTAGTTATGCCCGATGTCACATCCTATCAGAGCATGCCCCACTGAAGCCTTAAGCCTCATCACCAACATCCCCATGATGCTGATCATCTGCAACACAATTTAAAACATATACAAAAACAACAAGGGAGTGAGAAACATCTCACTCAGTTTCAGGTGCAGAAATAACTGCTAGATAGCACACACACACACAACATATATAAGTCACATGTAAACAATACATAAATAGTCAATATCACATATATACTCATTTATCATGCTTATGATGTCATGGACTCAACTCATAAATGCATGCATGTGGCGCCATACGGAAGATTCACAATCATCGTTGGTGACCCTAAGGTACACCTGGTTACATCACTGGTGACCCTAAGGTACACCTTGTTAGCATGTTACATCGTGGGTGACCCTAAGGTACACCTTGTTAGTCGTGGGTGACCATAAGGTACACCTTGTTAGCATGTTACATCGTGGGTGACCATAAGGTACACCTTGTTAGTCGTGGGTATGCGGCCTCAGCGGCACACCTGGAGTAATATATGCATATGATGCATGTCATACATTTATAATTTCATTAACTCAACATTTAACTTATTACATAATTTCATTTAGTACATCATATCATTATTTGTCATAGTATCATATTCATAGTTTGTCTCAATAGTCCATTCTTAGGTCTCATGTCATTTGTCCATATTTCACATGGTCATGTCATCAATACTCCTCATAAGGTCCGCACAGGAATTCACAGAGATCCAGAGAGCATTCTTGTTCATATTAAACCTCATTTATTATTAACATTAATTTCATATTCATTTATTACTTTCAACAAAGAACAAAGTAGAATAAATAGAAAATCGGACAGAACAACGGCACCTTCAACAAAAACAAAGTAGAGTAAATAGAAAATCAAACAGAACAACGGCACCTTCAACAAAGAACAAAGTAAAGTAAATAGAAAATCAAACAGAACAACGGCATCTTCAACAAAGAACAAAATAGAGTAAATAGAAAATCAGACAGAACAACGGCAAGGGATTGGGGGCCAATCCGACAAACAACTATCCAACAATTATCCCCACACCCCTGAGCGAGGTTCTCACTCCCCCCCTTACCTGGATAAGCAGAGCTGAAACTTAGGCAGAGCCTCCTCCTCTGGATTCCCTCTTCCTTTCTCTCTCTCTTTCTTTCTCTTTCTTTCTCTCTCTCTCTCTCTCTCTCTCTCTTCTCTTTCTCTCTCTAAAATTTCACTTTCTTCCTCTGTATAAAAATTTTCACCCCCGCCCCTATTTATAGGCAATCTGACGCACCCGGAACGGCCCGTACTGATTTCGGAACGGCCCGTTCCGGATCCTTCAAATCTAGGCAAAATTTGTAACTGGAACGGCCCGTTCCAAAATCGAAACGGCCCGTTCCCAAAAACCAGAACGGCCCGTTCTGAAACCAGAACGGCCCGTTCTGAAACCAGAACGGCCCGTTCTCAATCTCAGCAGAACGGCCCGTTCTCCTTCCGGAACGGCCCGTTCTCCATACCGGAACGGCCCGTTCCAAGGCCGTTCTGGGACTACAAAAACCTCACATTTTCAACATTTGGAACGACCCGTTCCACTTTTGGAACGGCCGTTCCGAAACCCAAAATACCCCTATAACTTTATTAAAATTACGAAAATGCCATTAAAAAATAATAATAATAAAAATTTGGGTGTTACAGATTCTCCATATATAGATGGTTAATCATGTCTATGGATTCAAAGATAATTTGGCATGATATATTGAGGATATATTCCTATGATTATATGGGGTGTTGATAGGCGAAGATATTATCCGGCCTTGATATGATGCTCTTTGGTGTATTGTGTATTTTGGGATTATTGGAGATATAGTGTGGGAATTATCCATTCACTGTTGCCCAAGTTATCTTCTAGATTTAATATGAGAAGTTGATGAGGCTACTCATCTAGTATGAGCTCAACTTGATCCATCCAAGATGGGAGGTACATTAGCCTCCTCAATTATGAGCTTCCCAAGAGTGAAAGAATTATTAGTGTGCTTGCCTTTGTTGTTGTTTTTTTTGTTGATTGAGTGATGGAGTCGTTGGCATATGGTGCACACTTTTGATAATTTTCCTGCATGCTTTAATGATTTTTTTTCTAGTGGTTATATTTGGGTCATTTGTTGCATCTTGAGTTTGAACGTGGTCAATTAATTAGGAGACAAAAAGGCTAAAAATTATGCCTTTTGTTTCAAGAGTGGTTTTAAGGGGTTGTTCATTTCTTGCTTTGTTGTACTTCATTTTATGTTTGCTCATTGTTTTCGCTCGTTGTTGAGTTCGAGGTTGTTGTTCTAATTTCATACCTTCATTCCACTTTATTAACACTTTAGGTATGCTTCTTTCCCTTTGTTGCTTTTTAGTTTTTTTGGCTCATGTTGCATTCGTGTGTGTTTGAATGGGGAAGAGGCATTTGAGATTGTCTTTTAAAGATAACAAATTTTTCGATGTTGCGATGAGGTTGTCTGAGAAGAATGTTCCTACTTTATCTGTGAGGGAATATCTAGTGTGGGTGGTGCATGAGTGATTATTGTTGGCATGGTTTAGTAGGTGGTGATGGTAAAGCCCATCTTTGTTAAGGTTGAAGAAGTTGTAGAGTTTTTATCGGAGGAATCAAGCAAGGATAAGGATAAAGGCCCTTTGGACAGGGAGGGTTATGGCTGAAGTAGATTGGTATAAAGCTGGTTACATATAGAGGAGGTGGTGGTACTATTTGACAATTATGCCTTGCTTCTGCCTTTTAATTCTAATTTGTTTGCGATTTTCCCCTACGTAAAGGACAATCAGGTATATTTGGGCGAGGAGATGTACCCTCACCTGTTTATGTACATGTATTGTTGTGTCGTTCAAGATATTGGGGTCATTTTACCTTTTGGTACTCTTAAATGTGAGTTTTTGAGAAGGGTGAATGTTGCCCCAAGTCAACTTCATCTAAAAAGTTGGATGTTCCTTTGAACCTTCCAAGTGTTGTGTACTTATGTGTGGATGGAGTCAACCTTGTCCAAGTTCATGTTCTTTTACTAGATGAAGGCGAGTCTACCTATGGGCTGGATTTCGGGTGAGGGAATGATGGGGATTACAAAGGTCGAAATAAGCAGGTGTAATGAGTTGGTGAAGTTGTCTTGTCCTTTGGATGTGAAGATTGTGCTTGCATTACTAAACATTGTTAATCTTGATTGAGCTTTAAAGGGTGAGTGTGGTTTAACTTAGGTGTTTTACCTCTTTTCTTTGGTTAGAGTAGTTTATCGTGTTATGTATTGATACAATGTTGGATTTGGTGTAGGTTTTTTTGGGAAAGAGTATGTGGAAGTAATTGAAAATCAAATTTAAAGTTGATAACAACGTGTTAGTCAAATAGCCTCGTATAACTTAAGAGGGGGGCGGGGGTGAATTAAGTTAACCAATTTTGCCTACTTTTTGAGATCTTAGAAATGCTTTCTCATAAATTCAATTTCTTTGACAAATTGTATGTAAATATTAATGATGCAGAACTACTCAAACACAATTAAATAATAAGTAATTAAAGGTGTAGGAAAAGAAGAATTGCAAACTTGTTTTACTGGTTTGGCCAATCCTGCCTACGTCCAGTCCTCAAGTCTCTAACTTGAGATTTCCACTATTCTTATAATTCTTACAAGACTTGAATCCTCCAACACCTTGGAACTCCCTTTCCTTGTGTTGAGATTCAAAAACCAACAAGGAGAAAAATTCTTTCTCCTTTACAAATCAAATGATCAAGTGGGTAAAGCAGAATAATTCTCTTTGAAGAGTAGATATTACACTTTGAAGATCTTAATGAACTCTTTAGATAATCATGCAAATGTATTTGGCCAAGTAGTTTGGTAAATAGCTTTTTCACAATAGAGTTCGTCATCTTCTTCTGAAAAATATAGGTATTTATAGAGAAGTATCCCTTTGGTTGTATCTTCTCTGAAAAGTTGTAACTCTTGATAATTTTTTAGAAAAGATACACGGGTAATCGATTACAAGGGTTTGGTAATCGATTACAACGGTTATAAGTTCAAAATAATTTAAACGTTGTATCTTTAAATTCAAATTTTGAAATTTCCTCTTATAGTAATTGATTACAAGGTCTGATAATCGATTACCAGAACACATTTTTGTATTTAAAATTTGAACTTTGAAGTTTTCTTGCTCTGGTAATCGATTACTTAAGCTGATAATCAATTACCAAACAAATATTACTATATTTGTTACACAAACTTTTGATTATATAGGAAATTTCTAATTTTTAGTCAAAAATATTTTTGTAAAATCTTTTTGAACATTCTTTTTACTTTTTTTTCAAAAAGATATAAAAACTTACTCTTATATTCAAAAAGATTATTTGAGGTTTTCTTGAAATTATAGTTTTAATGGCCAAGTAAAATTTGCAATTTCTAAAAGTTCTTTTTACATATTAGACTAAGTAAAATTTGTTTCTTGATCAACTTACTTTAACTTAACATTTTATTTTTTATAATATTTTAGCATCATCAAAACTTTGTGCATATGTTCTTCCGCACAACGAGTAGAGGCCCCAAAAGGTCCATTGACTAACGATTGTGGCTATGTCAGTTAAGGAGGAACCAATAGTGCCTCCCATGGCGAGGAAGTGGAAAAACGATTGTGTTCCAAGAACCACTGCTCATCCCACATCTCAATCACCAAAGAAGACCAACACAGTTGCAGAGAACGAAGTCCCCTCTTACGAAAAGGCCAAAAGTGGGGCGATGAGGTTGCAACAATTGTGGAAATTGGGCATGTGGGGGTAAACATGTGGGAGGCCGAGAGGAAGGTTACCGCTGAGGAGATAAAGATGACTAATGGTGGTGGTGGATGATGGGTGCCCTATATTGATGTTGCTCATAAAAGGAAAGGTCTTGCGTCTTCGAATGAGTGGTTGATTCAGCTAGCCAACCTTGGTGAGAGTTCAACTTACACCATAGAAGAGTGTGGGAAGCCTTTGTGGGAATCGCTCGTGAGTCAATGAACCATTTCTTCTTCATTCATAGCCACAAAGGGAGGTGCCAAGGTTATATCATGTGTTGATAGGTTTTGCTACAAACTCATCGGTTGTAAAGTGTTGGTAAGTTGGGTTCTCATTTTTATCAAATTGGGTGTTTGAGTGATTTTATAGAGACTAAAAACATTGATAATTTAACATGGTTTGTATTTACTCCTTCCATTTTTTTTCATAGTCGTTTAAGGTTTTGTACGGGACTTAAGAAAATAATTGATATTTTTAAATATTTATTACTTACTTTTCTGTTATACCCTTTATTTTATTTTATTTTCATTTAAGTCAAGAGACTGTTGATTTGTGTACATGAATTAATGCATTGATTATTAGCATATACATGTGAACTGTAACCTACTCCATTTAATCACACATGTCCATAAATTAATGTATTAATTATTAAAATACATATGTGAACAGTAACCTACTCCATTATTACATAGGTGGTTGAAGAAAAAATAAGTAAACATTAGAAATAAATAGACACATTGTTCAGTAAGCATACATTAATTATCAAGGGTAAAAATGAAAAAAAATTAATAAATCATTGATTTTAGTAAAATGACAATAAAAAAAATAACAAATTCTGACAAAATGACTATGAAATAAAAGCGGAGGGAGTATATGGTAATTTATTTATGATTATCTAAAATTTCAAATATGTTTAAACTATTTTTTAAAATTATAAAAAGCAATTTCTATTTTTTAAGAAACAAATTCTATTTATTTCTCCTAAAAATTACTTTTTTAAGGAAAAAACACCTTTTATTTTAATTATAAAAAAACTTGCTCTATATGTTAGATTTTAAATTTCTTCTTTTTTAGTTATAATTTAAATTACTTCTAATATATGTGTAAAAAAAATTATTCTTGGTTATAGATCATCGTTATCCATGTACTAAATTTTTGCTCCCTTAAAATAAATTTTTAGTTCCGTCCCTGCTGGCCGACCTAGTTATTTTTAACAGAAGTTAAGTGGAACTAATATATTTTGATCTGGTAGAATTTTATTATTTGAATTTAAAATAAAAAAAAAAAAACAACTCATATTCTATTTATATATATATTCAAAACTTTTATATATCATCATACCTGTGATGGAAAGTTTTGCAGGCGTGCTTCAATATTTTTTCCTTACATTAATTGTTGTAAGCATAAACTGCTGAGGAATTCCTTTATTTAACATTTTGAGAAGGGTCCTATAAACCTTGGAGCTACATAGATTTGTTAATTTGATATCAAAAGCATATCCAAAGCAATTGGTCATCATAACAGAGTCAACGTATTATTCAGTTTTTAAGCTCTCTGAAAGTTCTAATTAAGTGCGGCAGAAAAGGTATATCTCTCCCTATGATCAATTCATGTATTGTAATATGTTGTTCATTAATATACAAAGTTTATTTTATTTACAAGCACATAACGAAAATGGAGGAAAATCAACCAAATAATTATCTTTATAATTGCAAAATGAAAAACTCTCCATGTCAAGTTTGACATTTTGCATGTATTGTTTTTTACGTTCTCTAGATTTGCTTTTTCTTTTCTTTTCTTTTTTTTTTTTCCTCACAGATTGTCGTTTTCATCGATTTCATAATTAACATGCAGTTTTTACTTCCTTTTTTTTTTCTTCTTAAACTAACTATAAATCTAATTATCCCGCACATGCTAGATAAGAACTTTAAAAAAGGAAATTAATTACAAGGAGAGTTGTTATATGGTACCCTTAGAAATCAAGGGTTTTGGTAATGAGTTAATAGTTGAATGAATTTGAAAATGACAAGGGAGAGAGAGAGAGAACAAATTTCATGAAAAACAAATTAAGATTATACTGAAAAGTCTTGGGGTTTGTTATCCGATCCAGTTAAAACTCACGTACGTGGGTGTCAGTAAATAGGATTCTGAAAAGAAAAAATATATATCCTTCTGTTCTCATGAATGCCCATGCATCGAGTAAGAAAAGAGTTTTCTGCCCAGGGAGAGAACAAACTTCTTGAGAAAACAAAAATCAAAGGGTTTTAACTTCGTTATGCTAATTTTTATTTGATTTTATTAAACATAACTTACATATTCTAAAACATAACTTCACTTTATCTTATAAAATTAGTTTTATAAGTTGAATTACATTTTTAAAAAGTGAAATTTTCAATAACTTCATTACAATTTTGTTTTGTTTGAAGATTTTGCATTCATCAACTAGTGACTAAAATAGAGTATATATAAGTATAAAATAATCTTCACATTACAAATTAGTTTTCTAAGATTGAAATAGGTTCAAAATCATTTTTTAAGATGATACCAAAATGTGCTATAGGAATTTGGTAAATTTCAATTTCAGAGTACAAAATGTGTGATGCCAATAATTGGAGAGATTTCTTCACATGTTACTTTAATAAAATCTTCAAAAGGTATACAAGAGATATCAACAACAATAAAAGAAATAGAATTAAAATAATTTAAAGATCAATAGGGTAAAACTTTTATATATAAAATCATTTATAGGAGAAAAAAAATTATAAGAAAAGGTTAAATAAGTTTTTCTGTAAGTTAATTTATAGAAACTTTCCTATTAATTTCTTCAAGATCTTATTTTATAACTTATACAAAATTAATTTTAACTTATAAAAAAGTTTATTTCAATTTTTCTGTTAGAAACATTTTTAAAGAAATTTATCCAAATAAATCTTAACGATTCTCAAACCCCACACTGAGTAAGCTAATATTTCATTCAAATAACTACTGAAGAACCTAGTTAATTTAATTAGTATGAAATGATGTTTACGAATTCCACACCAATTGTTTGCAATAGGCTAAAAAAAATTCATGAGATTAAGCATATCATTTTTGTTATTTCAACATGAAG
Source organism: Cajanus cajan (assembly GCF_000230855.2). Taxonomy (NCBI): domain Eukaryota; kingdom Viridiplantae; phylum Streptophyta; class Magnoliopsida; order Fabales; family Fabaceae; genus Cajanus; species Cajanus cajan. The sequence continues at coordinate 56,221,154 of NC_138525.1, forward strand.
TTGTCATGTCGCCATAGATCTAAAATAGAAGTTATCTATGAATGAAGAGAGTACCCACAAAATGCCAAAAAGAAAAAGAAAATAAATCCAAATAACTTTAATTCCTTGATATCAACACTTTTGGCCATATATTTGAATACAGGTTGTAGTTTTCTATCTTTTTTAATTTACCATGGTTTACACACACATGACTTTTCTTTGAAGAAATTTGCTCAAATATTGACACTTTCTTATATAGAAGATATTATCTAGGTTGCATGACAACACGACACCAACCATCCATTACCTCACAAAATGTCCCAAAAACCCAAATTAAATTATTACTATTATTATAATATGATATCACAAATGGCATACAGTACATGTTACAGTGGCAACATGGGAGAAATCATTGGCAAGTTGAAACTGAGAGTTTCCTAACATAATAGTTTTGTCCTAATGCGTCGCATGTGTCACCATATTTCATTTACTTTATAAGTTTTCATTAGCACTTAATTTTGGAGTTTCACTAGTGTTATAACTTCACATATACCTACACATCTTTGTTAAGTATATTTGTATCTTCCACCTTGTTATAATGCGCTTGTTTCTTTCTTTTCCTTGGTAGATGGTAAAAATGAGTGGAACGCATAGAGAAATGGAGAAGATTAGGAGAACTTTGAAACAATGGCTCTCATCATCGAAGGTTCTATGGAGCATGATATTAGTGCAAGTTTTTATTAGTGGGATGCAGCTATTATCAAAGGCCATACTAGTTAAAGGCTCTTTCATCTTTGCTATCGTTTCATATCGCCATATTGTTGCTGCCATTTGTATTCTCCCCTTTGCAATCTACTTTGAAAGGTAAGTTTTTTTTTATATTCTTTTTATTATTTCATGCTTCGCTTTTATTTAAAATTAATATACATATATGTAATATAATACTCATCTCATGCATCTGAAATTGATTATTTTCTACTTTATGTTTGGCCTATTTTTTTGTTTTAATTTAAAAGTTATTTTAAAACTATAGTTCATAAACTCTAAAAATAAATAGAAATTATTTAACATTTTTAAAAAATTTACAAAAGATTATTAGAGAGAAAAAGAAAGGGGTGAGGGGGGAGTGCCAAGAGAAGGACAACGAAAGTAAGAAGAGAGGGATGAGAGTCCAAAGGAGACAAGAAAATGGGAACGAGAATACTCTACAATATTCTCTCTATTTCTCTCTTACATTGTTTCTTCCTCTTCTTCAACTCCTCAATTCTTCATTTTCTCTTTTCTTTAGAGAGGATTTGCGGGAGGAGAGAAGTTTGCAAGAGAAAGATAGTGTGAAAATTAAAAGGGAGATTGTGGAATTAGATTTTTTTCATTAAAATAATATCATACAAGAAGAGTTTTGTTATGAATATTCTCATAATTAAACAGAATAGAATTTTTAACTAAAGAATAAGTTAGCAACGTTTACTTTCTCTTCTATTACATTAAATAATAATAGAAGGAGAATATCTTATAATTTATCTAATTTGATTAAAAATTATGTCATTCATAGAAATATTTTTCTCATTATGATGAATAAAATTCACAATCAATTTGCAATCTGGTTCAATAATTATATTGATTGTAAAGTCAATTAAGAGTATAAAATATAATATTTGTTTTATCCTTTTTTATTGACATATTGACTTTGATAAAGGTAGTTCTTGTTCGTAAAAACTCACCTCTTTCATTCCTTAAACATGCTTCAATTCCTATGGTGCCTTTTTAATAATAATAATAATAAAAAGTTGTACCACAATTGAATTTCAATTTGCATATTCGAGAAGGAATCCAGACATTAAAGGGAGGTTCTATAATCTATACAAGATCTGCTTGTTGTTCATCAACATTCAACATTTAATTTGTTAGCATCTAACCGATCTATAAGAGCAAATTTTGATCTATCAAGCATTGAATCCGCTTGCTCATGTTTTGCATTTCGAACCATTTCATTCCTTCTTCGTCAACTACTCCACATAGTCATGAAAAAAAGTTAAAATTGATCCTTCAACAATATTCCATTTAATTTAAAAAAATATATCTTTAATTGATTCACAGTTCAACAAAGCATATGATTAATTTGTGGTCGCAATCTACATCATTGTAAGACTTCAAAGCTTTGTAAACATGTTATCAAATTATGTCAATAATGTTTTACCCATTAGAACAAAATATGCAAGAAGTTTCAATTTTTAAAAGCTGTTTTATTTAAAATTTTTAACAAAGTACTTATTTTTTTCCTCTTAAAAAGAATAAGTTATTTTTAAGGTATTATTTTAGATAAACTTCTCTTTAAACACTTATAGAAAAAAAATTGAAATAAATTTCTCTATAAATTAAAATTTGTTTAAGTATAAGTTAATCAGTAAAAAAAACTTTCTCATACTAGCTTTTACTGAATTTTTTAATGTATGTATAAACTAATTTTATTTTATTTCTCATACTAACTTTCTCATAAGTTAGTCCGTACATATTTCTTTCTATTTTTTTATTCTATAAATATTTCTATAGAAGTTTATCGAAATATATTCTTAATTTTTAAATTTTTCAAAAAGTATAAGAATTTAGTGGTTATGCACTAAAATATAACATTTTTTATATTGTTAACCAATCACAAATCATAATATGTATGACTTGTAAGTAGTTTCCTTTTAAAAATAATAAATATAAACATATTAAATATGACATTGGATGACTATGTAATGTGTTTGTAGATATACTATTTTCCCTTAAAATAATGTGTATAAATCAAAGTCTCATTTTAAAAGAAGAAAAACTCAATAAAATGGATCAAATTATCTTTGATGTTACATTCTCAAGTTAATCCTTCTAATAATTTATAAACAAATTAATTAAAAATATATTTTTTCTAACATTAGCTTTAAGATGATTTTAGGAAATTAAAAAATTATTCTATTAGATATATTTTAGAGATTTTAATTTAATTATTATTCTTTTTTCTAATAATTTTTTTTTCATTAGTTGCTTAAAACTAACTTTAAAGACTCGTGTTAACAAACCACAAATAAAAATAAAAATGATTTAATATCATAAACTCATGAACTAAAACAATTTATTCTTTGAATTACTCTTTTGACTGTATGTCCTCTCTTGCTAATGATTTGGGTTGCGAATGCAGAGGACGCAAAATGGACTTCAGTCTGAAGGTTTGGTTCTGGCTCTTCGTTAACGCATTGATGGGGTATATGCATTCTTTACTTCCTTAAAATCAAACTCTCCTCTAAATATACATTCATCGATGGGGTTTGTTTATTTAAACTTTTAAAAAAGTGTTTTTAAATAAGTATTTTAAGAAAACATTTTTTAAGTAGTAAATAGAAGTTACTTCTTAAAAAAGTAAGAAAAAAAAAACTACTTATTTTCTTAAAAGGAAGTGTTTTATTGGAAAAGAAAATTAAACAAATAAATCCATTACTAACTAAAAATGTCTTAAAGTAAAAAAAAATTTTACATAAAAAAATTTCATTTGATATTATTCATGTACTTATAATTATATATTTATTCTATTTTTATATATAAGATTCAAATACTTAATTTATCAAGATTAAGAAAAGTAGTTAATATATATGATAATAATAAATTTGTTTTATTTTTATAATTTTTTAAAAATTATATTTACACTATTTCTCTCTCCTAATTAATAATTATCTTTTTTTAACTAATTAAGATACATGTCTTGTATCATTCTCTCCTAATTAATATTATTTTCTCTCCTAATCAATTAGAATGTATGTTTGTTAAAAAAATTATAATTATTATATTTAATCAAATTAAGAAAATATATTTTAATTTAAATTATTTTAGTTTAAAAATAATTAATCTATATAATAATATAAATTGAAATCTTATATAAAATTACAAACAATTATTATAAGATAAGCCAAGATGAAGCCAACCACACACCGAATAAACCCTCTCCCCCAAACCACCTTACAAATGAATACAATTAGCATGAAAAACTTTATATGAGGTAACTACTTGGTCTTTATTTTACATTCAATAATCAAATAGTATTGTTTTATATATACTTAATAAATAGCATGAATTACTGAGTAAAAAAAGATGGCGTGAATTACATGAAATTATAATTGTAATATATCTTGAAATGTTTAAACCATATAAACACATGTGCTATGTTCCTTTTAACCATTTCACCATAACTTTTACGAGTTCTATACGATGCATATTTATAATAATTAATGTCATGTCATTAATGATATGAGTAGGTAAGTTTAGGTTAAGACAAGTTTTGAATATATAAATTTAATCTATTTTATAAAATTAAAAGGCATAAATTTGAGTTATTATTTTTTTTTATATATAATTTATATTAGTTTAAGTAATTCTTCAACTTGAATATTATTTAATTTTTAATAATATTGATCATTTATTTTTTATTATAAATTTATTTATATTATTAATAATATATGTATTATATTATATAAATAAATAGATTAGTCTATAAATCTAAATAATAAGTCTAATATTTTTAAATAAATAAATTTTTTCAAGGTTTAAATTTAACTTTTTTCATTAAATAGATCAAATTTGACTAAATTTTAAACAAGTGAAACTATAAATTCCTATTTAAGATACCACTTTTTCTTATCCCTATCGTCATTATGTTTTTCAAAATGATGGCATCAAATACTCAGGATGACTCTAGCTCAAGGATTCTATTATTATGGTCTACGAGACACTTCAGCTACTTATTCCGCCAATTTCCTCAACTTAATTCCTGTATTCACCTTCTTTACCTCTATCATATCCAGGTATCTAAAAATAGCAACCTATATAACTAAATATGCCGATCTTCCTAGCATTATTGCATAACCAACATTAGTTGATGAATGAATGCAGAATGGAGAAATTGAGTTTGCACACTTGGACTGGTAGAACCAAGTTAGGAGGGGCAATATTGTGTGTTATGGGAGCATTAACTTCCAGTATTTACAAAGGGAAAGAATTTTATATTGGTCATCACCATAGTCATCATGTTCATGAGGCTGCTGGGGCACATGAAACTCACAAGCTTAGGGGCACTATATTTTTGCTTTGCGGTTGCCTCTCATACACAACTTGGTTTCTTGCACAAGTATGTTTCCCATTCTTTACTCTCTTGTATATTGTATCTAAATATATATGTGTTTTTATTTGGTTGCTTTATTATTAAAATGTACAATATATGAATTTTTTTTTCTTCCACTTTCAATGTTAGTTTAGTCCTATGTGGTAGCAACATATGTCCATTTTTCATTGGACTAGGTTACATTGTGTTAGTGATAAAATAAACAAGAAAGAGTTAACTTGTATATATTTTGGTAATTAGAAGATCGCACATTAAGCATTTTAATAATTAAGGGATTAACTTGAACAAATTCAAAAGAAAATAAAAAAGATCAAAAGAGTAATCTAACTAATTATCTAATATTTTATTAATAATTAAGAATGGATTAAGGTATCAATTTATATAATGTAATATTTAAAATAAATAATTAACAAAATCATAATAAGTTATGCTAACTTATATCATATCTATATCTAATAAGGTGTTTCAAGTAATCCTAAGTTTTCAATTTATTCAGGTCAGATTGATGAAAGTATTTCCATTGAGGTACTGGGGAACAATGTTATCATGCATTTTGGCAGCAATTCAAGCAGCAATAATAGGCGTTTGCATAGATTCCAGTAAAGCTTCTTGGAAATTAGAATGGAATCTACAACTGGTCACTATAGTGTACTCAGTAAGATACTCTTAATGCTTTTAAAGTAATTTCTCTTAGATTTAGCATCAATTTGTTTAATTTTCTTTAGTACTATTATATCAATTATTTCCTCTCAAATTTCATTCTAAGGTCTGAAAGACTAATTAGTCTCCCAAAGGCAAATTCCAAAACATTTAATTTCTAGGAAATTACGATCATATGAAATGGATAAAAATCATGAATCATGATGCAGCTTGGTTTCTAAATTTGAAAGTCATCACTATGATTTTCTTTGACATTGAACTATGAATGAGGAGCATGAACACACTGAAGTGATTGCTAACAAGTTGAGTTTATTTGTGTAGGGAGCATTGACTACTGCTGCCGCGTTCTGCATAATATCTTGGGCAATTACAATCAAAGGACCTAGTTACCCTCCAATGTTCAATCCTCTGGCTCTTATTTTTGTGGCATTTTCAGAAGCTATCCTACTTGGAGAACCATTAAGCGTTGGAACGTGCGAATTCATTTCCTTCTAGACCAATGTTAATTTTCAATGTTCCAAAGAGACAATAATAATGTAGCTAGCTTATGCATTTCCTTGTGATACATGTACAAAAAGTACTAATCTAATATCTGCATGCAGGATGCTGGGTGTGGTTTTTATCATTGTTGGATTATACTCCTTTTTGTGGGGCAAAAGTAAAGAGACAATGCTAATAACTCAACAACCAAATGTAGCAGATACAGAAGAATCAGACATCATTGATTTAATCCCTGCGGGGCAATCACCAGCTGCAGTAGTCCCATCTTTTTCTCATACAAATTCCAAAACTAGAGTTTTTGACATTGAAAAGTCTGTAGAAACTGAAAGTGTACTAGTTTAAAGGTAGGATTGTTTCTTTATCTTCTTAATGTATCGATACATAAATATGAAACTAATGTAAATATTGCTTCTACTACAACAAAATTGCCATATAATGACACACACCCTATAGTGATACTATACATGTCACTAAAAATTACTTTTAGCTATACAATAACTACAATATATGTTGATATATTATTAAAAAGTGTGAATATAGACTATAGTGACACACAAAATATGTTGTTGAATCTCATCCAAAATCAACACTAAAATTATGCGTAACTATATGTCAAATAGACATATACCTACATATATTGTACCTATAGTGACACTTTTTGTATGTCATTATATGTAACATTTATTATATAGTATTCTAAAGAAACAGAGCTGGATGAAATAGGGGGGTTAAAGATCCGGGAAGAGATATGAGAAATGCATTGCTTTTTAACTAAAATATGGGAATGCTACGAAATTAAGTGTTGATAATTACAATGCATAAATCTACATGACCATGTTGTAAAACTAATAGTTAGCTTTATCCGCTAGACCGAAAAATGCTTGACATAACTATTTTTTAGAAAAGACACACAAAGGCATCACGATAGCCAAGGAGATCCCAAATATTGGGATCTCAATGACACGTTGTAACAACTCGTCATGGTCATCATACTGCATAACTACAATTAAAACAATTGAAATATATACTAGAATAGTATAAAATAAATATATATAACTGAGGTCGCTTAGCTCGCAACCATGAACATCTATATAAATACAACACAAGTTGCTAAGCAAGCAATAAAAAGCATCAACAACTAAATACAAAATATTCTACCACCTAGGGTAGTCTACAAAAAGAAATCAACTCTAAGCGTCTCCTGTGACCTCCATCAACTATCATCCAACTTATTCTTGTCTTGTTCTCATATAACATATGATCATCACAATCCAAATCACATAAAAACATATAAGGGTAAATTAGGTAAAATAAGCAACTCACATATATATATATATATGCAACATGACAACTTTATAATCATCTTCACATCCCACACAAACAAAAAACAAAAAACAACACATATACAACACATCTCAATCACATTACAGCTCATATCAACACATATACGTCGTCACGCATTTCAATTCAGAGATCTCCTACAACATAGGGTGAGCAGTATAAGTAGTTAAGTCTTACCGAACCGACAACACATCGATCTTTTTGGCTTTCTATATCAATAGTAAATTGGATATCAATTCACAACACAATAAAAGTTTCTCAAACTTTGTCACTTAAACAAGAAAGTGTAGTACTATGTCAAGATATAACAACTAGGTATAGGTCTACCATGACATTAGCTAACTTAACTAAGCCACACCTATGGGATTAGCCTACCGACTATCCTCCAAATACTACAACTCTCTGATACTTGATTAGGAACTAAGTTCCTGACTTCGTACTTTACTCAAATTGGCCGCTTGTAATTAATATAGCTCGACCTGACCCCTATACTGTGGTCGCTTTATAGACGTCTACCTCGACCTTGTCCACACACGATACCAACTAAGTCTTAGAGGAGAACAACATATATAGCATCCACTTCAAGGGACAACTTCCTAAAGAGAGTTTTTTAACAAATTGGATTCTCAGAGCACCATAACACTCTTAATCCACACAATAGGATGAGGAATTTTTGAAAACATCTCCTCTAGTCCTAAGTGGTCAACACATCTCATCAACACAACACAACACAACACAACAACACAGTTCTAATCAACACGGTTTAATAATACAATTGTTCAATCAACTCACAACTCAACAACACAGTCAGTTTAACAACACTATTTTTCAGCACAACTTATATATCAACTCTACACATCTACACAATTGCACAACTCAGTTACAACATGCATCTCACATCTTACAACTCTATCTCAACATGCTTCAACAACACATCATATTCCACATATGAAACAACATGCAACTTATAGAACAACTCCAACAACATAAACACATTCAACAAATAATACAACTCAACCAAGATGTTTACAACTCATCTGTTATGCCAACTTACACACATAAACAACATAAATCAACTTAAGCACCCAAAACAACTTTTAATTTAACCAAATCACTTATTGTGAAATGACAACCTTCATATAAAACATCATATATGAAGTTATACTACTCTTATCATGCTCATCCTTATCTCATATGAAAGATAAGAAGATTTCCTATAACTCTCATGAAGACATTAAGTCTTAATTCCATCATCTACCTTATTAAAAAAATGTAAAAATCGTAACAATTAGCCTAAATCCTGACAGTTTCACTAAAAAGGTCATAACTGGAGTTTTAGACCTCCTTTTTGGGTTATTTCAGCGTCATTTGAAAGCTAACATCCAAGGTTATAACTTTCATGAAGATTTCCTATAACTCTCATGAAGACATTAAGTCCTAATTTCATCATCTACCTTATTAAAAAAATGTAGAAATCGTAACAATTAGCCTAAATCCTGACAGTTTCACTAAAAAGGTCATAACTGGGGTTTTAGACCTCCTTTTTGGGTTATTCCAGCGTCATTTGAAAGCTAACATCCAAGGTTACAACTTCATGAAGATCTCAAGACCAAATTTGGTCATTTACCCTTGGCGTGCCAACGCTCACTTCAGAACTCCAGCTTTGGCTTTCTGCCAACTTCGTTTTCTCCCGAAGCTGTAGCGCCCAACTTGGAGTTGCAGCACTAGATCTCTACCGCCCTGTTTTCTCTCACAGTTGCAGCGCTAGTTTAGCACTCCAGCACTAAGTGTAGAGCTTTCTTCACTTTCATGGCTTTCTACCTACGTTTTTCACCTATAATCCATCAATTTTACCTCTAAATATAATCTACCTTCATATTCTCTACTCATTTTTTTCATACAACCCAGAAACCCCAAGAAATACCACATGCATGCATTAAGATTGCAAAGAGATCATCAAGAACAACAAGGTTTCAGCTTTCACATGCAAATAACTTCAAATCCCTTTTCCCAACTAAGATTTTCATAATTCACACCAATTTTGAGTTCTCAACTCAATCAACAACCCCACAATTCATAAAAATCCAAGATTTCTAACTCTCCTTACCTCGGAAAGGAAGAAAAATCTGACTCCAAGCTAACGAGAAGGGAGAAGGAGAAGAAGAGAAATGGAACGGGAGTCTTCCTTCACAGCAAACTTAAGAATCACAAATGAAGTGAATGAGTTTTTGGGAAAGAAATGAAATGGAGAAAAGAGGGGAAGAAAGACTCATGAGTCTCACACACATAAATTAAAGTATATTATATACTAACACCTCTTAGATTTATCATATTCCTTTCTATGTCCTTTTTCTTTTAATCTTATGCTAAGTAAAAAATTTACTAAGTAAAAAAAATTAACATGCGCATTTATATTAACAATGATCAATTCTGGGTTTTTCAAATGATTTTGATAACTAAAATTTAAGAATAAAGGTAATATCAATGCAAAAAGAAGTTGAGAGTAAACTTCCCCATACTCTTCCCGATGAAAATTATATGATTAATTATATAATTCTACCCATCTAACTTGTTAAAGTTATTAAATAAAATTCCTAAAATATTGACTCCTCGACATTTAGTTTCCAAGCGCTTTCGTTATCCACCAATCCCTTACATGATTGATAAAACAACTTGCATTAAGCATTGTAATAATATGACAACTAATGAAGATCATTCCTATTTTTAGCAAATTAATTCATTAGAGCACCTCCAATGAGGGTGCTTGTTGTGTATCTTAAAAATAAGCAACAGTGCTTATAAGAAATTTTCATTGGAGTCATCTTACGTGGCAAGCCAAGTTCTAAATTTTTTAGCTTTGTTACTTCTCCAAGCAACAGTGCCTATAGCAATTTGAAAATTGAAATGGAGAAGTGTGATTGGTTGATTTGATCCAAGGCGGAACATGGACAGAGAATTTGGAAAAAGTATAGTATGAGGTGTCAAAATATGTAGTATAAGTTGTAAAAAAGTAGGGGTGCTTATAAGCAATTTCTATTGGAGCAAAAATTATAAAAATATAATATGAGTTGCTTATAAGTGACGTGGCACAGTGGGACCCATTTAAAGTAGTTGGGAGTTGCTTAAGCAACTCCCATTGTAGATACTCTTAGGTAACTCATTCAACTCATTGAGAGATTCTCTAGAGTAGTGATATCTTTGACCTTAATTAACTAGAAAAGATCAATTTTTGTGTGGATCGGGACTTGTGAGTTGAATATTTTAAAAAAATTAAATCTTATAATGATTAATTTTTTAATGATGCTAAATTAAATGTTTTAATTATTTTAAAATAAATTAAAATGAAACGATAATAAAATATGTTAATTGATATTTCAAATAAAATATTTTACCTACGAAATTTATCTATGGGTGAAGTTATCTACGGAAATTTCCGTAGATAAATTATCTACGGAAAAATTCGTAGATAACTAAATATTATCTACGAAAATAATTCCGTAGGTAATATTCCGTAGATAACTAAAAATTATCTACAGAAAAAATTCCGTAGATAATTAAACATTATCTACGGAAAAAATTCCGTAAATAATATTCCGTAGATAATAATCATTTTTCTTGTAGTGAATTAACTTGTTAGTATCGGTGTTGTTTGACTCCAATGAGCCTTTTGAAGTTTATTATGATACTTCTTATCAAAGGTTAGTATTTGTGATGCAAACAGAAAGGTTGTATCCTATGTACTTCAAAAAACAGTTGAAGACTTATAAGAAAAACTATCCTGCTTTTGACTTGGAATCAACAAATGTGGTATTTGCTCTAAAAATGTTAGACACTACATAAGTAAAAAAGTTTAATAAAGTTTTATATCATAATGTTAAATTAATTAAATGATACCTTTAACAATTTTTTATAAAATGTAAATTTTATCAATTCAACTATTGTATTTGATGATATTATACTCATGATAATATGCATATCAAATTTTAAATAATTTAGATTTTTCTAAATATATTATCTAATAATATATATTTACATGTATTAAATATATATATATATATATATATATATATATATATATATAATTTCATAATTGAGACCTTAAGGATGTGTTTGCTATGCATTAAAGTGTAGGACAATAGGAACTATATATAAGACAAATGTTTAAATTACTTGACAATTTTTTGTTTTGTGTATTGCTCGGTGGATAATGGATAACACAAACAAAATAATATTAAATTTATTATAATATCATTTTTAATATTAATTATTTAATAAATTATTATTATTTTAATGAAAATGACAATGACAAAAATTGCGATAATAACATTAATAATAGAAATAATAATAATAATAATAATAATAATAATAATAATAATAATAATAATAATAAGGTAATGATGAGTGAAACAAATAACAATGATAGTTGATTGCACGATAGTAATTAACGACAATGGTATATGGTGATGTTGGATGACAATAATAAGAATCAAGGTAAAATTAACACAATATCATGGTTGTAAGTGATTGTATACTTAGGAGAAAAGTTGTTCTATGCTTTATTTAGTAGCACAAATTTAAACTTTTATCTTGTCTTTTTTCATTTTTTTTTTGTTTGTCTTATCTCATGAGCCTTTATAAATTAAACACAATTTATTTTGTCAAGTATTATAAGAGAAATTAAAAACGTAAACAGATATAGCACCTAAAATTCAAAATAACAGCAACCAGATGCTATACATTACTAATTAACAAAAACGTGTAAAAGCAAATTTATCCTAAAATATAAATTAGATCTCACTCAGGAAATACAAAGCTTAACTGGCTCTAAATATCAATATCCCAACCCAACTGTTAGGAAAACGCATATTATCGCTACTATTATTATTATATATCACAAATGTAATACAACATAACAAGCAATGGTGACAAACTAGGAGAAACCAGTGGTAGGGTGACACAGAGAGTTACCTAACAAAATGGTGTTGCTCCAATGCATGGCATCTGTCACCATATTCATTTAGCATCAGAAGTTCCTAAGCTGTCTATCATTTATTTCTTCACTTGACTTTTAATTTTCACCGGTGTGATGTGCATCATCACATAACATAAGATGCCGAGCCGAAACCGTTTCTTTTCATCAATATCTATCTATCTATATTAATATGTTTGTCTCTCTTGGCAAGAGATAAAGACTTTGCATCATTGCTTTTGTTTTAACTTAGACACACGGAGGGATAGAAACCGCTGAGGGAAAGAGCATGAGAACTATGAAGGAATGGTTCACAACTTCAAAGGCTGTGTTGAGCATGCTGCTGGTGCAGGTTATTGGAACCGGGATGCAGCTCTTATCAAGGGTTATACTGGTTGAAGGCTCTTCCATTTGTGCACTTATTGCATATCGTCATGTTGTTGCTGCTATTTGTGTTGCCCCTTTTGCACTCTACTTCGAAAGGTAAAGCTTTTAAATGCTACTGATGAATTGCTTTGCTCTTACTTCCAACTAAATTTAATCTTGCTTTCCCAATTGTTAATCTTTGTTTTTGTTCTTTTAAGATTTTGATTTGAATTATATTATATGTAAAGGTTTTAAATTGAGATTGTATTTGATTCGTTGTGTTGTTTGATATTGTGAGAAATTATTTACAATTGTGATAATCCAAAAATTTTGATGTTGCGGCTTAAATCATGATGACAAACTTATTTTTTAAACCATGATTATATTTTCTTACAATGTTCTTTTATTGATTTTCCTAATATTTTGTAAAAAAATAAAAATGTATTACAAGAATAAATATATTTTACATTTGAAAATAGAAAAATTCGACAGTTTCCTCAATTAGTTGATTACTTCGGATGCTGCAGAATGATTTTTTTTAGATAGGAAACTATTAAATTTAATAATAACAAACTAACCCTTTAATTGGTCTGTAAGTTTTTGATAAATTTAATACACATTTCATGTTGGTGTGTTAAGAATTTTTTTTTTTTTTGTTGAGATTTTTGGTATCCTATCCTAATGCAACTTTCAATACATACAATTATTTCCCACAAAGTAATAAATTCATACATACACTTAATTTAGTTATGCACTCTACCCTGAACTTTGCTTCACCAATTGTTGTATGTTAGATTTTTGTTCATGTTTTTAATTTTAATTTTCCCCTCACATACACTTTTGCTTCTTGATGTTTTCTTGAATGATATTGTGGTTGCAGAGACCGCACGAAGAAGTTCAGTTGCAGGGTTTTGTTTTGGCTCTTCATTAACGCGTTAATGGGGTATGTGCAGTCTTTAATTGCCCTAGAAAGAGGAATAGTGTCTCTGTATAAAATTATTGATGTTTTAGTTTTTTTCTTCTTCAAAACTTAATGTTTTATAAATTTCAAGTTTATTAACTTTTTTCTTTATATATAGAATTAATTATCCATATACTGTGAGTATAAAGTTTTTTACACTGACAACCAATTATATCTTTTAAATTATTTTATTTTATTTTTATTTCATTAAATGAGCAACTGACATGACACTATTAAAAAATATGATTGGTTGTCAGTATAAAAAAAATTTACACTAGCAGTATATAGGTGATTAACTCATATATATATCCCTATTTAATTTTACAACTCTATAATTAATTACTCTTATAATAAATTTTAAATATGGATATACTAATTTCGAAAAATAATTTATAAGACATAATTACTTAATTTATCATAATTAAGGATTTTAGTTAATTGAATTGATAGCACTAAATTTATTCAAAATTATTCCCATCTAATATTAATGAGATACTTAATTATCACCCGTTATTTATTATTCTTTTCATCCCAAAACAACTACTACATTTTAAACTTTTTACACACATTTTAAGAATAGTAATAAATATATCATTTTTAATATATTTTTATTAAAATAATTTCACTCTTTCAGTTGAATAACTAATGAATAGATAAATTAAAAAGTAAAAATATCAATTAATTTGATAATTTTTAAATATTAAAACTGTAGTTAATTTAAGATGGAGGGAGTAAATTAAGAAAATTACTGATTGAGAATTTTTCTAAAAAATAATTAGTATAAGAAATATTTTAAATTTTCTTATAAAAATAAAACAACATTTTTTATTTGAGACTTATATATATATATATATATATATATATATGGGAATTGCTAATATACTCACATCTATTTTTTAGTTGGAGTATGTTAGCAATCTATACCAAAATTTTATGACAAAAAAATCACTCATTTTTTTTATTCGATTAATTTGTATAAATGATATTATAGTAATTTAATTTAACTTTAAAGGAAAATAAAATATTTTTTCTCTTATTAACTTTATTCTCTAACTTATTTCCTTTTCTATTAATTACTCCCTCCGTTTTTTTTTTCATAGTCGTTTTGTCAGAGTTTGTTATTTTTTTTTCATTGTCATATTACTAAAATCAATAAGTTATTAATTTTTTTCTTCCATTTTTACCCTTGATAATTAATACATGTTTGCTGAACAATGTGTGTATTTATTTTTAATGTCTACCTAATTTTTCTCCAACTACTCATATAAAGTTAATATGCATTTATAAGAGCAATATATTCTCAACAAAATACTATAAAAAAAACAAAAAAAGGGACAACTATTTAATGGAGTAGTTCAACAGTCTAAAAAATGCAAAAAAAAAGTAAAGGGTAAAATTGGAAAGTAAGTAATAAACATTTTTGAAAACTAAAATATCAATGATTTCCTTAAATCTCGTGCAAAACCTTAAACGACTATGAAAAAAAAACGGAGGGAGTAATTTTTATTTGTTCAGAGAAAGAGAAAGGGGACATCATGAGAGATGAAAGAGAAATGAGTTAAAGAAGGAATTTAATAGGAGAGAGATGAATGTGTTAAAGAAGGAATTTAATAAGAGAGAGAAATGAGTTCGAGAAAAATTTAATAGGAGAGAGAAATGACCTAGAGAATGAAATTAATAAGAAAGAGAAAATATTTTATTTTATTTTAAATTAAATTAAATTACTATAATATCTTTTATACAAATTAACTGAATCAAAAGAAATGAGTAATTTTTTAATCTTAAAATTTTGATATAAGTTGATAACATACTACGATTAAAAAACATAGAGAGTATATTAGCAATTTCTTATATATATATATATATATATATATATATATATATATATATATATATATATATATAAAGGATACTAAGAAATATTTATAAGTAATATTAAACACTTTTTAATTTGATCATCAATATATACTTTTAGACAGGATATGCTCTCTTTCTCATATTCCAAGCATTCATTGACAGATAATAAGAAACACTTTTGTATTTAAATACCCTAGAAAAATAATGAATTCTTGATATGTGAAATTGAGTTTGCCACATACTATTTGAAGTTTTGTTTTTTAACATCAAAGAAAGGGATACCCCAACTCTTACAGATCCTAACAGTGATTACATAGACCTCAGTGTATTGAAACTCGAGTGCATATATCTCCATTATTACCTTTTAAGATCGCCTAAATGAGTTTGCAGTTTCATGCTTTAGAGAAAAGTACATGAAGAAGTGTCACAACACGAAAGAAAAGAAAAACACACGAAGAAAATATACATTTGAAAAAAGAGTCTATACCCAGCAAATAAGTACTGTTTGATACTTAAAAATTACGTGGAATTACTGAATTACATATATATATAGTGTTATGTGGACCCCACTTATGATATAAGGTGTGCATGCATAGGTTTTGAGAAGAAGTGATTCTTCCGAGAGTATGGTAGAAGTTCTGGACTTGCTGGTCCATTAATATTCTTTAATGGAACAATTATTAGACTTTGTGTATGCACACATTTATTGGTAATTACTAGCACCATTTCTAAAGTGAGAAACCTTCATCTGATTTAAACTCTTCTGCATATGACAAGAATATGTTAATAATTCTTCAATCAATGTTTTTAAAGTACTAATTTATATTTGCCTTAACGAAATGAAAGTCTCTTGTGTGCATATACAACCAAATATGCAGCAATCATGGTATCCTTTTTTGGGGAATGGTTACAAGTATTGGAGCCTTTAATTCCTCCCCACAAAAACAGATAGAAGAAACTAGTAATTAACTTCATCAGTGTATCCACCGGCCCCAATTAATGATTACTGCAACAGTTCCTTTTCCAATGACTTTGTGCCATTATCAATAGTATTTCATAGTAAGAATAATGAAGTTCATAATTTTATGGTCTATTTCTCAGACATTTGTGTTTATCCCTTTCAATTTGATTAAAATTATATATCCCAATTTTTCATCCTAGTCCTATTACTACAATTGAAAAAAAAATGTGATTATTTTTTTTTCTTTTTTAAAAAATAATATGTACCATTTTCCATACATAATGTGTAATATGTTTATTTTATTTACTAAAAAAATTTGCCAACGTATTGGTTTGTAATTGAGAAAAAGACAAGGAATGAAAGAGAAAGAGGTGTGAATTTATTTCCTATCTTTGAATGCATCAAAACAGAAATTAAACTACCTCTTCCCAGCTATGCCTATGCGTACTGTAAATGCATATAATTAATAGGCACGACTTCACAAGAGATAAGTTGTTTGTTTTTTAGCATGTTTTGAAATGCATTAATTTTGAAAAATAACTATTCCTTGAATTCTTATACCTTGTTTGATTAAGAGGAAATAAATAAGAAATAAGGGGGAAAAGAGTGAAAATAGGAGAATAAAATAAATGAGGGTGTTTAGTTGAGAAAAAATAAAAGGGTGATAAATTAAAAAGTGATAGATCTTATTCTTTTATTTATTTATTTTTCCTTCCTTTCTTTTATATATATTTTATTTTTCATATATTTTTTATCTATTTCTTTTTTTATTAAACAACTCAAGTTTTACTTTATTTTTTTATTTATTTTTACTCACTTATTTTTCTTTATTTTATTTCTTATTTATTTCTTTTTCTCTACCAAACACACACTTAAAAATTGAAGAAAAAAACATTTTTTTTAAAACAATTCATGTTATAGCCATAGTTTTAAAAATTGGACCGGTCATCGAACCGGTTAAGGTATTGGGTCAGTGGGTCAAAGGTTGAACCGGTGGATCACTGGTTGAACCACATAACTCGATTTTTATTTATTTTTATTAAAAAATATTCATATTAAATATATTTATACTTATAAATTTTAATAAATTCATATCTTATTTTAAATTTAAATTTTTCTATCTTATTTAAAATTATTTTTATTTTTATTTTGTAAAAAAATACATAAAAAAATTACATGTTAAACGGTATATTAATACAAATTAAAAATAAAAATAATATGTACATATATAATATGCTTGCAATTAATATCACAAAATAATATATGTAATATTTACATAGATATTGAATTATTAAATATATAATTTAAAATTAATAATATACTATAAAAGTTATTTAAGTTGTATATATTGCAAACAAATATATTAGAACAAGTAGTCATTGTTATATTTAATAAGACTCCTTGCTTTTTTATTAAGAGATTCAATTTTCATTATTATTTTTGTGATTTATGGTCCCTTAAAAAATTAAAAATAAAAAAAAAAGTGGTTGAACCGGTTTGACCCACCGGTTCACCAATTGAACCGGAAAATTGACCGATTCAATCCGGTTTGAAACGGGTTGACTGCATAACCGATCCAACTTCAGATTCGGACCGGCTGGACCACCGTTCCCGGTCCAACCGGTCCGACCGGCTGGGTCGGTCCGGGTTTTAAAACACTGGTTATAGCAATGGGCACTATTTCTTTTAACTTTAATTTTTTTGTATAATTGTAACACGTCCTATAGACTGAACATATATATGCATAACTCTTGATGGTTTTCTAACATAAAAGAGTCATGGTACTAATTAATTACAGGATGGCCCTGGCTCAAGGATTGTTCTATTATGGTCTGCGAGACACTTCAGCTACATACTCTGCAAATTTTCTCAACTTAATTCCTATATTCACCTTCTTTACCTCTATCATTTGCAGGTATACATATTTAAAAATATTGTGCTATGTATAAATAAGAATTGTAATATATTAATTGGTTAAATTTATTTTTTTCTCTTTTTTATTTTTAAGATTCAATTTGTTATTATTATTTTTAAATGATTTAATTTAATCTTTTAATTTTTTAAAAATATTTAATATTTTTTCATCGAAATTAATTTTAACAACGTTAATGAAATTAAACGAAAAGGTAAACATTGGATAACCAAATTGAATTATTTAAAAATAATGGGATTAAATTGAACATTCAAAAAGTTGAGGGACCAAATTGAATAATAATTTACCTAAAAAAATTATTGAGATAATTTAATTTTTCTTTTATCTATTTTGTTAATTATTATTCAACTTGGTCATTTTATTTTCAAAATATTCAATTTAATTCTACTATTTTAAAAATATTCGATTCGATCCTGTTTGAAAAAAAAATAAAGAAATACAATATTATCCTTGTATCCAATTTCATTAACGTTGTCTATGTTAAACAAATGAGTAACATTGAATTTATTTTTATTTTTTTTTTGAAAATTAGAAAGTTAAATTAAATAATTCAAAAATAGTGGAATTAAATTGAATCCTCAAAATTAACAGAGGGGCCAAAAAGAT
This sequence comes from Cajanus cajan, assembly GCF_000230855.2. Lineage (NCBI taxonomy): Eukaryota > Viridiplantae > Streptophyta > Magnoliopsida > Fabales > Fabaceae > Cajanus > Cajanus cajan. Next base: position 56,240,437 of record NC_138525.1, read on the forward strand.
AATTTAACTTGTATAATATATATAATATTTATAATGTTAAATTGTTTTATATTCATGTGAAATAGTTTCATACTATTATTTAATTACAAAGTATTATATATAGGTTTAAATGTGTTTTTAGTCCTTTAAATTTAAGGTAAATTTATTTATTGTCCCTCAAATTTAAAATTATTGTTTTTAGTTCTTATGATTTTAAAAAATCTTATTTTAATTTTTTAGGTCACTAATAACATATCTGAAAATGACAAATTGAGATAATTATATAATATCAATCAGATTTAATGTGATATTTTTACTAATAGGATACCAGTTGATAGATTTTGTGTCAGTATTTGATAAATTTTCTAACAAAATTGAGCATAAGAACTAAAACAAGATTTTTTTGAAATTGCAGAAACCAGAAAAACCAATTTTAAATTTGAGAGACTATAAACAAGTTTAAGAAACTAAAAACATATTTAAGTATTATATATAATATATTTATTGACTATTAAAATAGATAACTAAAAACTCAAACTACCAATGAATTATAATTAATTGGCTATATAAAAAAAAGTTTAATAGTGATGTTTTAATGGTGTAATTAATAATTAATTTTATACAATCATTTAATTAAAATTCATAATTTATATATTTTAAACAATTATAATAAAAGTAACACGTTTATCATTTATGATAAATTATAATTATCAATGATAAATTATAATCAGATGATCGTATAAAATTATTTTACGGTATCACTATTAAATCCATATAAAATTCTCTATACTGCACATAACCATTAAACTGTATAAATAAATCTCCCATATATCCTAGCATTGTCCCGTAACTAAAGCAGCATTAATGCAGAATGGAGAATCTGGTGCTGCAAACAAGGGCTGGTAAAGCTAAGTGTGTAGGGGCAATTTTGTGTGTTGGTGGTGCATTAGTTACTGGTCTTTACAAAGGGAAGCAATTTAGTATTGATCATCATAGTCATCACCTTCAAATTGCAGCACACAGAACCCATATGCTTCGTGGCTCTTTCTTTTTGATTGGTAGCTGCTTCTCCTACACTGCTTGGTTTATTGCACAAGTATGTATATCCCATTCTTTATTTCTTTACCTGCACTACTATAAAAGTGTTATTTTTTTAAAATTTTTTATGAAAAAATATTCGCAGATTTTTTTATATATTAGGATTAATAAGGCTTCTCTCATTAGTTTTTTCTTTTCTATTTTTTCCTCTGTACCTGTATTTGTCTTAGTTAGTTTTACATTAGATAGGTCTAACCATGGTTAGTTAGCTTATCTTTTCTTTGGCCACTTATACTTGTATATATAACAATAATCTTGCTCTCTGTAAAGGGTTGATTGTTACATGAGAGAAATTATTGAGAACTTTACCCGCTATCATGGTATCATCGTGTGACTATTCTTCGCTTCCGCATTGTTCTCTGTTCCGATCAGCTTTTCTTTTCATCCATTGTTCTCTTTTCTGATCAATAATGGAAAATTCAATTCAACCCGCACTTTCCGATCACCTCGTCAATCCGGCGAATCCTTTGTTTCTTCATCCCGGAGAAAATCCAGCTTTAATTCTTGTAACACCTTTGCTTTCCGATAACAATTTTCCACAATGGAAACACGACATGCTCGTAGCCCTTGAAACCAAGAATAAGGATCAGTTTGTTCTTGGAACCCTAACCTGTCCAAATCTCTCCGATCCTCTTCACAAAGCATGGTGCCGCTGCAACAAAATGGTTATGTCATGGCTTGCACACTCAATGACTCCTTCAATTCGTCAATCTGTTATGTGGATCGAGTCGGCTTCCGAAATTTGGCGAGACCTTTGTGATCGCTTCTCTCATGGCGATAAATTTCGCATTGCTGATCTGCAAGAAGAATTGCAAAATTGTAAACAAGGTGAGCTTACTGTTTCACAATATTACACTCGTTTGCGTATACTTTGGACAGAATTGTCAATATATCGCACAGTTTTGGCTTGTTCCTGCCCTGTTGCATGTTCTTGTGGAATATTTTCCAAGATTCAGAAAGAATGTGATGATGATTGCGTAATCAAGTTCTTGCGAGGACTCAATGATGAATTCTCTCAAGTTCGTTCTCAAGTAATGCTTATGGAACCTATGCCTGGCCTCACTCGCACTTTTTCTCTCGTTCTTAAGCAAGAACGCGAGTTTGGAGGTCCAGTTCCTCCAATTCCACAAGAATCTGCAGCTCTGGCTACATTCAATGATGATTCTGCTCGCAACAACTCTTCTACTCGTGGTGGATTCTCTAACACTCGTGGTGGTGGTCGTTCTGGTAGAGGCAACAATACAGGCAGATCTACCAGATTTTGCACTAAATGTAAAAAGACAAATCATACCATTGACACATGTTTTCAGATTTATGGTTTTCCACCGGGGTACAGGACAAATGGCAAGAGTACTTCCACTACTTCAAACACTTCAAAGTCTTCTGTGAACAATTTTGATTCTACTACTTCTCTTGTATCTGCCACTTCTGCTAAGGATGACGTCACGTCTCAGAACACTTTCAATTTTTCCAAGGATCAATATCAAGCATTATTGGGCTTGCTTCAACAGTCCCAAGATCCCTCTCCCTCTGTTAACAGTGCTCACAAATGTTCTGTGAGCACTCCAGGTATCAACTTGTTCCAATCCTCTTGGATTCTTGATAGTGGTGCTACTGACCATATTTGCCCTTCAAAATCATATTTCTCTTCTTTGATTCCTATAAAACCTGTTTCCGTTAAATTGCCTAACAACCAATCTGTTTTTGCTTGTTATTCTGGTACTATTCACCTTGGAAATCTTACTCTTTATAATGCATTATATGTTCCTGATTTTTCTGTTCACCTAATCTCTATTCCAAAACTTGTTACTACTCTCAATTGCATTGTTATTTTTTGTGAATACGACTGTATCATTGTGCAGAGGCATACCTTCAAGATGATTGGAGCAGCTAAACAACAATCTGGCTTATTTCAACTCTTACAACACAATGATTCACTTGGTTTTTCTACTACTGGCAACAATTGTACCACTGTTTTAGCAACTACTCTTAATGATAACTTTAGTAACTCTACATCTGTATGGCATGCAAAACTAGGACATCCTTCAAATAAAGTTCTTCAGACATTGTCTTCCCAATATACTTCAATAAAATTTCCTTTAGTTCATGTATGTGACATATGTTCTTTTGCCAAACAAAAGAAATTACCTTTTCCTGACAGCACTAGTATTACCAATTTCTTTTTTGAACTTATACATGTGGATATTTGGGGACCACTTGCTATTTCATCCATTGAAGGTTACAAGTATTTTTTAACTGTAGTTGATGATTATAGTCGTTTCACATGGATTCATTTGTTAAAATCTAAGCAGGAAGTCAAATCTTTATTGCCAAATTTTATCATTCTCATTGAGAATCAACATGATTGCAAATTAAAACGTTTAAGATCAGATAATGGTAAGGAATTTATTCTCACTAATTTTTATAATGCCAAGGGCATCCTTCATGAAACAAGTTGTGTTGAAACCCCTCAACAAAATGGTATTGTTGAGAGGAAACATCAACACTTATTAAATGTTTGTAGAGCATTACTTTTTCAATCTCAGATTCCTAAAACTTTTTGGTCTTATGCTATAAAACATGCTGTCCACATTATCAACAGACTTCCTACTAGATTTCTCAAACAAAAATCTCCTTTTGAAATGATTTATCATCATAAACCTGATCTACATGACTTAAGAGTTTTTGGTTGTCTTGCTTATGCCTCAACTCTTGCTGCCGGCAGAACAAAATTAGCTCCTCGAGCTTCTAAATGTATATTTCTTGGATATAAATCTGGCACTAAAGGATATGTTCTTTACAATTTACATTCCAGATTTTTTTCTTTATCTAGGAACGTTATTTTTCATGAAACTGTATTTCCCTATTCTGATTTTCATAAATTTTCCTCTAATTCTGATGCCATACTCACTGAATCTACTAATGATTTTGCACATTATGAACTTTATCCCATTACTGTTTTGGAAACCACTAACACACACACCCCTAGTGAACAATTACAGCAACCTTTAACAGAAGAGATGCAAGACATTCCTGTACAACCAAGAGTTTCTACAAGACAGAAGTTTAGACCCAACTACCTTAATCAATATCACTGTTACAGTGCCACTTCTTCTAACTCTGCTTGTCTTTATCCATTGCATTCATACCTATCTTACAATAAGTGTTCTTCTAACTACACTGCCTTTTGTCTTTCTATCTCTGCACATGTTGAGCCTTCAAATTATGCACAAGCTATTACTCAAGACTGTTGGAAGCAAGCCATGATGACTGAACTTGATGCGTTGAATCGAAACAGAACCTGGTCTTTGGTTTCACTTCCTCCTGGCAGAAAGTTGATTGGATGCAAGTGGGTATATAGAATCAAATACAAGGCAGATGGTTCAGTTGATAGACATAAAGCTCGTTTGGTAGCCAAAGGATTCACTCAAACTGAAGGCATAGATTATTTTGAGACTTTCTCACCAGTTGCTAAGTTGACAACTGTAAGGTTTCTCCTAGCTCTAGCTTCCACTAACAATTGGTTTCTACATCAATTGGACGTAGACAATGCTTTTTTACATGGAGATTTAGAGGAAGAGGTTTACATGAGGCCTCCTCAAGGACTACAATTACCTGATTCCAAACTTGTTTGCAAATTGGAAAAATCATTATATGGCCTAAAACAAGCTAGCAGAAATTGGAATCAGAAATTGAATTCTGAATTGCTTCATTTGGGTTATAAACAAAGTTCAGCTGATCATTCTTTGTTTATCAAGAAACAAGGTTCTTCAATCACAATTTTGCTTGTCTATGTTGATGATGTCGTTTTGAGTGGGAATAATTTTTCAGAAATTCAAATTGTTAAACAACATCTCCATCAGAAATTTCAGATTAAAGATCTTGGTCCTTTGAAATTTTTCTTAGGTCTTGAAGTGGCTAGATCTAAGAAGGGGATCATTCTAAATCAAAGAAAATATTGTTTAGAGCTTATTGATGAATCTGGTTTACTTGGCTCTAAACCAGCACCTACACCAGCTGATCCTGCTATAAAACTGCATGCAGACCATGGTTCCCTCTTAAATGATCCAACTAGCTTTAGAAGATTAATTGGCAGATTACTTTATCTTACTAACACAAGGCCAGACATTAGCTTTTCAGTCCAACAGCTGAGCCAATTTGTTTCTCAACCCCGAGAACCACATCTACAAGCAGCCTTGAGAATTGTTAGATACCTTAAAGGAGCACCAGGCCTTGGTCTGTTCTATCCTGCTGATAATCATCTCAGAATTCAAGCATTTTCTGACTCAGATTGGGCCACTTGTTCAACTACACGAAAATCAGTCACAGGCTATTGTGTTTTCCTTGGCAAATCACTTGTTTCTTGGAAATCAAAGAAGCAGTCTACTGTCTCAAGATCTTCCTCTGAAGCTGAGTATAGGGCTTTAGCTTCCCTTACTTGTGAACTCCAATGGTTGAAATTCCTATCTGACAGTCTTTTTGTTAAGATTCCAGCCCCATTTTCTGTATTTTCTGATAGTCAATCTGCTATCCAAATTGCTAAAAATCCTACCTTCCATGAGAGAACAAAACACATTGAGGTGGATTGTCATCTGATTCGTATCAAACTTCAAGAAGAATTACTACATCTTATTCATGTTCCTTCAGCAAATCAACTAGCTGATGCATTCACTAAATCCTTGTATCCAAAGCTTTTCCTTCATGTTATCTCCAAGTTGGGTTTATCCAATATACATGGCCCAACTTGAGAAGGGGTATTAGGATTAATAAGGCTTCTCTCATTAGTTTTTTCTTTTCTATTTTTTCCTCTGTACCTGTATTTGTCTTAGTTAGTTTTACATTAGATAGGTCTAACCATGGTTAGTTAGCTTATCTTTTCTTTGGCCACTTATACTTGTATATATAACAATAATCCTGCTCTCTGTAAAGGGTTGATTGTTACATGAGAGAAATTATTGAGAACTTTACCCGCTATCATTTTACGAATTTTCTTGCAATAATAATTTTACAAAGAATATTTACAAATTTATTTAAGAAAAATAATTTATAGAAATTTCTTACAAAAATTTTTATGAAAAATAATCCACAATTTATTTTTTTGCAAATTTTGCTACAATTTTAATGATCATAGAAAATTTATTTCTACGGTAAAAATTTGCAGAAAATATTGTAAGAATTTTATCTTATTTCTTGCAGATTTTCTTGTAAAAATAAATTCTCAAGTAATGTTTACTAAATGGTAGAAAAATTTCGCAGGTAACTTTTAATTTCTTGCAGATTTTTCTGTCAATTTTAATTCGTAGGAAAAATTATATAAAAATTTATAATTTTAAGAATTAAAAGATTTATCTCAAGTCTCACATCGATTAGAAATGAAACAATTAAAGAGTATATAAGTTGAGGCAACACTCACTTTACAAGTTAATTTTGTATGGTTGAGTGTTAGACATACAAATATTTTAGATGAATTCATTGTAAGCATTTGAAACTTGAAGAATTATTAATAGAAATTGTACCAAAATTACCTGATTTTTTTTTCTTGCAAAAAAATTCGTAGGAAATTTCACAAGAAACTTTCCTGCGAATTTTTTTTGCAGAAAAATTTCTTGCGAATTTTAAAATTCGCAGAAACATATTATCCATGAAAGTATTACCTATAGATAAAATTTCATAGAAAAATTTGTAGGAACAATGATTTCTATGAATTTTTCATAAAATTCATTTGAGTATATTGTAATGTTTATATTTACGGTTAGTTATTTTAAACATATTATATTTATATTTTGTTTTAACAAACATAAATTCTGTAATTAAAATTAAATATTTAGTGTAGGTAAACTTTAAATATTTATACTTACAACCGTTATTGTAAGTAAAACTTACAGTATTGCTATGTAATTAACTTACATACCAAATTATTCGTGAATAGATATAAAAATAAATATTTATTTATAACTTTTAGTGATGATTTATAATCGTTGTTTTATAAGTCAATGTTTTTTAGTGATTGTTAACCAAATAGTTAACAAACTAATTATAAAAAAAAATTAATAAACAGGTACACACTCTAAATATATATAATAAACACTTGTTTATATATGTTTACCATCATAACAATAAGCTGGGTACTGATTTGTTGGGTTATGTGAAAATGCATTGATCGAATGTGATTATGATCTATCTTAAATAGCTATTTTGAATTTAAAAAAGGTCATGTTGCTGAAAGTATTTCCATTGAGGTACTGGGGAACAATGCTGACATGCATTGTGGCAGCAATTCAAGCAGCAATAATGGGTGTCTTCATAGATTCAAATAAAGCTTCTTGGAGATTAAACTGGAATCTACAACTCATCACAATATTGTATTCGGTAAGATATTTAAATCCAATTAATAAATCAACACCATTAGGATCCTTATTTTTAAAAAAAATTGAAAAATAGTATTTAATTAATCATGATTTGTATAAATATTTGAGTGCTAAGATCGTTCTTATAATTTAACATATTTTTACGATAATTTGATCAAGTACTTGTAAATTCAAGATGAATAATTACTCCCACAATAATTCATGCGAGATATATTGGTCAAAGACAGAAATAAAATTACAAAAAAGAAGTAGATAAATTGAAACAAGGCACAATAAATAAATAAAATACTCGATTTATCTTCTTTATTTCTAAAACTTTAAATAATGTCTCTTAAATTTTAAATTAATTTGTTGGTTTTTGTTTGATATATCATTTGTATGATTAATTCTATTTAAAATTAAGCTTAATTACAACCAGTGTGTTTTGAATTAATTACATATGGTTTTGGTTCTTAAATTTTTTCCTAGCAAATTAAGAATTTTTTTTTTTAAATTAAGCAAATTTGGTCATACTATCTATTTTCACTTAAAATTATTAAATCAAAAGTCATTAATTATTATATTGTATCCAAATATTTGACTGTATATGGTATATTAGGAAATACAATAATTTTAGTATTAAAGAAGTAAAAAATATGTAAACATTTGATGTATTTTTTTAACAAAAGTGGGATTAGGATTTGAAGGGCGTTAAATTTGATTTTTTTTTTCAAGGTTAAATTTGATTTATTTTAGTTAGTGAATTTGACTTAACAATAAATTTTAAAAATTTTACTCAATTTAACTTATGAAAATTTTGAGAAGAATTTTTTTTTGTAATTTTAAGTAAAATAAAAATGGCAAAAATATTATTTTTCTTAATTTTTAAAATAAATAAATTTAATTGATAAATTTATAATTAAAACTTAAAAGACCAAAATTTAATGTTGTCAAAACTAAAATATAAATAAACTAAAAAGTAACTATTATTTAAAAAATTCGTATGCTAATTAATCCTTCTCAAATTTAATTATAAAAAATAAATAAAATTGGTGTACAACATTTGGAAACTATCAAATATCAATTGTAATTTAATTTGAGATTAAATTTTGAATGAGTAGCATAAACACTGATGACAAGTGGGAGTTACTTGTGTAGGGAGCACTGAATACTGCTGCTTCATTTTGCTTACTATCTTGGGCAATCATGGCCAAAGGACCTACTTATCCTCCAATTTTCAATCCACTTTGTCTTATTTTTGTGGCCTTATCTGAAGCTATCGTACTTGGACAACCATTAGGAGTTGGAATGTATGAACAATTTTCTTTCTTTGGTACATTATTATATATGCAACACTCTACTAGGGTTAAAGCTACAAGCCTACAAAAGAATGATATCTCCTTAAGATAATATAGAAAAATTACTAATACAAAATCTATGTGCAGGTTGGTGGGAATGGTTTTGATCATAACGGGATTGTACTTCTTTCTGTGGGGCAAAAAGAATGACACACAGCACTTGCCTCAACCAATTGTTGCAGCTGTAGAAGGATCAACAGTTATGGCTGATGGACCTCAATCAACATGTACAGTCATACAAAGTTCTTCACCTATCAACGCTGTGGTTCTTGAAATTGAAAAGACAGAAAAAAACTAACAGCTAATAGGGTCACTTTGTTTTTGTTAAGAATTAAGATGTTGTCTTGCTAGCTCTGTCTTTAGAAAGTAGAAATTATTAAGGAACAATATCGTATCTATTTTCTTGCTGAAGAAACAGTCAAATATAGGGCAGCTGATAAATAAAAAGTAAAGGACTATGTTGTAATAACTTTAAGTAAATTTTTAATTTGATACTAAAATTGATAATTATATCGTAGAATAGAATGTGAACAACTTTAAGAAGGATTTTTTAAACTAAAAGCTAGTATCTCAGGAAACTAGTTCAGAAATCAATGAGTAATATAATTTTTATTATAAATTGTTACGGTATTGAAAATCAAGTTAAATTGCAAATTAATAACACTTTCTGATAATAATAAAAAGTTTGTTATTATTATTTTTTATTTTGATGCTGTCTTATTTTTAGTAAGAGAAAAAAGAAACAAGAGAAAACAAAATGGAAATCCCCTTTCCGTTGATTTTTGTGCTCATCGATTAATTGAAATCTATAAAATTTGAAGCACATGATCTCAATTAGTTATCTCAACTTCTTTTTTGACTTTAATTATTTACTAGAATTTATGTTGTCTCACTTTATAGTGATCCACTTTTCTTAATCATTAGATTTATCTAATTTTATTATAAGAGTTAATCACTTATATATTATCAGTGTAAAAAAATCTTACATTAATAATTAATTATATTTTTTAATAATATCATGTTATTTACTTATTTAATGAACTAAAAATAAAGTAAAATAATTTAAAAGATATGATTAGTTATCGGTGTAAAAAAATTTTATACACTTATAATTAATTTTTATTATAATATGGTACACTTTTGGTATTAATTTTTTTTATCCCGTTGCAGTGCCCCACCACCACTTCCTCCTTGTAAATGCTTTCCTTTCCTTTCGCTCCCTTCCAACCCGTGTCACTACTTCTACCCCCTCTTCAATTCTACAACCAATAATGTTTTAAACTACTTACCAAGAAATAATAAAGCAAATTTTTGGTCATGGATGCATTATTGTGCTTGAGACTTTTTATGTCGAGTATTTTAGATATTGTGTCAATTTTAAATCCATCACAGATTTTAACAACATAAAATTATTACAATAAAATAGATTTTTAGTGACATTATTTAATATGATTTTTAGTGCAATAAAAAGCACTACAAAATCTTTTACTAACATTTCACACATTAGTCATTGTATGCAGTGTCGCTAAAATATTTACGGATAATTATTTTATATGTTGGTAAAGACCCTCATAATGGTCGGAAAAAGTGTATAACTTTTTGTGTCATTTGTTACTGGTATTTAAAATTGTCGCTAAAAGTTTAAGAAAAATTTTATAATACTCTTTAATTATCTTATTTCTAGTCGATGTAGGACTTGTAAGATGAGTACAAATGTTTTTTAGTTACCTTATTTCTAATTGATGTGGGACTTAGAAGATGAAAGTTATCTTCTAAGTATATATTCTTTAATTTTTTTAATTATCTTATCTCCTAAAGACCAACTTAGAATAGTAAGTTATAGGTCTAACTCAACCTTATAAAACATACTTGTAAGGTGAGAGTTATCATTCACTTATATACTCTTTAATTATTTTATTTCTAGTCGATGTGAGACTTAAGTTTTTTTAACAAATAATTGTCACTAATAGTAAATTTTGATGTGATGTAAATACATTTTTGGTGACCATTATATAATAGTCATTAATATTTTTATTAAATAATAAAATAGAGACAATTAATTTATTATTATTAAATAATTGTCGGTAATACTAAATTTTGTTGTAGTGAATGCTCACACATTCTATTGACCTAAAGTCTCGTTAGAAGCATCCAAATACAATAGACATTGGATCATAGGTCCAAACCTACCAAGGAAAACTTTAAAAATTAGTCAATGATTAAAAAAAATAATCAATTAAAGTAAGTAAATTGATTTATATATGTATTACCTCTATGAATCCATAATGTTGTCGGTAATAAATGTGAACATGTACTTCACAACATAATAGTCACACTCATGATTACTCGATTGATTTGGACATCACAATATACTTAGAATATATTTTAATTCAATTATAAGAATTAGGTTTACATTTGACTTACTTTTGGAGTAATATATTGAAACTTCTTTTCAGCTATCAAAGGAAACCCTTACAAGATCAAACTTACACTCAAAGATCATAACAATGAACATAATATATAAAATCGAAAATAATTAAAGAATTAAATTATTATTATTTAATGAAATTGTAAAAAAAATATGTATTCAAATTAGATACTAATTGTGAGTCAATTACATATATAAAAGGTAACTCAATAGTTTTCTTGTATAATGAACACAAAAGAATTGTAAGCAACTTCCTTGAAATTATAACAAAGAATTGCAATGTGTCTTACATTTTGTAACGATGATAGAAACTTGTAAGTTACTTTAAATTTCAAATAAAATATAATACAAGTATTTATCCATTCAAATAAGGTGCTAAATAGACTTCCTTACCTCCTAACTTAAATTGATCTATCAAATACTCCTTGACCATATATTTCTAACACACTGGATGGCAATAGAGTCAATAAATCTATCATAAAAAAGTATATTGCAATCTGCATCTCAACACAAAAGAAATGAATAGACTTTAAATTTTGAAAATAAATGTGTAATAATTAAATATATTAAAATAAAAATCATTGCAATTAATACTTCATACACTCTAATTTTTCAATCGTTAACTTAAATAAAAAATTGAACTCTCTCTTTAAATTAAATTTTTAGTATGAAATTTGTGAATAAAAAATGATTAAAAAAGAATATTTTATTAATAGTGATTAATCAAATTAATTTTTTTATAACAATTAATTATTAATAAAGGCGATAAATACGAATAACATAATTAAAAGAAAAAATTTCAACTTTTAAGATTGAAGTAATTAGATGATGATGATGTGAAAAACATAATCATTCACTTACTTCCCCTTTGTCTAATGAGGAGTACATGTTTATACCAAAACAAATAAAATGGATTAACTAACCCCTTCAATGATGTTTTAATGTACAAGATATAGTAGGAAAGGAATATAAAAAGATAAGACTTGACAGTTAGACATGAAATTTTATGCATACCCCAAAGTTGGAATTTTAACATCTTGTCTAAACTTTTACCTGTTGAACATGTCCAATTTCTAACTTAGTCATACATCTATATTCTATGTTTTACATTTAACAATAAAAAATACAAGGCACCGCTGAATCCTTAATCTATCGTTAGTTTGCTTCAGAAAACAGACACTGATTCTGTGTTCCTTTTTCCCTAAACTTTCTAACTTTCGGTCTACAGGGTCGGTTCCCACCACTGATCAATGTTCATTACCAGTGGAGAATTTATTCCCTTCACATGATTCTCGTTATTATTTTCTCACTTAGAACAATATAAGAATAAAATCAATGTTTTTGTAAGTTGATATCAAGTAAAGTCAAAACTTGCTACTTTTTGAAAGAGTACAGAAATATTTTAATATAGGTTGTGCGAAGAATAATATTAATTCAATGTGGTTTAAGAGGATAAGTAAAAATATTTGGACCGTTATTTATATTCTTATTACTGTCAAATAAGCTTAGTATTAAATATAGAATGTCATTTAAACTATTATTGAAATAAATGTTTAGTTATTTTATGATAAAAATGTTTACTAAATATTATTGGTTATATCTCAGTATTTGATGTGTTTAATTTGACAAGTTTTCATGTTATATACACCTCTTTATATCAATAATACACTTTTAATTACTTTTCTTTCTTAAAATATTTTTACATTTTTTATTTTTTTATTTCTTGACTTTTCAAACCTTGTTTCTCTTGTCTTTAATGCTTATTTTTGCTTTTTTAAGTACTTACTCCTTTTTATATGCACCTCATTCTTGTCTCGTTATCTTGAATATTTAATTTCTTTTTCAAGCACTCATTTCTTTTACATGCATCTTTTCCTTCATTTTTTTATGATTTCAAACACTTAATTTTAAAGATTTTTTTTGCAAGTAAATAATTGGCTCGTGATATATACACCTCCTTCTTTCATCCGTTTTCTTCTTCTTTAGTATATTTTATAGAAATATGTAAATAAAAAATATTAAAAAAAAACACACACACACATACCTTCTTTCGAAAAGTTTTTTTTCTTCAAAACATTAAAATTAATGTTACAAAAGTTGGATATGTGTCAAAGGAATGATGCATAAGAATCTTAAAATATATGTTTTGGAAGAAAAATTACAATTATAAAATTTTAATCTGTTTTAAAATCCTAAAAAATCGAAAAACGAGATGCGTGTCAAAAAAGTAAATAATTGAAAAAAAATTTAAATATTTAATTTTAAAGATTGATTTGGCAAGTAAATATTCGACTCATACATTTCTTCTTTCATCCTTTTTCTTTTTTAGTGTTTCAAAAAGTATTTTCTGAAAGTATGTAAAAAAAAAACACCTAGAAAGTACTTTCTATAATTATGAAAATATTCTTACCAAAATATTTTTCTAAAACACTAAAACTAATGTTACAAAAATTGGATGCACGTGAATTGAAGGATGTGCAAGAATCTTAAATTTTCATATTTTGGATTAAAATTATTATTCTAAATTTTTTATCCATTTTGAAATCTTAAAAAATGGAGGAAGGGTTGAGCGTTTGGAAAAAAAATTGAACATTAGTTCAAATTTAAAAATTGATTTTGCAAATTGACTCATGTACATTCCCTTCCCTTTTCTTCTTTTTCTTCTTTTTAAGCCATGCCCAACATCATCCAAATCGCGTTCGACCTGACCAAGGTGGAGACCTCATAGGACCTCATAATTGGCGTGACAAAATCCACTTTCGGCCTCATATTAGGTAGAGAATCTCTACCTACGTATGGTGTCACCTTAGTGGCACCTGACATTGTCTAGACACGGAGTCTCTACCTTGATCACCCTCAGTGTCACCCAATTAAGGCCCGCGTATTTATCAACATATTAAACTCGTAAAAATAACTAAATTTTTTTTGTTGATAATTTATGTAATTCTATTCTCTATAATATAAGTATAATATAAATCAAAAAAATTATGAAAGTATCTTTGCTTTTGTATAGTCTTTTTATACCATATTTTAAGAGTTGCTGCCCAACATCACAAGTCAAAGACTTTCCATGCTCTCACGTTCAATGCCATTCTAACCTCTCATAGTACTATGTCAACCCGAGACAAGTCTCTTCCCTGATCCCCAGCATCACCAATTTTGTGTTTGGTGTGAACGAGATAGAAACCCTGGTTCAAATTATGCCCGATGTCCATGAAGACGTGTCCAACGTCATATCAGAATTTGCACATAATAGATTGCAAAAATTACCCCCCAAGACTTGGAATACAGAAGATCCAACACATCATTGCATCTGATAGTCCAAAATATCATATAAGACTTGAAATCATCAAGAAACAACACATGCAACATCATGTATGATCAATCACTAAAATTCACCTCAACACTCAAAAACACCAAAAATCATTTTTTCCCTTCACCATTCAATTTGATTTTAGCTACCTACAAACTCACACTTGATAAAAACACCAACACAATTCATCAAATCAAACAACCAATTCGTCATAGCTTCCCTTACCTCAAATCCTAGCCACCAAGTGAAGAAATAAGGGAAAGGAAGAGAAGAACTTTGAAAGCACTACACTTGCACCAAATCTAAGCTTCAACAATTTTGAATCACCACCTCAAGGATCAACGAGTACCTATCACGCCTCTGGGGAATCTAGAAATAAGAGAATAAGTATTAGCGCTCCAAAGCTTCTCACTCTACTTTTTCTCTCTAAGATCTTTAAGAAATTAATTTTATGAAGTTCAATTCTCAGAATAAACCTGTCTTCCCTCAAGGTCAACTTATCCTCTGACCTGATACCCTCACAACTTATACATCTCATCTTAAGTACAATGTTACAAATAAAGTTTTAAGTAAATATTAATTTTATGTTAATAAGTAATATAGTAAAAATTAGATTTATCCTTCTTATTTTTTTATTTTCAAAATTAAATAATTTTTATAACATAAAAAATTAATATTAAAATAAAAGAAGAAAAAATAATTTATATAAAATATTTTTCATATAATATATTTATTTCCTTTTACTCTCAATTTTTACTAATTCAAACCATTGAGGTGAAATTTTTTTTACTGCTTTCTTTTTTATTTCTATTTATCTTAACAATATACATATTTTCTATTTTATTTTTTCATTATTCTTTTTTCTTGTTTTTCTATTTCTTTTCATTTTTCACACCTAATTCCCACAAAACGTTAAAATGTTTTTAGTTATCAGTTCAAATAAATGAATGTAAATCCACCTTCAGCTTGATGAAATTAACAAAGTCTTCTTCATTTCAGATATTGGAATGTTTTAATGTTCATTTATATTACTGCAAACGGGTCACTACATGTTCTTAATCATTCACTATGAGCCTACACAAGTTGATTCTTGAAAAATTCGCAATTTAAACAATTTTTTATTGTTTGGGCAGTGCATTTCTACTCATTTATATTGAATGATATAATAAAAAACAAAAGTTTAAATTCTTTTACTATTTAAAAGTGATTTAAAAAAAACTGCTTTAAACGATCGATAAATAGTCATTCTCTTACATTTTTTAATAATAATAATAATAATACCGCAAATTGATTTAATTACAAATATATCGAATATATATATATATATGCTTATTCATTTAAATGCAAATTTATACTTCTATTTTTTATAAGTAAATTTTTTTCTCAAATATAAACAAATTTTAACTATTTTATTTCATTTAAATTTAATGATATTTTTAAAATATTATTATTTTAATAAAAAAATTTAATAAATCTCTTTTAATACGGTTAATAAAGATAATTTAAGAAAAATATTGTGATTTTTTTTATTCTTATAAATGAGAACGGGGGAGTACTGATTAGTGATTTTAGACAAACACACAATCATGTCATGACAAGTTTGGTTAAATGAATAAAAACGTAAAGATGAAAAATTAAAAACAAAAAAAATTAAAGCAAAATTATTATAGTGAAAAAAATGAGCTCAAGAACTTTTATATTCTTTTATTGAACAAGTGAAAAAGTGGATTTGATTTCCAATTTTCACATTCTCTTCCTTATTTTTTTCTTCTTCTTTCACTTATCCTTTCATTAAACATGTGAAAAGTAGCTTTTAAATTTTCATATTCTCTTTTTGTCGCTTCATCAAGGCATATTTCCCAAATATGTGTTTTCATAGGCAATAGAAGTAATGCCCACTTTTATGATCTATATTTTGAAGGAAATTGTGTTTTCGATTGTGAATAAAATACTCTTAGAACAAAAAAAAATTATGATATTTTATATATTTTTGAGTAATTCTCTAATCATAGTAAAAAAAAATAGGAGTGACAGTAGATGTATGGAGGAACAATAGATACTCCCCATGTTTAGTATAGCTTTTACTTCAAAGAAAATAATCATTTTTCAAAACTATCGAATTAACTAACAAAAATAATGTTTAAAAATTAAATTAAACTAAATATGCATTATTTTTATAAAATTTGAATTTTGTTATCTGTGTATGTATATTTTTTAAAATCTTAAGATGATTTTTTTCAAAAAAAAAAATCTGAGAAGAGAGTTATATAATTACATTACATTATTGTAATTTATATTGTCATAGTTTCGATTTTTTTTACCCATCAAAATTATAATGACAACACTAAACCTTGAACTTAAAACTTTGTCCATATTACTTTAACTCCACCACTAAGTGACCTTAGTAATTTAGTTTTGATTCTTTATATATAATAAATATTTAATTAGTATTATTTGAAATATATGAATTTTCTTTGTATATAATAGTCTTATTTGAGGAGAAAAGAAAAGTTTACAATTATTAAAAACTAAATTACATGCATAGTGTTATCTAACTAAGATTTGATTTAGATATACACAAATAAAAAGAACATTACGTATGTCACTTCAAAATAGGCGTCTCATTTTTAATAGCAATCTTTCTAATATTATACATGTATTAATAAATTAAAAAATATATTTAAATTTTCAAAATATCAATTTTAGAGGTATTTTATTTTATTAATAATATATATATATATATATATGTATATATTAAAATATAAAACATAAGTATTCAAATACATTTAAATACAAATATCTTATAATACTTATTTTTAATAGAAGTTAAGGATATCTTATTATGAGATATAAGATAACTAAATAACAACATTTAAAATTATAGATAAAAATAATTAATAATTCATATTAAAATATTATGATAGACATTTACAATCATTACTATTCAATAATTTATGTTTTACATTAAATTTCAATAATTCAACCGTTGAATTTAAAGTTCTAAGTCTGTAAATTTTTAAAAAATTTAAAAATTATTTCATACTTCATTTCATTAATTTGAATTGGCATAAAATATTTTTATGATTATCCGTCAATTTGAGTTAATCATCAAAGATTTTTAAAATTTAAAGACTTAATTTACGCATTAAGAACTTTAAATTTGACTGTTGAATCATTAAAATTTGATGTAAAATATAAATTATTAAATAAAATAAGTTTAAGTACACTTATTCTAAAAGTAAATAAATCTCTCCTCTATATATGAAGCATATCTAATAATTATTACCGTCTACCATTATCACTAAGTCATTATCGTTTTCACCACTAAAATTATCGTTGTCACCACTAAAATCACGTCACATCGAGAAAAGAATCAAAATTTAAGATGCTTAATGCAAGAAAAAGGGGCCCACTTTATGTTTATGGCTCGTGTTTGCAGCATCCTATTAAAGTTGGTACATGGTGGGGGTATGAGACTGTGCGAATATTTTCCTTATTATATAGTGTAATATAGGTAGTAGCATTGCTAAATTTGGACATAGACTGAGAATTGAGAAGAGATATCACAGAAGAAGATGGGAAGAATTTCAAGGACTGCAAGTTATGCAATTGCCTCTTCAATACAAGAAAACCAACAACCTTGCATTACCTGCACCACTTTTAACATTCTTGCACCAATATACAAGCGCCTCAACCAAGAGGTTCTTCTTTTATGTTATGAATTTCACATATTTGCTTAAATGGGGTGCTCTAAATTTGGATGCTAATACTTTCCACTGATTTGTGCTTTGGTGTGGTGAAAGCAGGACCAGAGTTGCCGTGAAAGCGACTACAAAGCGTGTTGGTTGGCCAGGAATCAAAGGATATTGAATTGGTTGCTGTATGAGAGATCTTCCATTATCTGTCTTCAGGTTAGCATGTTCAATGAAATAGATTGGAGTGTTCTTTATTAGGCTAAAGGTCAATCGTAGCATGTTTTTATTGATTACCCATATATTGACCCTTTTCACGTAGAAATTATTTCATGGTCCAAGACTATAGTATGTTTATGATGTTGAGTCCTGACCAATCTCTACATAACATATAATTGATATATTAAAGTTAATAAGACACATGAGTTATATCTTACGTGGAGATTGGTTTGGATTTCTTCTTCTAAAGCGAAGGAACACACTTTAAGGAAAGAAATTAACAACTGATTATTGTGATAAAATATATGCACTTACATAACGGACTATGAAGTTGCTTATGGTTTCAAACTTTCCGAGAGAACTTTTTCTTGGTTCGTTTGTCATGAAATCTATTTAAATGTTTTTGTGGGGTGATGGTGCTGATAATATGTTGGATTTGTGTAGGAATTTTGGATTGGAAATGAAGAGCTTGTTAATTTGTATGACAAGAGACTTGGTGATGCTGGCTATGTTAATTTCAAGCTTGAACGGACCAACAATCGTGGTGATGGTAAACAAACATTCTCTCCCTCAAATGGAAAATACCCTGTTGGTGTTGGATATTCTTGTTCTGTTTTAAGAACTCTTCTGTACTTTTATTTTCCATATGCATGGTTCTGTTAGCAACACGTGTTAATGTTCATATGGCTTTCGAATATCAGGTCTTCTGATAGCAGTGCAAAAGGAATATTTCACAGTTGTAAACTATAAGGAGTTGCACTTCAACGATTGTGGTGATAGAGTAGCTCAATTGTTGCATGTTGAGTTAGCTTTTCCATTTTCACACCAAAACAGTGATATTACGCAGGAGATTCTCATTGTCAACACTCACCTACTGTTTCCTCATGATACGAGTCTTAGCCTTGTACGCTTGCATCAAGTATGTAAGCATTTTGTTTTGGAATCTAAGCACCATTATTTTGTTACGCTTGGTATCTCACTTGGACGTACATTGAATTTTGCTTAGGTCTACAAGATTCTTCAATATGTGGAATCTTATCAGAAAGAGAAGCAACTTAAGCCTTTACCAATTATGCTATGCGGGTAAACATCAAATAGCATTAATATTTTATAAATTTAATTAGAAAAACAACCAATCATAGACCATCATATAATTGAAAATTATTGTCTTTCTGTAATAGTTACTTTAAAATTCATGTTTAGGATGATTTCTAGTTGATTGACATGTTATACTTTTCAGTGATTGGAATGGAAGCAAAAGGGGACATGTTTACAAGTTCCTGAGGTCACAGGGGTTTGTATCATCATATGATGCTGCGCATCATTACACTGATGCTGATGCACACAAGGTAGTACAACTAACATTGTTTTCAGAATTTTTCATTTGGATAATATTCACATCACCCATATTTGTTTTACACTGTGTCTTGCAGTGGGTTAGCCACCGCAATCATCGGGGAAATATATGTGCTGTTGATTTTATATGGCTTCTTAATCCTGACAAATATCAAAAACTACTTAAAACAAGTTGGAGTGAAGCAGTGTTTGGCATGTTCAAGGTAAATCTTTACACTTTAGCCATCTTTGCAAAACTTTCTAACATGTATATCTTTAGAACGCATGTTTCAGTATCAATGTAATTGCGGAAGAGAATTTTGTCTCTGATAGTAAACTTCACCTTTATCAGTATCTATTGAGAAAAACATCACAGACAGAGAGAGATGCATTTGCTTTTCTAAAGGTTGACAAAGAAGATTGTATTACCTATTCTGGATTCTGTGAAGCACTTAGACAAGTATGTAGTGTTATCCATACTATTACATGAGTAGATGAGCACTTCAAAGTTTCAGATAGTGCTTGTGATTATCTGAGAAGTCCTAGTGATAATAAAGGTTTTTGGTTTTTCCATTTGTGCAGCTCAATTTAATTGGTCATTGCCATGGGTTAAGTGTTGAAAAGACAAAGGACTTGTGGGTTCAGGCAGATATAAATGGAAATGGTGCCATTGATTATAAAGAATTTCTGGTAAAACAGTTCAGATTAACTTAAATTTCATTCAAGAAACCTCTGAAGTGTTGGATAATTTTTAGTAAAAAGTTACAATCAATGACTAGAAATTTAGGAAAAGTTGAAAGTGTAACCTGGAAATGAAAAGGTGATTTAGATTCGGATTGTATAAACTTCTCTATAAACACTTGTAAGACAAGAAAATAAGAAAGTAAAGAATTAAACTTTTCTTATAAGTTAAAATTAACTTGTGCACTTTAATTTTCATAAAATTGTTATATATAAGTTGATTTTAATTTATAGGAGAAACTCAAATCATTTTACTTTTTTTTATTTGTTTTCTTCAACAAGTGTTTATGAAGAAACTTATCTAAATAGTATCTTAATATTGAAGTAAAAATTTGTCATGTCTTATATAATTGTGCTTGGACTTATTAGAGCATTTGGCTCTTCATCTTGAACTTTGTTGGCTAAATCACGGATCATAATATTATGCTTGTTGCAGCAGCAAATTTGGAATCTAGAAGAATCAGATCAAAGAGATGACATGAAGAACATGCAACATGATGAGGGGCGAAATGATAGTGAGGAAGAGCAAACAATTGGGTTTAGTGTGAAAAATGCAGTTCTTTTCCCTCAGGAGGTGGAAAAAGGTAGATGGCCTGAAGACTACTCCCTATCTGATCATGCAAGACTCATTGTGATGTTCTCACCTATAAGAATTGTTAGACTTTGAGAATTTTCTTGATGTTTTGAATACAAAATCTGTTGTACTGTGCTTGTTTTGACAACAATCTGTTTTAGGTGAAAAGTAGGTGATTTGGAGTATTTTTTGGTAAATACACAGTAGGTAAAAGTGGGTAGTACAACTAAGTCAACAATGTATGCATTTTTTGAATACTAAGCTTGTAACATCAGAAGTTGTTGTATTGTATCTTGTATATATAAAGAAAAACGTGAATGAAAAACTGATTGCCCACTAAGAACTTGTCTTGCTCTATTTTGCTCTCCACTCTTCCTATCATTCTGTTTTCATTTTTTATCATGGTATCACTAGTGCAAAAATTGGATTTAAAATCGGACTTTTAAGATCGATTATAAGGTAACCGATCTTAAAAGTGACGCGGTGGCAATTTTGTAAATAAAATGAACACTTTTAAAATCGGTTCAAATTTAACCGATCTTAAAAGTACTTTTAAGATCGGTTATTTTATGACCGATCTTAAAAGTATGTCTGACACAACTTTTAAGATCGGTTCTGAAAGAACCGATCTTAAAAATGACACTTTTAAGATCGGTCATAGAATAACCGATCTTAAAAGTACTTTTAAGATCGGTTATTTTATGACCGATTTTAAAAGTGCTACTTTTAAAATCGGTTCTTAAAGAACCGATTTTGTATGTAGTATATAAAATCAGTTCTTAAATAACCGATTTTAAAAGTATCGTCAGAAATCTTTTATATTCCCCTCCATTCTTATTCTCTTTAATCTTTCCCTCCATTACTTTTTTTAATCTCTGATGCTCTCATTTTCTAAAGTCTCCAAGGTAAATTTCGTTGTAGTTTTCATTTTAATTTTCATCTTCTCATGTTCTTATTGTTTCTCATTTCGTTTTTTCACTCTTTTCGTCTCTATTTTCGCTGTAAGTGCAGGCTGGGTAAATTTCGAACCTGGAATGGCCCGTTCTGCAAGGAGAACAGGTCGTTCTCCTTGCAGAAATGGCCATTCTTCTTGCAGAAATGGCCGTTCTCCTTGCAGAACGGGCCGTTCTGCAAAGAGAATGGGCCGTTCTCCCACATGGAACGGCCCGTTCCAGTTTAATTTTTTTTCCGCCCAGACTTTTAAGATCAGTTATAAAATAACCGATCTTAAAAGTTAACTTTTAAAATCGGTTGTTTAACCAATTTTAAAAGTCTAATTTTTAAAATCAGCTCTTTCAAAATCGGTTACGGAACCGATTTTAAAAGTGAAAAATAACCGATTTTAAAAGTCTTTTTTTCACTAGTGTATCAAGAGCTTCATTGGTCTTTTAGGGTCTGTGAGGGAGAAAGAAAAAAAAAATCTGAAAAACAGAGTTTCTGTGTGTGAGAGAAAACCAGCAAGAAACCCACTCAAAAAACCTTCAACTAATGGCTTCTGGTAGCAATTCTTTGCCTCCACCTCCAGTATTTGCTGGAGAAAATTATGATTTGTGGGCTGCAAAGATGAGAACTTATCTTAGAGCTTAAAGTTTGTGGGAAGTGGTGGAAAATGGAAGCAACCCAGCTCCTTTACTAGACAACCCAACAATGGCTCAGTTAAGATTTCACAGTGATGAAGTGGCTAAAGATGGCAGAGCACTTGCCATCATACAAGCAGTTGTTCATGACGATGTTTTTATCATGATTTTGATTCTTGATATAGCAAAAGAGGCTTGGGACAAACTTAAGGAGGAGTTCCAAGGTAGTGAAAGAACAAGGAGAATGAAGGTGCTAAATTTGAGAAGAGAATTTGAAGCCATCAAAATGAAGGAAGTTGAAACAATGAAGGAGTTTGCTGACAGGCTTTCTAAAGTGGTTACACAAATCAGATTATTGGGTGAAGAACTCAGTGATCAACAAGTTATGGAGAAAATATTGGTATGTCTTCCGGAGAGGTTTGAGTCAAAAATCTCCTCTCTTGAAGTAAATAAGGATTTTTCTCATATATCAATTTCAGAACTTGTAAATGCTTTACAAGCTGAACAGAGAAGATCCTTTAGGATGGAAGAAAATGTTGAAGGTGCTTTTGTGGTAAATACCAAAGGCAAATTTCAAGGCACCAGTAGTTGTGGGAAAAAGCCATTTAGTGGGAAGAAAGGGAAAAAAAACAAGAAGAAAGCAACAGAGGAGGAGGTTGGAAAGATAAGTATCCACCTTGCTCTTACTGTAAGAAGAAGAATCATACAGAAAATTTCTGTTGGTTTAGACCATGAGTCAAATGTAGGGCATGCAACCAACTTGGTCATGTGGAGAAAATGTGCAAAAGCAAAGCAAAACAACAGGGACAGCAAGCCCAAGTTGTTGAGCATGAAGAACAAAATAAGGAGCATTTATTTGTTGCTTCTTGTTATTTAGCAAACAGGAGCAAGGAGGTGTGGCTTATAGACAGTGGTTGCACAAACCACATGACAAATGATGCAAGCATTTTCAAGGAATTGGATCAGTCTCACTTCTTAAAAGTCACTGTTGGCAATGGAGAAAGTGTTGAAGTTAAAGGCAAAGGAGTAATTGCGGTAGAAACTTCTTCAGGTACTAAATATATTTCAGATGTTTTATACGTGCCTGAGATAAATCAAAATCTTCTAAGTGTGGGACAAATGCTTGAAAAGAATTATACTTTGCATTTTGAAGACATGAAATGCACCATATTTGATCCTTTTGGGTGTGAGCTAATGTTTATCAAAATGAGAGATAAGAGTTTTCCAATAGAATGGAAGCAACCTGCTATGCATGCTTTTCCAAGTTTAGTGGATGATTCTGTTTTATGGCACAAAAGACTTGGTCATTTTAGTTACTCCACCTTGAAGCAAATCAGCTCAAATGGCTTAATTCAAAACTTACCTTCCATAGAAGATAATGTTGATGTTTGTGATGTATGTCAATTTGGAAAACCATGTAGATTGCCATTCCTACAGTAGCAAGCTGGAGAGTTGTGAAAAAATTACAGTTTATCCATACTGATGTGTGTGGTCCAATGAGCATAACATCTTTAAATGACAGCAAATATTTTTTGCTATTTATAGATGATTTTACAAGAATGAGTTGGGTGTTTTTTCTAAAACAAAAATCAGATGTGTTTGTTGCATTTCAAAAGTTTAAGATTTTGGTTGAAAATGAAGCTGGTTGTCAAATTAAAAAACTCAGATCTAACAATGGAACTGAGTATACAGCAGGGGAATTTAAAAAGTTTTGTGATCAAGCTGGAATACAACATCAGTTCATCGTTCCTTACACTCCTCAACAAAGTAGAGTGAGTGAAAGAAAGAACAGAACAATGATGGAGATGGCTCAGTGTTTGCTCTTTGAGAAAGGTCTTCCAAAGACTTTTTGGGCTGAGGCAGTAAATACCTCAGTTTACTTGCTGAATTTATTGCCTACTAAAGCTTTGAAGGGTAAAACACCCTATGAAGCATGGTGTGGAAGGAAGCCTTCAGTGGAGCATTTAAAAATATTTGGTTGTGTGTGTTACACTCATGTTCCAAATGTGAAAAGAGATAAAATTGATCATAAGTGTGAAGTTGGTATTTTTTTGGGGTACAGTATTAACTCCAAAGGATATCGAGTATACAACTTGGAGACAAAAAAAATTATTGTTAGCAGAGATATAAAATTTGATGAGTTTTCAAAATGGAATTGGAAGAAACATCAAGCAGAAGGCTCAAGTAAAAGGTTATTTGATGAAGACACTTTGCAAGAGCAAAATTCTAAAGATGATGAAGAGAACTATGATAGTGACACTGAATTTCCAGTGAGAGGTACAAGAACCTTGGAGGATATTTATGCAAGATGTAATTTTGCTGCATTAGAGCCTACAAGGTATGAAGAAGTTGCTGAGTTTGAAAACTGGAGAGCTACCATGAAGGAAGAGATAAAGATGATTGAGAAAAATAAAACTTGGCAACTTGTTGATAGGCCAAGTAATAAAAAAGTGATTGGTGTTAAGTGGGTTTACAGAACTAAACTCAATCCTGATGGTTCTGTAAACAAACTTAAGGCTAGATTGGTGGTAAAAGGTTACTTCCAACAGTATGGAGTTGATTTTTCTGATACGTTTGCACCTGTTGCAAGACATGATACAATCAGATTACTGATCTCTTTGGCAACAAAACTTGGCTGGAAAATTTATCATTTTGATGTAAAATCAGCTTTTCTAAATGGATTGCTTGATGAAGATATATATGTTGATCAACTTGAAGGTTTTCAGGTTCAGGAAGTGAAGATAAAGTTTATAAGCTTCATAAAGCTCTTTATGGCTTAAAACAGACACCAAGAGCCTGGTATAGCACAATTGATGGTTATCTTCTGCAAAAAATTCAAAAGAAGTGAAAATGAAGCCACCTTGTATGTGAGGAAGTCAAACAATGAAGTGCAACTCATTGTGTCTTTGTATGTTGATGATTTATTGGTTATAGGAAATGAATCAAATTCCTTAAACCAATTTAAGAAAGACATGGAGAAAGAATTTGAAATGACTAACTTGGGTGAAATGAAATACTTTCTTGGAATGGAGATTTCTCAGCAAAATGATGGAATATTCATTTCACAAAGAAAATATGCTTTGGAGATATTGAAGAAGTTTCACATAGAGAAATGCAAGCCTGTTGCTACTCCATTGGTTGCAAATGAAAAATTTTCAAAGAATGATGGTGAAAATAGTGCAGATGCTTCTGTTTATAGAAGTATAATTGGAAGTTTGTTGTATCTTTCAGCAACCAGACCAGATTTAATGTTTGCTGCAAGTTTGCTTTCCAGATTCATGCATTCTCCAAGTCAAGTTCACCTTGGTGCAGCAAAAAGAGTTTTGAGATATATAAGAAGTACAACTAATTATGGTTTGTATTTCTTAAAAAATGAAAGTGGAGAACTTCAAGGATATGCAGATAGTGATTGGGCAGGAAGTATTGATGATTCTAAAAGCACCTCTGGATATGTGTTTTCATTTGGCAGTGCTATTTTTTCTTGGAATTCAAAGAAACAAGATGTTGTGGCTCAATCTTCAGCTGAAGCTGAGTATATTTCAGCTGCAGCTGCTGCAAATCAGGCTACTTGGCTGAGAAAGATTTTATTAGATGTGGGACAGATTCAAGATGAAGCTACTATCATTTGGGTGGATAACAAATCTGCTATTTCTATTGCTAAAAATCTTGTCCAACATGGAAGAACAAAACACATTAATGTGAAGTTTCATGCCATTGGAGAAGTAGAGAAATCAAAAGAAATCAGGTTGGAGCATTGCAGCTCTGAGGAACAGATTGCAGATATCATGACCAAAGCCCTTTCCAATGGTCAATTTGAAATACTAAGATCAAGACTTGGAGTGCTCAAGAAAAATCTCAAGGAGGAGTGTTAGACTTTGAGAATTTTCTTGATTTTTTGAATACAAAATCTGTTGTACTGTGCTTGTTTTGACAACAATCTGTTTTAGGTGAAAAGTAGGTGATTTGGAGTATGTTTTTGGTAAATATGCAGTAGGTAAAAGTGGGTAGTACAACTAAGTCAACAATGTATGCATTTTTTGAATACTAAGCTTGTAACATCAGAAGTTGTTGTATTGTATCTTGTATATATAAAGAAAAACGTGAATGAAAAATTGATTGCCCACTAAGAACTTGTCTTGCTCTGTTTTGCTCTCCACTCTTCCTATCATTTTGTTTTCATTTTTCATCAAGAATGTTATGCCTTGCTCCCAAATGATTTCTTTACGATGCTTGGGAGAACTCTAGCTTAGAACATATATAGTATTAAGGCTTCATTGCATAAATAACAGTAAGGAATAAGTGAAATGATGGAACTGGCAAGGGAACATAATGGCAATTACTGCACCATCATTGGCCAGAACCAGAAGTGATTTCACATTCATGACAAGGCATGACACAAGCAAACTCAAGGTGCAATTTGAAGCTATATCTCTCTTAACATTCTTATACACACCATACGCTACTGATCACCTTTTAAGTAGCAACTGTCATCACTCACTTTGTTTTACCTAAACTGATTGAAAGAAAAGATGTAAGGATGGAAAGAAGAATCATACTGATATGTTTAGTTGTTGCATAAGGGTCTTAAGCATCAGCCATTTGGTAGCATGGGGAGATGCACCATGTAGAGCTTCTTGAAATATATAAGATTGTGGAGATACAAACAAGGTCCTACATCGATAAAATAAGAGAAAAAATAACAGTTTATAAAATACACGCATACTCTAATGATTAAGATGCATTTTAGGTAATAACCAAAAAGCAAAATCGTTTCTATGTGAAATAACAAAGTTATACCAACAAAGATTTCATACACAATGTATCTTGTCACAGATTTCTCTCTAGACAGAGTTGTAACAAATTAAGGATGTACACAAAACACAATAAAGTGAATAAACTGTGGATTTTTCCTCATTAGGTCCGTGGCCATAGAACCAAAAGAATTACATACACATTCTGAGCAAAACCTACAAATGATCAGTTAAAAAAAACAGATGAAGAGCTTTCAAAAATATTAATATGGATATATAGGTGTACGAAAACCATTAAATGAAACAGATTTCATTTATGCTTGTAATTGCAGCCTGGTTTAGTCCAAGTTTAGAAAAACTTGATGTCGGAAAATCAAAATTTGCTAGCTGATGTAAATAGATGAACATTTAGTTTAGTACGAATAAGGGGTTGTTTGATTTGTTTTGTTTTAATTTTAGAATAATTTCAAAAAAAAAAAACTAAGAAATATTTGATCTGTTATTTTTTTTATGTAAATGTATTTATATAGTTGGAGATCTCGCGTATGACCCAAATAGAATACATAACTTGGAGCAATTCTCTTGTACAAGTAAGTTTTATAGAATTTAGTTAAGATAAAACTTACTTTAAGTTGAAGTCATAATTTATCCTAAGGATTATAAATGATGGTAACATTCATCATTCAAGTTGAATTAAGTTTAAATCTACGTTAAAAGATAAACTAATAATTACAAAAAAAAATATTAAATTATTTTCAAATCCACAATCCAACACACATTACTTTCATGTTTATGCATTGGAAAGAGCAGAACTTTCCTTCCACGCCATTTTAACAGATTTTCAAACTCGCTCTTGTTTCCTTCTTTGAAAAATGAGAATGTGTGATTCAGGGAGGGCTGCAAACGGTATATCAGACACGTCCTGAAACAGAAAAAGAATGCCATCTTATTTCTTGTTTTTGAAATTTATTCACAAAGGTTTAAGAATGAGGAAACAACAAGAAATAACACTATATTTACTTATTAATGAAAGCATGTCTCAACCAAACATTAAAACAAACTAAATACTTTTTATTTTCATTTTATGATTTTAATTTTTTGTACTTCTGTTTCTTAATTTTATGAAGGAAATTCTAAAAGTTTTCTTACTTTTTTTTTCATAAAATTTGAAAATAAGAAACAACACCAAACAACTTTGTATTTCCGTAACAAAAGAAAATGTACTGCTTCTATAATTACTAATTAAAATATATGAAATAAAAAAAACTAAAATAAAAATAAAATAAGGGTCGAAAGTTCTATCATTCAATTCATCGTATCACTATTGCCACCCCACGTGGGGAGCTTGAATCAAGGAAATTATTTGCATTATTAAGCTTCATCTTTGTGTCAATCCAGAAAATTGTCCATGCTTTATTAAAGCCTTTATTAAAACCTTTATTAAAGCCTTTTTATAAAGTTGAATAGTCTGTTATCCTCAGAAATAGCACAGGACTTGAAAAGGAAGTAAAGGTACTTTATGTTTAATGTGATTCATTTTTCGGTCCTTTAATAATAATCGTAAATGTCATTTACTCCTTCACAGAGATTAATCTTCCTCCTCCCTTTCTAAGTGGGACTCAACCATCTATTTTTCTAAGTAATGTGCACAATTATCGGATTTGCAGTAAGAAATACATATAAATTCAAACACGAGAAAATTTACATTTTAACATGATTGTATGAATTTGTTTTTATAAAAGTTAATTTTAGTCATATCACTAATTGATATAAATTTTTTAATTATATTTATTAGAATAAGTTATGATACCACAAAAAAAAATAGAATTAGTCTAACTCAATCACAAAATTAGTTAATATAAAAGTTACCTTCACTTATATACTATGTTTTAATCATATAACTAATCAATGTAAGATATGATACTTGTTATATATTAGTTATACCTAGGTTCAACCTAAATTGGAGGTGCACTCTTGTATGCAAATTATGGTCTTATACACATGGAATTGAAGTCACATCATAATTACGGGTGCATTCGTAAATTTTTTTAAAATTCAACCCAATTTGATCACAAACAAATTGGATTGAGTTTAGTCAATCGAATTAATATAATTAAATTTATTTTTTTTATAAAAATTTAAATATTTCATAATATATATATATATAAATTATTTGATATTTTATTACAAATGCAATATTATCAATCCGTAAAGTAAATAATGATACAAACTAAATTTCAAAATAAGTTTGTTGATATATTACATTATTATCAACTCAAATATTTAAAAATAAATGTTTGTATTATTACAATGATATCAATTTAAAAACACAAAACTTGTTAATAAACAAGAGTGACAAAAATTATTATCTTGAACAAATAAGTGACAGATTATTATCTTGAACAAATGATTATACTAACTTATTATTGTTATCATTATATATGACTAGATCAGATCAAGTCATAGGCTCAAAAAGTTCAAAATCCGTGTACAGTGTCAAGTTTTGGTTAAATCAGGATGAGTTTAACCCAAATATTAAAAAAATC
The DNA here is from genome assembly GCF_000230855.2 of Cajanus cajan. NCBI lineage: Eukaryota > Viridiplantae > Streptophyta > Magnoliopsida > Fabales > Fabaceae > Cajanus > Cajanus cajan. The sequence goes on from NC_138525.1 coordinate 56,270,395, forward strand.
ATATCCAAACTCATTAGAACAACATGAGTCAATTCAAGATCATGAGTTACACAAACTCGCTTCTACCGTTAATCATTATATTCTAACAAGAGTATGACTTCTCACTCTAAGCCATAGGCCTGAATATAAAAATTTGGCCCATTCTCATGGACTACATATATCTCCCTAAACGTTTTATCGTAAGTACACGTATTTATTATAGCATATTTTTGAGTGGAGCTCATTGCTAACTTAAATATCAAAGTACTTTTACAAGTATTTTCGTCACTGTTCATGCCGGATAGTGGAATGTAGGTCAATTCGATCCCACTTCAAGGGCATCCATTCATTAGTTCGGACCACTAGGCAGCTAGAGTTCAGACCATTACTTGCCCCACTTCAGACCAGACACTACTTAATTAACTAATTATTATAAGTAAATTATTGGTTAAATAAGTCTTATTTGGTTAACTAATGAGAAATTGTGTGAGATGCTTACGGGCATCATAAAGTGAGTTACTCTAGATATAACAAAGCATGTATACCTACAAGTCTAGTACTTGTGAATTTCAGTTTGGGTTTAACTTCGACTCAAAAGATAGCTTAAGAGATGAAGGTTGTTGTGTCTCCTACCTGTACATTTTGAGAAAAGCAGGTAATACACTCCATAATATTGATTAAAATTTATTCTAAATCACAAATTTTAGTGATCTAATTCAATAACTCTCTTTCCTGATTTTATAATCTTTAATAAATTCTAATCAATAAAAAAGTGTGACACAATGGGCAACACATCTTTGCACTCAAAATATGTACTCATAGGCAAGAGCTAGTTCATCACATCAGGAAGCAAATGGAGCAACAAAATATCGCATATGAACCAACAATCATAAGTGACAATAGAACGGAGATCCCTTTGAACAGTAAACGAAAATTAACAGTGGAAGCAGAAAAATAAAGGATTCAGTAGCTCAAAGTGACAAACACATTCATGCACAGCCACACATACATAAAGTTGTTTCCAAGTACAAATATTAGCAAATAATAATAGCTCCCTGCTCAAATTTTAGCAATTACTTCAAAGTTTTTTTGCCATTCAAATGCCCAGTGATCCTCCCATAAGTATATATTATATAAGCCTACTGGACCTGCTAACCGACACGTGATAAAACCAGAGTTAAAGAGGACAAGGAAAGTTGTACTTTGTTAGAAAATGTTTGGAAGCAGATCCATCCAAAACATGATGTCCTACATAATTCCCGATGCAATGGAACACATAACTGCGTTAAGCTTTTCTAAGGGCCTCTATGTGAGCAGGAAACTCCTACAAACATAATCAGAGAGAGAATTAAAATAGCAAAGGAAACACGTGCAGATGAATTAACAAACCTGCGATCAAGAAATGAATAAACGTGGAGAAGAACAAACTTGAACAGGATTGCAGTCTTTGGGGAAACAATAGTTCAAAAGCCTCAATCTCTTGGAAAACTATGCACAAGATTCACTTCCGAGCTTTCTCACAATTCACAACCCTACTCGGACAAGTTTTCCCGAGAAAAATCCTACAGCTTGATCCTTCAAGCTCTCCCACAATCCCATTTTCTCGCCTCAGCACCTCACCCCTCAGCTAGGATTTGTTCTGTACCTCCGCTCCTCAATTACTCAGAATATGGTTCCAAAGACTGAATAAAAGTGGACTACTTTACAATTTCTACATCATTTAGAATGTGACCAGGTATCACAGGTTATTTCTACATCTTTACAAATAGAACACAAACATAACAGAGAAAAATAAGAGAGAAATACTAGAAACATACTCTAACACACTCTTTTTGATTGGCTGAGAATTATTGGAAAACACAAACATCAGTAGGTCTCCCACCTTATTTAATGACTTTCTCTCTTAATCTTGTGATTTTCAATAAATTTCCAACAATAAAGGAGAATGTATTAAAAAGAGTGTTTTAAAGAGTGTATTGCTAGCACTCCTCAAAATAAGATAATGCTAATAATAATAATCTAAAAACATAATAGTGATAAAAAGAACATAATCACTCTCATATTGTCTAACCTTATCCATTGAGTCAACTAATGTCTCCCAACACAATTCCACAGAATTTAAGTGCTAGAAATATTCCAATTGATGAAGAGATAAATAGTTCTGCTTGTATAGTGAAATAGGAGGTAAATTCTTAAAACATCGGAATACTAGACTCAATATCATTTCACATAAACAAGCATAAGATTTAGTATACAAACACTTGAAAATACTTTATATGTACTCGACTACTTGCATAATAATTTACCTTTCCAATGGAACATCATTGTAACTATCAGCATAAAGATCATCCAACAGAATATCAAAATTTTCCCAGATAAACTAGTTATTGGAGAAACTTAATCATTCTACTCGTTATCTTCATCACTGTCTTCGTAATCAAAATCTGATTCATCACTCCTTGGTTGCGTCAGTGAATTCATGTCAAATGATGGTTCCATTTCCATCTCTTCAATGTCAATAGTGTCATAGTCCATTCGTTGCTCAAATTTCTCATTAGAACAATTAAGCATCCATGACAGAGAACACTTCAACCCTTTCTTGACAACCATCTTATGCCTAGGTTTTATGGTTGACTCCAAACCATAAGTGAAGAATGCAGGGAAAGTAACCAAGTCCTCCAAAGGCCTTTTCATATCCATTTGGAAGTAATCAAAGCTAAGTCTCATGATGTCAATGTTTAAAGCAAGTAACTGAGGGCATCCAACAATCATCTTCCTCATTTGCAGCAAGGAAAACCCACAATCCTTAAGAAAATCAACATGCTTCCGCATCGGTCCACTGCTGAGGCTAACTACCTGTGGCATCTTCTCAACAACTCGGCCAAATTCCTCAGGATCCAATTCAAGTACAGAATTGAGTAAACTTCTCTGATTGAAAAGCTTTGTATTTAAGTCAGTTCCAATGATGTCAGGGTACTGAGCAATTATAGATGGAAGTGATGTTTGCCTAACATTAAACTCTTCAAGAGATTTAACATTTGGCTTCACCTTCTCATTCAGCCCAAATCCAAGAATATAAGGTCTTTGCTCGATCAGTCTAGCAATGGCTAACCTTGGAATTCCCAAGCTTTCCAGATATTCCACAAAAGGCTTGATGATCCTACCAACTCGCATCCCCAAAATCTCCGGGTATCTAGTTAAGACACCTCCGATTTCTCTTCTTCCTACACCAATTCCAATCAAATATGCAACCGATGTGCTCATGGTTCCCTCAAGTTTAAATCCTAACACTTCAGGGTACCTCTCAAGAACACGAGGAATATCATCAGGTTTGATATCCATCCCCTTGAGATAATTGACCACCGGCATAAGATCCACAACCACACTCGAATGGAGCACTTGTGGGTATCTCTGCAAGAACTGCGTAATCGTGGATTTCCTCACTCCCAATTTACCAAGGTAATCAAGCACAGGAATCATGTTCTTCTTGACACTGCAGCCAAGAACAAGTGGATAGTTATTGATGTCTTCAATTGTAAGCCCCAAAGTGTGAAGAAAATCTATGCGCTCCCTCATAACATCAACAGTCACAGGAAGTTCAAGACCATCAAGCTCATCAGGAACAATGCCAATTGCCCTCAAGAACTCATAAACTTTTTCCCTCATTGCCGCCTTCTCCTTCTTCATTTCAGATAAACTAGGACGGCTATATAGCGATGAGGAGCCACCCCGCCTCCGATTCATCCGACCGGCGTCCGTCGTGGACGCCGGCGAATCCATGGAACCAGAAGTAAATGTCCTATCAGCAACAGAATATTGGAGCTTCGTAATCAACCCCATCCTCCTAAGAGCTAGGGTAGCACTCAACTTACAATGACCAAATGTTAGAATAGGCATTTTCGTTTGGCCAATCAAAAAACTAGGTTTTGTTATGCTACCAGAAAAGCTCATTACTTTCATATTTTCAAGGTCCAGGTACCATTGAATCTGCAGAAACAAAACGGTCTCACCCACTTAGTTGAGCCATAGTTGAACACAATTGAAACGGGGGAAAATTACAAACTTTGACAAATGAGAAAAGTAAACACCAAAAATGAAAAGAACCCAGAAGTTCAATGCTTAGGATAGAATCTTTGAAGCCATTGAAAAATTCTGGGGCGTATAACACCCCCAAAAAAAAATGGAGAAAAAAGCATTACCCTTTAATGGTTAACAAGGTAAATTACAAGCAATAATAATTTGAGGAGAGGGTGGAAGAGATTGAGAGATAGAGATAGACTTACCTTACAGTGAAGGGAGAGTGACCAAACTGTGTTGAAGTCTCACTTCGAACTAAGCGAGCAAGAAAGGATAACAAAAAGTGCAAAGGGTTTTGGGGTTGAGGACCTATGCGGCTATTAAGCCTATTTCATTTGAAAAATATATCATTTTTTTTAACTTTTTTTAATTTTAAAACAAATTATACTAACATTATCGAAGTTTCCTAAAAAAAATATATATATATATATATATATATATATATATATATATAAAAGTAAGGACAAAGATTAATAATATATAAAATAATATTAATAAATGTAAATTAATGTGTTTATTAATATGTTTATTCGTGAGTATAAATGCTTTAGAAAAAATTAATTATGTAAATATAAATTTTAATTACAACATGAAATGTATTATTTTAAATGCAACCTTCAATTATATATAAAATATTAATTTATTAATTACAAAAAAGAACAATAAAATAATAATACGAACAGCTGTTATTAAAGGTTGATTAACTCCACATTTTAGCTTGTCATTGCCGTGTTTATAGGTAATTAATTTCACCATTTCACCCATATCTTATTTTTTTACATTAAATTGGACGCAATTCATGTTCCTTCAAGTTATCGTACAGCTATCACATTCAATGGTGTCCTCGAGCATAGTAAGGTAGGCAATTGCATTTTTAGAGGAACGTTATTATTTTTTTTAAAAATGTGCTAAATCATTTAAGTAGTTTAATGATAAGTATCACTATTTTGCATAAAATTTTACACAAATCACTAATTATACTAAACTAAATTATTGAAAATGATAATTTTAATTAATTATAGAAATAAAATAAAAAATACATAAACAAAGATAAATATTATAAGAAATCTTTTTTAGTATTCTTACAAACACTTAAAATGCAAAAATTGATTTTAGCACAATAATAAGATTTTTGAAATTTAACTTTACCAAATGATCTTTTTATGCTTACAAACAAATTTTAATTCAATTATAAGTTCAGATATTATCATTTAACTCATAAATTTACTCAAAACCTTAATTTCTTACAAGTTAGAGTCTAAATTTATTGACTAATTTATCAATTATTTACATAACTTAATCAATAACTCAACTTTAAGAACAAAAATTTATGAATAACTAATAGCATTTACTTTATTCCTAAAACTAAACACCATTAATTTTCTACTTTAGTTTAAAAGTTCACAAGCATTTTCCGATCACCTTAAACCCACAAAATCAAGTTAAGGGTGATCAAACTAAAAGAATCATTAAGTAAAAAAGAGAGCAATAATACTAAATAATAATTAGGATTAATAACTTTGAATGTGAACATAAAGATGGATATGGTTATATCAAATCGCAACAGGAGTGAAATTCGTTACACATAAACATGAAATATAAGAAAAAGGAAGAAAGGAAGAAATTTGATTTTGAAAAATTGAATGTTTAAAAATAAGAAACCAAAAACCATGTTATTTCATGTCATTGTCATTTACTTATTAAAGACTTTTTTATTTTATTTATAGATTATAATTTAATTTTTTGTCTGTACTTGTTTAATTATTTACGTTTGAATATGTTGCCTAGAAAACCTTTTAATCATCTAAAATTAAAAAAAAAAAACAAATTGTAATTAATATTAAATTTTTGTATAGTATTACTAAACTTATATCATTATCTTATTAAGATTTGAACTTATGTTCCAAACATCTTAAAATTTATCTAAAATGTGATAATTCTTATAATCTTATTGGTGGAATTTTATTTGATGAATTAAAATTCATTAGAAAAATTTTAAAATTTGAATCAAAATCTTACATATATAACTATAGAATAATATTAACTATTATTGCTCTTGTTCTATACCGAAAGAAGCATTTAAAAATTAAAATTGTTAATCCTACTTGCAATCTATCATATTCAAAAGGTAGATTAAATAGTTTTATTTTGATTTTTTATTGAAATTATTTTTTTAAAAGGATTTTGATTATGAACATATCATTAATGATTTTATAGTAAAAAGTATATAAAAATAATACTAAGTGTCAATTTTTTCCATTCATTTAGAACAAAAAAAAAAAACTCAGGACTGAACCTAATCACGTTACTTGCCACAGATTCGACACCAGTGGATATGAGAAGTGCCTAAAATATATAAGATGGTATTTTCCCTCTTTGTGTAACACCAACATGCACCCACTTGTCAAAAATTCAACGCTGATAAATATGACAAGTGCCTAAACTACATAAGATGCTATTTTCCCTCCTTTCCTTGTGTAACATCAACATGCACCCACCTCATACGTTAAAAGTACATGTCTCTTTTTTACCCGGTGGACACGTAATAATTGCATTATTTGATAAAACTCTTCTATGCACCAAATTTGATAGAATGGGGGTCCTATCTTGTATTAATCTTTATACAACAACTTGAATTCCCAATGGAACATCCTTATGTTGGTATGTGAGATGTAATAACTAATAAGTATCACTCTATGTGATATCGAGGAATCTTCCTTTTAGTGCCATTTCTCTTCTACACTTACTCTTGATACTATTTGCCTCCAAACACCTATTTCTTGACATTTTCTCTCTCATTCAAATAAATTTCTTCTCCACAATGTACTTCCCTTTCCCTCCATACACCACTTGCCCTATTGTGTCTTCCTTTTGCAAGGATTAAAAAACAAAAATTAGAATCTTTCCTTCAATAATATCCCCTCATATAGAAGTCCTTCTTCCATCACTAATTTGAAGTAAAATAATAAAGATCTTCTTTAACCATATAAGTTTAATATCTTTCCACCATTGAGATCAATGTCTCCCACTCCTCACCCACCCCTTATTTTTCTTCTCATACCTTAACATTTGAACCACAAAGATTGTGCCTCACCCTCATCCTCGAAAACAGATATCACCAATTTTACAATTCTAAACATATGTATGCTACGATTAATATTAATATTTAATCTCTCAATTTTACCGATTACATTTTTTTAGTAGCAATTGTACATGATCCAGCCAACTACCAACTTTTATGATAATGTTTACTATAGGAATACTAAAATATTAAACTGGTTCTGTTTTTCATATTAAAAAACAACTGTTTGGTGAGTCAATAAGCTCGTGTTTTTCCAATACATGTCATAAGTATTTTTTTCATATGCTATATCAATAATGTTTGGTGTATGGATATTATTCGTTGCCATTAAAACTTACACCAAATTTTAGCTATTAAATTAACATAATCTAATAACCCTAGAGTTCTCAGCTGAAAAAGAAAAGAAAAGAAAAAAGCATCTTATTGATCACAATTGTATTGGTAACTCCTGCTAAAGACTTGAATCCCTCAAGCCCTCTAACAACGTCCACAAATTCTATTTAGCTCAACCTCTACTAGTATGTTTGGAAAATAGTTAAAAGTAAATACAACTTCCTTTTAATTCAACACAGCTACCTTTTTATTTCTCTATCTACAAGTTTGGAATGTGTGAATTAAAATTTAGAGCTTTACAAATGACAAACCAAATACGTACTACCTCATAATCTTTGGAAATAAATACTCAAAAAAATAGAAATTAAACATGATATTTTTTTTATAAATTAAGATTAACTCTTATATGTTATTTAAAAAAAAACAGTTTGAAAAGACTTTTGCAGATTAATTTAGAAATAAGTTAATTTTAGCTTTAAATTGTTTTTCTTATTTTCTCTTATAAGTATAAAATTTTATTCAATCATATATAGGGTCTATTTATTAATAGAATCAAGTTCAAATGGTTGAGAATGGTGGATGAGTTATTGCAACCAAACTTTAAACCTCATCCTATATTAAATTAAACCCAAAAAAATGTAACATCTTTTTTTTTTAATTTTAAATAAGAGTATTTTTGACTCAGAGTAAAGACTAATTATTCATAGTAGTATTGATATTATTCAAGTGATTGACTTCTTAAAAAAAAATCAAAAAACTTATCCCAATATACTTTTTCATATACACATGTACAAAAATTTAACTCTAACTCTATATATTTAAAAGACAAAGTTATTTGTGAACCTAGATACATCATGTTGCTAAAGATATAATCCGAGCTGTAGTATATTCTAGTTGCCGATACATTGTAGTTCATAATTCAAAGATTGTCAACTTTTTAATCATGCTAGCACATTTTAAGATTTTTATATTAGTTATTTGTCAAGGGTTCAAAGTTTAGCTTTTAACATGTTATAATGTCAATATGTTTTTATTATTTTATTTTGTTCTAAATATGCTTTTCAACAAAAAAAAATCTAAATAATTATCCAACAGCCTCGACACTCACATTTTCTTTTTATTTTTTGAGTAGCAATTGTACATATGATTAAAGGCATCAAATAGAGGATAAGACCTTTTGTCTTAAGAAATACAGAAAAATTAAACTGATTTTTTTTTTCAAATTAAAAAATCTGTCTGGTGATTCAAGCTCACACTGTTCCAAATATATGCCATATCAATGATATTTCGTTTGTATACTCACATTAATTTTGTTTATAGATAAAGCTGATGTTAATTTAATTCCTTAAAATCAGTTGATTTATTTTCTCAATCTTAACTATAAGGAAAATATTTATATGACAATATTTGAAAAATTAATTTTATTACAAATAAAAAATTTAATTATTAAGTTAAGTAAAGGCTTGAATAACGATAATTAAACTTTAGTTGTATGCAGAGAAACTCTAAATTTGGTCTTAAAAAATGCAGTTGATATTAATTAAATTTTTAAGTATTTAGAACTATATATAAGATCATTCTTCAAAAATATGAATTGCCTCAAAAAACTCCAAATTATTAAAAAAATTGATTTTTATTTGGTTTATATGCACAGACGATAGAACTACTAGTAACATAAATTTTCTTTTCATATAATATTAATTTCGATTGTTATTATATTACTCAAATTTTTATATCATTAATATTTATTTAAAATTTTCTTATTATACCTAAAGTCAAATTTAATTCTCTAACCTTAATTAGACTAGATTGTTAATTAATGTTAAATTACTATGACATTTTGAATTTGAATTTGTAATTTTATGTATTTTGATGAATTTATTTGAACTTTTTTGTGTGAGTTTTTTAATGAATTAGTTTAAAGTTATATTGATTTATTTTAGATAAAATTATGTTTATTAAAAAAATACAATAAAATATTTAATTTAAACAACTTTAAGTTTAATTAAATTAGATTAAATTTATATTTTAAATAAGAACAAGTGGACCATATTCTAAAAAGAAACTATTATACTAAATAAATTCCATAAAAATCAATTACTCAAATTTTTTTTTTAATATTGTTAATTTTTCTGAAAAATGACAATAATGAATTTAAATTTATAACCATTCGTAAATTACTCAAAAATCTCATACCAATCTTAATAGATTATTTACTTTTATTCCTTTATTTAAAGATGTGAATATAATTCAATATACAGTCACTCTATCTATTTACAACCGATATAATATATATATATATATATATATATATATATATGTGTGTGTGTGAAAATCTATTTAAAGATCGATTCCTTTTAGAGAGCATAGTTATCTATTAATTATTCTATACTAGATTGGTGATACATGATGTACATATTTACATAGTTTAAAGGTATGTTATAAATGTTATCTATTCCAATATCTCAACTTATAGTACATTTTTCTAAAATTGGCTTAATATAATTCTAGCATATAATTTTATACTCATGAAAAATATCACATAATTCTATATATAAATTTAAATATACTCCTTAGAGTGGCTTAAATTTTTAATTTATTATTTTTTAGAAAATTCTACATAATATTTTTAACTTATTTTAAAATTAAATTATGTATATATTCTTTTACGGTTGTAATACTTTTATCTTTTGACCTATATATTTTAAATTTTTATCTAAGCTATTATCAACTATGTTCTTTATAATTTTAATTTTTTCTTCAAATATTTTTTTAATATATATTAAAATCTCGTTATAAATTTAAAATATACATGTAATATATGCGGATGCGGCATTATTAACTTTTTATTATTTAATTTTACTTACCAAATATATATAATTCCAATGACCAAAATGATTGTTGGTAAATTTAGTAATCTTCAAATAGAACTCTCATTAATCATTAGAGTGTCATTAATATAACAAACCTTTTTATAGTTTCAATAATTTATAGCTGAATCACAATTGTTTGTTAGTGACTTTATTAATTTTCAAAAGAAGTTGTCATTAATAGAATGTCATTAACAAAAATCTCGTGTAGTTTTAGAATTTTACTTGAATTTTCAATTGAATAATCATTGTTAGTTAATCTAGTAATTTCCCACAAGATTGCCATTGTTAGAAACGTCATTAACAAAAAACCTTTTATGATTTCACGTCCATTTTAGTTCCATGGGAAGAGAATCCAATCTGAACTTGTTGTATTAAAAATAAAGAAAAGAAACGGAAAGCGTAAATCGCTTTACCCTTTATGGAGCCATCCACCACAGACCATTAACTATTTCTTTAAAGGTAAAATTATAAAAAAGAATTAACATGTCCAAAATTAAAAAAAAAAAAATCCACAATATATTATGCAGCACTATAATAACTAGAAAGTAACACTAGGATGGTTCAAGATAATCTCTGGCCTAAAAGGAAGCCACGAACTCGTGCTCTGAAAAAAGGAGAAAAAAAATAATATTTGCACACTCTAACAAAGCTGCACCTTGAGAGAAAGAGAGAGGGGAAAAAAAGTAAGATTGGGATTATATAATAATTGATGAGATAAAGAAAAATAAATATAAAAATAGAGATGATTTATAGTGTATAAATTTATTTTTATATCATAATACTAAATTAGAATAATAACTTAAAATAAAAAACCTTTCTCTAATTGAATATTTTATTTGTATTTTTTTTCTTTTTACAAAAATGGTAGAAAGTGAAAGTACAACTAGTGTTTAATTGTTAGGAAAAAGTTTAGTCCAAGATTTTAATCACTTGTGTCAATCAGTAAGAGTCAATCTTATTCAGCAATTAACTTAAGACCATTAGTAGCAAAAATCCAAAAATGAAAATACAACTCTAATTTTACAAATAATAAATTATCTTTTTGATGTTAGTTTTTTTTTTCTATATATAATTTTTCTTTTCTTGTTCAATTCCTAATCAATTAACTAAAAATTCTAAATTTTTAACATATAAAACATTTTTTAAGACATTAAAGAAACTTTGATCATTTTCAAATTTTATGTTAACAAATGCAAAAATTTTCTATATAATAAACATAAAATTTAAAAGATGATTATACTCTTTACATACCATACCAAATTACAAGTAACTTTTATGATAAATTGCATTTTTCTCCACAAGGTAGGACCAACCCTACAACTTGTATTGGTGATTTTTGTCCTTTCCACATGTACATTCCATATACCCGTACAATTGATGTGTCAATTTTTATGGGAAAATAGGTATCATCTTCTAACTATATTTTCTTTATCTACGAGACTCAATCTTGGAATCTTGAAATCTTACTTAAGATTGATGTGTCAATCTTGTACTATTTGAATCAACCACTTCTTTATTTTAATTTGACATTTATATTTAAAAAAAAATGTAAATTGTGGATATTAAATATTTATCTGGTATAAATTAAAGCTGTAGAACCTAAAATGAGAATATTATTAAAAGAAAAAGTGATGGGAGGACAAGAATGAGTGTAAAGAGAGAGAAGAGATGAGGTCGGGTGAAAAAGTGGTAAAAGGAAAGAGAAAGAAGCAGTGATAATTTGTGATGTGGGCATTAGTGGACGTTGTCGTTTTGTGTATCCTTTGTTTCTTCATCCTCCTTAATCGTAAAACTTCCACTGTCCCTCGCACTCGTTTCACACTCGTAATCGTAAACGCGATTCCTTACTCGCCAAGTCTATTGCCTCGCCCGATGAACGCCACGTGTCGCGATCTCCTTGGTGACTCGTTTTCCACCCACCCCAACTTCCCATTTTACCCCTGCACCCACCACCTCACGCGGTTAAGAGCGCAATACGTTGTATTATTCAGTGCATATACGAGGATAGGAATTTATATTTTACAAACCATTGTGTTTGTGTTTGTGTTTGTGTTTGTGTTTGTGCTGAGAAAAAAAAAATGAGTCTCTCTTTTCACTTTCTCAGCAACTTCCTTTAACCGTGAGGTCACGACGGAAAACTCAAAAAGCACCTATACTCTCCTAAGAATCCCTTTGATTCCCACTTCCAATTCGCCTAAAGATTTTCCCTTTCTCTCCTTTTCTCTCTCTTTGCCTCTCTGGGTCTTGTCAAAGCTCGCTTAGCCGTCATGGGTGCCGTCGTCGAGTGCTACCCGTCGCCGCGTACGGCGGTGCTGTCCCTCAACACTTTGCCGTTAGGCTTCCGTTTCCGTCCCACCGACGAGGAGCTTATTGATTACTACCTCCGCTCCAAGATCAACGGGAATGGGGACGACGTTTGGGTTATACGTGAAGTTGATGTCTGCAAATGGGAGCCTTGGGATTTGCCTGGTATTGTTTCTTCCTCTCTTTGGGAAATTTTATTTGGGGTTTATCTGTAATTGGGAAAGTTGTTGTCTTTTACTTTACTAATTTTGCTCTTACTGTTGATTTAAAAATAAAAATAAAAATTATGATGTTTCTCTTGAACTAAACTCAATACACTTATTTTGATGTTCTCCAATGGAAATCAGCATATTATTTTGTTGGATAGCTGAGGTTATCATTTATCAAGATGAAATGCTGATTTTTGTTTGAGATCAAGTGTTTATGGTAGTATGATTAAGTTTTATCCTTGTTTTGGGAGGAAAGGTAGTTTTGAATAGCTGGAAATGGAATTAATGGTAAACATGGATGTGGAAGATGGCTATGCTGTTTGATTTGCTTATATTGTTCTTGATTGTTGGGTTTTGTGGGGGATGGGGTTGTTTGTTTATTGTAGATATGTCAGTGGTACGGAACAAGGATCCAGAGTGGTTCTTCTTCTGTCCGCAGGACCGGAAGTATCCGAATGGACACAGGTTGAACCGAGCTACGAATAATGGGTATTGGAAGGCTACGGGGAAGGATCGAAGGATTAAGTCTGGCTCCATGTTGATTGGGATGAAGAAGACTCTGGTTTTCTATACTGGTCGTGCTCCCAAGGGGAAGAGGACCAATTGGGTTATGCACGAGTACAGGCCTACCTTGAAGGAGCTTGATGGAACCAATCCTGGACAGGTATAGTCTTATCTCCAACTTTTGTTGTTTGGTATTTTTGCTTTTTGATCTTTGTAGTCATGGTGTTTTGACATTGAATCGTTGTAAACTTTAATAGCTGTATTCTTTTTCTCCCTCGCCCAAGTGTATAAGATCCTCAATGTTTGATTTGATGAATGATGATCTATGTTTCTTCTTCTATTTGGCTCGAGGTTGGATAGAGTGATCACTTTACATATCTGTGATAGTTGAATAAAGCAAAGTTGATTCGCTCAGCTATTAAAATTTTGTTTTAAGGTTTGTTACTTTGTTTCTTCTCTTTTTTTTTTTTTTTTTTTTTAAGTCCGAGGGTTGCTCTTTTACCACTTCTACTATTCAGTAAAATTCTCATGGTTTTAATATATGAAGCATGTTATTGTTTGCTGACTGAGTCAAACCATGTTGACTAATGTATTTAACAATGTCTTTGTGTTCTTATGTTGCATTTTTCTAGTTCAATGCACTATTAATCATTTCCATTACCTCTGGTCCAACTGTTGCAACCCTTATGCAATAGTGTACCTACGGGTCTATACTTATTATTTAACATAAAGCTACTGCATATTATGTCTATCTTAGAGTGTACATGTTGATGATGATGATATGGTGCTGACTTTTCAATTTGGTTGATTTGACTTATTGCAGAATCCATATGTCCTTTGTCGATTATTTAAGAAACAAGATGAGAGTATTGAATGTTCAAACGGTGATGATGTGGAACGGAATACTTCAACTCCTACAACTGCCAATTACTCTCCAGACGAAATACCATCCGATTCAGCTCTGGTTCCAGCATCTTCCTCACAGGTTACTGAAGATGATAAGCCTCCAGCAGTTATCACTGAGAACTCTGAGGAAGCGATATCCAACATTATATCTCCGGGTGATTGCCATAGTGATGGATGTGATGCTCCCCGTGCACTAAAACACATTGTAGAACCAGCTGCTGAGGTTAGATTGGCTCATTGAGTTTCAATTTTTTTTTTCCCTTTCGTTTTCACCCACCCCCTAATTTTATTCAAGACATTGAATTTGTTGGTTTCAGGAGGATCTGCCATTTGATGTGAACATATTTTTTAACACAACTGAGCCATTGGATGACAAATTATTCTCTCCTGTCCATGCGCACTTCCCACAAGAAATTTATTATCAAACTAACAATCAACCCGAACTTCAGTATGGTACAAATGAGACAAATTTTTCAAACATTTTTGAATCGATTAATTGGGATGCGTTCTCCTATGATACTAGCAGTCTAGATGTGAGCTCATCCTTGCTTAACATTAAGGACAATGGATCAGGCAGTGACTCAGATGTCGAAATGGCCAATATAACGGTGAGCAGTAGCGCTAACCCTTTATTCATTCATGTTTTTATGTTAATAGTCCTCTATCTAAAATGACACTAAATTGCAATCTGTATTTTATATTTATATCTATTTAATGAGTTTATTTAGCATGGTCTGAATGTTCCACGTGTATAATATCAGTGTTATTTTCTGCTGCAGCATCTGCAAGGGTTTGATTATCCTAAGGCGGCAGTTGAGCCAAACAGCAATGTAGGATTGTTTCAGAACAATAACCAGATGGCTTTCTCAAATGATGATAGTATGGGCCAAGTGCACAATGTGGTCAACAATTATGAGCAACCAAGAAACTTTGATACATTTGTTAATGGTGATACTGGAATCAGAATAAGGGCTCGTCAAGGACGAAATGAGCCAAACATGAACAAGGTGGCACAATTGCAAGGTATCGCACCTAGGAGAATACGATTGGGTGTCGTTAGGCGCCCGCCTGGTTCCCTGACGAAAGATGAGAATTGTGCTTGTGCCCCAGAAGACCAGAATTCAAAATCCATCATTTCTGGGGTAAGTTATAACTTGCATGTCAAATTCATAGATGTCACTGCATGTTGTGAGACTTATGTGTTCCACTTTTGCAGGAGAGGAAGGCTTCTGAAAACCTTGCAGCTGATGAGAGTTCCACCGTTACTAATGATGTGGATGAACCAGAGAAAGCATCAGCTGAGTCAGCTGACATAAGAAAGACAAATCAGCAACATTTTGCAACTGTAAAATCCATCTCGGGAGTGAAAAACAGCCGCTACACATCAAAGGTTTCCTTTAACCGTGCCATGTGGTCTTATGTTCTTGCAGTTTCCGCCATTGTACTGGTCTCAGTAATACTCCTTGTTCAGATATGGGGATATGTCAGATCTTAAACTACTTACAAGTAGTGGATGATTACTTTTGTGCGGAATTTGCCTCCGTTGCTTTTTTGGCCAGTTAAGGAGGCGTGTAGGAACGAATGACTTCTTAGAGACATGTTGATAAGAATGTATCATATATGTATGTGCATATATTATGTAGTAGTCCTTGCAGAAAACAGGATATGGTAACATAGCCCCGTCTAGTGTGATAGAGACGTGTTGCAGTTAGATTCAGAGTTTGATCAGTTCCATTTTTGTTTTTGGGGTGTAGGGTAGTTTTCCTTGGGGGGGTCATAACATGTTGTTACCATGGGACATTGATTTTCACTTTACCACTAGTGCTTCGTTCCCAATTCCCATGTGGTTTTGTTGTATCTCTTTTCGGCTATGTTAACCAAGGAGGACCATTTTCTGTAGCTTTTACTAAACTGCAGGCCATCTCAATCCTTAATATATATATATATATATATATATTATGAAAATAAAGTATTAAAGCACATAGTTTATAAAATGCTAGCAGTTAGATCACTTTTTTACTTAAACAACTTATAAATATATTATTAGAGTATAAATAAAAATAATAATAATTATTATTATACTATAAATCTAAAATGGTACTTAATTTTTTCTTACAAAAAGTCTCGGTAATGCATTCTCTAATATACTCTGTTTAACACATTATTATTGAAGATTATTTTTTATATAACTACAAAATTGAGACATTAAATACCATGTGACATTAACTAACTTTTATGATTTTTGATAAATTTGAACGAATGTTTACAATAGTGTGTTCGAGTGTTATAACTCTCGATTTATATATATAAGTTAAATTGTACTTCGATATGTAATTTTTGTATTTTATTTTCAAATAGTCATTTGATTTTTTTTATTGTAAAAATGCAAATTTTTTTGCATCCTTTCATTAAATTAATATCTATTAATTATTAAGTTTAAATATTTACCCTGTGACATTTAATAATATGATATTTAGAAATGAAAAATTATAAAGTATATAAATAAGATTTTTATTAATAAAATAATTATCAGTCATTAATAAAATAGATATAAATAAAAAAAATTTGTATGTTATTTTTTTTAATGTTTGTTCATATATGTTACATCGTTAAATATCATGTCACTTAAGTGATGATAGATTACTAAGTAACGTTAAAATTTAACTATGAACAAACATCTAACTAACAATAAGATCAAAATTTTGTATTCTAAATGTCTCAATTTTAAAGTAGAGAAACTAAAATTATGAATTAATAAAAGTGGAAAGATCATAAGTGTAATTTAACCTTATATATAAGCTAAATAATTTAAATTTTCATATATTAAGAAAGTTTGTTATATGCATTTAATTTTTAGAATTTCATATGTAATAATATACACTAATTTCTAAAATTTCTTTAATCATATTTATAGTAAATAGCGCTCCCATTTATCATCTTAATGAGATTTTTTATTTGAACTAAGTGCATTAAATAAGATTGGTATTTTTAAAATTTAAATTGTCAATTTCTTATTTAAAAATTTAGGTTAAATTGTATTTTTAGTCTATCTATTTTCATCAACCCACAATTTTGGCCCCTATTTTAAAATAATGATATTTAATCTCTCTAATTTTAAAAATATAAAATGTTTGTCCTCTCCTTAAATTACAATCTACTCATATTTTAATTTTAACGTTTATACGTACTTAAGTAACATTTAGTAATATAATATTTAAAAATCAGAAAAAAAACTAGAAAAACATGTAAACAAGATTTTTATTAGTAAATTAAATGTCAATCAATGGTAAAAAATATATACATTTTTTTTTTATATTTTTCATTTTATTTTTATCCCTATATGACATGTCATTAAATATCACATTAATTAAGTGATGATAAATCAACACACAACATCAAAAATTAACAATCAATGAACATTAAAATTACAATAAGACCAAATTTATGTATTTTTAAAAATGAGATTAAATGTATTTATTTAAAAATAAAGGGAACAAAATTACATATCCATAAAAAAAGAAGGACAAAAGTGTAATTTAACCTAAAAATTTTAAATTTGTCACATTTGTAAAAATTAATAATAAATTATTTTAAATTTCTAAACAATTATGATCAAATTGATATAAATAAACAGTAAAGAAATAAATAAAACTTAAATAAATGATAAGTAAAGTCTTAAATATAACTATAATTACATCTGCCACTTTTTTCTTGATACATACGCATCTTACACTTTAATTTACAACGATGTTGTTCAATATACAAACATTTAATTTTTCGCATTTTAACTTTTCCAATTCCTTATTGTATTGTGTTCGAAATACAAACACTTTCTTTTAGTGCTGTGAGTTGGTGGCAGTGATAATATTTTTGTTTCATTTAATTTCATAGCTTAAAGAAACTTATCATCCAAAGTTTGGTATCATTTCTTTTCCGCAAATATTGTCACCATTGTTCCTTCTACAAATTTGGTGCAAGTTCTAGTATGTGTCGACTTCACTTATCAAATCTGAAATCCTCATAAATGAACAAAGCTTATTAAACGGGACAAAAGAGAAATCACAACAAAACACTGAGCAAAAACTTGAAACAAAATGAACAATTCAGATGTACCCATCAATCAAAAATGAGTTTGGTATTATTTCTCAATACCCTATATGTACTCTTGTGGCTATCATATTTTAATATTCTTATAATAACAGACTACGTACCTTTTAAACCATTCATAACATATTATAAACGCAATAAGGACAATAGCAACTTGTCAAATATTTTATGAAAAATAATCAACCAAAGTCTTGATGTTAAAGCTTCTGCATAAGATCAAATACTTTGTAGTTGAACTTGACTTGTAATCGTGAGTTGTGAATAAAAAGTATCTACGTAGTGTTGAAATACAAACAAGTTTCACATCAATAAAATAAGAGAAAAAATAGCTTATAAAAGTACACACATATTCTAATATTATAGAGACTTTTTAGGTGATGACCAAAAACAAAATTATGAGGGCTTAGACCCAAAGCGGAAGCCAAAAAGTACAAAAATATCTCCTTAGACAAATACCATAAAATAACCCTATCAGTGCTATAGATCCAAAAAGCAAAATCGCTTATGTCCAAAGCGAAAACCATTTTATTTTAGAAAAGTGGAAAGAAAAATGGCCTTAAATTTATAAATTGAGTAAAAGGAGTTGTCACTCCTAATGTAAACTTACTACTTTGCAAGTGGATTCGATGGTTAAAACTTTGCTCAGTGTAATTAAAGATTATATCGACTTATCCTACTCAATGTGTGTTTGAATTGTAATTTAGAGTCACCAAACATTTTTCATGGAAAACAATAAATATGAGTTAAGATGTGTACTTTATTTTCTTCTTCTAATCACATTACTAAATTAAATTAATACAAAAAATAGATTCACTAAAAGGATAATTACATGGTGAATGGTGAGTACATGATGAATTGACGTTACCATACGTATTTACATTATTATACAGTTCTGATGATTTTTTTTTTTTTTGTATTTCCTTTTTTAGTTTTTCTTTCTTTCTTTTTTCTTCCAAATTTTGATGAGCCAATTATTTGACCTACCAATCCAAGTGTATTCAGCTAGTTGATTATTTCTTGGCTCATTATTAGAATGAGTTGGGTTAAGACAGTTACCTATATATTTGATATTTGGATTTAACTCATTTAAGGCATAAAATAAGCAAAATTTCAGGTAAAAAGTCATTTTTCTCGAATAAAAAAAATACAACTCTGATCGTAGCATGTGAATGACTCAAACATCAGTCCCGATTAGTTGCGTATTTTACCTTATGATATAAAATAAGTGAAATCATAACTACAAGCTAAAAAAAAAAGTCATTTTTCTTGAGGAAGGGTTGTTGGATACTCAAATATTTTCTAGCTCGGAGAATTTTCTTTCAAACAATTATTATAGATGAACTTCAACAGTTTCATTTTCATTTTGAATTAAGAAAAATAAAATAAAAATTAAAAAAAGATGAGCAGAATTGTAGGCTAAATAAATGTCATTTTTGTTGGAGAAAGATTGCCGGATATTCAAACCTTCTAGAGACTTTTTTTTCAAACGATTATTAAATAAGGCTTTTCTTAACCAATCAAAAATTTAAAACAAGTTAATAACAAAAAAAAAAACGGTCAACAAACAATAAAAACATAAACTAAGAGGACAAAATTTTCAATTGTGAAGCAATTATTTAGAAATTGATCCTAATTGTACGAGCCACTCCACACACCGGTTACCTTCTCTCAAATAAAGAAGGCTTAAGATACAAGAGAAGTAATGGCCGGTAAAAAAAAATGAAAGAAAAGTAATTTTTTTTTACATTAAAAAATACAACTTATACATACTAGAAGAAAAGACGCATTTCATACCTCTTTACTTAAAAAGATAAAAATAAAATAAAAGAAAAAGAAAAAAATTATATAATGGTTATAAAGAATATTCAAAGAGGAAGAGTGTTTTTTTCTTTTCTTTTTTTTGTTGGAAGATGATAACAAAAGAAGAAAAGAAAAAGAAAGCATTAGACACGTAAGAAAACAGTATCTGTAGCATCAGCCTGATTACAAGTCCGTGTACAAATGAAATGTCTCCTTTATTATGACTATAAATGATTATTTTCAAAATAAAATTCATTTTTTTCTAAATAAAGGTGTTAGGCCAGCCATGGCATCTTATGTTACACTTCTAAACTTACCAATCATATGCCATCAAAACAAAGAAATACATAAAAGAATAAAAGTGAACATAAATATGACCTATGTATCAGAATTAACAAAAAACTAAAAGGTTAACAAAATAAAAATCATCTTAATCAAAGAAAATAAAGAAAGATAAGCAAATTGTAATTTTAAAAAGGAGAGAAATAAATCATTTTTCTCACAGAAATAAAGGTTGCTTAAGACTCAAAACTGCTTGCAAAAATTATTTTCATTTTCCCAATTAGTTTTTTTTTTCATTTATGAAAATGATGTCTCTTGAATAAAGAATAAACAGAGGTACATTTATTGGCACTCAAAACATGGGACATATACCAGACAGTGAGACACTAACAAACCTTTACTTATCATAAGCAATTTGCCAAGCTGAAGTCAAACGCAACAAAACCAAGATTTAATGACTAAATATCGAAAAATAAAATTGAATGACATTGATATATCAACAAAGAAAAACAAGTTTATCTAAAGATATTCTAACAAATAATTTAGAGAAATAATGGATGGTAGGCATATATAAATATGAAAACAAAGGCAGATAATTGCAAAATAAAAACAAAGCCTCATTGAATGAGCCCGGTGTCTTTCAACAAAACAAAGTTACACCCTCCCTTTTGCACAGGTTTGACCAATACACTGGAACTAAAATGATATAAAGGTAGGAAAACAAAAAGCAAAATTTCAAACGATTATTCTGGGACGGTTCAAACCATAATACTCAATAACGTGGGGTTGTACCCATAAGATACCGATTCCTACCCGCACTAGTCTTTAAAACAACACCAACTTTGATCAGTACTTGTAGTCCTTAACATGGAGGCTCTCTGAGGCACCGTCACCAAGATCTTTGTTACCCTTGTAGGTTCCCAGAGTTGCCTCTGAGTTAGCCTTGGCTCTCACCAAAAGGGCATCCTGAGCCTTCTTCACATTCTCCTCTTTTCCGCCCCATGCCTTAAGGGTGCTCTGCTGAAGTGCCCTTCCAAAGGAGAAAGAGAGTGACCATGGCTTCTTCCCCTTGACCTGGTTTATGGCATTGAGGTTGAGGGATGCCTCCTCCTCACTCTGACCACCAGACAGGAAAACCACAGCTGGAACTGCAGCTGGCACTGTTCTCTGAAGGGCCCTAACAGTGTGCTCAGCAACCACCGCAGGGGAAACCTTTGGAGAATCAGATCCAGGGGTCACCATGTTTGGCTTCAATAGGGTACCCTCAAGAAGGACATGGTGATCATTCAAAGCCTTGTAGCATGCTGCAAGGACACGCTCGGTGACATCTGCACACTTGTTAATGTCATGAGCTCCATCAACAAGGATCTCAGGCTCCACAATGGGAACCAGCCCATTCTCCTGGCAGATTACAGCATATCTGGCCAAGCCGTAGGCGTTCTCATTGATGGCCAGCTGAGATGGCTCGTTGGGGCCAATCTTCAGCACGGCACGCCATTTGGCGAAACGGGCACCAGCCTCATAGTACTTGGCGCAACGCTGACCAAGGCCGTCTAGACCTTGAGTGGTGGTTTCACCATTAGTTCCAGCAAGCTCAACTGTGCCCTTGTCAACCTTGATACCAGGAAGCACACCAGCCTCCTTCAAGACATTCACAAAGGGCTTGCCTACATAATGTCCATTCACAGCAATGTCAGTTTAAAAGCAATGCCACTATCATCCATCTTAATTTCAACAAAAACAACCCACCAGAAAAATTAAAGCAAATTGGTAACCCCAAAAGGAAAAGTGAAGAAAAAAAAATGTTGGCATCAAGGTTTTAAAAGGGACAAAACATAGACACAATTTCCTAGGTAATTTTAGTGTTAAGGATTTAGGATTTAGAATTTAGGGTTTCACTTTGATAATCCTCTTAATAAAGGTGTACATGAATTACACGATAATACTTCAACTCTAATTGAAGAAGAACACCAAAAACACCTATAGAATTTTTGTCCTTTAAAAAACAGCTTGCAACCAAAACTACAGCCCAATTGCAGTAGCATCTACTGCATTGGGTAGCAATTTTCTACAATATAAATGATAACTGTAAAATAGCAACCAATGTGCACGGTCACTACAAAATTGCAATGATCAACATAAAAAATTGATACAAGACATAATTAGAATGCATGTTAAAAGCCAATGATGCAATGCTCGCCAATTCATGAATCAAACAAATTAAGGTGTAACAAAGTTGTTGAGAGTACCTGCAGCTGTGCTCTGGTAGAGGGTTTCCTCAAAGAGGATGACTCCACTGAGATATTGAAGAGCACCAGGAGCGGTGAAAAGGAGCTCCCTAAGAGCACGCCTGTTGGATTCAACGTTCTCAACATTGATGCTGGCCAAACGCTTGCCAATTGTTCCCGTTGACTCATCAGCAGCAAGAATACCCTTTCCGGGGGTTCCAATGTAAGCAGCGTTGGCAATAAGCTCATCTGCAAGCCGAACCATTAATTAACAACACCAAACAAGTATTAACCATACCACAACTCCAAAATTCCCCAAAATTAAACATTTCAATACATAATAGCCAAACCCAAATCAGTTACAAATTAAGAAAAAATCGTTGAACCTTATCAGTTGAACAAGGATGTCTTGTGGGGTTAAAAATAGTTAAACAGAAAAGAAAAAAAAAAACATCAATCCTGATGCAAAATATAAAAAAGACTCAAATATGTTGGGTAAAATTATTTTTGGTTCTTCAAATTTTAAATCGATCTTTTTACTACAATTGAGATAGTACCAGATTGATCCAATTGTACATGATCAATCGAGTTTAATGCTATGTTTCAATAAAAATGAAACTAACAGGTGAATTTTGTGCTAACAGATTTAATAAAAGATGAACTTTGTTCGACAAATTCCCTAAAACAAACAGACAAAAATAAGATTTTTTAAAATTACAAGACTCCAATTTTAAATTTGACAGACAAAAACAAATTCATCTAGTGAGGGAGTAAAAAGATACTCAAACCTTCAAACAATATTAGAACAAAAACCCTAGTAAAAAAGATCACATGGATTAACAATCATCACAAACTAATTTTTCACAAAATAAAAAAAAAATCCACAGAAAGCCAGATCTGAATCTCTGAGATCTAAATCGACACAAAAAAAAAAAGGATCAGAAAATAAAAAGCTACAAAAATTAAGATCTATAATAAAAAGACAGAATTGGTAAGAGAATAGATGGAAGGAAGCAAAGGGATACCATGGTACTTGCTCTTGAAGTTAGACATGGTGGAAGGTGAAGAGGAGGGTGGCGTTGTTGAATGGAAGAAAGGTGGGTAGGTTTAAGGTTGGGTGAAAGTGAACAAGAAAAAAAGAGAGTAAAGTGGGGTTTATATAGTGACAGCGATAATGACGATGCGTTGCGGAGACGACAAAGGGAAGAGAGTAGGGTCTTAACTCTTAACTACTCGACCTCGTTGGTTGGTTGTGTTCTGTGGACTGCCGTTGGAATTTTGGCTAACCCAAATTCAATGGCGGTTTTGGTTTTCCGAAACAGCGTCTGTGGATTCAACGGCCCGCCTTTATTGGGCCCAACGCCATCCAAGAAAGCCCACCGTCCACTTGTCATCAGTAATAATGTGAAAAGTTATAAGTCATGCAATGTCTGCCTCCTTTCCTTTCAATAATCTTTCCTTCTAATCAGATATTCTCACCCACTGAAATCCACCTTTTCCACTACTTTCCTCAAAAACTGAAATGTATTAAATAATATAACTTTAAATACCATTTTCATCAATATAATTTACTTTTTATTTTTGTAAAGGTTTTTTAACTATTATTATTATTATTATAAGATCTAAACATTTTACTTTTAATTATGTAGTTAATCACAATTATAAAGTTCAAAAGGAAAAATTTAAGTGTAATTGGTTTTATTTTTTAATTGGAATTACAAATTTATCTTCATAATATATTTAAATTTATATTAATGAGATTTGTATTAAATATAAATAGATACTATTACAAAAAAAAACTCTCCAATCCTAATTAAAAATAATGTCAACCATAATTAACAAATTGTACACTAATTTCTCGATAACATAGTGATACATGTATTTGAGATGATGTTTCAAGTCTCTCAAACCAATATTAAAACAAAAACTGTAAAAATTTGTGCTTTTGAAAAGTGGAATTTTTTGTTTGCATCAAGGCTTTTTCCAACATACAGAATATCATTACTCCTTTCGGTTTTTTTTTTACGTTTAAAATTTATATATAAAAATTAAAAAATAATTAATATATTAATTTTTTAAAGTACTTATTACTTACTTTCCTGTTATACTCTTTAAATAATTAGAAAAGAAATAGATACATTGAAAACATATTGTTTAATAAACATACATTAATTATCAAGGATAAAAATGAAAAAAAAATTAATAAATTATTAATTTTGAAAAAAATGACAATGATAAAAAATGTAGAAATAATAAACAATAACCTATGAGTAGTTTTAAAATATAAAAAAAATAAAATTACTCTAAAATTTACTTTTCAAAATTTTTGTAGCTAACAACTTCTACATAAATAATATATTTTTAGTTTCTCAAATTTGAGATAAAATTATTTTTAATTTCTCAAATTTAAAATTGGTCTGTTTGATCTCTATAATTCTAAAAAAATTCTTTTACTTAAATTTTATTAGAGAATCTGTAAAATATTGCTGCATAAAATTTACTTTCTAGTACTCTTGTTAATAAAAATATCATATTAAATTTAATTGATACTATATAACTGGTTCAATATGTCACTTTTAGATATATTATTGATAAATTAGTGAGACAAAAACAAAATTTATAAAAATTTACATGATTAAAAATAATAATTTTAAATTTGAGAAACTAAAAATAAATTTATCTTAAATTTGATAGAGAAAAAACATATTTAAAACTTTTCTATATTATCTATACGAAATAATCCCTCTTCATAATAATATTTTTGATATTTTTCTCCAAAAAAAATAATTATATCAAATTAAAAATGTAATGGCTTAATAAAATATTAATTATATTAATTATTAATTATGAATAGTTTTAAGATGAATATAATAATAAAATTACTCTAAATTTTTTTTTCATGAAATTTCCATCAAGAATACTTCACATATAGAAGATTATAATGGAAATTTACGTAATTTTTTTTATGTAATATAAATAAGAAAAAAAATAATGCTTAATTCCTCACTTATAATAAAACAAGGGACTTTATCATAAATTTTTCATGTAATAACTTTTCATTTTCTATATTATTTGCATGCAATAATTCATCTTCATTATATTATTTCCTATGAAATTTCTCACAAAACAAAAACATTATTTATAGCAAATTAATTCAAATTATAATGACAATGATAAATCATTACTTATATTATTCACTAATTATACTAATTATTAATAATGAGCAGATTTAAAATGAATACAAATAATAAAACGAATAATTTTGCCATAAATTTTTCATGCAATCATTTTTTAATTTCTATATTGTTTGCATGCAATAATTTTTTTTTCATAAATATTATTTTCTTACAAGATTTCTCACAGAATAAAACATTAATTATAGCAAATTGAAACCGTAATAATATCTAAAATATTAATTTTATTAATTATTAATTATTAATTATTTTAAAATTAATATAAACAATAAAATTAATCTAAAATTTCTTTCTTAAAATTCTGGTATAATAAAGCGAACAATTTCTCCATAAATTCTCTAACCAATAAATTTTCATTTTTTATATTATTAACTTGTAATGATTTTTCTTCATAATATTTATTTTCAAAATTTTCCAAAAATAATAATTATAACAAATTGAAATTGTAATGACATAATAAAATATTAATTATCTGAATTATTAATTATAAATAGTTTTAAAATAAATAAAAATAATAAAATTATGTCAAAAGTTTTCATAGAATATTTCACGTATAGAAAAAATGTAATGAAAATTCACGTAATTTTTTTATGTAATAAGTACCCCCCCACATCGGCACCAGGGCCCACCCTGCTGACGATGAGCTCGGACCACGCCAACTCGGAAGGTTGGCCCATCTCTCCAACAGATAAGATAAGTTGATAAGAAGGAGATCTTATCATATCCTAACTAACTCAATTATCAACAGAAGAAAAATTCTAATTATATCAAGATAAGTGCACTATATATATGAGACCCATACATTCACAAAGACTAACTTAAGCATTGGAGTCTCTTTTGCAGGTACCACTCCCATCTCGAAGCAGCAGACGTACCAAGTAGAAGAGGCTCACCGATCTTACACAGAGATCGTCTCACCCACCGATCTCAGGTAAGAACAGTTTGGCGCCCACCTTGGGGCCGAAGAAAAAATTCCCTTCAGCCGCAACAATGGTTTCCACCCACAGCAACAACAAGCCGCTCACCAACACTCAGCACGACGGGCCCAACATGGACGGAGCCACCGTCACTAAGACCCTAGCCGAGCAGATCAAGATCATGCGACAGCAAAATGTTGCCGCCATAGCCGCCATGCGCGCAACACGAAGCTGACATCGCAGCTTTGCGAGCCGAGAACGAGCGCATCCGAGCGCAGATTCCACGATGGTCACCATCAGATGATCCCCCCGAGGACGAGCACCAATCGCTCTCCCCACCTCAGACGAATCGGTCACATGTCCCAACACCGCGCAGAACCGCAAACGTTAGACAAGGGCCTTTCTAGACCTCGGGTCCAAGGATCGGCACGAGACGCCACCCTTTCGCCGATGGCATCATGGAGACACCCCTCCCACTTGGATGGAAACCACTGAATATTGACCGGTATGAAGGCACCTCGGACCCGGATAAGCATCTGGATGCGTACATCACCTAGATGAACCTATACACCGATGACGATGCCATCATGTGTCGTGTGTTCCCTACCTCCCTGAAGGGCCCCGCTCTGAACTGGTACACCCAGCTACCTCCAAGATCGATAAACACCTTGGACGAGCTCTCGCGCCAATTCATAACTCAGTATGCCACCAGCCGCCCACATCATATCACCTCGGTCGCCTTGGTCAACCTCCAACAAGGTGACACCGAGTCTCTTCGAAAATTCATGGAACGCTTTGCCAACGTGTTTGTGAAGATTCGGAACCTCAACCCCGAGGTCACACTACACTCCATGCTCATGGCGCTCAAACCAGGCCTTTTCGTTGATAGTCTCTGCAGGAGACCACCCAATGACATGGACGACCTATGGGCACAAGCCGCTGGGTACATATAGATGGAGGGGCATGCCGAGTTTCGCAACAAAATGCGTGCAAAACCAGGCAATGGCAAAAACACCAACCAGAAGGAGAAGCTCAGGGTCTCCAACGAGACCAACTTCAAGCAATCACGCCAAGGTAAGGGACCAAGTTACGATTTCTACACTCTCCTAAACACACTTTGCATCCACATCCTTGACGAGGTAGCTAACACCGACCTCATCTCCCTGCCACCTCTGGCACACACCCTGGCGAACGTCGACAAGTCCAAACACTACCGGTACCACCGCAACTTCGGCCACACTACTGAAGAGTGTTGGACATTGCGCGACAAAATCGAAGAACTCGTACAGGCCGATCATCTAGGACAATATGTCCAACGATCCCAGGCCAACAGAGGAGGGCACGCCGGACGGGGATGCGGAAGAGGGCGAGGATACCACTCTCGCCACGATCAAGCTACCGGGTCCAAACCCAACATCGGGCACGTCGACTAGCCAGAGCCCAGCTCGGAACCCAACTAGGCCCCCCTACGAGGTGTAATCAACATCGGAGAATTTGCTAGGGGAGGCACCAACAACTCGGCCTGCAAGCAACATCTTCGCAGTGTCAACCATGTCTATAATATAAAAAAAACAAATTATGCTGAATTTCTTACTTACAATGAAAACCACAGCTTTGTCATAAATTTTTCATGCAATAAATTTTTTTTTATATATTATTTACATGCAATAATTTCCCTTCATAATATCATTATTTCTTTTGCAAAATAGCACTAAAATGCATTAGTTAAAGTGTTGTTATAATGTATTATTTGTGTGGGAATTATAGCATTATCTTTTTTAATTTATTTTACCATGTGGCCATCATGAATAGGAACAGCATATATTAGAGAATTGCAACATGTGAATTTCAGGAAAGAACCAAATTTGACTCAAACATTATAATGAAGTATATATATGGGAAAACGGTACATTTTTGGGCTTAAACAATATCATTATTTTTATATGGAAAAAAATTATATACGATACATTCGATCACAATTCATCATTTATGATAAGTTTGTTTAGTTTATTATTTTAAAAGTCATACTAATAATAATTTTTACTAGTCTATAGTTTAAAAACTTTTAAATTTAATATGAATGATCATTAAACACTTATTTTTTTAATGAAAAATTTAAGATGAAATGGTGAGCCAACCCAAATAAGAAAATGGTATGCATCAAAAAAGCCTTGTTGAAAAAACTTACATTTACGACATTTAAACACACGAGTAATGGCCAGAAGGCCCAGAACCAGAGGACGCAGTCATATATCTTATATCCAATGGCAAGTTTTTGGGCTCTATTAAACTGGAACAGTCTTACATCACATATCCTTCCACACCTTTTGAAAATTGAATGCCCTCTTTTGGCACCAAGGAATCATGCATAAAGCAAGTGAACATAGACTAATGAGGATTTTTTTTTTAATTTTATTTTATGATAATGCTATTCCTACAATACAACAATGTCTTTAAACATATTTTTAAGGGTACACTACAGTATCACGTAGTCGAAAGTGATGAATTAATTTTTATAGACATTCAAATTTATTTAAGGAATTAATTTCTCTTAATATATTTTTTTTTTACATACATGTGAACTAGACATTAAATCTTTGACCAAATATTAAAATGAAAAAATTATATACTAATCATATCATACATTGTTAATATCTTAAAATATATCTTACAACAAAAAAAATCGGAGATACATGGGAAGAAAAAAGAGAGAGAGAGAAGTGTAGGATATTATAAGGAAATAAGTTAAGTCTTTCACTTTCTCTTCATTATGCAATAAAGACATTTAAAATTAGTTATTTTGAACTTTTAAAACTAGTTGTATTCCTAATTTTGTAACAGTCAATTTAGTAGTTATGAATTTTTAAAATTGAGTGAGAATCGATTTTAAAAGTCTATTTTTTAAATCAGTTGTTTCATACAAAATGGATTATGAAAACATACAAGATCGGTTAATGTGTAATCGATTTTGTTTGTAGTACATACAAAATTAATTATGCAATAATTAATTTTATAAGTATAATTTTTTATATGACATGTCTATTTTGGGACAATTTGATGGAATCATGCCAAGGCCAAGAAGACCAAGAGGTGATACATTAAAGGACTCAAGAGGAATGAGTTAAATTTGAGGACCTTTCTTATCATTTGTACATGGTAGTTCTTGTATAAGTTCATTTTTTCCTTTGTATTTGTAAGGCACTTTATTTCTTTCTTTATAGGATATTCTATTGACTATTTAGGGTAGGTTCTTTGGAGACTTTTACTCCATTTGACCTTGTATTATAGGTCATTCATTTTTACATTTTCAGTAGTAGAAGTGGGGTGACAATTAACAAGGTGTATAGGTACAACTAGTAAATGGGCAAGGGTTGGGCCTAGGCTAAATTTTACATATTAGGCTTGTTTTGCTTCATATTTTCCAAGGAATTGATTTAGTTAGACCTCATCATCATTTGGTGAACCTAACTAAACCAATTCCAAATTATTTGGATTGGATCAAATATGGAGTTTGGAGCCTTGGCCGCCAACCCCTCTCTTGGCCCGATTTACTAGCTTCCTTTGCGCCTTTGGGAAGCTTGTGCTACAAGCTTCTAACTTAGCTTGCTTCCCAAGTTACTAAGTTAGAAGCTTGCTCCACAAGCCTCCCAAACTATGGTGGACGGTCAAGTTAAGTCAACCATGGTTCCCTTGAACCATGGTTAGCTTAGCTTGCTCCACAAGCTTCCTTACTCTATATAAGTCTTTCCTTAACCTTTGTACTCACTTTTGAACCTTTTATGAGAAATATAATTTAGAAAATTCTCTCTCTTTTCAAGAGTCTAATCCGTGGAGAAAACCTTTCTTCTTAAGAACCTTCACAAAGGATTTCCTCCTTTGTGCCTTGGCACCTCTCTTCTCCTTCTTCTTCTTCTTCTTCTTCTTCTTCTTCTTCTTCAAGAAGAAACCGAACCACTTGGAGTTGCTTCAATCAAGCTTTTGGAGCTTGAAGTGCTTTCGTGAATTCTCCTTTGAGAACCTCAAGAGAAAGAGTGAAAGTAAAGATGGAGCTTGAAGGAGATTATCAACCACTTCTTCAAGTGTTTTCCATCACAATCTCAAAATAAAACTACAAATTACATACACTAAACAATTAATTTTCAATTTAAGTCAATTAATGAATTCTTAATGAACCAAATTATGTGAATATCCTATATAAGCCCTCAATGGACCAAATTAGCTAAAATCAAAGCATTAAAATTAAATAATAAGGATCCCACACATATATTATCAAAAGAAAATCATAAGTACGTACATGCTAAAGTTACATGTTAACATAATCAAGTAACTAAACATCCAAAAATAATTTTATACTACCTAAACTATAAAACATTTTACAATCAAATAGATTAGTATACAAAATGAAAATAGTGACATTAAATTGCACCACATGATAGTCACCCAAAAAATAATACAAAATGTAATAAACTGAAATTCTATCAAATTAATTTGTACGTATTAAACAAACATAAAAATAATTATTCATCTCAAATTGTCCAAACAGATAATTCAAGATTCAATAGAAATGATTAAATTAGTTTAATCATTTATATTGAATCTCAAATGGAAAGTTAAGATTCACTCAATACATGCATAAATTTAATTTTAAATATACTTAAAAATAAATAAATAACGCAACACATACAATTAAATCACATATATAAAACTCACCAATTTAAGGATAAATTTTAATATAAAGTACCTAATTTTTCTAGATAAGATACTTACCTAATTAATTTAAGAGTTAATCACCTATATACTGTCAGTGTAAAATTTTTTTACACTAGCAACCAATTAGATCTTTTAATTGTATCATGTCACTGTTAAAAATAAATGTATTTATAGTGACATGGCACAATTAAAAGATCTAATTGGTTGCCAGTGTAAAAAAATTTCATTGACAATGTATAGGTGATTAACTCTTAATTTAATATAAATTTATACTTATACTATTATGCACGTATTTAACTAACTTAGTAATAAAGACTAAGTTATGATAACTAAGTCAACTATATGTAGGTAACTTAGTAAGACTGGGTTATGCTAATTTTATAATTTTTATTCTAAATAAAAATTTATTAAAATTATTATTTGTTAATTATAACTTCTAATTAATTTTAAAGCTTGTCATACTCAAGTTAACCAAGTAATTTTTAATTAACTTAACTTAAATTACTAACTTAATATTTTTCTTATATAACTTATACTATACTAGTATAGATTAATTAGTTTTAAGTTTGGTTTTTGTCTGCATTAAAGTAATGTTTAATCAACAGAAACTATACTTTACAAATATAAATTAATTTTTGTTTGTCAACTTTATAACATTATATTAATTATAGAGTTAATCACCTATACACTGCCAGTGTAAAGTTTTTTTACACTGACAACCAATCATATCTCTTAATAGTGTCATATCAGTTGCTTATTTAATGAAATAAAAATAAAATAAAATAATTTAAAAGATATGATTGGTTACCAGTGTAAAAAAATTTACACTGACAATGTATGAATGATTAACTCTTAATTATATTCATGGAAAAAAAATAGAATAACAAAATTATCTATGTTGATAGGCATAGTGCTAATTAATATTGTTAACTTGATATTTTAAGCTAACTAACACTATATACCCATATAACAATTAACCTTAACTAGATATATAGATCGATCTATTCACTTAGCTTTTTTAACCAACTGCACAGAATGCATACATATACAAACCAGTTATTAACCAAAACGTGATAGTAAAAATCAGCTATTAAGCAGACATTAACCAACTCTATGTAATAATTGTCTTTGCATCACAATAGGAATATTCAGAAACAGTTGATATTGGTTATTTGGTTAAAGAACATGCAAAATAATGGGAGAGCGCGCGTTTTGGATCTATAATAAGACATAGAAGATGAAATTTGTATATCACTCACGTGCAAAATGTAACTGTCTCTTTCTAAAATTAGTTTTAAATAACCAATTTTAAATGTCAGATTTTGTATGTTCTTTTTGCATGGGTGGTTTTCTGAAGTTGTTTAGCTATACCTGTGTGAAAGTGACTTGAATAAAAAGTTAAGGATGCGAAAATCTTGTGAAACTGTCATTTGGATACAATGCTGACAATCTTTGATCAGAGGTAGTGGCAAGACCTATCAAATTACTTCTGTGAAAGGTGGGATGCATTAAAAATAATCTCATCCTACGTCAAATATGAGGCCACTCACTAGTATCAAGAAAACCAAGGAATGTATCATTTCATTTCAGCAACACATGTTAATTTAATTAACAAAAGTATCTACTTATTTGGGTGGTTCTGGAACATGTATAGTTTTTTCACCTTCTCCCTGATATATAAAAATCAAGTTGCATTTTTCCCAATATTCATAGCTACTAGATAGAGTATATTGGTTTGCTGTTATGATAAAATACACGAAGGAACCTGAGAAATAATCTGAAGTCAGCCATGAGTGGGGTACACTGTACAGTGTACTGTTATTCTCCATGCTTGCAACCTGATGCAATTTTCAGTTATTAATTATTAGCTTATTCTATTTTTCACCCTTTATCAATAATATATTTTCTTCTTCTGAATCCTTAATTTGGCATTAAAGTGAAGTGATTGGACATACCTACTTAAAGAGGTGAAATTTTTCTAATGAGTCTCTGCGTACCCAAAGTAAAGTCTAAAGTCAAATTAGATACTACTAAAAATCGACTACCACTAAGTAGTGTTTGACCTGAGAATCTTTTGCATATCATTGACTTCTTATCCAGTAGTCTTGGGACTGCATCTCCTATTTAGCAATTTTACTCCAAAAAAAAAAAAAAACTGAAGCAATTGGCTTTGGTACCGTGGGATTACATTTCTTTGGTTTTCTACCAACTACTATTTTTTTCAGCTATGAAGAAGAATGAGTGTCTAATAAATTTCTTTGAATTGTGATTCACAAATACCTGCTTAATCTTTGCTTGCTTATTTAGCTACTTCAGTGTTCATGTTTTACTGTCTAGATTATAATGGCTCGTTTGGGCTGTTGCCTTTTATTGGCATGATTGTTTAAAACAAACAGTTGACTGAGTGGTTTTGTTCTATATATTTGGTAATTTGGTTTAGCATATGTACGTAGGAATTAACTAGACGTAGACTCGCATCGTCTTGAAAGTTTTTAAGAAAAACAATTCAATGATATTCATTTAGATTTAAAGATATTAGTAATTATTAATTCATACGGTTTAACCAGCAATCAGCAATCTGATTGAGTCAATCACTGGTCCGAATTTTAAAAATATGTAATTTATTTTTGTGAATAAGATATATTTAATTTTTGTATTACACTTTAGCTCTATACAGTCTAAGAATAAAAATTTATCACACTCCTCTACAAAATATATCTGTTCTTGTTTGAAAATTATTTTTTTAAAAATAAAATCCCAAAATTTGTTGATAAACAGGAAGGGGAAGGACAGAAACAATTTGAGTTCTGTTCAATGAAAATTATCAAAAAGAACAGATGTCTAACAGTCTAAAGTCATGAAATGTCATTCACTGGATCCAGGAAAAACTAGATTGAGTGAAGTTGAAAGAGAAAAAAGAGAAGACAACAAAGGAGGTGTTGACTGTTGATAATAATAGTTTAGACTAGTTAACATTAATCTATAAGAAATTGTTGAAATTTTCGTAGCTGGCTAATAGAATTATAATAAGCTGACACTAATGGCATCAATTTAAATTAATCATTGTCAATAATGCTTGAAAGAGTACATATTCAAACACTGCGAACTTAGATTTTTTTTTTCTCGATTTACATGCAACACATTGTTCTGGAATTGAAATAATGTAATTAAAATATGACAATTTTACTGAATCGAGTAAAATTGTACATGTTCATCAACAGGGCAAAATCATTAAAAGAAATAATTTTGTGATGCTCCTTTTCCCACAAATAGTGATTCAAAGTTCAAACCACTGGAATAATAGAAACCTATCACAAATTCACATATTTCAGTAATCAAATTAAAAGTGCCGAAACAGAGAAGATTAACCTAATACTGATGTGCAATTCTATTCAATCCTTCCACATAAATTGATTTTCCCTTTTATTGTGAAAGATAGATAATATGTCCTAGAGTGTAACTGTTCAAACTAGTTACTCAAAAGCCATAAATTCATGAGCCTGCAATCCAATACTGATAGCTGTTAGAGGGACTAAGTGCAAGTTATGTGCATAACATTAAATTTCATGATATATGGAAAAGATCAAGATTAAGCTGCTGAAGAGCCAATGAGCCTGCATGTTAATTTTTATATTATGAATAGATAGATTGCAAATTACTAAAAAAAAAAGGCAGCAGACACATATGCTATGAATATGTTGATATGAAAGGAGAACACTTCACAATGAGAAACGAAAATTTACATCAGCATGCGGAAAATGTGAAGAAAGTAATTGGCAGATGAAGTGATTCCTCAAAAACTGTTTAGCATTGAAATCAGAAATGAGAAAGTGATATCTAATCACTCCCCTTTTTCTCTTCTTGATGAGGAAGTGTTTCTCATAGGATCTGCATTGCACATTGTTGTTGCTGAGTTTATTTTAGATGAACATTAATTCTCTTCTGTTTGTTAAGCACATTTTATCTTATTATATTGCTGCACAAATTGAAGGTTCTATCTATGGATGAGATAGATCTAGATATTTACTTATAAAATTGAATATTAGGTCTAATAATGTAAATGTTTGTTAGTTATTCCCACTGAAGTGGTTTTAGGAACCCTATGACCCACATCCACGTGCCCTTCCATACACGTTCACTGCACTCATTATCAATTTGACTCTTATGGATTCTTTTTGCCCCCAGTCAAGATACATCAAGGTGAGACATTCTTGAAATGTAGACCATATTGAATGTACTCTAAGACAAGAAAGGTCATGTTCCTTAATCCTTGTGAGATCACAAAGTGGTATATACTCATTACCAAGTGCATGCCATGTCGATTCTCTCTTCATATGTTTTTAGTACCTAATATTTGAATTTTGTAGTGTCTACTATTTGAATTGTACTTATGTTAAATGTACATATCACTCTAACTGTCCTAAAAATTATGAAAAAGTATAAACCAGTAACCAATTCATAGGCTAAAATGCGTAATAATATACTTCATTTCTTCATAAATGAAACAATGTACTTCAGTATCTTGACCATATCCCTTCTTCTGTTTTTTCTTGGGTTGGCAGCGAGTGTATCGTAAAAAACTATCAAGTTGGCTGCCAACTTTCAATAATGCTTTCATGTTCCATTAGATTCTTCAATAATGTTTCTTACATTTCTTGTGTAATAATATGATGTGTGCCTTCAATAATACATTGTTCAATGATTTGTGCCTTAACTCAATTTTTCGGGTCGTTGAGATTTCTGTCATATGATCATACATAACGGGTGATCTTTGCTTCCAAAGCAATTCAAAGTTCACATGCCAAAACTAAAGAGAGAACAAATAAAACGATAAAAGGAGGAAAACCTCCACCAGAGAACCGGCATTAGCTGACATCTGCATGCTTAGCGGGGCCAACACTTACAGGTTGGTAGGTATATTTCATGTTCTACATTGCTTTTGTAATATAATGACATGCACCTACCTTTTCTTGCTTCGTGATGGATAATGAAAGAAGTTTGTAAATTTTGTAAGCTATTTTGAGAGACCTCAATGGTTATAACTACTAGAGAATCAATATCTTAATATGAAATTTCCAATTTTATAATTCATTGGGTGGACAAAATAAAGGTTCTGATAAGGAAAGACGGTTTATTTACTTATTATATACGTAGGAGTAGCTTAAATTCTAATGAAAAGTAAATGAGGGAAATTAAGATTTTTCAGAATTTGTTGATCAAAAACTGATGGCTACAATTCCATGATGTCCATTGTCCCTTGAGTTAAGGCTGACCTTAAGCCAGATCATCACTTTAAACCTTTCTTAATCATTCTGCTTTGCTCCTTTTAACTGAAAATAGCAGAGTGGACACATGGAATTCTCTCCTTTGGTGAATGTCTTATCACAAGCTGAGTAAGTGTTGACTATTAAAGCAAAGATTCTGTTAAGCAAATGACAAGACATCAAGAGTTCCAAAATCTTATCATAAATCCATAATGCAATTATGAATTGTAATATACATAAACGTAAATATAAATATAGTTTGCACCAATAAAGAGAAATAGGTGGTTGGGTATAATAGCTTTACTGATCAAGCTAAGCAACCATCTAGATTCTTCATAACCAGCTAATCTAACAATAGAAGGGGCCATACCTTGATTAGGATCTTTTAATCATCTTTCCATTCAATGTTTAGATACCCTCTCACATGTCCAATGTCTATTTTACCCCTTTAGATTATATCAAAGGGAGAAAGCAAATCAACTAACATCAACCTAGTTTATATCAAATGGTTGTAGTCCATTTTGGCCGGACATTGCTTATCTTTGCATCAGTTAGAAGATGTGTTGGTTGGTAGAATTTATTAATCTTTCAGATTTTGTGGTTGAGATTTCTTGCCAAATTAACCATAGGGGAGTAAAAGTAGCCTTCTTAGTGCACAAAGATGAGTCATCTCCACGTGGTACTACATATACCTAGTAAGTTGAATCTCTTCTTTCTTCTTTGTCCCCAAAGGAAGCATTAATCAAGTCAAAAACTTTTCTATTAAGATGTTGAGAACAACTCAGTTTAAAAAAGATGGCTTTCATGTTTCCTTGTAAAGGAAATATGATGGAAGATGAAATTTACCAATCCTAACCATCCACAAGTTAGCATAGTTTGGTAAGGACACATTTTTTAATGTTCAACGGAAAGCTTGCCCCATCACTTTTTGGTATAAAGTATTTGGTTACTACATGCAGAGTAAAAACGGATTGATTGGTAATACCAAAAGAAAAAAAAGAATTTCACAATCCAAATTCCTATGGGAGCAGGAAATGAAAAAGATACGTAACAGACAAAGCATTGTCATCGAAACTAGAAAGATCACTAACAGTCCACGTGGTGATCAACTTTATTAGACTAGTTTCTACACGCAAAATAAAAGATATTTCTGGGATCCCCATGTGTCATCCATCCCAATCACATTTCATGAAAATGAGAAATGCGTTGCTTAAGCTCTAATTCGTGTACAAGCAAATGTATCAGCTAATTTCATTTTAACTTTTGAGAAATCACAATGTCTATGTGACTACATTCATGACATCTGGATTTTTTGATTGTTACCTACTCTTTCATTGTCCCATCAACTCATTAATCTATGCATGGTCAAACTCATGTATAACTCAAAGAAAGTATCTAATATGCTGTTTCAGCCTTTCAGGTAATTACAATTTATCTGTTTTCCTTATGTCTATTCATCTGAGTGGATGGTTACCCCAACTTAAGCTTAAGTAGGATAAATAAATATGAAAAATTCATGTGCACTATTCTTTCATTGATTGGACAAACACTTGTCATGTTTATGATTTGCAACTCATCTATATAAATAAATGTTTAATCTAATCTTTAATAAATCTAAATGACACTTTGTGTTTCATGAAAGCATCTTAATTTGAACTTAGGTAAAACCAAAAAATTTAAATTATAAGCGAGCTTTATACATGCCTGATGCTTACTTAATGGGGGGAGAATGATTACTCAGCAACAAAAAAGAACAAATTTTATTTTATTAATTTTTCTGAGATAAACAATTAGCCAATAGTTTAAATTGGCTGCAGTTATGTTGTTAGCATGTAAAGATTCTCAATAATATTCAATAACTCGAACGTACTCTTTAAAATAAAGAAGCTAATTCTCTTCTTGGACTGATGCTAAATGTCTGTTAACTGCAGCATATACGTGTACTAACTTCCAAATTAAGAGTAATCAAATAAATTGTATTAAGAATTTTATAATGCAAATAGTCAGGAAGAATCTTAGTCTCACGTGGTTAACCATATAGTAATTTGGTAATTACATTTCAGATAAAAAAGGCAATGAGTGGGTAATTATATTTAGAATAGGTATTGACACTAGATCCATACCTAGGTAGGTCTCCAGGTTGTCCTGATGAGGTCCTACACTATCCATGTATGCCATGCATGTCTGACATAATGACACTTCACCACTTGTTATCAAAAATTTACCAGTCGGTGGATAATGGAAGTATTATGATTTTTCAAAGCACCCTTTCTTTCTCTTTCTACTCTTTTTTTCTCTCTCTTCACAACTTGGCCTCACTATTAATTCCCTCATTCTACCCCTCCTTGGTCTATAAATCTGCTAAGCCTGCTTCCCTGATTCACCCCTTCAACCTTCACCCTTGAAGATTGAAAAGAGTTCTGAAAAGAAATATTAAACTAAGAGGTTCCTTTTTCAGTTAGTGGCACTACATGTGATAAGGAATCAGCTTAACTTTACATGCCAATCACCTCCAGCCATCCATCATACCCCTACTCCTTCCTTCCTTATAATATCACTGACTTCTCTGTACTTATTAAACCCTCTCCATCTTTTGCATGTCCAAAAGCCTTTTCCCAAAATCAGAATAATAACTTGACATTTCAGTCTCCATTCATAGGGCAAATGGGTGAGGAAGCAAAACAGGTGATATAACCTTTCTGTTGATATTGTGATTTTCTAGTGAAACTTTTTTTCTTGCTGATAGTGTTATAACTTGGTCTACATTAATTAGTTCTTGTATTTATTATGTGTGTTCCTTTTTATATTTTGAGTAGGAACAACCAGTGGCTGAAGCCAAGCCTGAGGAGAACAGAGAAGAGAAGCCAGAGGAAAAACCAGCAGAGGAAAATAAGGAGGAGGAAAAGTCAGAAGAAAAGCCAGCAGAAGAGAAGAAGGAAGAACCTAAACCACCTTCCCCATGTGTTCTGTTTGTGGACTTGCATTGTGTGGGATGTGCCAAGAAAATTGAGAGATATATCATGAAAATGAGAGGTTCAAATCTGTTACATGGTCTCTTTCCTTGTGCTACCAAATGTGATGCATGCATGTGCACTCATTATTTTCTTTTGTATTTTTCTTCTAACAGGAGTTGAGGGAGTGGTAATTGACATGGCTAAAAATGAAGTGACTATAAAGGGTATAGTGGAGCCTCAAGCGATCTGCAACATAATCACCAAGAAGACTAAGAGAAGAGCCAGTGTTATATCTCCATTGCCTGCAGCAGAAGGTGAACCTATACCAGAAGTTGTTAATTCTCAGGTATCACAACAATGTTCCTCTTTTCTAGCTGAGGCCAAAATAAACAAAGATGGTTACATATAAAGAGTTAATTTAATTAACAAAAGTTGAATTGTTGTTTGTTACAGGTTAGTGGACCAGTTACTGTGGAACTTAATGTAAACATGCACTGCGAGGCCTGTGCTGAGCAACTCAAGAGGAAGATACTACAAATGAGAGGTACCATTTTTCTCTTGATTTCAAATTTTCAATACGATGGCTTCATTGTTGGTTGTAATTGAGATAGGACAGGTGATAAATAAAGGAAAAGAAGTACACAGCTGCTTTCTTAATGATTAAATTTGGTGGTGCCAAATAAAGTTTTGTGAATGCGACAAATCAACTTCATGTGTTATTTTTTGATAAAATGTCACAAAGGGGTCCAATAAAGGATGAATCATCACTCCGAAATTTGGGCATATTCATCCTTTCATTCATTGTATCTGTCAAGATTGCCACATCAGCAGCATGCCGGACCCTCCAGCTTGGCATTCTTTTCTGAAAATTGATCGGTGATGTTATAGCTGGGGCCCATGATCCATGCCCTGCATGAGATAGCAACTCGAGTTCTTTACATCAAAAGTAAAGAAGTAACTTTAACTCTTAAACAAATAAGATTAGAAAAGAAATATAAGCTTAAAATCCATTCTTTTATCCACCTAACAAATTTTCTTTTTCTCACTTTATTTCCTTGATGGCCCTTCCATATCATGTCTTAAAAATCAAATTGTCCACTTAGTCTCATCCTTTTGGCTTTGAGCTAAACGTAGTAGAGGACAAAATAGTCCAGTAGTATATTGGATCTTTCTTGTAGAGGATATGATCATCTTAAGGAGAGAAAGATACAAGAAAAGAAAGACACAAATTAAAGAAGGATCACTACAAATGCATGTAACTTGTGAGATCCATTAGTTGTATGAGTTTAACAGACACATATAATCTTAAATCAAAGGTTTCTTTACAGTCAATTAATTAGAAATTCTCCTTGATATAATTTAATTTATCATATATATGATGATGGAGTATATCACACTTCTATTATTATTTTTATTTTATTTAGAGTGTGTTTGATAAAGTCTATGAGAGATTTATAAATCATTCTAACTAATTTATAACTTAATTTAACTAAAATAAATTTATTTGACACGAGTTTCTACAATCTTATAACTTATTTTTATAAGTTAATTGAAATAATATATAGTTTATAAGTTAATAACTGTTTCTCTTTTTTTATCATATTAATTTACTTTGAAATCCTTTTTTACTTATTCTAATTTAAAAATTATTTTATTTACGTGATATTTTTTTACTCTCATTATTGAATAAATTAACATGTTATTTTATATTAATTAATTAGCTTATCAACTAATTTTATCAAATATTTTTAATTTAATTAACTAATTTATAACTTTTCACTTCATAACTTATAAGTTCTGAACCATCTTATAAGTTAATTTTATAAACAGACACTCTTATTCTAATTATATTTTCTTTTGTTTGTTTTTTTTTTTAAGAGAACCATATCATATGTTCTGTTAAGTCCATATTTATATGTTTTTTTTTATCAGTCGTCCATATTTATATGTAGTTAATGTGAAAAGCTGTATTCATGAATGCAGGAGTTCAAACAGCAATGACAGAGTTTAGTACAGGGAAGGTTCTTGTGACAGGGACCATGGATGCAAACAAGCTAGTGGATTATGTCTATAGACGCACCAAAAAGCAAGCCAAGATAGTTCCTCAGCCAGAACCTGAGCCAGAAAAGAAAGAAGAGAGCAAAGAAGCTGAGAAACCTGAAGAGAAGAAAGAAGAGGAGAAGCCACCAGAGGAAGCCAAGAAAGAAGAGGGTGGTGAAGGTGGTGGTGAGAACAAAGAAGAAAAGGGTGGTGAAGAAGGCAAAGAAGAAGCCAAAAAAGAAGAGAATGTAATGGTGGTGGCTAATAACATTGATGATGAAGGTTTGAAGAGGATGATGTACTATTACCAATATCCACCTCTCTATGTTATGGAACCAATGCCACCTCCACAACTCTTCAGTGATGAAAATCCTAATGCATGCTGCATTACATGAACTCATCAAAGGGATGAGAAAAAGAAAAATAAAAAAAATATAAAAAAAAAGCTCAGTTTGAAAGTTTTGTAAGTAACCACCAATATGGGAAATTTTTTATTGAGTTGAGTTGGTGGAATGGAAGGCGGTGTCAAGTGAAATGGAATCATATGATAATAAGTCGACTTATAATATATCGTTCTCTTTTTATGTATGTACGATATATTATTATTATTATTATTATTACATTAATTGCATCATTGTTGTACAAATGCATATGAAATATGAATATCAACAAGTTTGATATTTATTATTCTTTTGTTAATTCTTTTTCTTTTATTTATTACTTTTGTTAATTACTTTTCTTTTATTCTCTGTTTGATTAATAATTTGAGGTTAATTAAATTTATACATCGATCATTGAGTTATGATTATGAAAGTGAGATTGCATGACAAATCACCGTTTTTCCCCGTAAACACATCGTTTTTATTTATTTATTAAAATTACAATAATAAAATAATAATAGCATAATTCGAACTTGAGAATTAAGACGAAGTATGCTACTCCAACTTCACCATTTTTTAGTAGTTTGGCTAAACTCATTATACATGAAAATATTTTGTATATTTAACACATAATTTATACACTTTACTATTAGTTAAAAATATCATTAAATAAGGTGACTTGTAAAATAATAGTAAAATTAACTTGATTTTGTGAGTTTTAATAAAATTCAAACAATATATCAAAAACTGTTTTTAAAAAGTACATTAAAATGTTATTAAAATTATTTTTTATCCACATTAATACCCGACTTTCCTATTAAATAATTTGGATGACAATAATTTACTATAAAATTGGTACGGGATTTTTTTATATTTAAAATTTACATGACAAATTTATATGCAAGTTTTAGTATTAAGAGTGTATTAATACGGAGAGATACACAATTTGTGTTCACAATTTAATAGACGTTAAATTAGTAGTGTTGTGTAGGAATATATTAGGTTTAAATATGTTTTTAGTTGTTGATTAAATTTAAATTTTAAATTAATATTTTTTAATTATAAAAAATTTAAGAAAAAAAAGTATTTTAAATCTAGATTTGTTTAAACAAAGATAGTAAATTTATAACACAAAACTTACCTAAGTTATTTAACTCAATTATAATTGAATTGATTAAAATAAGTTTGATCAGATCTAATATAATTCGTTAAAATATAGTTGGATTGGATTGAGTTGATCAAATTTGTAGGATGATCTCTCAACTTTCTTACCACCTATTAGAAATTTCAATATTTAGAATTCATCAATTAATTTAGAGACTAAATAAAATTGGTCTCAAATTAATCAATTTTTTGTCAGTTCACTGAATCAAAGACTAATTTTATTTGTGATATTGTGATTATTACTAACTCGATGAGTTTTTGCATACAACAAGAATTGAACACAAATTTTTTTATTAAATAAATCATTTTTATAACATATGAGTATAAAGTGTGTAATCACTATACTAACTCATACATTAAATCATTAAAAAAAATATTCATTTAAATTTTTTTACACAATAATTAAAATATAATCATAGATCAATTTTTAGATCAATAATGACCAATAAAAATATTTATTTATTCAAAGAAGTAAGAATGTTGACGGATTGCATTGAAATTAGTTTAAGGTAAAAATTAAAGTCAAATTAATCAT
The DNA here is from genome assembly GCF_000230855.2 of Cajanus cajan. Classification (NCBI taxonomy): domain Eukaryota; kingdom Viridiplantae; phylum Streptophyta; class Magnoliopsida; order Fabales; family Fabaceae; genus Cajanus; species Cajanus cajan. Next base: position 56,314,237 of record NC_138525.1, read on the forward strand.
ATTTGATTAAAATAGTTTAATTTAGGTTTTAAATTTTTTTTTCATACAATTTGAACCAAATCAATTTGATTAAGATAAGGTTGTTTTGGTTCAAGTCATCTGATTATGGTAAAAATTAAGTTATTATAGTTTTCATATTTTTACTTTCACTTATTATCTACTAATTTATATAAATGTTTAATTTTATAATAATACAAGGTAAAAATATTTCTTATTCTTTAATGGCTAATTAATTATTTTATTTAATATTCAATTCTTTTTCCTATAGTTATCACTCTACATGTATCATCATTAACTAATTTATTTCTCTCAAAATATAATAAAACCTCGTGATGATAAACATGACCAAATTAAAACACTTGATAGATAGATAAGATTATAAGAAAATCAAAATAAATAGAAAAGAAAATTAACAAAAGTTGAAGAAAAAGGTAAAGTCTAAAGTATAAAAATTATACATTAATCTAAACTTTAAAAAACAATTGATTGGATCAACGTATTAGTTTAAGTTGAAGGATTAATTGATTTGAATTTGAAGTGACAAGAAGCAATATTAAAGCCTAATTACTCATTTTAGAGATCAACTTTTGTAAATAATATTCCTTTTAGAGATCAATTCTTATATCACTTATTAAAATGTATTTAAAAATCTGAAATTATTTGATTAAGTAGTTTGATATTTGTATTTTTTAACAATGATTAAAATTTGATATCTGATTTAAATATGGAGTTACAACTAAAGATATCACTTAACTCTTATAAGAACCTAATCAGTGATAAAAAGTTATATATTTTTATTAAATGAAATATATATATTTAAAAATTGTTTAGTTATCAACAATTTTATTATTATTGTAGTTTTATGGATAAAAATTTAAAATGTATTTTTAAATATTTTTTTTCTAATTTTTTATGACCAAAAAAAACTATTTATTTATGTAGATATTGATTTTTAAAATCAAATTCTAATGTATTTGTTGACTATAATTTGTCATTCACAAGCTGTACTTAAAAGTTGTAATTTTTTTATTATTTAGAAGATGATTTTTGTCTCAAATTTAAATATAATTATATATCAAGTTTTCGATCTATAATAACCATTTAAAAATGTTATCTGTTTATCCAGATACTGAATTTTTGCTATATAATTAAAATGTAATTAAAAATTGATTTTTCAATTACTTCTTTTAGTGGATTTTTCATTTACTAATAACTTATAATTATTTTATTATTTTATTTAAAGATATATTTTTATAATCATGATATTAATATGAAATATATTCTGAGTATAATTTATTTCATTCTCAATATTAGAATTCAAACTCGTATGAGATCAATTTTTTTAATCTTTAATTAAAATGTAATTAGAAATTATTTTTCAGTTGCTGAAGTCCTTTTTTAGAGGCCAATACTTCGATTTCTAATTAAAATATGATTAAAAATCAATTTTTCAGACACGATAAAATATACTAATTTTTTTATCTAAATGTTTAAAGAATACTTTTTTTCTCTAATTAAAATATAATTACAGAGAAAGTTTTTAATAATGACTAAAAATAAAAAATTATTTATTTATTTAGAGTAATTTTTTAACTTCTAATTATATGTAATTAAAGACTAATTTTTAAGTCACTAATGACTAATACAAAAAATTATTTATTTATTTAACCACTAGAATTAGTCTAGTGGTACGTTGAATAAATAAATAATTTTTTGTATTAGTCTAGTAAAAGTATGAAGATCTAGGTTCAATCCTCATTGTAACCATCTTTGTAAAGTTTCTTTATCTTTACCCAAAAAAGAATACAAAATTTTATTTATTTATTTATTTTTATTAAAAATCTATAATATAATGCTTGATGTTTCAGTTATATGTTAAAATATATTCAATTCACTTTTGGTCTTCTCTTGAGTATTTGCTAAATTTGATCCTAAGCTTTTCACATGCTTGATGGGTGAAAAAAAGGTCATCTAATTTGAATAACTGGTACAATATATCATAAACACTCACAACATTATTATTATTATTATTTTTATTTTTTTTTGGATCCATCACTTACATTATTATATAACAGAGACAAGATTGTGCACACTATAGTGGAAATGTATAAATTATTTAAAAGATTACACATGTGAAACAATAATTAAGAAATGATGTGATGAATCATATCTAACTAGTAATTTCTCTATGGTGTCAAAAAAAAAAACTAATAATTTCTCCAACTACTAGAGCCTAACAAAACTCACCGAAATTCTCCATGTGCTATGTAGGGGTGGGCAAAAAAAACTAAACTAAGCTGAACTGAACTGAACTGCTGGTGAACTGTACTATAAAAACTGAACTGTTTGTAAAAAAAACTGAACTGAACTGTTTAAAAAAAACTGAACTGAACTGAACTGTTGTAAAGTTGAACTGTACTGAACTATAAAAACTGAACTGAATTATAAAAATTGGACTATTTTTATAAAAGAATAAAAATTAAATATGTTTAACATGTTATGTCTTAACAGATTAGCTCGATAGTCTAATAACCAAAATTTTAGAAAAAAAAGTGATTTGAAAAAAAATTATATCAATTTTGTTGAACTTAACGGATCAATTGAGCTATGTTGAACTACTTATTTTTAGGCTTAAAATTCACTGAGTTTGTTTGACTTAATTTTATATTTTTTTCCTTTGAAAAATTTAAATAAAATAGAAAATAAAGTAAAGTTGACAAATGTGTCCTATTTTGATAGATTAATGAGTCAAAATTGTTCAATTCAAAATATCATAACAATTTAGTGCAGTTTAAATTGCAGTTCAGTTCAAGTTTTTATAGTATAGTTCAGTTCAGTTCAATGACACAAAAGAATAGTTCAGTTCAGTTCGTCTGAACTAATATTTAGTTTAGTTCAGTTCATATGAACTACTTTTAAGTTCAGTATAGTTTTTATAAGTTCAGTTCAGTTCAGTTCGTTTTGCCCACCCCTAGTGCTATGCGAGGAATATAATTATTATGTTTTGTATTATTAAATATATGTACTACAGCCGCTATACAGACTATTGCTGTATTTCACTGCAGTTATATTTGTTGTATGTACTTTATATTATTGAAAAATGGTAGGTTGAGATTTTTTTGCACAAACTTAATCTGTCGTAGAGCCGTCAAATAATTGACAAGTTGTCTTTCAAACATAAAATAGTTTTTTATCTAAAGAAAATATAATCATGAATTTAAAATTCCTTATATATTATTATAATTTTTATCATTAGACCAATTTTAATAATTAAAAATAAAATAATTATTTTATTAGCTCATAGAGTTAATTATCAGAAAACACTTTATTAATGAATAATGAGTAAATCGTATTAGTGAATTTAATATCATATCATAACCTTAAATTTTAAAGTTAGGTAGGCAAATTCTTTTCACGTATATACTATTTAACATGACCAATTATAATTGATATGGAACTTAGTTCATAATTGAACTCCAACATTCTTCTTAAAATGTGAGTCTATTCCACATTGCCAAACTCTTTCTTTATATAGAATTTTTTTTCACCACGTGTATTCAATGGTATCTTACTTGCACCATCGATAACACACTTTAACGGGACATATCTTCCGCATTCTAAGAAGACTTTGATACAAGAGATGGGCCTACTCTTAGATCATCTACCAGTTCTATTATTTGAGATCTCACTTTTAGATCCATCATTAACTTTATTGGTCAATACTCGTCTAAGTCGGCCACCTAATCTTTTGGTCAAACCATTTGACTTAATTTTTTGGTCAAATCATTGACTCTGATACCACTGTTTACTGTTAGCTTAGAAAATTAAACATTAATGAACATTTTACTAATGAATAGTGAGTAAATCAAACAAGTAAATTTGACACTACATCATAACCTAAAATTTTAAAACGTTAGATGAATATATCATTTTCACTTATATATTACTCAATATATTCAATTTTAACTGATATAAATCACTTCATACTTGAATTCCAATGTATCTATAACCAAATTACTTAAAATAAAGTAACCGGATATATGGTAGTATTAACGTAATTTACATTATTTTTATAAATTCAAAATTTCTAAAATGTATAAAAAGAAATCTTATTTTACAAGCACCTCAGGATTTCTCTATATAAAAGAATCCAGATGGTGAGATTAACGATGCTCATTGGAACCATATATGGCAAAGGTTGGTTACCTTGAAGCCACGATAATTCCTTGTCATTAGTGCCTTTTGTCCTCCTAGCTATATGATATTGCTTCACTAATATATTATTAACTGCCTTCTTTGGATTCTCAATAATGGAAAACATTGATGAAAATTGATACCCAAGAATAAACAAATCAAAACACAAATGATTCACACTTTTTCATGGGACTGGTTTAAACTCGTCAAATTATCGAAGAACAAAATATGTTTTTGTTGTTCCAAATATTACCTAAATATTAGTTTTAACTTTTAAATTTTTAATTATATATATATATATTAAAAGTGATGTAATTTTAATCTTTCATTTAGGACTTAAAATATGTATTTTATTAAAATGTAAAATTAAAGATGTATAGAATTTTATAGAAATTAAAACTATTTTAAAGTATTTTGAGGAAAAAAATATTTTATCCATTTTCAATTTGGACCTTAACATAAAACAAAAAGAGGTGATGGAGAGAAAGAGAATTTAAAGCATTTTACAACTTTATTGACTCTGATTTTTCTTGTCATATACGGTATATAAAACTAGCTGGCAATTTATATTGACTATATTGATAATTTATCAGTTCTTTGCTAAGATTGTCATTCATTTATGATTAAGTATATGGATCAGCTAAATCAGTTAATTTAACTCATAGTCTTTAAGTTAAAAGTTTGAACATATAATTCTATTAATTAAATATTTAGACATAGAATTTATCGCCTACAATAATCATGCGCAATGCGGATATGTTTGTTTATGTAGAAAGTAGTGTAACCGCAACCATTCAAAAAAAATGGTGAGAATTTGAAATTTTTATGTTTATGGAAAGTTCAACTATTATGATAGGGTTGTTACAAATTTATTTTAGATTTGATTCGAGTTAACATTCTTTATGATATGAGTTTAAAATCTTGTGCAATTTCTTCTCTATGACAAATCAAATTTTGACTCAACTTAAATATTATTAAATTTTGACTAATTATTATCATTTTTAATATGGTAAGTAAAATTCTGAATCAAACTAGACTCTACTAAATTTCAACTAATTATTAAGTAAACAACAATATTTGATCTAAAAACTTTTAACATTGATTTTTTTTTCTAATAATTATTAGAGTGTTATCTTTTTATCTATATTTTCTTTTATTATAAGGAGGGTTAAGGCCCAAAATTAGAAAGGAATAGATCAGGTATTGAAAACCCCCCAAAACATCATCCAAAAGTACAAATAGAAGCCAAAAAATCAGCACTTCTATTTACTTCCCAATGAATATGAGAAACCTAGACTTCCCAATCTCTTGAAATCCAATTCTGAACACTATCCACAATAGTACGAAATGGATGACAAGAAATTACTACATGATTTACAAATTGAACTGCAATTTCGTAGTCACTCTTATCCCAAACTTGCCTAATTTCTGTTTCCCAAGCCACTTGTTAAGATGAGAATACCCCACAATTCTGCCATAAGGACATTTGAAGAATCTAGATTCCTTAGGAAACCCCGAATCCAAATCCCATGAGTTTCTAAATAAACCAGCACAAGCTACATGCAAATCATTCCTTATGATGTATTTGGATAAGAAATTTTAAATTTTTGGTATTTAAATTATTTTTATTTTAATTTTTATTATTTTTAAAATATTTTGTTTGAATAAATTAATTTAAATTTCTTAAATTTTAAATTATTGAGTTGAATATGATAATTTAATTCCACTATGGTAAAATTGATTTTAAAAATATATTTATATGTTGAAATTTTTAAATTAAATTTTATAAAAATAAATATTAACTAATTTTTAAATATTTAATAATTTTAAAAATTAATATTAAATAATATTTAATAATTTTAAAAATATTTTTAAATATTCAATAATTAAGTACATGAAGAGATAAGAGATAAGATAAAATATATAAGTGAAATAAGAAAAAAAAAATGAAAATTTTCAAATTTTTATTTTTTTGAAAGAATTTAAAATTTTACTATTTTAAGAAATTTTAAAAATGTTTAAATTTCAAATTTCTTAAAAAAATTTCATCTAAATATTTTACCTCAAAAAATTTGAAATTCTTCAAATAAATAAATTACTCCATTTAAATTTCCCATCCAAATATACTATTAGCCTTCACCTTCACGGAAGCATCTGTGTTGACCTTAATCTAACCAGAAATAGGGGGAATCCAAGTAATGTTCTTATACTAATATGGTCGAGTTCCAACATTAATGTCGCGCAGTATCTCTACCACAGACCCACAAAGGTAAGTTTTACTCCAAATGTCCCTACAAATGCCTCCAAGGTGTAGTTTTGAATATTATCAATAACTCATTGCTCAATCTCGCAACTCCAGAAACTAGTCTCCACATTCAGAAGCATCTACCTCCAGAAAAACTCCACTTGTTGATAGTACCTAAGCATATGGATTAACATTTCATCTGCAACCTGACATAATTGATAGTCCCTATCTACCATTTTAGATTAAAAAAAACAATTATTTTTATAACAATATAATTTCCAAAGAAAATCATAAAACATGTATTACTCATGAATTAGCTTGACAACAGGTAAGGTGTTATATATGTCATTTTTTCCCTTCTTTAACTAATTTTATTATTGTAAACACACAAATTTATATAGGTGATTAAAAATATACAAAAAAAATATGACAAAAAATGATGAAAAAATAAAAAGTAATAAAAATAAAAACTTTAAAGATAATTTAAAATGAAAATAAAAAAGAGAAAAGGTAAAAAAAATAATAAAATGAGCATTCTTATCCACGTAAATAATATAAAAAGAAAATGAAAAAAAAAATTTAGTTTTTATTACGTTGAATACCATAAATTTATAGTATCATATCTATAGAAAGTTATGATCTTTGATATTTAGAGTTAAGGTTACAACCTTAGAGATGGAAGTAAAAATAAATTTTTCACAAATAACTCCAACATTGGTATCAGAGCCACTTGAATTGGTTGGATGTAGTAACAACCTTCATAACCTCTCATAACATATAATGTGATATATAAAGACAGATTTCGCTGCATGAAAGATTAGGTCTCTTGTTTAAGAAAAGGACTGTTAGAATACAAATAAGTTTTACATCGATAAAATAACACAATAAATAACAACTTATGTAACACAAACATACTTCAATGTTTGGGTGATGACCAAAAATAAAATGTGAGGGCTTAGACTCAAAGTGGACAATATCTCATTATTATGAAGTATACTTGTGTAATAACCTTAAAAAAATAACTCTCATAAAATATCTTCTCAAATAAATACCATAAAATAATCTCAACAAAACTACGCCTCAAATATCAAATCAACTTCTATCATGATGAAAATTAGCCTCAAAATATGTCATTTAATCATGAAATAAAAAAAAGTCAAATCCCACATTCTTTGATTCATTTTTCCTTTTGCTTAAAAAGGCCTCATATTGCATAAAATAATACCATGCATCTCTTCCTTTCCATACATATAAGACGGGGATGAAATTTAATGGTTAATAAATTAATTATGCTCTTTTTATATCAACGATAATATATACATTTTTCCTCTATTATTAGGGACTAATAAAAGGCATCATTATAATATATAGAAAGAAGGATAAGGACAGAGATTCAGAGAAGAAGCAATTTTAGTGATAACACTCACTTATATAAAAAATAATAATTAATAATAACTTTTAAATTAAATTATTAAAAATAAAACTACTATATACTATTATTATTATAGTTATTTTTAATATTATTATTATTATTAATGTTGATAACAATAATATTTATAATAATAATAACGTTGACAGAAATGATAATAATAATAATAATTATTATTATTATAATTATGATTATGATGATAATAATTGAAACAATACAATTATAATGATGTCTGTGTGTAACAATTTTGACCGTAATATTTTAATCTAATTGAGTTTGGAAAAAGTAGTGGTTTGGTTACATGTGAATTCAAGGGGCAACCTGATTTAACATTACTGTTTACACTGATTGATTTTCTTTTACCAATGGGTAGGCAATCTAAGTTCTTATGATCGAGTCTTTCTAGCCCTTGTGAACATCTTTTCTTAATGTATTAAAGAGAGACTCTCTAACCGTGATGGTGAGTGTCACTAACAATCATTTTCTGACTCAACTTCGATAACACAATTCCAGAAAGGGTTAGTGGCTGGGCACTTGATCCCTTGGACCTATAGAGTATGTAATGTTGGGTCGAGGTTTGCTTATATTGGAACATAAGAACAATTAATTTCAAACACTTTTTGACTTCCACCACGTTGTTGTTGGAATCCTTAATTATCGTTGTTATATTTTACATATGATCTTAACTTAGTTTTTGGTTGCATTTGTTATTTGTCTATATTCTTCTCTTATGACATTATTAGTTTGCCTTAAAATGATTGGTATGCCAATGGCTGTTGTGGGAGAGCTATTCGAGAAATCAGTGACAGATTTGATGTTAACTGAGGGATGATCATTGTTTATAGTAGTGCAATCGTGTATTGACATAACCCACATAACTACCATGGCATATCAAATACTCGTTCTCATGAACTTCAACCAGAGAAAATGGAAGAAAAAAATCCATGAATTTAATCATATCACTAGATAGTACAGTATTTAAGTCATTATAAATCACTTAAAAATATCAAAATTAAACAATAAATAAATATTAAATTATAATAAAATTAAAATTTTATATTTTAAAAATAAAAAAAAATAAATATCTCTATTTTAAAATAGAATAATCAAAATTACATATTAAAAAAAATTAGAGATCAAAATTATAATTTAATTAATTTTTTTATTTATCTAATTCTTTTACTGCAAAAGTTATCTTGTCCAATGACACTGGGATTAGTTTTTGACCGAAGCATTTGAAGTGATTCTTTAATTTAACTTTTTTTTAATTTAGTTTTTATTTATAACATTTATTTATAAGTTAGATTTTAATATTTTATAAAAATCATCAATAATTAAAATTGATCTTATGTTACAGTTTAAATTATTTATTATAAATTTAAAATATTATTTATATATTTCAAAATATCTTTTCATACAAAATTTAAATATTTAAATATAATATCTATTTGTCTATATAATTTATTATAAATTTTTATTATATATAATAAATAGGCTTAAATATATCTTTAGTCCTTTAAAATTAAGGTAAAATTATTTTTAATCCATTAAATTTAAAAATTGGTTTTTTTTTATTGTTGTAATTAAAAAAAATCTTGTTTTAATCCTTATACTCAAATTTTGTTAAGAAATATATCAAATATTATCTCATAAAATTCATTTATTAATGTTCTTATTAGTAAAAATATCACTTTAAACTTAATTAATATTACATATATGTCTAAATCTGTCAGTTTTAGATATATTATTGGTAATCTGAAAGATTAAAACAAGACTTTTAAAAATTACAGAAACTAAAAATAATATTTTTAAATTTGAGAAACAAAAAATAAGTTTACCTTAATTTTAAATGACTAAAAACATATTTAAGCCTAATAAATATTTAACCTATAAAATACACATATTAAAATACTAGTTATAAGAAAACTTATAATTAATAAAAAGGTTTAATTTTTTTTTAAAAAAATATTCTATTACGTATTATTAAGAGTAAAAAGTAATCTTATTTTAAACCAACTAAAGACATTAATTTTCATAAAACATTGATGATTGAATTACTAGGATCAACTTGATGATACTGAAAGAATATACACAAGATTTTGTATTTGAACTTTGATACTAAATGTCATTAAATATTATTATGGATAAAAAAAAATATTAATTATTTAGAAAGAAAAAAAATTGATGTATGTCACTTATTATGCAAATATTATAAAACTTTATTTGTCTTTTTAATATTTAATTAATAAAGTTAAGGTCTTTAATTCGTAAGGATGTCATAAAAGTTCTATTCCTAAATTAATTGACTTATCCCAAAAAGTTAATAGAAAGAAAGAAAAAGAAAAGATCCATGACAGGGATAACACTCATTCTCACTTCGCCTAATCTAATGTTGATGAGATCTCATACATATCCTCCAACCAAACTGAAGACAATTTGCTGCCATGTTTGAAATTTTGAATTTAGGACTTTGTGACTTTCCATTATATATATCATTCATAGTCACAGAATCAAATATTCAAGATTGACATAAAAAAGGTTTGTACAATAATTTGTCTATTTAGACTAATGTAACTTAAAAAAAAACATTTTAGTACGTCCAAACATGTGATGGTTATTATAATAATAAATTAAAGTAGTCCATGAATTTTATGTAACTCCATATAATTAATAATATAAAGTAGCAACGCAAACACTAATATGATTTAAAATGAAGACATGCATATGCAAATGCTCTATTATGTTTGCAACAAAGGTGTTCCTTTGGTTTATGTTAGTGTGTTTCATCAAATGAAACGACAATTGCATGTGCATGGAATTAATTAACATCGATAATTAGTGCGTAAAGTGTCCTTTCTGGATAATAAGAATTTTGGGAAGGTACAATGATCACATCTTCAAAACCAAGGTTACGAGTCTCTGTTTGGCACTCAAAACTCTTGAGTAATGTTATGACGTCTTAATTTTTTTTACTCTTTATTTTATTTTTAACAATTAATGAAGAGTATATTAGTTTAATAGTTTACAATATAAATTTATTTAATATTTTCATTTAATAATTAAAAAGAAAACTCAATTTTGATTAAATGTTAATTTAAGAGTTTTACGCTTAGTCATCTATTAAAAATCATTCTAGATATAACTTTGAAGTCAATAATTTTAGAGTTTAATTTCCACAATATCAATGTAAAAAAAAAAATACACAAAAATTATAATAGATATGACTTTATTATAATCAGTCAAAAAATTAATAAAATTATCGTACATAATAGCTTATAATTAGATATTAATGTAGAACAATGCATAGACTATTTCCTTTCAATACCTTGGTTATAGCCCACAGATTGTCATTCATTTAAATTTGGTGAAGACAACAGATTGTTACTTGGTCATAGCTTACAGCCCATCATTAAAAAAGTAACATAAAAATATTTAAAATAATAATATTCTGAAATAAAATAATTTAGAATTATTCCAATTGAATTACTGTCTTCTTTGGTAAGGAAAACAACCCACGTGCGAGGCAAAATCCAAGATTTTTCAATTTCCAATGAAAAAGTAGAATGCAATGCATCTACTTTGGTAGGGTTGCTGACACACCTTTGCACTCATCCATGTCACACCACCCATACCCCATTCAAATCATGGTTTCAATTTCCTTAATCAAATCCATTATTGTCTTTCTAACCCTTATTAATTATCTCATAAAGAAAATAAAAATGTAAAGAGAAGAAAGGAAAAAGTGACAACTGATCAAATATAAGCTTCTTTTTGAATAAAATCTAATGGATTATGATGTTAACGGGGCATGATCCATATCCTGAGCAAAGACTTTATATAAGGCTTGGGCACACATCTATAGCATAACAACCAGCAAAAAACATTGATTGCTAATTGGATTTGGATGGTGTGAGTTGAAGCAAGTGTTGAGGAATGGCCAACATGCAAATTGTCCCAGCTTACAAGAATATTGTGGAGCCACAGTATGTTGAAATGATGGTTCCATTGTATTCTTATGGATGCGAGAAGAAAATCAAGAAAACCTTATCCAATCTTAAAGGTAAATTAATAACCCTTTTTGTGCTATTTTAGTTTTCAAGATTATATGGTGAATTTTAAAGACAAAACTTAAATATAATACTATTTTTATTAATATACATTTAAGTATATTAGTGAGATGAAACTCTAATACTATTTTGAGAAAAGTAGAAATAATATTTATAATATTGTACCAAGGTTTATTCTAATTTCAAATGTACACAGTCATGATTGTCAGGAAAGTTCTTATCTATCTCAAGTATGAACTTCTAGCAATTTTTTCTCAATGTTCCTCTCCTATGTTGAAAATTTTGTTGTTTTGTGAGTCATGTTTGACATTGCTACTAAGTGTGTTGCGTGTGGTCAAATTTGGGGTGGGTTTTGTTTTGGGTCCAATTAGCACGCATTTGAAACTAATGGGCTGTGGGCTATGACCAAGTGACAAGAAAGTTGCTATTGCTAGAAAAGTACTTTGACTAAGGGAAGATTTTAGATGTTGAGGAATATGAATTTGAGAATATTTATTTTTCATGCTTAGTTTTTTCATGTTAAACTCATTTATCTGAACTAGAATGACTGTGTAAACTCTAGAAACTTATTATGTGAATTACATTTATATCTTAGCTTCTTTCAATTTGTTCTGTAACTCGTCAATTTCTAGAGTCAAAAAGAAATGGTGCTTGTTCACTATCCCTTTTATAGAACTGGACAACGAAATTAAACCTCAAATATTGGGTCCATTTCGCTTTCGGTGACACCATCACTGTGCACAAATAGTTAACTTCCCTTTATATATGTTGGGAGTAATGCTATATTCTTTAATAATATTTTTCTATTATTACTCTTAATTTCTTGTACTCTATAAAGAAAATAATAAATGACCAGGTATATGTTTAATTTTTCAAAGTATAAAAATTATTGAGTACTTTATTTACTTAATAAAATTGAAGACTTTTTTTTTGTGTGAGTATCTTAAACTGTTGACTTAAAGTATTTTTGCACATAACATGAATCAAACACAAAATTCTCCATTAAATAAATTGTCTGAACATTTTGTCAATTTAATAAAATTGAAGACTATAGTAACATGTTAGTACACTGGAATTTAGAATTATTCATATTACTGACTATTAATTAATTGATCCATGACAGGAATATACTCTGTAAATGTGGATTACTATCAACAAAAGGTAACTGTATGGGGGATTTGCAACAAATATGATGTGCTAGAAACCGTGAGAAGCAAGAGAAAACAGGCTCGATTTTGGAACCAAGAAGACAATGTTGTATTAGAGACATCACACTCACAATCACAATCACCCTCATGTTCACCACCACCCTTTCCTCATAGAGATTTTAAGCCTTCTTTAGCTTTAACTAAGGTTCGGTCGCTAAGTATGAAAGCATGGAAGAAAGTCTTCGCTAGATCATTTTCTTTCTAGTAAGAACAAGTCATCAGATCAAGAGAGGAATAAAAAATGAGTGTAAATTTTGGAATGAAATTATGAAAATGCTCCATATAAGTCTCACTTGTATTGTACAGATCTATGAAGCACCAATACTTCAATTTCCTTCACGTATTCGTATCCGATACGTAATTATGAAAATTTTATTTAATTCCGATACTCTCAGATACTTTACCGATACTTATTGGTGATACGTATCGATAAAGTATTCAAATTTTTGAAAAATTATAAAATATCAATTACAACTAAATAAGTTATATAAACATGTTTAATATAGAAACATAGAAATATTGGTCATTGATAAACTGTAAATGAAAATTGTCTTCTATATAGATAATTTTAAGAAAGAAATAAAATTGGTAATATTATTTCTATTTGTAAATAATAAAAAGTAATTTATGATAAAATGATTTATAATTTTTTTATTTTTAGTAATGTACAATAAGTATGTTTTTAATTTAGATTTGCAAAATAGCAATTATATATTTAATGTTTATGAATTTTGATCAAAATTACAAGTACATAATTATTATATTATATAAAAATTGATATATATGATGACACGTATCTTACAAGTATCGTATCCTATATATTTTAAAATAATCGTATCACCGTATCGAATACGTGTCGTATCCGATACGCGTATCGTATCGGTACATCATAAATACATATTATTGTCCTAGTATTTGTGTTCTCTATTATGTCCTTGCACTATTTTCTGTTACATGTACTAAGATTTTGCTTTCTTTATTGAATCTGATGTCACAACGTCATATTTGAGCATATACAAATTACAGCTAGCTAGTCTAAGCTAAAAGAACAATACTCACTCATTATGCTACATTTGGATTCTTTCTGTTTGAGGCAAATTAGGTTCGCTTGAAGGTACATTATGTTCCACTGCTTTAGCAAATACCATTGTCCTATGTTGTAGTGGGCCTATTAGATACCCATCAATCTCTCCTATAATATTATGCACCCCTTTGGCAACATTATTTGTTAGACAACTATATATATATGCCATCATTTACTTTTGGCCATTAATTCAACTATATATGATCATCATTATCACATTTCATTCCTTATCTGCTGCAGCAACATTTTAGGTCCGTTAATTATATCCAGGATTTGCCAAACTCATGTTTAGGGAACTAAACTTATATTCAAGTGATATTGGTATTTTTCTTTAACCAGAATTTAAAATTTACCTTATAATTCTTATAATAAAAATATATGCACTGCAGATGATATAATTTTCTGAGATGAAACTTCAATTGTGATTATCATGTCGTTTTGAATTTCGAAAAAAAGTTAGCAAAATTCCCCGCCTGATAATTCAATGCATGCATCTATGATCTACCTAACTTGGTGTTCAAAACTTACAAGCTACTCAATGTTCTCCAATATTTTCCCAATATAATCAGACCAGATCCAGCTCTTAAAAAGGTATGATGAGACACCCCAAAACGTCACACAGAAACGTGATTAAAATAAATTCTGGATTCCTTTCCCATGATGATTACCATCTACGCGTATACTGAATCCACCCAAATAAATATGTGAATGTGATAACCGTGTCTTTTCAATATGGTCAAATTATTGTATCTATCTTCTTATTTAATCATTGAGGTAGTTAATTACCACGTAAAAATATGCTAATTATCATGAAACAAATTCACTGTGTGTATGTGCATACACGTTACACACACCAGAAAGTGCCAGAATTGTAATCCTTTTTGCCTAATAACCTTTATGCTTTATATATAAGTGTGTATGTGGCGTCACTTTCCAACTCCACAATTCAAAAAACCTCTAGGCACAAGCCAAAGTTGTAACAACCAAACTCCGGTGCAAAAGGAGCCTTATTTATAGGACCTTCCTCTCTAAGAAGTTGTGAGATTTCAAGCAAAAGAAGAAGAAGAAGCAAGAAAGATGATAATGGTGGTGGTTATGACAGAGATATTAGGAGAATACACTGCAGTGCTGACAAGGGTCACAGAGCGGTTTCTTCCACGCCATGGCATAAGTTTTGGTGGTCTAAGGAGGAACCTTCGTTTTGCTTCCACAACATCTTCTTCAGATTCAACTTCTTTTCTGGTTTATTTTTAACCATATTTGTCAGAATAGAAACTTTGGTTTTTCATGTTTTAATTAGGATAGGAATATATTTGTTAATTGCATAATAAATTGTTGTGAGGAGCTTCGGAAGAATATTAGGCCTTGTTAGATTCTGTTGCATTTTGTGTAATTATATGTGGAAGATTGGTTATGAAGAATTAGCCTTGTAGTTTTGGTTGTCAAAGATTCATTGAATTTTCCCTTAACTTGAAGTATTAATTCTTCAGTTGCAGAAGCTTGAAGTGTGTCCAAAATAAAAGATGAATGTAAAATGATATCCAAATAAAAAGGCTTCAGTCATTCTATAATAGCAAAGCAATTATAGAAGGCATGATTTTCAGTAATCTTGAAAAAAATATCAAGATTTATCCCAATGATGATGGATATAACCCTTGATTCTGAAAAAAGGTTAAACTTACTTTAGTTTAGGAAAAAGCAAAACTTCAAGATTAAAGTGGATCACAGTTCAGGCAGCTCTCATAATCACAAGTAGATTAAGTGCATTTTTAGTTTCAGCAATGCAATTCAGTCGAATGACATTTCTTGAATGTTATCAAAATTAACTTTTTAATCAATCAATAAAAGATAGATGTATTAGAAGAGAGAAACAAAAAAATTGTTTCAGAGAGAAACAAAAAAATTGTTTCAGAGAGAAAAATGTTATTTCATGGGAGAGAAACTATATTTTCATAGAATTCTCCTTATGGTTTCTCATTTTTTTATTCTGAAATAATGTCTTGTAAGAAAAAACCATAAAATTTTCGACGTTATAATATCCTGATACTTTGAATCTGTCTATAAGAAACAAAATATAAGAATTTCAATTAGCTAATGATGGCTACATAAATTATAGTAATAATAAAAATAATGAAGAATCAATTATTCATAATAATTTGTGATAAGTCTAATTCCATTTTAAAAAATCAATTATAAAATAAAGATTGTTTTCACTTAGTTTAAACATATTACTTACCGTTAATTTGATATCTCTATCATACTCTTTTTTATTAAAAATTAGATATTTCGAATATGAAATTCGTAGACATAAACATTTATTTATGATAGTATTATCCTAATAATAAATAACACAATAAATTCGACGATAATTTTTAAAATATGTTATGATATATCATCTTAAAACATGAGGATATAAGTGAAGATTATGTTCACTCATTCTCAGTCTCGTGTATTATTTGTCAACACGACAGTTTCCCTGTGACCTTATCTTATTCTCTTGGCATTTGCCTCACTACAAGGTTTGTTACTATTGGAAGGGACATTCCCTTGTTATGGTTCATGTATCTTTGCAGAAAAAGTGAGGCTGGAAAAGCAATTAGGCAGTGTTGGAAGGACGCAATTATACTCCATGGACTTGTGAAAACTGAGAAGCGCATAAGAGGGTTCAATTATTAACTAGTGTCCGTATCTGTGACTTTAATGTGTATGAGGCGCATGAAAATCCATATTCACGTTATTTTCAAAAACAGTATCTTATTGTCCATACATTGGAGCAAATCAAATATCATCATACCAACATGTTACTTTAAGAGATATTCAACTCGACGACCCTCTTAACAAGTAAAGTTTTGTGTTTGAGTTTTGTAGATAAAAGAAAATGATAAAAAAATATCTCATAAAAAATAATTAATTATATTTTTTTTAATGAAAATTTAGTTTCTGACAAAATTAGTAATATTTTGTATCAATAATATGTTATAAAAAAAAAATCAAATATCATCATGCTATGTTGTTACCATTAGTTACCCTGTTGTTTCAAGTGAAGGTCCACTAAACTCGATTAAGACAGTCTTTAAAGCCCCTTTTACATTGTGTGGTAGGAAATTATATTCCTCCATTTATGATTTTGTCATTGACAAGTAGTCTGGGAAAAAAAAGGTCCTTATTTTGAGGAATTTTCCCTTTTCTCTCCAAACAGAATTAGGATGAAAAGAAATGGGACATGAAGCATGTGGTATGAGACTATCCAACCATCATTAGACTGTTCGGCAAAACTCAACCACTTAATTCTGTAGGGGGATTATTGAACTGCCACTGTTTGTCAAAAGGATCTATTTTTCACCATTAATTTATAACATGTTTATTATTATTTATTTTTTCATGAGCAAACTCTTCTTTTAAGATTATAAATTTAAATAATTTTAGTATTTGAATTTATAAAACTCCTGCCTAATTCCTAATAATTAACTTCACAATATATTACTATATATTATTCAATTTCATCCTTTTAAAATATTAAATCAAATGACATCGTGAAAAGTCATTAATGATTAAGAGTGTGTTTAGTTTTTAATTTAGAGAAGATAATCTCATTTTTACTTAAAAACTTTCTATCACATATTTATCCATTTAGTTGCCTAGAAATATGTATTACCAATAAAACACATACATTAAGAATATGTTTGGAATACAATTATTCTTGACATAAATTAGGGTTATACTCAATGACATAATATTCTTGCTCCTCCATTTACTTCACCGATGGTGTAAATGTTGGTTTTAGATTCTTTAGACACTAATTAAAACATGTTTTAAGTACATGTTTGCTTTATAGTTCCCTTATATTAAACTTGAATGATATGAGAGAGATGGTTTATCTTGAATATGATTTGCATAGTAATCATCACTTAGAACATCTTCAATGATTCATCCTCTCTTTTATTCTTTATTTACTTTTGATGAGTTCTTTTATTTCACATTAAAAATAAATATTTCACTAACATTTATTTTGACATTGAAACTACCTAAGAGTTTCAAATGATCATCTCACATATTCTCTCCCATCTTATACTTTGTAAAAAAAAAATATTTTAATATTAAAAACTAGTTATAATATTAAAAAAAAATAGGCTAAAATCCTAATTTGGTCCCCTATAATATTAAAAAAATTTAATTTAGTCTCACTTTAATTTTTTGTTTTAATTTAGTCCCAATTTATTTTAAAATACTTCAATGTGAGACTTTCGTCCAAATTTCACAAACGGTGTTAAAGGTACGTGAGAATCACACCCGTGATTTCAAATCACGACCATGATTCTCACACTTGGGAACCAATCAAAATATATTATATTATACTTTCCATTGTAACACCCCAATTTCTTTAAAAGGATATTTTTATTAGTAATGGCATTTCTATAATTACTGAGGACATTTTCGTAATTTTATAAAGGTATTAGGGGTATTTGAGTAACTTGGAACGGGCTGTTCCGAAAGTGGAACGGGCCGTTCTGACCATTAAAAATAAGCTAAAATTTTAGGTTGGGAACGGGCCTAGAACGGGCCGTTCCAACAAGGAGAACGGGTCGTTCCAGTTGAGAATTTTACGCATATTTGAACGTTCCGGAACGGGCAGTTCCGAAATCAGTACGGGCCGTTCCGGGTACGCCAGAATGCCTATAAATAGGAAGCAGGGGGTGAAGAAAAAATTATAACTAAGGGAGAAGGTGAAAATTTTAGAGAGAGAGAGAGAGAGAGAGAGAGAAAGAGAGGGAAAGAAAGAGGGAATCTAGAGGAGGAGGTTCTGCTCAAGTTTTAGTTCCTGCTTATTCAGGTAAGGGGGAGGAGAACCTTATCTCTTTAAAATTTTATATACTACTATGTTTATTTATTTATGTTATTTTTTATGTATATTTATTTAGTGGGGTGTCCCTAACCTCATTTATTTGCTTAACCATTGATTATTTTTGTCTATAATAATTATTAAGGTGTTCATATTTTATATTGTTTCATTATTTTATAATAATTGTCATTTTTATTTATATTATTGGTACTATTAATATATTCTTTTTACGTAAATATATTTATTGTAAATATATTTATAATTAACTATGACATAGTTTTGTTAAAGTCTCTTTGACTCATATTGTTATTATTTCTTCACGTATTTATGAAGATAAATATTGTTCTATGGCCATAGAAGATAAAATTTGAATTATTTGTAGCTGGAGGTTTGACCTTGGGGATTTAAATGAGTAAAGAATGAAGGTGAAATATCCTATTGTTGGTTAAGGTGAAATATCCTTTTATTGGTTGATATTTTGATGATGCTCATTTATCCTGACTAGTCACTACAAGTATAATTCAAATTTTATTGCATCATGAAAATCTAATATATGATTTGTATATATTATATATATATATATATGTTTAATATTGATTATAAATAATTCTTTATATTCTTTTGAATTATTGTATTTATTGGATATTGTTCTTACTCCTCTCTTTTCTTTGTTTTTATAAATTAAATATATTACAAAATAGATGGATCTACTTTGGATTCCAGATCATTTTGCAGTTGTTATAGTTGTGGTCTTCCTTGGAAGGAATTGGAATGTGGAGGCTATTTGATGAATCTATTACAATTTTTGTAAATTTATTTTCACTATCAATGTAAATATTGTAATAAAAGTGAAAGAAAAATATATTGTGTAAAATAATACATTATTGTAAATATTTTAGAACGATATATCATGTATTAAATTCACAAAATATGATTGTTCTTCACCTTTATCTTTATTAAAAAAAATATATTGTTAACGATATAATTGTGAAAATATTATATAAGAAAATATATAATTATTATTATATAAATTGGGTGTTAGAATCGGGCGTTACATCCATGAATGCCCCCACTCCAGTCACAAACTCCACTCCTGCCGTCGCCTCTTCCTCTCCCCGCTCCCCTCCAAAAACGTTGACGCGGCGAACGACGTCGCCGTGGACCACTGCGACAACGCCTTCATGACGAACTCCAGTGGAAACTTCATCTGGTTCCGTAGGGCTGAACAAAATCACCTACGTAAGCAAGGGATACCTCCTGGTGATGCAGTCGAGGACGCGGTGGGCGACACGACAAGGAAGGTGTTGTTAAACGAGGATTTGGTGGGTTCGGACGACATCGTAGTGAGGAAGGGTAGCATGGCGGCGGCGATTTCATCGATGAAGATGTTGTGGTTAATGAAGAGTGATATAACTGGGCGGAGGGAGCGGTGTATGACAAGGTGGAGGTGAATGTGCGGCAGTTTCCGATGTCGGTGGTGATCAGAGATAAAGATAGGGTTTATGTGTCTGAATGGTGAGAAAATTGGTCTTCCAGAAAGAATAAGAATGAAGAAAGCTCTCTCCCACCAAAATTTAATACCAGGCGTGAGAATCACGATCGTGATTTGGAATCACATGCATGATTCTCATGGACCTTTAACGTCGTTTGTAAAATTTGAACAAAAATCTCACATTGAAGTATTTTAAAATAAATTGGGACTAAATTAAAACAAAAAATTAAAGTGGGATCAAATTCAAATGTTTTAATATTATAAGGGACCAAATTAAAATTTTAGCAAAAAAAAAAAAAAATATTCTTACCATAGTTTCTATCTCAACCTATTTCAATGGTTCCTCTTAAATAAGAGCAAGTTCCAATCTCTCTAATGACATGGAAGTTTACTCATATTTTTAGAAAAATAATAATTATTTATTTTTAAATGAATAATGTTTTGTATGTAGACATCTAATATTAGTCTACATCTTGAAAGAGATAGAAGTAAAATAGAAAAGAAAGATAATGGAATAAGTGATGTAGTTTGAAAGAAAAGAAAAAAGATATAGGAAAAATGAGAGGGGAAATGGTGTTCATGTTATTGGGTATTCATATGTTACTATTCTTGTAAAAAAATTGTCAGGAAATTCAAAATTAGTAAAAGGTAAAAATCAAAAGAAACTAATTAAAATATATTATCCTTTTGAGCTCTGTCCTAAGTTGACATGGTGATTTGAAAGTCCAAAGCTGGCAAAACAATCACGTGATTTTGGGCCCAAACAGAAATACTACAAGCAAAGCAAATTAGATTCCTCTACATCATACGCTGACATAAAACTTCATCACCCACCATCACTTATTAATTATTTCGTGAAAATATATATATATATTCCAAATATATCGCAATAACATATAAAAATTATATATATATATATATATATATAAATAATATACTAACATATTATATTCATAATATATGTAAAAATAATTCTTAGTAGCAAGTAATGTGTCGTTATAAAATGAATATCACATAATGACTATATGGTTGAAAAGTTAACCTAATACTTCCAAATTTAATTATTAAAAAAATGAAATAATATTAAAATAATTATATTTCACAAGCATAAATTAATTATTAATAATTAATTTTGACATACCACGTGAAAAAAAAAAAATTAAAGCATAAAACAGCATTACCCACAATTGTTTGGAAAGAAGACATGTCAAGTGTTGGCATGCAGTGACAGATGGTGATGCTGGAGTTTATGATTGCGTCAAATCAATCGACAAGTTCCACCATTTTCTGAAGTTTGTTTGATGTTTAGGGATAGGTTTGAAGAATATAATAAAACATGATTTGGCTTAGTTAAGTGCTAATAACGATGATGTTAAGAATATGTTGTGCCTTGGAGGAAACTTGCCTTGTATTTCAATTCTTTGTGTGTGTCACAACTTCAAAATGTTGTTCCTATTTCTGGAATGCATTACTGTATTAACAGAATGTGTCTGCTAAGAAAATGATGGTAACTTCAGGAATAAAAGAAGGAAAATGATAGGCCACGTTTTTGTAGCAGTGTTTAATGAAGATCATCACTAGCAAGCATATTTTTTTTTTCAAGCAGAAATTGTTAAGTTTATTAAAGAAAATAAACATTGAGATTAAAAAAAAAAAAATCACCCCTTGCATGCAAATCTTTAAAAACATGAAACAAATTGAAAATAGTGTATATGAAAATTTGTAATTAAAAAGTAAAAACAGAAAATTAACGCAAGAAATAATAACACAAATAAAACAATTTGAAAACAGGACGTCTAGTTTTCCATTTATTTTTATTTTTATTTGATACTGATATATAGTTTTATTTCTCCATCTTGTTGTCACTTGTCACCCATAGAAGTATATTGAAATAGTCAGATTCTTTCGGGAAAAATACAACAAATTCTATGATTAGAACTTAAATAAATAATAAATTAAAATATTACAAAACACCGAATATAATTATTTTTTCAGTTTAATGGGTTTGATAATATATATATATATATATATATATATATATATATATATATATATATATATATATATGTTCCGATCAATAGTTATTTTTCCTATTGTTTGGTATGTAATTGTTGACTGGAGATGCAGTATAAAAAAGCTTCGATCTTAAAATCTTGTATATATTATTTTAATTATTTTTTACTATATTGATTATAATGGTTCATTATTATTAATTAAAGGTTAAGTTCACATAAATTTTATTAAATAAGGAATGATAATCACATAAATATTAAGATTGTTAATTTTTTAAGATGTTTTGTTCCAGTATATTTGGTTTAAAATCTCTTTTTGAAAAGAAGACAAATTAAAGAAAGTTTGATAAATGAAGTTTTTCTACATACAAAATTGGAACCCAAATACTAGTAGAAGGGAACAAGTTTGGAGAGCGAAAGAAACAAAAACCCAAGCCCATTGAATACCCACTGCATTGGGTTGCAACACAGTTGGGTTGGGCCTGAAGCTTATGTTTTGGTCCCACATATTAGGTTCCATATTAATTTCTTGTGAGAAAATGGTTCATGGAGCATTTGCTTATTTTGGCATTAAACGAATATAATTAAAAATTTATCTATGATTCAATAATTTACTTACCCATTTTATTGATCAACTGTCGATACATTTTCTGTTAAATTAGTTAATATACAAATTAATATGGGAAAATATACAACCAACGCTTAATTATTTTATTTTAATAAAAGGTTAACAGGCCTATAATTGAAAAATTATAATGTGATACTTAAAAAATTATTATTATTATTATTATTATTATATATATGAGGAAGGTTATAATAATATCGGTGTAATTTTTACTAAATATCACACCACTCAATAACTTTATATTAAATGTGAATTTTATAGATTAAAAGTTATTTACACCGGTGTCATTTAATAATATATATATAATGACTGAAAAATTTTAAATATAAGATATTATTACTTAAACTCTTCTTAAGTCTTTAATAAATAAAAATACTTTTATTATAACTAATTACTAGACGATATGAATACAAATTTAGTACAGTACAGTACAGTATATGATGTAAATCATGATTAGTAGACCCTCTTTTTACTGGGAAATTAAAACGTGTCATTAAATTAGTTAGGATGAAATTCATCAAAACTCGTATATTATAATTATTCCTAAACTTAAAAAAGTTTCTTTCATAAATGTCCATTGAATCTGAATTAAACTACATTACATATGATTCCTGACTCCTCTCACAAAGAAAATGAAAAATGATTATTGTAAGTACTAGTACTAGTAAGAACGTGTACTTTTTCTCTAAAATAAAAAGAAAAAAAAGGTGTACTTTTTTTATCAATTACTCTTTTAATTACTATTCTCTCTTAACTTATATAAATAAATATATATATATATATTAAAACAAAATATAAATAAATTTTAATCAAATCAATTTTATTTAACATTTATAATTGAAAAATAATCCTAAAATAATAATTTAATAAATGAGAATATTATTGATAATGAACCGTATATTTTATGTGAAATTCTAAAAATTAAATATATTTAATTAATTTTCTTAACATATGTAAAATTATATATATATATATATATATATAAATTCAGAGACTCGAAGAGAGTATAAGAAGAATGAATCTCCTTCGACTAATTAGCAATACTAAACAGGAGATCACTCTTTTACATTTAATCTTTGATAATTTTTTAATTAATTATTCCTAAAGTTTATAAAGAATAAAAAAAAAATACTAAAGACAAAATAATGTTTTTTGAGTGATAAAGACGATGCATTAATTAGTGTATTTTGCATATGTCCTATAAATTAGGACTAGTACGTTGCTTCTTGGAGGTTATCCATAAATATTTATTGAGAAAACAGTTATTGGTGGATTCGACGTTGTTGGTACTTTTTTTTTTAATTCTAAATTATAGTGGATTTTATAGTTGAAAATAATGATTTTACTTGTAATGATATACATTAAAATTTAGTTTATATGTATTTTTTAATGTAAAATATTTTTACACAGATATTTAATAGAAATTCATTATATTATTTTTTTCATATTAATAAATAAATTTTGTACAAAAATTAATAAATAAAATAGCACGATCAAATCTTATTAATTTTTTTTTTGCTAAATATCATATTTCATTTTTAACCCATATTTGAATATACAATGAAAGGATAAAATAGTGATAAGTGACAAAAATTTACACCAGTAACTTTAAATTATAGCTCCTCTAAAGAAAAATAGTGCATCTTAAAAGATATAGTATACTTATAATTATTGATTAAAAAATTAATAATTGATAATCATAATAAAATTATATATATATATATATATAATAAAATCTAAAATTAACTATAGTATTTATCGTTAATTTTTAATTAATAGTTATTATTATACTTTACCTTTTCTTTATTTTAGAAGAATCGAATCCTCAAATTAGATGAAAAAATTACGATCATACGCATAAAAAAAAACTTTAAAGATTAGTTTAGTAACAATTTTTTTTATTGAACTTTAAAAGATAATATAGTGACAAAATATCTAAAGGCTGATATATAATAGTAATTACATATTCAAGAAACTAATCCGACTAAATTTTTTGAAAGAATAATATGATGTCATTTTTTGGGGTACATAGGGAAATAAAAGATAAAGAAAAAAAAAATTAAGAATTAACAAGCAAATCTTTCTATATGCAATTAGAATATTACTAGAAGGAATGAACCATGTTTGAAAAAAATTGATTAATAATAACTTTATAATTTAACTTTCCAATTTTTATAATTTAAAGAATGCAAGCCTCAGTCACCTAGTTTGATATCATATAAATAAATAAAAAAACACTTTCGAGTGAACTATATTTAATGTCATATAAACTTTAGAAGATGAATTTGAAATTTTCACTAATTATTTGAATCTAAAACTTTAATTTTAAACATTTAACAAAATTAATATTGTAACAATTCGTCGTGATCTTTATATTTAACTAGTAGTGAAAATTTTCAAAACTACCTAAGATTAACAAATAAATAATTATTGGGAAAAAAACATGTAAAACAATGTAAATATATGTATAAGGGTAAACCAACTAAAAAGGTAAAAGTTTCTTAACTGAACAATCATATATCATATACATAATCATGTATATAAAATAATTTAAAACAATTGTAATGTAAACATAGGTTGCTAGTCAAACAATTCTACAAAAATAGTCTCAAGCAACATTGTCATCTAGCATGACCTTCAGTCGCACCAAACTTTTCCAACCTAACCTTACCTTGTTTTTATGTGAATATGATCATCGCATTCCAACCATAAGAAAACATGTAAAGGGACGTTTAGTACGCAAAGTGCTTTTACATTCTTGTCTTTAAACGGGAATCTTAATTTCCCATATTTAGTAGTTATTTTAGAAAGAAAAAAAAAAGAGATTCCCAAAAATAAAGTTTTTTGGAAACTATTTTTATCTCACTTTCCCACAAAAACATTCCTATTGGGAGGTGAGAATCCAACTTTTTCGAGTTAGGAAAAAATTTTATGCATATAAAAAAACTACAATCTCCCTTTTTTAAACAAAAAGATCTCTCTCTCCTTCTATTTTTCTTTATCCCTTAAGCATTCTTAGCATCATTGCCTCAACATTTCAACAACATAATCATCTATGTACATACATTATCTTAGATCAATATATATAGAACCAACACATTCAACAACATTCAATTATTAATAATTAAATCATTAATATACATTACTTTAGATCAATGCATATTGAACTCATAACATATATTAACATACTACGTGTAATAGATTAAACTAATCAATACCTGTTCACTATTTACCCAACCAAACAACAAATTTTCATAAGGCACTTCACGCCTGACGCCACTCACTTTACATTGGATGTCATTGGGATAGAAAATTCTCTATCTCACCCATGCCCGATGCCACTCAACTCACGCCTAACATGAATGAGATTAAAGAACCCTTGGGACAATCACGTTTGGTGTGACTAAACCCATGTCCAACCCTATTTCAAGTAGGGATAATTCTCTCTCCTCACGCTCGATATTTTTTCATTGGCGTCTGACATCATTTAAGTAGAGAGTTTTGTCTTGGTCACATTGAGTACCATACAACCCAGGCCCGTCATCACCAAGTCAGAGGTTTATCTTTCTTTTCACGCCCGACACAACTCAACCCATGTTTGACATGACCAAGTCAGAGACTTTTTTCTCTTTTCACGTCTCGTGTCACCAATTTTATGCTCGCCGTGAGTGAGATAGGGGATTTTTTATTTGAGTCACACTTTATGCTATGAAGGCGCACTTGACATGATGGTGAGTTCTCCACTTAGCAAATGCACGAATTTGCTCAAAACCACCTGAATTCCAGAGAATCCAAGCATGCAATACAACCATTCACATGTATTCATCATTAAATACTCGTTTCCAGCAAGAAACAACACATGCAACAATAAATCCTCCAAATCACCAAGTTATTCTCTTGAAAAACCAAAGACCCAAAAGTTTAACAATCACTTTCAAAATCATGCAATTGAACAACATAATTGCAACCATTGAGCAACCATTTCATGCACACGACTCAACAATTCAACAAGAATTCAGTTATGGCTCCCTTTACATCTAAATCAAAGTGTACCGAGGGAGAATAAAGAAAAAGAAGTTGAGCTCCTAGCAACATAAAAGCATCACCACTTTAATCTTCAAATAAACTATTCTAGATCTCCTATTTACAACTTTCAATAGCTTGGGAAAGGAATTGGAGGTCTATTATGAAAT
This sequence comes from Cajanus cajan, assembly GCF_000230855.2. Lineage (NCBI taxonomy): Eukaryota > Viridiplantae > Streptophyta > Magnoliopsida > Fabales > Fabaceae > Cajanus > Cajanus cajan. The sequence goes on from NC_138525.1 coordinate 56,341,626, forward strand.
CAAAAGGAAGAATAATCACTTTCGGTTTCAAAGTTTCTCACTCTAGTTTATTTCTCAAGGTTTTTATGAGAAATTAATTTATAAAACTCAACTCTTAAAAAAAACCTTATACATCTTTCTCTCATGATCAAGTTGGATCTCTATTTAGAAAGATTATTTAAACACCTAAAAAATACCTAGAAAATCCTAAATTTTCAAAGTTTCTCAATGATAAATCTCGACTCATCTCAATATATAATTATTGTAAGAAAATAACAATAATTAAAAAAAATGTAAAATGTTATAAATATATATACCAACTTTTTATTTTACTAATTTCATAGTAAATTCAATTTTCAAAACACGTGCAATTTAATAAAGTTCGTATATTTCAGTCTCATCAATTAAAAAAATGTTTGTACCAGTGGATCATTGCGTGAAAAAATGTTCTTTTTAACTACTATGTTTGAAATAAAGATTGTTCAAATTTAATTGCTCATTAAAGTGTGTTTCTATGTTTCTTAGAGTTTTTGAAATATGTTCCCGACCTTAGAATCTCTTCAATATTTTATGAGAGTGATTAAATATATTAAATGTGTTTACCTACCACAGTAACATTAGTTGTATTTGTAAGAGTTTGGATTGAATTAGTTAATTTGGCTTGTTCCGGACCTTATGAACAAATTATCTTATTTCGGTGTAATGTAATATAAATCTTGTTTAGATACAAATTTTTAAAAATACTTTCGATATTTTTTTATTCAGAAATATTCTTTATTTTTAATAAATAAATTTTTAAAAAATATTTTTAACTTATATCAAAATAAATTCATAATAACTTTATTTCAAGATAAAATAAATCTGTGGTTGATGAGCACATCTTAAAAATCACATATTTGAACATTGACTTCGGTCAATCTATACAACTTAAACCAACTTTATGGTTTGAAGTAATATACTCCAACAGATCAAGTTTGAAACACATTTTATTATATAATAAAATAGCATTGAACTTTAATTTCTCAAAAAAAAAAAAAAAAAAAACCAAAGGAAAAAATCCGACTAAATACAATTGTGAAAATACTCTATAATAAAAAATAAATTCTATTAAATAATAATGAACTCCCCTATAAACTAATTAAATGAGTTTTTACCCTTTTGATTAAGTAACAAATTACTAACTTTTGTGTCTTTTACAATCAATTGTGGAGATTATTTGACACAGAATTGTTCAAGTTTAATCAATAATTTTGAGTTTGAATCTTTGTATTTACTAACGATAAATACTTTGATGCAATTGAAGCATTTTTCTATCGTAAAAAAATAATTTTGAATGAAAAAAAATGATTATCTGTTTTGAGTTATTTATCGTTATTGTCTTTTGTACGCGTTGGCTAAGGTTGGTCATTGGAATTCAGTAGACGGCAAGGACTTAGGCACGACGCAAGTGCAACTACTTAGCATTAGCAATGGTAATGGAAAGGGTGATTCATCGAAGCATAGTCCAAGAAAATTCGTAACATTCCTACACAACCAAAGCAGTCAAGATGCAATGATTATAAAGACAAACAATGGTGGTAAATTTATGTACCTTTTTTTTATTATTACTAAGAATTTTTTTTAACACATGTTTCACAAACATTAAATAGGTGGCTTTTTTTATTTATTTGAATTTTCTACATTTATAAGATTCGGGATTCAAATGTTGATTAGTTAATTAAATAATGTGAACCCTTTATTATACATCAATCTATTTTTTTAATAAAAATTTTAAAGTAGCTTTATAGATAAAATATTACAAGTTGCTTAATATAATTTTATCTTTATTTTTGAAGTAGTTTTTACAACTTTAACTTTAATTTTAAAGCATCTCTTAAATAAGATAAAAAAAAAATTAAAAAGTTACTTACAATGTGAAGATAAATGTTAAAAAGCTTGTGATTCTTTAATTTTTAAAGAAAATCATCCTTTTGTTTGATTATTTTTTTTTATTTTTTTTAATTTATAATTTTAGTTTTTTATTTTATTTTAAAAGTATGATTTTTTTGTCTTATTGATAATTTGATATTTGTTGATCAACATTGGTTATTACAAGTGATAACAATTTATATTCCTTAACCAAATTGTACAGGATTTGAATCTCGATTTTAGGTGTGAAATAGATCATGTTGGGAGAGAAATATCCACCTTGTGTGTGTTCACATCTACGACAGAGATTAGTCACTATTTTCAGCCACGGATACTTCATCAATGACATGGTTACCCAAAAAAATATTTTGATATTTGTTGCTTGTAAAATTTTAATATTAATCTTTAATTTGTCACCACTAAAATAACATAATATTTTGTGACATGACATTTAATTTGTATTTGGTACGTGAAATATTTTTACTTGCTCAGGAATTTAAAGTTGAAAATGTTAATATTTTACATTTGATTTATCATATAAAAAATAACATTCTTTAAAAACATGAATTTTCAAAAATAATTTTATACAAGTTTTCTACCAAATTGTTCATGTAGTCTACATTTATAAGTTAAAAGGAGTGTTTTAGATAAAAATATTAAGTTAATTTAATTTGCTTTCAAGTAATATTTATAAATATTTTTAAAAACATTTATGATCAACCAAATAAATTTAATTATTACTAAGAATTATAATTATTAGAATTTACCATTTTTAGAAATCATGATTCTCAAACATTAAAAAAAAAAAAAATCTTATACCAAATGTCCCTTTATAGATAGTAAATTATTGAGTTGGTTGACAAAAGTAATTGATGAACTAGTTAAAAGTCAACCAGTTTAGTAAAGTTAGTTTATATATTAGGTGAAAGCTTATAAATTAAATGAAATTTATAAGCTATATAAGTTAAAAGTTGAAAATTTAAGTTTAAGGACTTGTGTAGGTAAATTTCTATTGAGGCTCTTTAGAAAAAAAATAAAAAGAAAGAATTAAATATTTTTTTAAAGTTAAAATTAGTTTATAAATAAATAAATTTGTAGTATTTTCTTCTTATTAATTTCTCTAAAATTTTATTTTTAATTTATGAATAAATTAGTTTTAGTTTATTGAGAAACTCATTTCAAAACTTTTTCTCTTATAGGTGTTTTGGATAAACTTATTCAATCAAATAATAAAAACTAATTTATTAAATTTAAAGTGTTTAATAAAAATTGACTGGTAAGCTAGTTAATAAATTTTACTCCTCCCATTATTTTTTATCTATCGAATTTTTAGTAAATATTTGTTTCTATTTATTTATCATTTTTAAATTTTAAAACAATATTAATTATTATATTATTAATTATATACTTATATCTCATATAATTTTTAATTAATTTATACATGACAACTAATACGTATTTATTATGAAGCAAAAATGAAAGAAAATATAATAGAAAATGTAAAAATATTTTATGAAAAATAGAAAAATTTATTATATTTCTTAATTTATGTAAAACAATCTTAAACCACTATTGTAAAGAAATATGAAAACTTATACCAACCTAATTAATTTACATTTTAATATTTTATGTAGATAAAAAAAACAGTTTGATATCATTTATATTGCAACTTAAGAATTTATAGTGTTTTTTTCAGTGTAACTGTGTAATTCCGAGCAAATTTTTTTAAAATATTATATTATTCTTGATATAACGGTAGTGATGGAAATCAAATACTACGATATTAGATAAATGATTTTTATTTATTTTTTATTTTTATAATTATATGGACTCCTTTTTAGATTATTATCAGTATTATTTTTTTTATAACTAATTTACGATGCTATAAATCAAAATGGTACTTTTATTATTACATGATGAAATGTAAAAGAATGAAATATAAAGTTAATATTATATGTTACGATATAAGAATTAACATATAAACATATGAATCTATATTGTGTAATCTCATGATAAAATCTTTATCCTTCAGAAAGAGAGGAAAGAATTAACATATAAACATATTACCCTATTATATTAATTAGTGATAATAGGGTAATATGATATGGAAATATGCACACAATTTCTAAGACATCCTGTGGTGGAATACTCTAAGAAATCATCTTGGTGGGTTTGTGTATGCTTTTTCTCTTAATTTGGGAAAATCCACCATCCTTCAACTAAAACCTTGGATCATCTACTTATATGAATGAATGAGAAATAAGTTTTAAAATTATTATAATCTTAATCGATCTAAATTTAAATTAATTTTGAAATAAGTTAAGGAGAAGAATATTGTAATTTTTAAGAAAATTTATATTTTTATTAAAGAAAGGAGGAAAACTCATAGGAAAATAGAAGGAAAGGGAAAGGCAACTGTGAAGAAAAAGAGAGAGAAACAGAGGCACTAAAAAAGTCTTTCACTGAAAAAAAAAACAAAAGGAAAAAAAAAGACAATATAAACAAAGACACATACACACTTGGTTCTGCTCCCTCTCTCTCCCCCATATTCCTAGTTCAGAATTCAGATTGATCAATTCAAACCCCATAGATCATACACTCTCTCCCAATCCTCATTGAACTCTCTCTCTCTCTCTCTCTCTCTCTCTCTCTCTCTCTCTCTCTCTTTCTCTCTCTATGTTTATTTAGTGCCCTTTTTGTTTTGCATCACCCAATCAATCACTGACCCCTTGTCTTCATTGCCCACATATCTTTTTCTCGCAAAGTTTGCGACTTTGTGCTGCAAAGATGAGCGGTGCGGGGTTTAGGGCTTCAATTCCGAGCAGTGTCAGGAAGACGATCCAGAACATCAAGGAGATCACGGGTAATCACAGTGAAGAAGACATCTATGCAATGCTCAAGGAATGTTCCATGGATCCCAACGAGACCACGCAGAAGCTTCTCCTTCAGGGTATCGTTCTTTTCCTCTTCAGCTGGATTCGATCTTGATCTTACAATTTGTTTTCTCGTGATCCATGTGCTGGACTTTTGTGTTTTCTCATCTGGGTTGGTTTCATTTGTTGTGTTTTGATTTTTATTTCTTAGCCCTATTTTGGAGTGAGGTGGGGGTGGGGTGGGGGGGACCTTGAATGATTGCGTTTGCTATGATGGGTTTTCACTGTTGAGACACTTTTGTTGGGCTGAGAAGGGGATTTTTTTATTACCTCTTTTGGTTTCTGAGGGGCTTTGGGTAGCTTGACTTATGGAAAGTTCAGTTTTTGGGTGAAATTTTGAGGGTGTGCACTTTCGTATAATGATGTATTTGGTTCATTTGTTTGGGTTATGGAGTTGGCTCTTTGCTTCAGAACGGTTTATTTATGGATTCATTAATTCATGTTCAACCTCCATTGTGTGTTTGTTTGGTTATGCCTTGAGCTGGTTTTGTGTTTAAGGTTGCACTGTCACTGAATCTGAGTTCAATTGATATTTTATTTTGTTTGATGATTGGTTGTGTGAAGTTTAGAATGTGAGTTATTTAAGCAAGGAACTTGTGTTGGATGTGCTGAGAGTGGTTGCTTTTGCTTATTGAGTTTCTGTAACGAGTATTGGTGATGCTGTTATGGGGTTTTCTGTAATCTTATTCTTTTTCTCAAGTTTTTCTTTTTTCAAAGTGGCATTTCAAAATTATCTTTATATCATTATCAGCTGATAGTTTATTAAGTTGACTTCCAATCAAGATTGTATTGTTTTGACTCTAAAATCGTCCCTTTGTGCTTTAATGCGCGTCCAATTTCTATTTTTTTATTCATTCTCATGATAAGGAGAGTTTCCTTCTTGGCAAGCTCATTTGGAAATGTAAACCCATTGTAAGGTCTAATCTTTGGATACTTAATAGGATTAGTGCTGTTGGTTGGTTGCAGATTGGCATATTTCACAATACCTAATTCTCTGTTTTATGCTATGTATAAAGCTAGTTTGGAAACAGACCTCATATATTTTTGCATTGTCACTACATGTTTGTGGGAAAATTTTCATGTAGTTCTTGAAATTTTTTGCCAGCATTCTTCTACCTTGGAGCAGTTTCTCATGACATGTTAAGGTTTTGGAACTAAATCCAAGGTTATAGCAATATAGCAGTTAGCAGATCACAGTGCAATGCTATAATGAAGTAGACTGAATGGAAACACTTTAAAAATATGCAAAATAACACAATAATCCTAGTTGTTTTAAAACTTTAATAAATGATCTGGAACTGGAATAGGAAAAAAAAGGTACCAGAATAGATGAAAAAAATAGTACAGGAATTAGTTGAAAAATAATCAAGATGAATTAAATTTTCATGATTCATGAGCATAGCAGTTAAAACTAAAATTATATTTAGCATAGTTATTGCAACCGCACATGATTGGAATAACCTACAAAATAGGAAGAGAGATTTAAGAGAAAAGTGGAATGGAAGCTGAGACAACTGCATTACAAAGCTTCAGGTAGCCTTAGTCATGCCCTTATCTTCTATGTTGAATAAGAGGGTTGCATGTGAAACAAGGGTACAGAGCTGGGTTCAATACTGAGTGAAGGGTTGAAGGCTGGAGCAAGGTTGGAAGATTGTCAAAACGATGACAAATATTTACTGGAGCTACTCCTAATTTTGGACTCAACAGAGCAGGATGCTATGTGTGACACCATGCAAACATGATTTGTGATCCCTACATTAGTTTGTTGGTGTCGGTGGACCTCAACTCCCTAATTTGGTGTTTCCCATTGGTAAAGATGGGTTACAATCAAGTTAAAACAGCAAATTTGCCTCCCTTGTAGAATAGCAGCCACAGTGGTCCTTGCTGAACTACACTTAGCTCACTATTGTGGTGCCCCATACCACAACAGTGAAGTGTTCTGCAACAAGTATTCAGATGTGGCCAAGAGTCATGCTGCCATGTTATTTTATGTAGTAATGTCCATCAGATAGGCTGATGTTAAAAGCATTTGGTTTCAGGGGAGTAATTGATTGTTGTGTAAAGTTTGAAGTTCTTATAGTGCACCATTTTATTTTTTTTTACATTCTGATTAAACTCTTGCATGTTTTATTTGTCTACTTATTGGGTAAATTTTAAGCAATGAATTTTTGTTGCAGGCTATTAATTATCCGTTTTAATTTTTATGCATGGTTGATTTTTCATGTATTTAATTGGTTGAAGATGTGTGGTCAGTTTCTCTTTGGTAATATTGTCTTCATAATTGTTTTCATGCACTTTTAATTGTTTCCCCTTTTGGATAATGATTGGAGTGTGAAGTTTCATGTTGTTGTCATTTTGTGTATAATGTTCCAATTCCATTCATATATTGTTCTTTATAATGACATGTTGAAGTAGCTTGAGCGGTGGTTTTTTGTGTTTGGGGTTATTGGTTCTGAATTTCTGATGACTGGTGTAAATTCTAAATGAGTTTTTTGGATTATTTTGTGTTACATATTTATTGTCCTTGCTATGCCAATGTCTTAACATAATTTGTTTTACAGACACATTTCATGAGGTCAAGAGAAAGAGGGACAGAAGAAAGGAGGTAAGATATTTAAGTCAGCAATGGCCTTCAATAATATATTTATTACTAACTGGCTCTCATGGTTGATTATCTATTGTTTCTTTTTTTCCTGTGCACCTATTGTTGAATAGATTGTAGTACTAACTGAAAGTTCGTGTTTAATCATTCCACACAAGGATATTACAATTGTACTACTTTTATTATAGAATAGTAGTCAATCCTAATTACTGGTGCAGAGCAGTTGACCCCAAAAATGCTATTTCGCGTAACAGGATGACTTCTATTTTGGAGTACGCACACATATGATGGGAAAAAACCCCTAAAATTAATTACATGTTCATAGTTAATTATCAAAAGTTAGGATTTGAGAACTACAGTACCATTCACCCATCGTGACCCACATCAAAAGTCAAATGTCTATAACACAAAATAGAATCAAACAAGTTTAAGATTTAAAGGCCTATAAAACTATAGATTCAAATTTAAATACAAGTTTTTTAATGGGTATCATCTTCATCTCCAAAAATCTGCCATTTCTTTGTCCTCATTTTTGCTTTCACCATTACTTTTGTGCTTTGCTATCTCCTTAGCAAAGCTATCCAAGTGCTCAAATTTTTTTTTTCCCCACCTTAAGATCAACATTCACATCAACACACTTCACAAACATAGATCTAGTTTGATGATTCACCGAGAAATTGATCAAGGTTCTATTTTTCTTATCTGTCCAGGCATTTGAAGTAATTAAACATCCATAATTTCAACATCATGATTCTCTAATAGTTCCTTCATGTACTCCAACCTTTTTTAAAGAGAGGAACTTTACACTTATGATAGCTTGGAACCTTTTAGATGTGGGCCATAATTTCCAATAACTTCAACCATTAAGTCGAAGCTTTTGAACGACTATAAAAGCAATGCCATTTGTACAAAGGAATCACTCTTGTACTGAATTGTTCTTCTCTTTTCTCCTTGTCACAAGCATCATTTATGTTTGTTTGCCTATTAGACTTTCCTAATTTGATGGAAGTTTTTGGTTTGTTTGAACAACAAAATCCATGGGGCCACTCACATCTTTGGCTTTGTTGGTAACTTGGTAATGGCAGTAGCATCACATGATGTTGCAGGTATTTTTCCATTTCAAATATTCAAAATTTCTTGTACCGCTTCCTCCTCTTCATCTTGTGGCTCAATCAAGTATGCCCCCTTCCCAGCTTTCTTCTTCACACAGGCTTCCAGAAGGAGTCTTTAATCAACTTTCAATGTCTCCTTTCATTCCCATTTGATGTCTCTTTGCTCAGGTAATACTACCTGTAGTGGTTTTGCCACAAAAGTCACGAGTATGAAGTAACAGCCTTTCTGTAGTTGATATCATTTCAACTATTCCATTGTGGAGCTATATCCAAGTTATTTCCAGTGGGTTTTACCCTCTGCACAGGAAGAGATTGATACTGAGGCAGAGGCAATGTTAGGTGGTGTTCCCTGTGGCTGAGTGGATGTAGCCATTTCTGTTTCAGCCTTTTTAGAGAGATTGATGACAGAACAGAGAAGAAAGTAGAACAAGGTTGAAAAATGATGAATTCACTGTAAACTTGCCCGAAAAGAGATGGGTCTTTGTTAGAGATCACCACTGAAAACTGACCACAACAGAGATGGGACACAAGAAATTGGCCTGAACAGAGATTGGTCACTGGAAACTGGCCAGAAAAAAACTGTGTACCTCCAAAAACTGTTTTGGAGGAGCTGGGTCTTTGTTGGAGATGGTGAAGCTAGGGTTCCACAGTGGGGAGTGCGAATGGTGGGACCCCCCCCCCCCCCTAAAAAAGAGTTTAAATGCCATTGTCAAATTGGGCTTAACATGTGCTGAAGTAATTGTGGCAAATGTGGCTGCAATTTGCGGTGCTACAGGTGCATCGTTTGAGGTGCTCCACAATGAATGTCAGAAGAGTGGCAGGGTGATGCAGCATGCCTTGACAGCACTATAGCACTGCTCCTGTGTGCTATTTAAGACTATGAATTATAGTAATTAGTATTCTATTCCTAGAGGATTCAACTCCTTAATTAGAGCACTAATTGACTATACTTATTATGAATATCATTGATATACTCATTACTAATTGAATATCCTGACTCAAGCTAGTGTATATAGCATATGCACCAATCTTATAAGAGCATTTTTATTCTCTGCTACTACTTCATTTCTGGTTGGTAGACAAACTTCTGTTCCTCATTGGCTTGAGAGGATACTTTTAGGAGTTTTAGAAGTTGTGTCTCTTGTTTGCTAATGTGATGCGGCATTTCTCATTTACGCATGCTCTAATTATTTTCAATTTTATTAATCATTCAATATTGTTTGCTAATTTTGTTCCTGTTTCGCCCTTCATTTGTTTTTGATTTTGCAGAACCTTAACAACAGAGAATCTGTGGAACCACGCTGGAGGCCTGGCACCCAAGGGCGAGGAACTAGGGGTGGTCGGGGTAATTTTTCACCTCATAATGTATCACACGGTGAATAACCATTTTCAACAACTCTTTATTTTCCCTGTTAGATAAGCCCCTTCTTTTGTCTGTTAAAATAGTTTTTTGCTTTGACTACTTTAGGTTCTGTTTGTAGTCTGAACATGGTGTAAGTTTAACATCATCTGGCTGTTTTCTGTCAACTTATAATTTCAAACCAATGGTTCTGCTGCATATCTTGGAAGTTGTTACCTGCCCTTTATGTGTATACCTTGTAGCTTATATGAAAAATACTGGTTCTATCTGCGATGTAGTCTTAATTATATTACGGGAATATAGATATTATGTTGGCCATTCAGTGCACCTAAATCAAGATTATGTTTTATGGATCTTCTCAGATGCTGGTGGTGGCAAGAATTCTGGTACAGGAAAAGATAATGGAATTCATCAAGCCAGTGAGAAAGTTGTGCCACCTTTGTCAGCTTCTCAAGAGACAATATCTAAAGAAAAAAATTCTGGAACAAGGTGAGTAAATTAAATAATTTGTCGTGTGTTGTTAACTGCCATTACCATCCTCTTCCAATTATTTTACTTCTATTGAATTTAAATTTAAATTATAGTACATTCGGTTCAAACTACATAACTATACATGTTTTTTCAGTTCTGTACCCATTAATGCCAATGGTCCGACAAGCATAACTTCTGGAACTACTAGTGGTGCAAGTCCTTCCCCCTCATCTGCTGGAGCTGCAGACAGATTAGGTCCATCTTCTGGTGATATTAATAATTTGAATAGTGCTTTGCCTTCTGATAGTTCAAATAAAGTTACAACTGTTGCTTCTGGAAGTGGATCTATGCTTTCCTCCAGTAACCACCCAGGATCTGGACCAGCATCTTCTTCATCTGCCTATTTCTCTTCTTCAGACCCAGTACTGGTTCCATCTGAGGATTTATGGTTTCCTGGTGCTGCTGGTGCAATTAGACGTGAAGTGGGAAACCTACACCCTCCTGGGGAATTAAGTGCTGTTAACTCTGCTGAGAACAAATTAACTATTGGTTAGAATGTTTGATATTTTCTTTCATAATAATTTGATGGTTTTAAAGTTTTCCAAAGTAATTAACAAAGAATTTTCCCCCCATTAACTTATGCCAGCTTCTGAGACTGGTGGCTCTTCTGTGCAAGGAAAGATTCAAGGAAAACCCCTGGGAGCGGCAAAGAATCATGTTTCTGAAATGTCACCTGCTTCATCAACAGTAACTCATAGCAGCCCTTCAACTAGTAGACCTTCTTCTAATTACAGTAGCCGATCACAACAATTAATTGGCCCTCAAAAAGGTAATTTATATCTCATGTTTCATGCATGAGCCTTGTGTTTTTTCTTCTCTTGCCGTCCCCTCCCCAGGCAATGCTCTCCAGCCAAATAGGTCATCGCTGGCAAATGACCCATCTCTGGAGGATGAGTAATTTTGTTCCCTTATGTAACCTCTCTGTTCTTTGTTTCCTTCTGTTTGATTATTCATCTCTGTTCTCTCTATGCCTTAATATTCTGATATCCGAGTCCCTTCCTCCATCTCTCTCTCTCTCTCTGTTTATTTAGGCCTATTATTCCTGTTTTTGAGTCTCTATGTTCTCCAAGTCTCTGTTCTGTCCTCCCTCACCTCTGTTAAGTAGTTCATTTCTGTTTGTTCTGCAGTTTCTTCAATATACTTTTTTTTTTGTATATATCATTCTTTATTACAGCCATCATCGCCATGCTTCTGCTATAGTCTGCAACATTATCTGCTATATTGTCATGGTATGATTTTGGCTTTCTGCCAGCCACCATTAATAACTTTGATTAGAATATTATTGTATGTTGATTTGATTAGAATGGTCACTTACTGATTATTAGGCTAAAAATTAATTCTTTTGTCAGCTAAGATTACTTCTAATTGATTGAGTCAATAAAATACCAGAACACGTGTGTACAGTTTAGACTAACACAATTCTTCTCTATAATTCTCTCTAGTATTGAAAATTTGGGGCTTTATATATTTGTTAATACCAATTTGTTTCATTTAGCTATTAGTTTTTATACTTATTTAAATGATCATGATTAAATTGTTTGTTTTTTCTTCTGAAAATTTGGTTTTTGATAGAGCAGCACAATGCTGTTTGATCCACATAGCTATTCTCAAATTGTGGGATGAGGCTTATTGTTGCTTAATGCTGTAGAAATTTTATCATGATATTATCATAATAGCATGATTACATATATGTAAAAAAATCCTCCCATGCCTTGTAGGTATTTGTGATACATCTTATTACCCGATTGTAAGGATTCTGTCATTTTAGGTATCTGTATGTATCTTATTATGTAAGTTATTACCCGATTATAATTCTTCTGTTATTATTCATAACCTAGTTAATAACCATATTCTGGTGTCTTTAACTGTTAGATGTATGGTTTTAATTTAAGATATTGGTAGGTGCGTATTTGTGTAGATTTGTAAGGATATGCTAGTAATGGTGAATATACATTTAAAGTTTTCCTGGCTGTAGCCATTTATGATGATTGATTGGCTTTTTTCCCACTTGTGCCAATTGCTCCATTTAGTTGTTCCCATTTGGTGGGGATATAACTTATTTGTTAAAGGCTGTTAGGTTGACTTGCGCTAGATTTATAATTAGTTTCTGTTTCCAACAGCTGGTTCTAATAAGGAGTGGAAACCAAAATCAACACATACAATTAATCAGGGTTCTGGACCAGCAAGTGCATCCGAGGCTCCTGTTTCAGCTGACACAACTGGACAGTTACAATCTGCATCTAGAGCCCTTGACTCTGAAGAAGCTACTTCAAAACTGCAGAGCAAGCTTGAGGATTTTCATCTTCCACAGCGTCAACATGTTATACTTCCAAACCATATCATTGTGCCTGATTCTGAAAAGAACAAGTTTAGCTTTGGAAGTTTGGGAGTCACTTTTGGAGTTAATACAAGCTATGTTAGTGGTCCAGAGAGCGAAAAGAGTTCTACACCTGTTTCTGAAACTTCTCAGACTATTGAAGAAACTGTGGAGGAGCAGGATTCAAGGTACCTACTAGTGACCAGCCTAAATACTTATTATTTTCCTTCCATTCACTCTTGGTGGTATAATACTATTTATAAGAGCCTAGATATTTTCTTTAACCCTTTTTTTTCTGTTTTTTTGCTGCAACAAGTATGTTGTATTTCTATTCTCATTTTCAACATCATATACCTATTTTTTTCTATACCAATGTTTTTGTGGAAAACATTTTAACTAAACTTTTAGTTGTTTTCCATTTGTTTTGACAAATCTTGTTTCTTAAACGAACAGCCAAAATGCTGCGGTTACTTCTGAGGCTGGAGATTATACTGACCATCCACAATCACCCATTAATGGACCCGAGAATTTGTCATCCAGTGAGGTTGATGGCTCATCCAGTGCTATTCAGGAGTATAACGAGTCCAAGCAAGACATTGCTTTGCCATCTGGAGGTCATCAGTACTCAGGGGTTCTTACTTCTCCAAACTACAGTTTCGGTTTTGTGCCCCCAATGTTGGGTACTCAGCTTACTCCATTTGACAATTCCGAGTCTCAAGTGCGTGATGTTTCTCGGCTTCCAAGTTTTATTGTAAGCCAGCTATCTATATATATTTTTTGTTCATTTAATTTACTATGCCTTTTTTGTAGCTTAAGAAGTTTGATTGTTATCTTACTATAGGTTCATCAACAGTTGGATCCAGCTAGTTACTATGCCCAGTTTTATCGGACAGGTGCTGATAGCGATGGTTGCCTTTCTCCTTTTTCTACTGCTGGGGCTAACACCAAGTACAATGGCAGTGTTGCAGTGCTTCCTGCTCCAACTTCCCAGTCTCCTCAAGAGGTGTGCACTGATATTATTGCTATTCAAATTCATTTCTGAACCAACGATACAAAGTAATGTTTTAAAATTTGAAAAATCTGTGTTGCACTTTTCCCCCCTTTACACTGTTTTTCTGCTGGCTTGTATTGTGAAATTGGATTTCATTTCTAGTTGTGTATTTATTTTATGCATATTTGGCAGTATAGTTTGATTACTTAGAATATCGTACAAAGTGTTATTTTCTGAGAGGATATCATGTCTAGCATATGCTTGATAGTTGATCCATTTATCGAATGACATTTTAATACATATTTGATCCATTTAGTCAATGGCTTTTAGGTTCAGTGCTGGTTGAAACTTGAAAGCATGTTTGTGCCTCTATATTTGATTCAGCTGGATTTTCTTGCATGTACTTCTTATGCTAAGCTTTTCATGACCTGTTCATTTTTTAGCCTTTCTTCCCTACTGTCAATTAAAATGCTTTTTATTTAAGGTGGATTTGATCATAGGCATAGGAGTGAAGTTGGGAAAATTGTGAATAGATAGAGGAATGAAAGTTGGCAAGTTAGAACCTGTTTACTTCTAGAGTTTCTGTCTAACTGTTAATTTAAAATTGTTTGATGGAATTGATCATAGAGTGGGAGTGCTGCTAGGAAATGTCAAGATATATAGTCATTTACAAGCCCCCACATGATAGCTTAAGCTTTTGGGAAAAATTGGTGCTTGACGTAATATTAGAGTGGTACCATCTAACCATCTTACATGATCTCATCTTGGTACTATTCCACTGCTAAGTCCTGCAAAACCTTGAACTCCTCTCACATGGTATGGTATCACACTCAGCCTATATGATCAAGTAGTGGTCAGGAGTTTGAATATTGCCACCCTCATTCTCCTAAATAAAGCTGGACTTCGGCACTAGACTGTCATCCATGCTTCAAGCCTAAAGGACTCTTGTGCGATGGCGATCCCCCACCTAACAACTTCAACTTTTGGGAGTTAGTTCTTGACAAGATGTCTACTAAATTAGAGCAATCATTTATCATGGGCTGCTACAAAACAGTGCTTCTATTAGAAGTGTCGTGGACTTAACCCCGAAAGCTAGCACAGGGTAGGAGGATTACAAAGCATTGTAAGCAGTATTTTCACCATATTCTTATCCAATATGGAACATCTTAACAGCCCCTCACACTCAGGTTTGGACATCTTTGGGTGGGCTAACATCCATACTAGATAGGCTTTGATATCATATTAGAAATAGACCAGGCCTTACTCAACCCCAAAACCTAACTCGGGGGAAGGATTGTCCAAGCTTTAGGAGGAGCATTTTTCGCATAGTTAATGTAGTTCTTAATGGATATAATAGGCATACAAAATTATTATGCTTTCAAAATCAACTTTGTTTCTTTTTTATAACTGTAGTCTATGTGTGACTGAACATGCACTCTTCTTTCTGCGTTGGCTGTGTAGTTTTTCATCACACTTAAATTGGTTCGAGTCTTTTTCCTGATGTACTGTTGCTGGCAAGAACTGACTTCATAATCTTAATACTATTAAATTAGTGTTTTTAATTAATAATGATTTTCTTTAAATAGAATTGTATCATTTTAGGAAATCACAGGGAAGAGACCCAATCATTAAATTCTAAAGCATATTCTATAGTTTTGACCATTTGATTGGTGCACAAAGATTTTGAAAAATTTATGCCATTTAATGTTTATTTGCAGGGAGGTGTCTTGTCCACCGCAGGTCCAACACCACTTGTGACTCAAGCTGCTGGGCTGATGCAAAGCTCAATAGCAGTTACTCAACAGCCTGTTCCTGTCTTCCGACCTGGCGGGGTGCATATATCCCATTACCCTCCTAATTACATTCCTTATGCTCCCTATTTTTCACCATTTTATGTCTCACCTCCGGCAATCCACCAATTTTTGGGTAATGGTGCATTTCCTCAACAACCACAAGCCAGCACTGTATATCCACCTCCCCCAGCTGTGGCTGCCACAGGAATGAAATATCCTCTTCCACAATTCAAACCTGGAGTAAATGCAGCAAACCCAACGCACCTTGTAATGCCTAGTGCCTATGGTGTATATGGCTCCTCGGCAGCTGGTTACAATCATAACTCTGCAGCAACTGCTGGGAATTCAACCTCCAATGAGGATCTTGGTTCCTCTCAGTTCAAGGAAAACAATGTATACATCGGTGGACAGCAGGTTAGTTCCTTTTACTGTTACACCTTCAGTTTGTTAATTTGGTTAAAGAATTTAATGGCCTTTTATTTGAATGGCCAAAATACTGCATTCAAATATAGAAATTCAATTAAGTTTATCAGGTTTACCCCAGCTCCTGTAAGACATTGTGAAAAGAGCATGCCATAAAATTTACGTCTGTACTTAGTTTAAAAAATTTCATGATAATTTTGTTCTGTATTTTGACAGCAGAGTGAAGGTTCAGCAGTGTGGGTGGCTGCACCTGGCCGGGACATTACCAGTTTGCCCACTAGTACATTCTACAACCTTCCACCACAGGGTCAGCATGTGACTTTTGCCCCAACTCAGGCTGGCCATGGCACCTTCGCGGGCATCTATCACCCCGCACAAGCAGTGACAGCAGCAACAGTTCATCCACTGCTACAACAATCGCAGACAATGGCTGGAGCAGTCGACATGGTAGGACCTGGAGGCAATGTTTATCAACAGCCTCAGCATGCACAGATCAATTGGCCGAGCAACTACTGAGGCCGGGAACTTCCTGACAGCTAAATTAGATAATTGAGTCCTATCTGGGGAAATTTTTTGAGAAATGCCAAAATATGGTTGGATTTCTATGAGGAGAAGAAGGCAATTGGGTTCATTTGAGTGTAAGAAGGTGGAAAATTTGCCAATATGATCTTCTGATTGCTTGGATTGAGGACATATGAAGGGTAGGACACCTGTAACCGATATTGACCATTAAAGTTAGACGAGGTAGAAACATATGCAGGCCTTCTCTTTTTTACTCCTGCTATTTTGTGTTACCATTAATACCTTTTCATAGCTCCAAGCTTTTCCCTCCCTATCTTTTGTTGAGGTCCTTGAACTCTATTAAGAGTATTGTTGAGTGGTGATGAGAAATGTCCATTCTTTCTTTTTAGTTTGGGTTTATAGGGTTTAGGTTGGTTGGTTGGTGGGGAAAAGCTTTTCTGGTGCCCCTTGTCTTACCTGTAAAGTGAATTTTGATAGCAAGATAAATCATTTACTTGAGCTGTTGTATTGCTATGGGCAACGTAAACTGTCAATTGTTTTCAGCCAACTAATATTATTTCTCACGGTTTACACAAAAAATTGGGTCAAGACTTAGGAACACTTGTGCAATTGCTTCTAATAGTAGATCCCTGGATTTTTCTTTATTTCTTAGTCTTGTTTTGTTTCCCAATCTCATTTTTAACATGTTACAACACTGGATTCTTTGTTGTGTTTGTTCTTTTATCCGTAGAAAATATTTCAACGCGGATAATCAGGATCAAATCTATGTTCACGTGTATGTATCTTACAATGAGGATTAAACTTAAACTTATGTCTTTATATATCTAATAATCTATCCCAACTTTCTAATAGGAGGTTAATTTTAGTGGTTATGTTGTCCTCTAAATATTAAGAATGCCTTTGGAAGTTACATTTCATTTCACCCCTTATGTACTATGGTGTGTTCTCTGTCTTAATGCCCCCACAATGATATATGTTTTGGGTACGCACATTGAAATTAAATGAGTTGGAATATTTCTACCATTATTTAAGATGTGAACAATTAATGATTTCGTCTTGCAGGTGTGAATATGACATAAGAGAAAAAGCAAATGTCACTTTTTGATCATAGCATATGAAAATATTGACGTAAAATTATTTGATTTTTAATGGAGTAAAATGAGGTCAAAGTTCTCTCCCTATTTTGCTTTCCCTTTTAATATTAATGGATAATGGATTTGGTAAGAAAAATACTTGAAATTTTTATAAAGTACAGACTAAATTATTCTTAACTTTAAACATTTGAATTTAATGATTTTCAATATTGTAATGATATAATAGTAAATTATTTTATTTTTTATTCATTATTTTCCTTGTAAATCAAACAAGGTATATGAAGCAAAAATAAAATAAAATAAAGCAAGTTTCTCTTCTCCCTCTCTTTTTCTCAAATTAAATACGTCATATATGACAAACACATTAGTGAATGATAGTTTAAAACTTTTTAACATAACATAAAACTTAACTATTAATAAATAGTGTGTATTTAATGTATTATTGTCATTTATTTTTATCGTATTGTTCCATTACATATTGGTGCATCATTGAAATAGTTAAAATGATGAAATAATGATTAAATTTATATATAAACGGTTGTGATCATTAAACGTCTTAAATGTTTGATAAAGAATAATGTTATTCACACATATAACTTCATAAGTACATATTTTATCATTTGATTATTTTAATATCTATATTACAAGATCAAATATACTTTATATGTGATATAGTCCTTTATGAACTAATCTTTTTTTTTTTTTTGTTATAACTAACCCTCATAATGTGGTTGACATTGAAATGAGACTTATTGTTTTAAAACAAATAGAGGTTAAGACACATTGTTTATTCTTGTTGCATAACACTTTTGTTTTCATAGTCAAAAACAAAACATCACATATTATAATGTTCCACCATACATCAGTATCACCCATTTATGCAACTCAAGCATCCACATACCTTCCACATTCCACCATACATCATTACCATACCATACAATAACAAAGTCTCATTGTGTAAATCACTCGAAAAATACAACTAGTGACATATTTAGGATCCTAAGTCAATTAGAGCAAAAAGTTAGATAATAACTAATATTAGAGGGAAAAAGATAAAATTTGACTTTCAAATTAAAACCTTAAATGAAAAATAATTAACATGTTAAGAGTAAAGAATTGACAAATAGAAGGTTCAAGTATGTATAAAAAAAATAGAGCAAAATAACAAAACTCAAATATATTACTTGTAAGTTTATTAAAGTCACCTTAACAGCTAAGTCTAGCATTGAGTACAACTATTTCAACAAAGTGTAGCCCCAATTCACTACTTACTAGACAAATAAGTTATGAATTAAGATCCATATATCTAAATGAGGTAGGTTTGTACAAAAGTATTTATGTGGTTGAACATTTTATTGATCCAAGTCCTTTATGTTTTTGGGCATAACATTTATGTAGTGCTTGTCTAAATTAAAGTTTGGTAATATGTATATTGTAGTAGGTAAATATGTTTGTTGTGACACTCTGAGGGAAACCAAATTAGGTGTTACCTTTTATAGATCTTATTTTCTACCTAGATCAACACTTACCATATAACCATTAATTCCTAAACTCTAACAAAATTAATATTTACTTTTCTCCTAAAGCTACCCAAGAGAAGCCAATTACAAAGTCAAACTTATGAAAGCAACTAATAATTAAGCGAAAACTAAATAAAAAATAATATAAGTATAATTATTATTCAAATATATCTAACTAGTGTTAAATAATGTTTGACCAAGTTATATTTTGTGAGCATAAAATAATTTTTAATTAATTTTAAAGTATTTTATGAACTATGTTAATGGACAAACAAATCCAAATATATCTAATAAATAATAATAACATTCTTCTACTTAAACAAAAATACCTAACGTATAATTTAAAATATATTAGTAATAATATATTAAAATATATTCTTTATGATTAACTAAAATTTATTGAAATTCATAAAATAACATATATTTTAATAAATATCACAATTTTGTGTTTTTAATAAATAACTTTTTCATATATAATAATTGAATACGACATCAAATAAGTTTAAGATAAATTATGCATTCTAATCCATTAACCGAGTTAGACTTCCTTAATTTTTAAAAGAATTTAATTAACAATAAACATACTATTAAAAATTTTAAAAATATATAATTAATATTCTATTAAATTATCCTAATAAGTTAATGTTCTAAAAGTATAATAAAGTTGAATAACTTTATTTTATCATCGACCAACCGACTAAGTGTTTAGTTTCACATTTTTTAGGTTTAGGAATGAACCACATAAAAATTTATAAAAAAAAAAACTACTAATTAATCAGATTCAACCAAAATTGATATGAATGCTAAAATGACATACTCCCTCCGTTTTTTATTCATAATCGTTTAAGATTTTGCACGAAACTTAAAGAAATGATTAATATTTTAATTTTTAAAAATATTTATTATTTACTTTCTTATTTTACTCTTTATTTTTTTATAGTATTTCGTTGGAAACATATTATCTTTTTAAATACAATATTAACTTTATCTAGTTGGTTGAAGAAAAAATAAGTAAACATTAGAAATAAATAGACACATTATTTAATAAACATACATTAATTATTAAGGGTAAAAATAAGAAAAAAAATTAATAAATCATTAATTTTAGTAAAATGACAATAAAAAAAATAACAAATTCTGACAAAACAACTATAAATAAAACACGGAGGGACATCATTTTCTTACATTAATTAGCCACATGCAATCATGTTTTAGTTATAAACTCCTAAAATTACACAATTATTGTTATCAATCACCCGTTTCCCCAAATATGAAAGACAATTATCTTAATTTTCACTTAAACGTGATCAATCACTTAATTTTCTCCAAATATTCACTTACTTTATTATAGAAGAATTTCATTGGTGAAGTACAAAGAAAATACTGTATCCGGAATCAGACTCCTATGGATAAAGTTAATGAGAGGGCTATCTTCTATTATAGAGTTTGGTGGTAGATGAATCCACATACCCCCACATACATGTACAACAACAACCTTAAGCCCCAGAAACCAAACAACCCCATCAACCTAATTACTATGTCTCTACAATTCTCTATATTTCTTTATTATTTATTTACACTCGTGCGTCTTAAAAATATAAATATTATATTATTTTTATACCATAAAAATTATACTCTCTTCCCTATAACATATTCTAATGTATACACCTTACCTTTTTATTTTATTTTTTTTAAAATTCTATCAACTTTCGTTAAAAAAGATTATTAGAATAATCAAATTCTTTAAAATAATGCAATTGATATTATTTTTTAAATAAAGTTAGAATTTTAATACAAATTTCATTAACATATATTTACATAAAATAAAATGAAATTTATTTATTATAAATAAGTTCCGTATTTTCTGAAAAGGGGTTAGGAAGGAATCTGAAAGGAAGAAGAAAGGGTTGGCTTTGGGCGGAACACAGTGCGAGTGCCGAGAGGGAGAGATGGGAGAGGGAGAGAACACAGAAATAGAAATAGAAACTGAAACAGAATCAGAAGCATCATCAACATGGAACCTCGCCAAACACACTCACGTAATTCACCTCTCCGAGAAGCTCATCAATGGGAACCTCAACGCCAAGATTGAGGCTGCCAGGGAGATAAGGAGGATGGTTCGGAAATCCTCGTCGTCGTCCAAGACACGTTCCAAGCTCGCCGCAGCGGGTGTCATCGAACCGCTCGTGTTCATGCTCTCTTCTTCCAACGTCGACGCTCGCCAATCCTCTCTCCTCGCTCTCCTCAACCTCGCTGTTCGCAATGAACGGTACCCCCTTCTCCGAAGATGCTTGCTTTTTGTTGATTCTCAAATGGGTTTTGGAATTCGGTTTCTGGGTCTTTGTCTAAATCTCATTTGGTTCATCTGAATCTGATTTTTTAGTTACTGTTTGTTATGGTGTGGATATGTGTGAAGTGTTATTAGTGGGAATTGGATGGGTTTATTATTTTTATTTATCCCAGCAGAAAAATATAGGAAAAAAAATATTTTTTTTTTTGATAAATCTTACTGCAATATTTAGTTGATGGATGATTGAAATTTCTCTCCTTTTTTTTGACACTGTTCAAACTTCAAAGAGAACTGGTTCTTCTGAGTCCAGTTCTTGTAAGATACATTTCGTTCAAAATTACTTCTCTAATTGTGTGTTTGGATAAGCATTTGCAGAATTGCAAAATTGATTTTGGTTAAAGTTGATTTTGAAGTGAAGCGATTTGTGTTTGTTGGATTTTTTTTAGAAAGCAAGTTAATGGAACAACTTAATATAAATTTTTGGTCCAACACTAAAACTACTCTAAAGTTGTTTTAACTCGAAATTGATTTGGACCCAAAGTCAATTCCTTATCGTGAGACCAAACTTGTGAACATTTACCCTAAAAGCTTGTATTTCAATGTGACCTTAGATGATCCAAACATGCACTAAATGGTACAAGGTTTATTGATTTGTTTTTGGATTAGCATATTTGGTGTTCAAGATGCTGCAGAAATAACCCTAGTCTAAAAAGCTGTTTTGGCAAAAAATTAAGAAAAGTGGAACATGAACTTAGAGTCCTAAAATCATGATACTGGAATACATGTTTTAGATTTGGCTATCTCCTTAAGAATGCAATATATTTGTCTTTAAATCTTTTAGATGGTTTTTAATTCAAAGGTTGTAAATGATGTTCCTTTATAAAAATCAGCATTGCCACCATATACCCTTTTATCAAAGATACTGCATTATTATATAGGTTGTGTTTCAATTTCCAAATTTTATTTCTGTGATATTAATCTTTTAGTCTAATTGAGAGTCTTAATATTACGAGATATACTTTATGTTTTATCCTGAGCAGTTTTCATTACATAACATGGCATTTATGCCTGAATTTCTGCAATTTTATTTCTATAGTTAGTAGTAGGCTAGGCGTGATTAGACAGAAAATAAAAAACAAACTAACGGTTTTAACCTGAAGCTTGGGAAATGATCTAGGGTTGTTGGAATCATGCTGGAATGCCTTGAGTTGAGGCTACTGCAGAGCTGGAGTACCTGGAGTTACGTTCTAACTCTCATGTTTGTGTTTGGGTGCGGTGGGTTTATACTTGAGACGTAAGAGTGTCTAGGTTAGAAATTAATGCACTTGAGATCTTTATGGTAACCCCCTAATTATTATGCCTCTAAGTGGCATTGTAACCTGGAGTGCATGCTCACCTGCTATTGATTGTTGTGACTTGTGATGAATAGGGAAATTCTGTTACATGTCTTCCAACTCCTTTCTGATGCATGTTCTGTTTGTTTGGGGAGCATCTATTAGAATCAGAAAAGGTTGTCTAACTCGCGTGACAACTCTTAAACTTGAATGTATTTCCAATCCCAGACAAGGTGATTGATTTAACTTGCTACCAGAATTGTTCTCTAGTGGGCTCACTTAAACTTGTGTAGGATTGCATAGGCTTGCAAGTTGAAGACTGATTTTATGAATCTGAACTTCAGCCCCATTTCAAACCAAAACAACATGCTTTCTTGGGCATTTAGAAGTGCGATTAAAACTTGCTAGGGCTGGGTTTGAAGGATCCATCTTTCACAATTGCATCTCTGTTCACTGCTCATTAGGGCTCATTTCAGCTGCTCACCAGACAGCCTCTCTTCTCTGCTTGGGTACCTACTTATTTGCATCTTCATCTTTATTTTCAATTTTTCTAGCAACTTCAGAAACATCTCTCTAACTTTGCCAGGAATCAATATACTGGTACTCACATTCTCTTTTGTTCCAGCAAGGTGATGCTTCATCCTTGTAACACCACCCCAACAAGTATGTGAACAATGCATGTATTTGACTGCAAGCCTATATGTAGTAACACTTTCAGAGTGGTTCCAGATGACCTCAATATAAATTTTCTTTGTTTTTCCCATTTTACCACTCTGAAGAAACATCACAGCAACGACAAAGATTGGAAACCTATAAAAAATATACCAGAAAGAAGCCAGGGGGGACCAACAACCTATACAACACTGTGGGAGGAAAGACAAAGCACAAAAAGACTATGGGTGTGGGGGGAAACATGTCCAAACCTTAATCATGAAGAGGCATAGAGTGGGGGACGGGACCATCTTTTGGAATCATGAGAGGGAAAGATTTGTCACTTTCCCTCCAATCTTGTATAAATATAATTATTAAAAAAACTAAAAATCATGTTTTATAGAAACTGGTCACAGCAATCTGAACCTGTTTTTTTACATGTGACCTGGACATGCACAAATTGTATGTTTCAACCCAGAAAGGTGATTATTGTGATTCAGAAGCTATTCAAACAATTCCAGGTGTGATTCTGAGTTGATTTTACTTCACCTTGCAATCTGTGTCAGTTGCCAAGGGAATTGTATTGAATCATGACTTGAATCACAATTCGTACAATTTGTATGATTCTAATAATCATGTACTAGCAAGTTTCCATAGTTGCACCACATCTTCCTCCCCAAAAGTTATGTACTTAGTGAACCAGCAACTGTGATGCTACTAACCAGAGGGAGATATTTGCTGTGTAGATAGATCACCTACCACAAGTATCAAACATAGACCAAACATGTTTTTTCCACTGTTTTCTGGTGTGCAATTATAACCATGCTTCTCAATTTGATACTAGTGAAATTTTAGACTGGCATTACCTGTGTGACTTCCTGTTAGGGTAGCTTCCACATTTGAAACAGTTCCTCTTTAGGATGAAATACAAATTTGGAAGATTTTATCAATGTTGAGCAACTTGATGAAGTTCAAGGATAATAACACCAAGTATGCAATATTTGCATCTAATATCTCCAGCAGTTGGATTTGATAAACTAGCCTAAAAGTTTCATGAAGCCTTTCTGAATAAACAAATTACCATCATAATATGGAATGCTGGAGCCTAGATGCTAAAATTACTTTATTTCTCTGTCATTGAAATGATGCAAAGTTTCATGAAGCCTTGCTGAATAGACAAATTCCATCCTAATCTGGAAAGATCTATTTGGCAATCTGTTTTTCCTTTTTTCAGTTTCTCCATTTTGTTTTTCTACAAACAGTTGGTGAACAAAACAATTTGACATTCAGTGCAAGATGTCCACCTGTGATCCTTATGTTTTGCATTCTTCTTGACCTTTGGTTAAATGGATTTTTAACTCCCGTCCTTTCTTAGTAACCAAAATGAAATCCAGGGCGAAATTGATTAATACTAAATATGTATGTTTAGTTAATCGATTTTGCTTGCTTGTCTCATTGTTGTGTTGACTGCTTTCTATATTGGTTTGTTCAAATGTAGATGCCGGTGATGTTAATCTTTCTTGTGAATCTTTATACTCTTTCTTAATATGAAATGAATATTTATTTTATGGTGACACTCCAATTGTTAGTTATAGATCATCTGATCATTAATGAATTCTTCTGCATATTTTTGACTACCAATTTGCCTGATTTGGTGATGACTCGAGATTTTTGGGGTTTGGTATACCATAAGTATTATTTTTTTGTTTCAACTTTCAACTCCAGAAAATTCATGCTTATTGAATACATCGTGCCTAACAAGATTGAAACATTCTACATGATCTTCGATGCATTGTTTTACAACCCTTTGTTGTTATTACTTTTTGATTTTATGATTTGCGTCCTCCTCTTCATTCTTTTCTTTTAGGAGTTATGTTTCTCTTAGGCAGGGAAATTAGTTCTTTGTGTAACATTTTGAAGTTTATGTTTGTTAGAAACAAGGTCAAAATAGTGACAGATGGTGCCATGCCTCCACTGGTGGAGCTCCTCAAGATGCAAAATAGCAGCAGCATACGAGAATTAGCTACAGCTGCAATCTTGACACTCTCAGCTGCTGCACCCAACAAGCCCATTATTGCTGCTTCTGGAGCAGCACCTCTCCTCGTTCAGATTCTCAAATCTGGAAGTGTTCAAGGCAAAGTTGACGCTGTTACAGCCCTCCACAATCTTTCTTCTAGCATTGAGAATTCCATTGAACTTCTTGATGCAAGTGCTGTTTTCCCTCTGATCAACCTCCTTAAAGAGTGCAAGAAGTATTCCAAGTTTGCAGAAAAAGCCACGGCACTACTTGAAATCCTTTCCAACTCTGAAGAAGGACGAACCGCGATCACAGTCGCAGATGGTGGAATCTTAACACTAGTAGAGACAGTCGAGGATGGATCACTTGTCAGCACAGAACATGCTGTTGGAACTCTGCTGTCATTATGTCTAAGCTGCCGCGATAAATACCGGGAATTGATTCTTAAAGAAGGAGCAATTCCGGGTCTGTTACGTCTGACAGTGGAGGGCACAGCTGAAGCTCAAGATAGAGCCCGTGTGCTTCTGGATTTGCTGAGAGATTCTCCCACAGAAAAAAGACTAACCTCCTCAGTTTTGGAGAAAATTGTTTATGACATTGCTGAAAGGGTAGATGGAGTAGATAAAGCTGCTGAAACTGCCAAACAGTTATTGCAAGATATGGTTCAAAGGAGTATGGAACACAGCATGAAATGCATCCAGCATAGGGCTGCATCTTGTACTCCTTCTGTGATTCCATCCACTTGATGTGTACCTTTTTTTCCTCATCAAGCAACTGCACAATTGAGTTTTAACTTGTATATATGTTTCTTTTTTTTTTTTTCTCTGGGGGAAGTTAGTGTGTTAACTAAGATCAGCATGCAAAGCGAGTCTAAGCTTCTCCACATGACTAGTGTAATGATGTTTACCATACTAACTTGGGATTTGATCTGTTGACCCTCATCTCACGATTAATTACAGCGCATACTTCGACATGGATGCTATGTTGTGTATGTGCACATATAAAAGAATCTGCCTTGTGTATTTCTTTTTCACCGAGTTATGAACTTATGAAAGATTTCTAAATTATGAGGTATGTAGTTTACGTCAGGCAATATATATCACGATTGACCTCTATTTTTATACAAGGCTTTTTTTTAATTGCTTTTATTTATTTATTTATTTATTTATTTATATATAAAATTATTTTCAAATTGTCTTTCATAGTATTATTTGTTTACTAAAAGACATTTCATTATTTTATAAGTTTTATAGTCAATTAATAATAAGTGCTATAAATTACTTTATTCAAACTTAAATATAAGTAAAAAAATAATTAATTTATGTGCTAACATCATTTAGTTTTGTTAATATTAATTTAAAGAAATTAAATTATTTTTCAAAAGAATCTGATATTAAAAATAAAAAATATGATTAAAAATAGAATGTCAAGGATAAAAAAAAATGATATAATTAAATAAGAATTGGAGTCATTTGTGATATTAGTAATTGAAATAATGATGTTATAAAGATGATGATGGATAATATTAAACATAATAATGATATTGTCATCGATAGTAATAATAGTAGAAATTTTAATCAATAATGATGACAATTAAAACATCGATAATAATAACAATATTAATAATAATAATATAATAATAATAATAACTCATAACAATGATAAATAGTGATTGTCAATTATAACCTCAAATGAGTGATACGAAAACCCTAATTTAACTATCCAAAAAGCACCGCATGGCGTGGCAGCAACGACAGTAGAGTAGCGTGTCATAATAGTTCACTTTACAATTACTTTTTTGCCATTGTCGGTGACCACGTACAATATGTGCTCAGCTACAGCTACTATGTTTTTATGTCACCAATATCATAAAACCGTGAGCACAACATTATAATTAATTAAATGAGTAAATAACTAAATATTAGTATCTTACTTACTAGCGCTTATTTTATTAAAAAATAATTACATAGATCAATTATCAACCAATTCATCCTACTATACTCGTGAACTAATAAAAAAATCGTGTTTTTATAGCTCAATTTATATAGAAAGAAATCTGAAAGAATAAAACTAAACAATATCGCAATCTCATGGGTGCGCATTACACCAAGCTTTATCACAATTTCATTACCATCTATTCTTCCCTTCTTTTTTAATATTTAATCACCAGAAAGTTTTTTTGCGTTGACAACTTGCATTACATAGGCAGCACAAAAACCTCGAGTGAGAGAGAGGGTGTCAGTGATGCCCTTTTGCTTGATCCCTCCTTTGTTAAGATAACAGGTTAGTTATCAATTCTGCATTCAGATCTTACAATTTGGATAAATGGGTATTTGTATTTGTATTTCTTCACTCTCTTAAGATTTAGTTTCCTCTGCTTCCATTCTTTTTCAGATCTTCAAATTACATTGCTTGTTCATTTCCTCTGAAATAAAAATGACAACTTTAAACCCTTTTTGCTGTCTTCATTCAATATAGTTTACTGGGTATCATTGTTTTTTCATGTTCATGTAGGATACATATACCGGGGGTGATCTGATACACGATAGAAATGTTGGGTCGTTCTGCATTTTCCAGAACCGGGAGTTTCCGGCCTGAGAATTTAGGTCAGAATGCGATGGCCATGATTGGGAACGTTTGCTTCTCATTTTTTGTTGTTGGGGTTTTGGTTTTCACCATTATGGCTGCCACTTATGAACCTGAGGATCCATTGTTTCACCCTTCAACCAAGATCACCACATTCCTCACTTCCAAATCCAACGCCACTTTTAAGTCTGATAACACTGTTGTTAGAACCGGGGAGGATTTCATGGCTGCCAATGAAACTGTGTTTGGCTCCATTATCAACTCAACTGATGTTGAAAACTTTGCTAGTGCTGAATCTGGTGAGGCCACCGATGCTGCCGCCGCAGATTCTCACTGTGATGTGAATGGCCCTGTTGATTGTAGGGACCCTGAGGTGTTCCATTTGATGATGAGGGCAACAATTGAGAAGTTTCAGGATATCCATTTTTACCGATTTGGGAAGCCAGTTCGCGGTTCCAATGACAGCAATTGCGATATGGCGTGGCGGTTTAGGCCTAAGGAAGGGAAGGCTGCTGCATTTTATAAGGATTATAGGAGGTTTGAGATTGATAGGTATGAGAATTGTACACTTAGTGTTGTTAGCATTGGGGAATATCACACTGGTGTTAATGCTAGGAAGAGGAAGAAGCATCAGAAGGCTGGACTAGAGAAGACACCGACAAATCTGGACCTGGCGAATGCGTTGCCTGTTGTTGGAGAGGTTGTTAATGACAGCCTCCCTGTGGTCGAGTCTGAAAGTTCGTTTAGTCATGGTAAATACTTGATTTATGAGGGTGGTGGAGATAGGTGTAAGAGCATGAACCACTACTTGTGGAGTTTCTTGTGTGCTCTTGGAGAAGCTCAGTACCTGAACCGAACATTGGTTATGGATTTGAGCATATGCCTCTCTTCGATTTACACATCATCGAAGCAGGATGAGGAGGGTAAAGATTTCAGGTTCTACTTTGATTTTGAGCATTTAAAGGAGGCAGCGTCTGTGTTGGACAAGGAACAGTTTTGGGCAGATTGGAACAAGTGGCAACACAAAGATGGTATGAATCTTCACCTTGTGGAGGATTTCAGGGTCACACCAATGAAGCTTATGGAAGTGAAGGATGCCTTGATCATGAGGAAGTTTGGATCTGTTGAGCCGGATAACTACTGGTATAGAGTCTGTGAAGGAGAGACAGAATCCGTTGTTCAAAGGCCGTGGCATTTGTTATGGAAATCAAGGAGGTTGATGGATATAGTGTCTGCAATATCTTCAAAGTTGAACTGGGACTATGATTCTGTTCATGTTGTGAGAGGGGAGAAGGCAAGGAACAAGGAGCTTTGGCCTAATCTTGATGCACATACCTCCCCTGATGCACTTCTCTCGACGTTGCGTGACAAGATCGACGAAGGAAGGAACCTCTACATAGCAACAAATGAACCTGATACATCTTTCTTCGAC
Organism: Cajanus cajan; assembly: GCF_000230855.2. NCBI lineage: Eukaryota > Viridiplantae > Streptophyta > Magnoliopsida > Fabales > Fabaceae > Cajanus > Cajanus cajan. The sequence goes on from NC_138525.1 coordinate 56,371,021, forward strand.
CCTCTGAAAGATAAGTACGGCACTCATTTTCTTGACGAGTATAAGGATCTTTGGGATGAAAATAGTGAGTGGTACTCTGAGACAACAAAACTCAATAAAGGTATTCCAGTTGAATTTGATGGTTACATGAGAGTGTCTATTGATACAGAAGTGTTCTTGAGAGGTAAAAAGCAGCTTGAAACTTTCAATGATTTGACCAGTGATTGCAAGGATGGCATTAACACCTGTAATGTTGCTGCAAACTAATGTGAGATTTGAAACTCCAATGTTTGACATATTGAAATATACTCTCGTGTACTTCTAGCTGTTATATTTGTTGCATTTGAGAATTTGTATCCTTTAGCCTTAAACAGTGAGGAGTAAAATCGTTATAGTTTTGTATTGTAAGAGTAGTGACTACTTGAAGTTTTGATGTTCTTAATTTATATGTTTTCTTTCTTAAATCCCATATATCTAAAGTATCATCCGTGTGGATGATTGAAACATTACTGCTTATGCTGATCTTGTTTTTTATTTATTTATTTATTTTTATTTTGCATTTACCCTTTTGTGCATTTCCACCCAAGTTTACAAGAAATTCAAGGGTATAATAATAGCTATTTCAATTGTCACTTTTTAGGGGTGTTGGTCATGTTATTTTTGACACATGATTTTGTTTCCTATGTTGAGGCATGTCATTGCTGTAAAAGGAGGAGAAAAGTATTTTCCTAAAGAAAAGGACAAGGCAGATATTTTCCAAAGTTTGAAATGTTACTTCATTACCATAAAGACAATATGAAAGAGCTGTTAGAAAGCTTTGAATGTGCGTCTGAAGTTGTTAGGAGCAGGTTAAGCATTAAGTAGAAAGCATAAAATGTTAGTTAAGCTTTCATTATACTGAGAAACACATAAAGGGTCATTGATCACTCTTGAGGAGTTGGTGAATTCATTACACGATGAATGAAAAGCTTCATCGTACTCCTTCCTGAGTTTTCGATGTGAATGTCATTTTCTTTTATCAATTTTAGGCAACTGCGATGACACTTAAAATTCAATGTGATGTTACAAATTCTTTATTCCTTAGATTTTAAATATGGACCGACCGGTTTCACCACTTTAGAACTGAGGGAATTACCAGTCTAGGAAATTTGATAAAGCAAAATGTCGGTGAAGGTTTTGTCAAAAATCAGCCAAATAATGTAGTCATAACTAGGTAAAAATCAATGTTAAAAAGTTGTTTTGAATAGATTTTTTTTTTTCTCTTCAATTTTGTAAAAAAAATTTATTCTAAAATATTTTTTAAAATAAACTTGTATATGAAGACTAAATATATTTTTAAGACATTATATTCCATCTGATTCTGAATATAAACAAAAAGAATCTCATTTATTTTGGAATGAAATAAACACCACACCTAATTTAGACATAAATTCCGTGAGCCATCAGTAATACAGTTCTAATCCGGCAAGGTATTACATATAATTTGCTAAATTACTTGAATAATGCAATTAAAATGCTAATAAGGTTGGGTGGAGTATTGAATATAGAGATGGAAATAGATGAAACTGTCGTCCAAGCTTACGAGTTACGATCAAGTTCTCTTTTTTTTTTTCATTAATTAAGTCAGTTCAAGGTTTTTTTTTTTTTTTTGAAAAAATGTATTCAGTTAAAGGTTTAAAAGGCTAGCTTATTTAAATAAAAGTAGTAATATTGAGGTTTTATTATAATATTTTAAATTTATATTTTGTCTATTTAAAGAGTTAAACTTGTTGACATGCATAAAAATAACTCACTGGCCTCTTACTTATTTTTTTCTCTTGAATAAGTTTAAGATATACCAAAATCTATTTAAATAACTATCCTTCCCCAGTTTCAAAAATGAAGATGTAGTCCTTAGGTACTTCTACCAAATATTCTTCCACGCATACAGCTCCGACAAAACAAACTCCTAATATAATTACACATTAACCTATTTAGAGGTATCAGGTATTGTAACATTATTTAATGGATTTTACTATTAGGAAATTTTCAAGTCAGGTTAAATTTTTAAAACAGACTAGTTATATACAAAAATAAAATAAAATAAATAACAGTCGCGCCAAACCTTAAAATAAGATGTATATCAAATAAATATATTAGGTTAGAGTCTTTGATCTCAAAAGCAACCAAGCAAGTCAAGCTCAAGGCTTTTAAAGCCTAGCCTAGTTTAGGCTAACTCATTTCTACTCCCAAGTATCGGTGACCATAAAAATTTATGAGAAATGATAAGCATAATATTAAAAAATAAAAAAAAAATGATGTACAAAAATAACATTCATGGGGTAGCTCATTGTAACATTCATGACTCTGCTCATGCTAACTGGCTTCTGCAGTACCCCGGTTTCTCTTTCTTATCCTTCTATGGCAGTTGTTTGGTATGTCAAATGATGTGAAAACTGCTACTTGTGACCACTTGGTAAAAAGTGTCGTTCTTTACAAACAAAATTACTCATTGTGACAAGTTTCTGGGTGGTTTTTACCCGCCTAAAAGCTGTACCAATAAAGAGCTTGTTTCTAACTTGGTCTCAAAAGTGAGCTTAGATTATTTTTGCCCTTCCACCCTGTGACCCTAGTTTTTCTCCCTTAGCATGACATAAACAAAATTCATGTGGAGCTAAATCAAATACTATTTCAAGGAAGAACAGTTTATTTTCCCCTAGACTTTGATTTTTTAACTTGAACAATAGTCAGATTTTGGCCAGGCTTTTTGGTTCTTGCCTCTGAGGATCTTAACATTGAAATGGCAACTTGATGTTGGTTTTTTTCCACCTTGTCTTCGGTAAACGGTTTGATCTCAAATGCTCCTCTAGTGAAACCTCTGGCAACCTGTAGGATTACAAACAGCTAATCAGTGCTAAGCAATGCATGACACTATGACTTCAACATTATAAGCCTCTGAGAAATAAACGACACAATCATTTTCATACCAATGCTTTATCAAATTCAAAATCGCATTTAATATAGGCTTTGCCACCAAAAATCTAATATGACAAAAAACTTACCCCACTAAACAAAATCCAACCTACCTTCTGAAGCGCTCAACTATTTGCATGTCATTCACTAGACAGAAATTGATGTGCAGTAAAAGATAAAAAATCTAGGAAGCATTTCTTAAAATGAGAATCCAAATTATTAGAGTGCATTTCTTTCACAGATTAAAAACCGTTCCCCAGAATATATTCTTGGGAATGTAGAATTTTCATGTTTGTTATGAATTTTAAAAAAATAATCATGTGTATTGTTTATTTTCAGAAAAGTAATTATGTCATGATTTCAGTCATTTTTATTCCTATGATGAGAGGTGAGAAAGTTATATTCCCATGGAAATGTGATAAGTTATTATCTAACACAACTATAACCTCCATACCAACTTTTATTTTAATTATTTTAAAATTTAAAATATTCCTAGAATTGTGATTGAGAGAGATAGATCCCAGGAATACAATACTATAAATTTTAATTATTTTAATATTCTAACTAAACATATTTTTAAATACTATCAGGAATAAGATTCTTGCTTATAATATTCCTGTAAATATGATTCCTAGGAATACATCGTCATTCTGTTAAACAAACGCCTCCCTAATTATTACGAGGATGATAATTACGATGGCAGAGAAGGATTTGTCCCCACACGTTGCCAGTAGTACCAACCCTTCCAATACTTCCCTTTAAGCAATAACAGGTATCTTATACTAAAAGTAACTTGAATTGATAAATAGAAAGCATGGTAAAATTGTACAAGCATAGCAACAAACATTAAAGTGAAATATCCATTGATCAGTTTACCTTCAAGAGAATCCAGACTTTGAGAGAACTGCTCAATGTTGCAAGTCTGGTCTTTTTCCCAGAAGTCAGGTACTCACACATATGATGGTCAACCCTCAGAATAAATTTTGGCCATGACTTGGGTTTTTCAGGGTCTGCCTTACGGTCCATTGTTGCCTGAGATGTGAATGACAACAAACAACAAATCACACTCACTACAATGAGTAGCAATACTATGACAAGAACAGAACATTATCATGATCTAGAGAAACAAGTTACCAATGACTAAGGGGAGTTATAATGTGGTGGTTTGGGGAGAGGGACATAGGGCTGGATTGATAAGGAGAAAGTGAGTTTGAATCCCCCTATTAACATAACAACTAACTATTAACATTTGTCAATCCAAAAAAAAAAAATGTTACCAATGACTAAGAAGATAAAAGAAGAAAAATGTACTACATAGATGTTTAAGGAAATGTCAAATAGAACTTTTCAATTGTCTGACTCTTAAGTTCAAGGTTTCTTTCTCCCCATGATTGGCTGAAACAAAATTCTGAGATAAAAATGTCTACTTACAAGAAGCCTACAGATTTGCTGTTCAATTTTTGAGAAGGACGTCTCTAAAGCTTCCACCCTGCCTGTGGCATGGCAACAAGCACATGGTTCACTAATCATGAATGTCACACTTGGTCGAACCTGTCAAACATTGGTAAAGTGTTGATACTTCATTTTAATGTATGTTACTAAACTTGACTGAGTGTTCTGCCAACAATGATGAGAGGGGAATGCAACTTTTAAAAGAAAAATGCCGTTCAACCATTATTTTTTTTCAATCTATAGTCATTCTATTGTTTGAAAACAAGATGGTCATCAGTAAAATAATAGAAAAATAAGTAAATTAGGCATACTATTTGAGAAGTTTAGGGTAATATTATAAAACCATTGGAAGTATATATAGCAAGAGTGGGTGGGGGTTGTGGGGGAACACTTGATGTTCCATATATGGAACAAATCTATTTCCACACTTGTCACTCAAGTTTTTTGTTTCAACAAATCCAAATGTAGGCGTAGTTGTTAGATCAATGTAAATTGTTGAATGTTGCGGTGTAGTCTGCAATGATGGGATAACATACAGCTAATATATTTCCCATGGACAAGCAACATACCCTCTTTCGTGTTATTTCCATAAGCCCGTGTCTAGACAATTCAGAGACCTTCACCATTGATCTATCTCTCTCAATGGCTTTCTTGACTTCTTCATAGACCAATCTTTTATTTGCTGAACAAGAAGAATCCAAATTTAATAAATAAATATATTGATAAGGACTTTAAGAATAATAACACCAAGGTAGAATCTTTTATTTGCTGAACAAGAAGAATCTTTTATCAGAGTGGCATAAAAATGAACTATTTCATACTTAAATATCTATCATTCATTAACTTAAACTTGAGAGTTGAGAATATTATAACATTTGGAAGATTGTTTAGATCGATCCCTTGAGGCTAGATGACTCAATCAGCCACATCAACCAGTCCTCACTCCATGAAGGTACATAATGAAAGCAGGCACAGGATGAGAATAGAATTCTAAATTTCCAATGTAATGAAAATAAGGCAAGGTAAAATTGATATCTGATGTGCCATTAAGTAGCTTTATAAGAGTTTTATAAAATAAGACTTATTAGGGCCCCACATCTAGTTTTATATAAGAGTTGGCAGCAGGTGAGCTCCAAAAAAATTTCCATCCCTATACAGATTGGTTCGGCCAATTCCAGTTCTTAAAATATTGATGCTGTCATTTTGGTGTACAAAGTGATAGTGAGACTTGCTAAAAACAAAAAGGAATACACTACAAAAGTAGGTACAGCTTATCATAGAAGGAAAAATAATATTTTTTTTCCCATTAGAGAGAGATGTTACAAATTTCAAAACCAATATGGGCCTTTTTTAATAACTAAAGCTTTTAGGGAAAAGGTATTTTGACATGTTATTAGGATCTAACTGATACCGTCTACTAACCCCTGGCATTTATAAGAAATTTAGGGTAATGTTTATACTAAAGACAGTTGCAAGCCTGTACTCTTACATATGTCACTAACAAAAATAACAAAATATTTCCATGAAAACTACCGAGTAGGATCATTTAAAGCTTTAGCCAGTGATTTCAAAACTCCAATCAGTAATACTGAAATATTCTAAAAGTAAAAGTATATATTTTAGATGCCTTCTTCCCATAACTCAATACTTTATATGCACAAACAAGTGGGAGATTTCTACTCACCTTCATCTGTCATATCAATGAAATCTACAACAATGATGCCACCAATATCTCTAAGTCGCAACTCCCTTGCAATCTGTAATGCATTGTTTCTATTAAAATATTGTACTGCTTCAGATGAATTAATCTTGCATAAAAAACAAATTGTACTTCAAAAAAAAAAAATGAAATAGAATTCATAATGAATTATATAACTCCATGAATTATCTTACAAGGTTGTCAGAGTAAATATATAATTCTCTAAATTGCATGTCATGTCACAAATATTAATATTCAGTCTGTCCACTTATTTATTTATTAGCTTTCTCTTGTTTTATTTATTTGAGGATCTTGAATTTACGTTGGGCCTAATTCAACCTCAAAAGTTAACTGAACTCTACTTTAGCTCAAGATACCCACCTCACACCTAGGATTGGACAACAAGAATGTGGAGATTATAGGACTGATATATATATATATATATATATATATATATATATATATATATATATATATATCACACCAGGAAGACACAGGGAAAAGTAGATTGCACTGCAAAAGCGGCAACGACAAGCATTTTTTGGATAGTTAAGGGTGACCCGATAATTAAATCTATGACAAGACCTGATGCCATCTTATACTTGAGTTGAGTCTAAATCCCAAAAGCTAGCTCATGAGGTGAAGATAGCCAATGCCTTCATGTTTGTAGTCAATGTGGAATCAAAATAAAAAAGGACAATAATTGGAATACTTCTGCAGCTCTTTGGAAAGAATAGGCTTTTAACTAATGTACTAAATCAATATGAGATTTATAGAGACAAAGTTCAACTCCACCGAGATAATGACTAGCAAATAATGAAATGCACCACTTAACTTTAAAAGGTGTGTGTGTGGGGTGGGGGGTGGGGGGGTCATCTAACATACTTGTTTTGCAGCTGCAAGATTGACATCTAGAATAGCTTGCTGTTGTGAATTTCCATGACCAAGCATCCCGTGCCCTCCATTTACATCAATAGAAACTAATGCCTCAGTTTGTTCAATGATTAGAGAACCTCCATTAGCAAGTGGAACCCTGTAAAGTGATCAACAATTCAACATAAAGAAAACTATTTTAAGAATTTTAATATTAAGTGTCCTCGGAGCCAGATCAATTGACATTTTTTATAAGAACATCAGAAAAAGCACTGCTATTTACTGTTTGGTCTTCTCTTCTATTCTTTTTAACAATATTCTGATTTTAATCACACTGAATAATTGAGCATCTTGTGAAAATTCAATTACTTAATAGAAGGAAGATATGATTAAGAGTCTCCTTTACAATTTAAAAATGACTTTAATAATTGAAAAAACTCAATTATGATTTATCCCAATGAACCAAGAACTACATGACTAAAAACCAAATATTTTCTGCCACTAGCTTAAAAAAATTGAAAAATAATCATCATCTACATTTGTTCTACATTTTAGATGGTTAAGTTTGTTTGCATGTAAGCAGTCTGTTGGAATTAGAGTTTAGGTAAGGAAGTAGTAAAACAGAAATAAATGAATAATCTGAGATTGATATGGATTTGTTCTGTTGTGCCATGATACAAACTAACCCAATTGTCCTCTTTATACTAATATTAGGTTTACTAGTGTAGTATTACCATTACAAGCCCAAGCCTACTAATAAAATCAGACTACTAACCCTAATTAAATAGTGAAACATAATAAAATAAGGAAGTGATGACTAAGATTGCCTCAATTAGATAACTAATTGATTCCACAATATGTTCTAAAGATCTTTTAAGATTATTCTAAACAACACTATAGGATGAACTGACAATATTCTAAGAAGATATTCTGAGGATATTCTAACAGAACCTAACATAACATTTTTAAAGAAAAGTAGAAAATAAGGACAAGGATAATACACACTTCAAGTAACAAAAAGAAGTAACAAAATTTCACCTTTTGCTGAGGATATTGTCTATCTCCCCTTCAATGTTGAATTCATCAAACAGCGGAACTTTTTTATTGTATAGTTCAACTCGATCACAAAGATCAGGGGCAATTTCTTGAAGGTAATTGGTCACCTGAAGATTAAATAACATTGTTGAAATCACCAAAACAAAGTGTCAATTTGTACATTGAACCTTAAATTAGTCAATGATACAAGTTTTTAAATTGCAAAATATAATAATACCATTCCCAGCACTATTTGACTACAAACAACTGGATCAGCATGCTAACCTAGGACCATAGATATAAATGAAGTCTTGTACACATTTAAGATTTAAAATTCAGTTCTTCACTTTTTTCCAGGCTCTGTCTGGCTTTTGCTAATAGAAAATGGTAAACTGACATGTGACAGCCTATGCTACAGTTGGGTTCACAAACCAACTCTTGCAGTGAAATACTCTTCTTGATAAACTCTATTAATGGGGAACGAAAAGCCAATATTGTTCACATAAAAAACAGATATACTCCAGTCCTAAGATCGCAACTCAGCCTTCTGCAATTAGCTAATGCCATACCTCATGAAATGTCCTTGGGGAATCGACCACCATTTTCTTAACCTGAAGTATATCATGATAAAATGTAATCAGAAGAAGCAAATGTGAACTGGGTTTTCTTTTTAATATAATTAGATACCATTAAGTTAAACACCTACTAATCAATACAAGTGACTCAAAATAGTAACAGAACTAACATTTTCATTGAAATAATCCTGGACCACCGAGAGAGTTTGACCCATTGCCCTGTGCAAAATTACAGGAACAGCTCCTTCCACCCCTTCATCAGCAGCAAGAGCTGCAGACTTTGCATGTTCCATTATATTTTTCCATGTTGAAAGCAAACCTTCTAAGTCTTTTTGCAATTCCTCAAAAGAATGACCAGCAGCAACAGTTCTTACGGTGAGGCCAAAACCCTCAGGCTGCAATGTCTTTGCTATAACTTTCAACCTCGTGCGCTCAACACCAGAAATCTTTTTGGAGACTCCAATTTTATCACAACATGCAATCAAAACCTGCAGGACAGAGTCTGATTCAGATGAAACACGGTATAGATAATTTACATGAAGGACAAGAATGATATACAATCAAACTTTATGTAAGGTGCAACCATGAAAGAATGCATACCCAGAATCTACTTCTTAGTTTAGGATAAGCAGTCAGAGTAGGACCCTTTGTACCAAGGTCCTCTTTGACAACTTGGACAACTATTTTGGTTCCCTTGCGAGCTTGGATCCATTTGTTCTCACCAGAAGTTGTGTGGGTTGGTCTCTTTGTATCTTTTGTTTGCAATATATGAGAGTTGACAGACCCATTCACACCAAGAGGAAGAGAAATGTTATTTGTTTCTCCTTCAGTATGGACATCACTTCCCTCTATATCATCCTCAAAGTCAGCTTCTACTTCATCATCAACCATGCTACCATTAACATTGTCCTTAAGAACTTCAGAAATATAAAAATCATCCTCTCCTTCATGCTCATCATCATCGTTGTGTACAGATTTTAAACAACCAACCTCGGAATTTGTGTCTGATATTCCATTAGAGACATCAGTAACATTCAACAGATAATCATTTTTTCCCATGAGATCAATTTGTTGTTTCTTTGTCCTTTGACGAAATGGAGGGAATATAAATGGCTCCTTGTTGTGCTTAATGTCCATAAAAGCAGATCTAGAGTTCCCAATATTAACAAAAGCCCCACCCATATGAGGAACAAGCTTTGTGATCACCCCAACATATACACTATCGCATTGCACATTACTCTTTACTGGTTCCAACAATAGTTCAACCAATTTTTCATCCTCCAGTACTGCAATCCTTTGCATGGTACATATTGATGAGTTAATAAGTATAATGGTGGAAATAGAGTCATTTGACATTATATTACTACTTTCTTCAAGTAACGATTGTTCTCTATCTACCAGATTCACCTGCTCTTTTACAGTGTCACTGTCACCAGTTTCAGATTCCTTTGGTTCCATTTTATCCTTAGAGAGAATGGAAGGGGATGAATGTAGCCAGGGTTCCTCAACAGGCTGGTAATTCTCAGAAAGAATATTAATAGACTGGGAATCATCATCATTCGCAATCACTGTGTCCTCATTGTCGTAAAGTAATTGATCTTCCAAACCAAGTGTCTCAAACTTTAGGACGTCATTTTCAAGGAGACTCTCAATCCTTCCTTCATCTGTCAAACCACTGGAAGCATTTGAGTGTTCAGAAACATATTAGGAAAAACAAATATTTCAATTAGTGTAAAAACACTAAGTAATACCTTTGCTCAGGAAAGATATAGAGGGTTGCTCTAGAAGATATGTTTCCTCTGTGAAGGGGATCCATTCATGAGCTGAAGACATCTGGGAATCAGACCTAATCCATAAATCCCTGACCACAATTTTATTGTCTTCGAGGACCATAAGAGGTACTGATAGAGAAAAATCTGGTCCAGGCCTCCAAAGAATGTCACTTGAGGACCTTGATTTTCCCTTAATGAAATAATTATATCTAAAGTTCAAGCCAAAAGCAATCTGCAATTATAAAATTAGAACTGAGTCACTTAATTCATAAAAATGTGTATTTTGATATTCACACACAGTACTACAAGCGTCATATAATAATCTAAATTTTAATGGAAGGAAAATTTTGATCTGGAGGATGCAAATTTTGTTGAAATGGGTCTCATCATTTATTGTTTATTATAGAAATAATAGAATACAAACTATATTTGTATTGACAGGAAATGCAGAATCTTCAAGAGACAGGATTTGCTTTTCAAGGGTAGTTGTGTTCAGGATTTCCATAGATAAAGGAAAGCTTTAGAGATAAATTCTTCCCCGTTGGGGAAGGTTTCTTTATAGTATTTCTGATATACTGTGGATTTGCTTTATATGCTTCTTTCTGTGTATAAAGAAACCTACTGAGATGAGCTCAGATCTAGGACAAGATGAATAAAAAAGTTAATTTGAATGTAGAGACATCTCATTTAAACTTTTTCCTTAACAATTCTTTCTTCACAAAAAATAAATATACAAGACTACATTTGACACCTCAGACAAGTTACCTGAAATTCAGCTTTCCATGTGTTAGCATGCTCTGTAGGAGACATTAGTACAGCCATGTTTGGTTTCCAGCAGCCTAATTCAGCAAGATCACCAGTTATGTACAGGAGGTGACCATCTTCTAAATCTGCTTCCACAGTCCAAATGATCTTGCATAACTCATCAACACTAGTGGCTGGCTTCCCTGAGAAATCAAACTGCCCAGATCCATCATTCATTCTAAACTGGAGCAAAATATATTAAGAAAGCATGATTTTGAAAATTAATACCAAAAGGTAGATTTAGTACCAACACAGAATTTATATTACAGAGAGGGATTATTAGTAACAAAGGAAATAACTGCCTATTTAGCCCTCTAAAGAAATCCCAATCTAAGGTATACCGGAGGGACATAACAAGTGAACCAAGCCGAAGACTCCTTGGAATGTCCCTACAATCAACAAGGCAGTACAAACTACCTACAAACCCCGCAAACTTTAATGGGCCTATTACATGGGCCCAAGCCCAGTGAATTAGTATAAATATTGATGGTGGAGAGAGAAAGCAGTACCTTTTAGCATTTATTACAGAATTAATTGAAGTTGACCTGTCTAAGATCGAGAACTAACTTGAGTATTGAAGTGTTTTTTGCAAGTAAAACTCGTCTCCCATGCCCAATTACTATCAAGTGGACGAGATACTTGGAGTCATGAGCATCCATACGAGGACAAGTGGAGTTGACTTGAGCATTATAATTACCGGTGTACCCTCGTGTAGGTACGTAAGGATTGTAGGTTGACTATTTAAATACTTATATACACAACAAATATTCTTATTTAATAAAAATATCTAAATTATAGCTCAACACTCCCCCCCTCCCCAAGCTGAGGAATAGATGTCTTCCATTTCTAACGTGGCTATAAGATCATGAAAAATTGAGCTTATCAACCCCTTTGTGAGAACATCAGCCAATTGCTGTTGTAATGTAACACATGATATACACATCATACCTTTTTCCAACTTTTTTTTTAATAAAATTATCAATTTCAATATGTTTTGTCCTATCATGCTACACAGAGTATAGGCAATATTGATAGCTGACTTGTTACAATAGAGCTTCATTGGACCTCTCAATTCTTAAATTGTCTAAACTAATTTTTAGCCACAACAGTTTATGTAGTCCTTGAGCAATTCAGATTCCACTGATGATCTTGTTACCACATTCTGTTTTTTTCTCCTTCATGTTACTAAATTCTCCCAAGAAAGGAGCAATAATCAGATGTTGTTGATCTTCTACCCACCAAGAATCCTGCACAGTTAACACCATGCAGACTTCTATGGAAGCCACAAACATGTGAACTAGCGTATCTCTGACAATTACATCAACAGTTAAAGTTGGGGGATGTCAAGGAGAGGAAGTGGGTTTGGATTTGTGATAACCAGGCTGCTCTCTGCATTGCTTCTAATTTAGTTTTTCCATGAAGGGACCAAGCACATAGAGTTCAACTGTTACATTGTTCGAGAAAAAGTCCTTGCAGGCAAAATTACAACTTTGTTAGATCCAGTGAACAGCTTGCTACATGTTCACCAAATCTCTCAGAGGGCCCTGAGTTGAATATATTTGTTACAAGCTTTCTGCATATGATTTGTATGCCCCAGCTAGAGGGGAAGTGTTAGGTATAGCATATGTAACACGTGTATCACATGTCTAATTAGATTTCAGCACATGAACATATTTAGCATACCATTAGGACTTTACTGCATTGATTACTGTATACCACTCATGTGAGTATAAATTTGATAGCGTGTGATCTACATTAGACACCCATTTTCAAAAAATCTTTAACAGCAAATGTTCTTCTAATAATTATCACAACAGCCAATATCTATAGTTTAACACTAACCTTGTGATCTTGCAACAAGCCAAGGTTGAATCATATACTACTAAGTACTAATATTTAACTGTCAGTTGTATATTAAAATAAAATGATATGATTTGGATGTTAACACTTGAACAATACGGCTGTGATAAGGATCCAAGAACTAAAAAGCAAATCGAATCAAGAAACCAGTAGCCAAAAGAAAGGAGATAACCATATACTTAAAAAATGAAGTCATAAACAAACAAATTAATAAGAGGTTACAAAAAAGATGTTTGAATTACCTTTATCAGTTGATAATGCAGCTAAACTTCTGACTGATTTATGGTTCTTCAAACAGTACACGAATCGAAACACACTGTGCAGTGGTACATGATGGCATATGTGCCTGTCCCAACATTAGAATACATAAGCGCAAACAATTTACAGTAACATTAAAGAACAAGTATCCATCACATGACAATATATCACCTTTCATAGTTGTATTTGTCATCATTCTTTATCTGTCTATCAATATCTTATGTTTCAAATATAAAGGCATAAATAACAATGCATTTGATATCTATAATTATCTGTCGATAAATATGTAGTGCTTCATGCAAGACATATGTCTAGTAAGTGGGTTAAAATAACCTCCAATCAGTATGACAACTCATTACCATTTGCTAATGTTTAATGGGAAAGCTGAGAGGTGCAGTACATGTAATAAAATTCCAAAGAAGGAAGAATATAATACTGCTTTGTTTTAACTTGGTCAAAACTTTCTAATTGAACAAATGATGATAAACCAACTATAACCGTGTAGAATCTAAAAGCTTAAGGACCTATTTGAATAAGTCTCTGCATAAGCATTTCTAGAAGAAAAAAATAGGAAGAGAAAAAATGAAATAAACTTCTCTAAAAGTTATAATTAACTTAAGCATAAGTTAATTAGAGGAAACTCTTGTATTAACTTCTCCAAAAACTTATTTTTAATTTATGAAAAAACTTATTTCATTTTTTTTTCTTTCTAGAAGTGCTTCCGGACAGGTTTATCTAAACAGACCCTAAGCAAAAGCTAGTTTGTGTTCATAAAATGTGGCAAGGCTGAAAATCACCTCTCGTTTGCTACATAGTACAAAATATGGGAAGGTCGAAAGCAAACTAGAAAAGTACAAGTCATTAACACTCCACCCTACAATTTTTTGCTACCACTATAGCATAAAACTGAGTTAAAACTTCAAAGTGATTCCCCACTCTCTAGCAAAGAGCAAAAATGAGTGAGAATGAAAACATTTTTCATCTAAACTCCATTTCCATCCCCTCCCATCTGTTTTCCACCTAAGAAGAGAAATTCAAAGCAAACAGGAATTGGGTACACGTTGATTCATTCATTCATTCAATTAAGGTTTCTGGGAGGCGGAATGAGCGAACAGAGAATCAAGGGCAAGTAAAAAAAACAAAAGTAAAAAAGAGCGAATGTGAAAAGATAATACCTCTTGGGCGGAATAATGAAGGGAGTGTAGGTGCGAAAAAGGTGCGTAAAAGAGAGTTCAGCCATGAAGAAGGGGAAAGTGGTAAGGTAAGCTATGGTGGGTATGTGATAGTGTGAAGGTTGAAGGAGTTCATCACTGGAAACGGTGTTGGTGTGAGAAATGGCTGTGGAATGTGGATAGATGGATCATGGATGGATAGGTGGTGCTCGTCACTGGATAATGCCTTCACTTGGCGCCTTCTGTCATTCCATATTACCCATTTTCGTAATCAACTTTATTCATATTAAGGGTTTAATAGTGATATGTGGTTTAATTATAATGCATTATAAATAATAAATTTGTTAATTTTTATAATAATTATTTAATATGAATTAAAAAAATTATAGATCGATTATGTAGAATATTTTAGGTTCAAATATATTTTTAATTTCTATAATTTTACTGATTTTATTTTTTAGTTCTTATAATTTAATTTTTTTAATTTATGTACTTATATTTTTAATATTTTTAGTCTATGTTTAATTTTTTTGTAATATTGTTTTTATGTGAGTGACTTGAATTTGTTAAATATAATGATGTATATAATTTTGTAAACAATGATCTGTATGCTATTATTAATAATTTGACAGTTCATCTATATATATTTTTTTGGTAAAGTACTGGCAAAAAAAAACAAAACAAATTATAATCTGACGATTGGACTTCCAGCTATGTCTGCTAACACCTGAGACTCTACCTCAGGTGGAGGGGAAACAAGTTCCTCCACCTCTAGACCTCGCATTTGTTCCAGCCTAGCCAATAGAGCAGCACACTTATTCCCTTCTCGAAAAGATTCATCTATATCATATTTAGTTATAATAACAGTGTTAATGACTAAAAAAATATAAATACAAAATTAAAAATCTATTTTAAACTATACAAAAATTAAATCCTAATATTTTAAGTTTGCTTGTATAAAAGAGAAAATACGATATATGTAAGGGAGAGCCTCTAAAACGAAGTAGTAACTCAAATGCCTCACTAGTGTGGCATCATTTTTTATTCTGAATTTTGCTATAGAAATAATATTATAATAAATAAGTAATATAAAAATAATATGTTTTAATTTATTTTTTATCAAACATTGAGAGTGAAATGCCTAAAATATCCATTATTCCACTTTCACTCTCCTCCTTACCACTAACCTACCACCAACCAGAGCCTCTCCCTTTGGTGCAACAATGTCTCACTGAGGTTCCGAGAACAATATTGTCTCAATGTCGTTGGCGTTCAACCTTGATGGGAAGGAGAAAAAAAAAATATGTCAACAACAATTGCTTTCTGCTAAATCCTTCATAGGGGGGACATCTTGGTTTGTAACCGAAACTTGTCAGAGGGTTTTTCTTCACATGTGATTGATGTGAACACGAGAAAATAAAAATAAAAATCTTTGGTGGTACTCTTGGACCTTAAAGGTGGTGGAGATGGCAGGTGCGGTTGGGCAAACAAAGTAATAAAGGAGGGCAAAAGGAGAGGGATGGTGGTAGCATGCGAATTGAGAGAGCAAAATGAGAAAGAAAGGGAAAAAATAAAATGAGAAAGAGAGGGAGGAAAGGGGAGAAAATGAACCCCTCTTATGTCTTATGGTGGTCGAAAATCTCTAGTGGACTTCACAAAAGTTTTCAACATTTTTCATTTTTTGTCTAAGGATATAGTTGTAAATTGATGAGAAGCAATCTTAACTGTTGAATTTAATATTTTATATCCTACAATTCATAATTATTTATACCATATGAATTACCTAAAAACTACTTTCTTTTGTTACTACATCCATGAACTATCTAATAAGATGTTTCATGCTATAATTATTTTTTTACATAGATTATATTTATTATTTAAAATACTTGTTTGTAACTTTGAGTTGAATAAGGTTTTACATTTTTTTTATTGATTTTGAATCGAACAAACTTGATTAATAGTAAATTAGATCGAATCGGATCAATCCAATAATATCACAATACTTGAAGTAAAGGGCATCACCATTTTTAGAATCATGGTATATAATATACATGTCCTTTTTTTCTACTAATCTTAAATCGAAAAAACTTGATTAATAGCAAATTAGGGTGAGTTGGACCAATTTAATAATATCACAACTTGTATTACGTTCTTTTAAATAATTTTGAAAAATACTTTTCTGAACACTAATTTTATTGTTTTGAAAAGTACTTTTCGAAAGTATGTTAAAAACTCAATTTCGAAGTATGCTTTCAGTAACACTAATTTTACTATTTTGAAAAGTAATTTTGGAATACTAAAATTATTTGATGTTGTGTTTTCTAGATGTATAGACGGGGAAGTGCTCGAAGAAGAAAAAACACATTTAACTCAGTACTTTCGACATCATTGAGAAAGCCACATGCACATATAATATTGTTAAAAATTAGTTATACGTTTTAAGTACACGTGAAAACTAAAAGATTAAAAAGAAAATAATAATGACAAAACTGAAGAAGGAGGGAGAAGAGACTAATGTAAAATTGAAAGAATTATAATTATCTATCGAAATAGGCGAGGTGGAGGAAAAATAAAGGATATATGTGAAAACTAAAAAAAAAAAAAGTGTATGAAAAAGAAAAAAAATGTTAAATTAAATGTTAGAAGTGTAAAATAAAAAAAAATTAAAATTAAAATTAAGAATATTTTAGAAATTTAACTATTTTTTTTATTTAAAAAAAAGGTGTACTTATTAAAAAAAAAATGTATATATGAACCCCATCTTTATTTAAACGAGTGAAGTGAGGTTGAAGGCGAATAATACCAAAATACAAATATGTTAGGCAAGCCCAACAAGAGTTTAGGCTCAACCAGAGGCAATCTGCAGGCCCAGTATAAGTATGTAATGGCCGAAGATGAGCCAATGGACGCTTCCCAACACAACACGTTTCACACCTCTTTTATTCTTTTACTTTTATACATTCAGAAACTAAATATTTTGTTTTGGACAATTTAATAAAACTATGCAGATTCCGTGAGCAAAAGAGATTGTGATTAATAAAAAAGTGTAGTCAAGGCAAGAGTCAAGAACTGTACTTTTCCATCCATGTTGACAAGAAAAGATGGGAGTGAAAAAAGAAAAAAGAAAAAGAAATGATGATATGATAATAAATTAATAATAGGTAAATTTGATGTGGCCAATGAAGAGAAAACAAGTGGCGGTTATAGGTTCGTAATCGGTGTCGGCGTAAGAGAGGTGGTTGAATTGTTAATTGTTGTGTGGCCACGACCACCACATATGTGGCATCTTTCCATTAACATCATACAATTATGCTCCAACTCAATGCATCTTTCATTATTGACCCTTCACACCTACTCACTTTTACATTCATACTTAATTATTCACTTTACTTTGCTTGGGATATCAAATACCTCACTCGCTTTCATTCACTTCCATCCATCCCAAGCTTTAGTTTCTTGCTCTATTAAACCAATGTGTTTATAACATTTCTCAGCATGCAATGACATATTATGTTTGCTACCATTTGTCCCAAGTAAGAACCAACTCTTTGCACACCACTTTTCTACTTCCAATGCATCTAATAAAAAATTCAATTAAATGTTATTAATAAGTTAAGATAAAGTTAGAAGCATAAATTAAAAACGTTATAATCCACTTTTATGAGTTGAAATGAACTAGCAAGATTGTTATGTATTTGAAAGTAATTTGCAAGAGTAATTGGCCTTATTTAGATGGTATGGTAGAGAGTCAAATGATATAATAGTGGAAACATAGGAGTAGGGTTAGTTACATAGATCCAATACCGTACCGTGTTATATTCAAAATTTTCATAAAGCTTATTTAAAAAATATAAATATAACTGTTTAATAAATATTAATGGAGTCAAAATACTATATACCTCTATATTTTATTTTAAGATAAAAAATTAAATTAAGTAATAAAAGTGTTTAAATT
The DNA here is from genome assembly GCF_000230855.2 of Cajanus cajan. Lineage (NCBI taxonomy): Eukaryota > Viridiplantae > Streptophyta > Magnoliopsida > Fabales > Fabaceae > Cajanus > Cajanus cajan. The sequence continues at coordinate 56,389,407 of NC_138525.1, forward strand.
TTAAAAATTTGACTAGTTTAAAATAATTAACTTATTTAAGCAATTAACTTTTAATATTTAAATATTTAAGAATACAATCATCTAAAAAAAATTGAAGACAAAAATAAAATGAAATTATAAACTCATGTTAACCAATTAAAAATTTTCTTTGATGGTGTGATTTTAAGATAGTTGTTTAGAGTTAACAATGTATTTGAAAAGACATTAAAAAAAACTTAAAAGCTAAGTAGATTAACTTTCAAACTAATTTAAACTAATGACTTATGAAAATAAACTAACTCATAAACTATTAATTTTTTTTTCTTCTATTTCAATGCTCATTAATTTATTTTACCTTAACTAATTAAATATATCATCTAATGTTATTTTACATTTATCAAATAAGTTATTATTATCAGATCATCTTCCTAAATATCAATTCAATCAATCAATTTAAAAACTTTCAATCATTCAACTTAAATCATAAGTTATAAATTATCACCAAACTAATCCCCAACATATTGTGATCATGACCCTGAATCCTGATATATATCTTCTCGATTTTAATAATGTAAAAAAGATAGAGCAAATACTATACATTACATACTAATAGTATGTAAAAATAAATAAATAAATAACACATTATTTAATCGCAACTTGTAAGACAAGTTGCATGATAAGCTAGCTGACTTTCATGATAATTATCTTTAAAGTTATTATCCACAATTAATTATAAAGTGACAATGAAAAAACCCCTTGACCTCTTTACACTGTCAATATATAGAACTCAAACCCAAAACACAATTAAACAAGCTATGCTCGGTATATGGCAAAATTAAAGGCATTGGTGGTTTGTATTGTTTAGTTATAATTGAATCTTAATCTTATTGCCAACCACAGCTATTTACACACTACACTATATATACATGGTGATAAGAGTTTGAAAGGCAAAACAAATGGATTCTACAATCCATGCTTCCAAATTAGGATCAAAATGCCCAACATAGAATTAAGGCTCTGAAGTCCAACCAAAGGTGGGCATTATGAGTAAACATAATATGCAAGCAAAAAGTATACCCCCTCATTTGTGCCAAAGAGCACAGACAGAAAAGGGAAAACAAAACCCTCCACAAACTCTAGACCATAAAAGTCAAAAAGTTTAAAACTTGAAAAGGTGGCAGAACTCAGATGCATGAACATCAAAACCTCGTGAATATGTACACTACACTGTACATGAAAACTCTCTTCCTGCCAGACTCATTTAGAATCTGTTTGGATACAAGTTTAGAAGAATTCTAGAGAATTCCTCTACTTAAATAAACTCGTTATTTTCAGTTGAAAAATTCTCAAAAGTTATTCTAAGCTTATATCCAAACCAACTCTTATTCTGTTTACTGAAAGCAAGATGCATCATCTTCAGGCATCAAGGGAGTCCTGCAAAGTGGGCATGTAACGTTCCAGTAGTTCAGCCACTGCTCCAAGCACACTTTGTGGAAGAGATGGCCGCAGGAAAGGCGGTTTATCTCCGATTCGGGTTTGAACCGGGTGAGACACACAGAGCAGTCATGTTCAGGGTGTTTACAGCAACACACGCTGTCAAACCGTAGTGTTGGTGTCCGGCTTCTGAACTCTTCAATGTAACTCTCAGACGGACTGAGATGGAATTCAAATGACTCAGGTGGGGTTTGTGAGGGATCTGGTGAAGTGGAGGATGATGAAAGGTGGATGCCAACAATGTGTAGGATTGTCCTAACAATGCCTTTAAATATGGAAATTGACAATACAGTGTTCACCAGAAGGACACATAATACTCCTTCAGATGGTGCTGGGAGACTTGAGAGGCCCATTTTGATCAATGCTAAGAGCCCTTTAGGGATACCAAGTTACAATTGTGCTGCAAGTTGCAACTGTGGAACCTCAAAACTGAGCTAATAGAACAACAAATTGCCTTTGAATCAGGAAGAATCCACAAACATGGAAATGGGGAACCAAAAAACAAGATTGCTATGTCAAGTTTTCAAGTATGGAAATTCTGTTGGTCTCTTCTTAATATCTGACCTGTAAACACATTAAAGGAAAGATTAGAACATTAAATACTCAAACAAAATTACGAAAATGATTCCTCAATACCATGGTAAATTATCATTTCAATCAATAATAGATAGAAAGAACATACGCTTAAATCCTGATTCCTGACTATAAAGCTATTATAATATTTGATTATCACAAGTTATTCTTACCTAAAAGAAATTCATATGAAAGTATATGACATAACAAATTGCAAGAAACACAGAATTTGATGATATTTATATATGTTTTCTCTGGGAAAAGACCGGCTACTAAGAAAAAATGGGTTAAATCCAGCAAACCCTTAATCCTGAATTAGAAGAAAAATCAAACCAATATACAAACAAACAAGTCAAAATAGAAAGTAGCAAGTAATTTGCTGCAAACATTTCCAGATTGCAAATTGAGGAAACGAAATTAAACAACAAGCATTTGATTGGCTTCTTCATCAACAACGAGATCCAACACATACCAAACCCTCAGGGAGAAAACTTTAGATTAGAATTACACATCAAAATAACCTTTTAATCAAAAAAGAAAGAGGAAAAAAGAAAGAAAAAAAAAAAAACAGAACTTTACAAGTCCATAGAACACCACTCCAGCACACGATCTAGCAATTTCCAACACAACACAGAAAACCTAGATGGCCTAGAGCAGAAAACTGAAAACCCAGAAGAAAAGAATGCATTTTGATGAGACTTACGAAGTGGGGTTTGGAGATTACGGTTCTGGAATGATGGAAAATCCGTAAAATCTTCTCTCTTTGCTTTATAGATAGAAGAAGAACCCCACCATCTCAGGGATTCATTATTGGCAACACAGTAACCAGTGCCTTAACCATGGTTACACTCTATTTCCCTGCATTCCTTAACCACGGTTAACATTCTTTTTTAAATTTTTTATCAGAAAAAACTCATAATATAATGGAAAAATAGTTAAGAAACGATTACAAAAATGAGAAAGGGACAAACAAGTTACGAGAACCAATTTGTAGACTCATAATTTATGTTGATCTTTCCGGAGTCAAGGATAAAGTTAACCATTTTTAATTTTAAAACTAAAAGAAGTGATAGTGTTTCATGACATGTTTTCAATTTTGGATTTTTATACTTTATCCTTATTTACTGCCTGAATTTATGCTTATAGCACCCAATTTTTTTATTCGGTTATGCACTCTATGATACATCAATATGAAAAATGTATATTTCTAAAATATATTAAAAAAATTCATTGTTTCTTATTTTTCTATGCTATTATTTTATTTTTTTTAGTTTCACTTATTTTATATTTTAATTCTTATAATTTAAAATATTTTTTTATTTTTATATTTATCTTTTAATTTTTTTAGTTCTTATAATTTATTATAGATTTTTTTAGTCATATAATTGTCTCTTTGTATTGATTTGTTCAACTTTGTATTTTAATGATGAATTTATATTTTGTTATCTCCTAAATTAGTATTTCAATATTTCGTGTATCACGTCTAATGATTATTATTGAAGTATTTTTTTTTTTACGAAGTTGAAGACTTTTATCATATTAATATAAATGATAGAGTGTTACAAAAAAAATTAGCAGACTAAAAAAATTGTAAGTATAAAAACTAAAAATATATATTTTAAGACTAAAATTTGATTCCTAAAAATAAATATATAAATTAAAAATGTCTATTTTAATTTATAAAAACTTAAAGATAAAATAAGTAAAATTTTAAAAACTAAAAAAATATTTTAATCGATTAAGATTTAGCCTTTTTTCCTGGATGAGTGACTAATTTTTTTAATATTTTTAACTTGTAGTTTATTATTATTTTAAATATTTTTAACTGGTTCCTTAATAGTATTATAGTGTTTAATTAAATTCCTCGTTATATATTAATAATTTTACTCATAAAACTATTTTTTATTTTTTAGCATATTAAAGTATAAGTGTTACCTCCTTCACTTTGTTACTTTAAATATACTTCTTATTTTTAATTTAGGACATTCCTTAGTAAAACGTTATTAGTTCATAAATAGAAAAGCTTTTCCTTTGGTTTGTCCAAATATACTCTTTAGGTTGGTGTAATGCAGCATATAAAAATTACCTGAGACAGAATTTGATGTGACAATAACCAATGAAATGAATGGACAGTTTAAAAAAAATAAAATGAACTGTTCCAACAGTAAATAAAATTCTTATCATTAAAAGTTAAAACATATTTTAGTATTAAAAAAAATATCCGTAATTTTATTATATAATATCATTTTCATATTTAAATAAATTATAATCTGTTTTTTCTTACTTTTCTTTTAAAATTATATTTAACACACTTAGAAATTTTCTTCTTTCTATTTTATTTAATTTAACTGCTCATCCAAATTCTTATGAAGAATTGATTAAAAAAAAAATCTTATAAAAAAATATGCATGTTTTTTCTTATAATTTTACATGTTTTAAAATTATATCAAAATTAACTATATGTATACAACTTTAATAAAGTTGTAGTAAGTCCAGAATCTTGCTAATAATGCCAACGAAAGTAGAGCCATAAAATAACACAATAATGTGGTTAACTTTGAACCAAACACTACGAAAATGATGAAATTAGATCTATTTGATTGAAGAAAATATTTTCTACTTTATTTATTTTCACAAATAATTATAAATAATCGTATTTTCATTTCCTTCCCTATTTGTAAAGATTTGTACGAAAAATAATATTCAAAAATCTTGTTTTCAAACAATTAAAAAAATAAAGTAACATTTTTATAATTATATATATATATATATATATATATATATATAATAACAATAAAAATATATTTTCTCAAATTATCCGGTCCCTTATAAATTGCATAAATGTAATATAAATTGTTAAGGAACAAAAACAGCTACCAAAATTAATTCATATATGGTTCATGTACCTCAAAAAATAATTCAATTTATGATTCTTGTGTAAGACCATTTCGACATAAAAAAAATAGTTCATAGTTCATCCAATTCTTATTATAAAACATTTTTAACCAAATCATATGAATTAATATAAGTAATTATATTAATTGATTCTATTAAATTTATAAAACAAAATCATGATTTATTAATTTTATTTTTTACTTATCATTAAATTTTCATAAAAGATATAATACTTCATATCAAAATTTATACACCAAATACCAACACAAATAATAAATGTCTATTGGAGACAAAAAAAAAACACATTCTCCCAATTTTTAATAATGACAAACAAAAAAATTAATTTAATCCTTTCTATAAACTATAAGATGCCTTATAAAAAGAATAAAAAAATTCTTATAAACTATACCTTATAATAAGGACAGAAAAGAGTAAAAAATAAATAAATAAGTGGTAAAGCATTTATCTCAAAATACGTTAGAGAAATAATACAGATCATAAAATTGAAGGAAAAAAAAAAAACTCGAGAAATGTACACTTGTACATCTTTTACTAATCGATTTCTCATGCATAATCGAATAAGATTCTTCTATAACAGGGTTTCTTTATTTTTTGGAAGTGGCTTACAGTTGAAGTAAAAACGCCATGTAATTGAAGTGAATCCATGGCACTCAATAAAATACAAACAAAACTTTTATGGATACATGATACATGTCCAATACAGAATGTTTGGGACCATCAACATAATAGCATCCTACTATTCTATACATAAATAACCTTGGAATTCAATTTACAATTTGTCATACCTAAGGAACTGTTGGGCAATTATGCACTATACATGGCAAAGAGTGAGGGACAAAATATTACAGCCTACAACAGTGTAGATTGTCTAGGATTATCAAATTGAGCCACTTATCATAGGCACTTGTACATGTGACTTAGGATCAGTGAGGAGTTGACATAAAATATGACAAAGTAACTATGAGCAAGATCAAAGGACTTAAAAAAGAATGTTGCATTAGATTAGAATTAAGAAGCAGGATTTGGCATGATGTTAAGCAAATCTCATGAAACATTGCCTGAAGGGGGGCAATTTGTGATTCTTTCATGTCACCTGGGATGTGTCCATTGCAGTGAAGGACACACAATGTGCTCCTGAGCTTACACTGTCAATTCATTTGGATAGGGCCTGATTACAACCTTCTTCCCCTTATGGCCCTGTGATAAAATCAGACAGCTTGTCATTGCATTGAGAAACAATGCATCAAATTTCATCCATTTTTTCAGGTAAGAGTTACTTTTTCTTTTGCAACTATACGAGTGTTTCTTTCCTTTTATAGGACATGGTTAAAAGTTGTACACTCAGCAGCTTCTGGTTTGGCTCAAAGGGTCATAGTCATAGACTTCACCGGCTTTAACAAACCGGCCCTTCACACGCTTTCGGACGTCGGCCCTAGCCTTGCGAGAGGCATACCTTACTTTCTTCTCGAACCTAATAAGATAACAACCGATGTTAAATCACCTAAAGAGCAAATAAACTTTAAAATTTATAATTAAACCAAATTCAATAATTAGCAAATAGTTATATTGCTCAGCAACAAAGATGGCAACCCAAACAGAAGAAACTTGTCACAGGATATCCTTAATTGGTAGATCACATTATGCAGAACGCATTCATAAAGATAGAAGAAGATTATGTATTCATTAGATCTAATCTAATTATCTAACATCACAGCATGAGTGCCACATACATACAACAACCAACTAAAGTTTGAGCATGGAAACAACGACCATTTAACTAGTGGGTTAATTTATTGTTGAAATCTCTTATACCTATTTTGTTCATCATTACTAGTCTACTACCTTATCATTTCAGAGAACTGGAAACTGTGAGTAGAGAAGAAAGGTATAACTTGGCTTATCAAGTTGGTCAATGAGATGATAAAATCAATGTTCTATGGTAATATAATAATAATAAAAAAAAATGTGTACCAGTGTTGAAGATGTTCAGTTGAATGAGTGGAAATATAATAAAAGATTTAGGAACACTTATTGAGGACAAGATGACAAAAACTTGGATAAGGTAGTTTGGTCACCTGAAAAATGATCGATAGAGACAGGGACAGGTCTAGAACACATCTAGGAGGGCAAAAGTGGACAAACTTTAACATGCAAAATTGTATTAGTGGGACACAAGACCGGAGATTTTTTATAATATATTTATAAAGCTACAATCTACACATGTATTTTTCAAAAAAATCAAAAAACAATTGAGGAATTCCCCTCCCTCCTTCCACCTGTCCCTGTATAGAGACCTCATCTAACTGGATAATTGGTTGCTATTATTTTTGGGAAATGTGTTTTGTCCTTATATTTTCAGTCAAATATTGTCAAGGTCCATGTAATTCAATATCAATGAATTTGATCCTCAAATTTTAAAAAACACGTGGATTTAGTCTGTCCCCTCTATTGGTGTTAGCGACAATTTTGACTTGAGGAGGGACTAAATCCAAATATTTAAAGTTTGAGGACCAGATTAAGTAAAAAGACTTTGATCACGTTTGACTGAAAGTACAGGGACTAAAACCACATATTCTTCCCATTTTTGTGAAATTATAAGTCCCATGTACAGACCAGAACAAAGACACTGGATGGTTGCTGCCACAACTTTTATGTCAATCAAGAACAAACAGTAATATGCGACCAACAACATGGGCTATATAAATAGATTCATTACAATTAACTTACTTCCGGGTCTTTTTCTTTTCCTTATAGCGCATGACAGCATTGCTGCGGTTAGCAGATTGCAGAGAACTCTCGGGGCAAGGAGGACACCAGGGAGGCTCTCCCATGAGAAGCATTGAAGAAGCACCACAGTCTTCTTGATAGTCACCAGCACTATCTTTGGTAACACCAGAAAATGAAATGTTTGATTGAGATTGCCTTGCCGTAAAACAAACAATTGGTTCAGTTTTTGTACTCAACATTGAATCTGCGGATGCTGCATTGCTGCAGGCTGGTTGCATAGCATTGACCAATCCAGCAGATGACCCCTGGAAACAAAAGTTCATGTGATATTAAATATGTAAGCCAAGAGTTGTAAAACCATTTAACTCAGACCCCACAAAAGGAACTAAATGTTCTGTCTGTTGTCTAATGTGGCCACCACATTACATTCATGTAAAAACTGATAAGTGAAGATCCCATTACTGACTTAAATGTATGCACCATAAGTGAGTGAACAAAGTATAAGTAAACCTCTAAATAAAAGAGATTTAAGAAATTGAAATACACTGATATATTCTTCCCCCACCCCCCCCCCCCCTCCAAAAAAAAAAAAAAAAAAAACAGAAACACATCTATATTTTTCATTATTTATGGTGCCACCAATTTTGCAAAATAGCGAGTCCCAGCTATCAGGACTAAACATCAGCACTTTGGTTGTTAGCATCATCAGTTTGAAAAATACAATGATAACAATTTTTAGTTGAAGGTCACTGTAAGCACCGGGAGAGTAGATTGCATGGTTTAAGGAATTGGAAGAATTTGCTAAGAGGGATCTCATGATAAATAATATCTCCGAAGATTTGATCTTTAACCAAGTCTAACAACATCATGTGATCCATGTTGCCAACTTCACCTAGTGGGATAACTGGATGACAAGGGTTTTATTGTTGTTATAATGAAGCCACCCAGCTGACCCCACCTTCAAATGATTTTCCTTCCACTCCAAATCATTAAGATAATGAAGCATGGACTTACTCAGTCAGGAAGTTATTTTATATAGCATTTTAAATCCTATTGGGATTCAGGTGTAGACCCTGTATATAAATCTTTCTATCATACAAGTTAAGATATTCATTATCACCAGATCATCAGGGAGACAACAAGAAACGATGTACACAAACCAACAGGCTAAAAATCATTGTAAAGTGTAAATTTTAATAACATTAACAGTCAGATGCATGGCTCAACAACAAAAACACGGCTCAGTTATATGAAATATAACAGATGGTGCTCCAATAATAATAATAAATAAATAAATAAGCTTATTACAGAAAAGGATGGTGAGATTTGAGTACCTCAGCAGCAACAGCACCCTGACAATGGGAATCACCAGCACTAGCAGACATGTCCTTTGTCTCAAATAAGCTATCAATTCCACCGTTTTCAAAAAGCTCTTCAGAGTGAGTGAGAGCCATACCAAAAAGTTCCTCATAGTGCTCAAGTTCTAGATCCACTTCATCCATGGCAAAATCATCATATAGATCATCATCTTCACATATTCCAGAAACTTTCTTACCAGGACAGTACAACTGCAGATTCATCATGAGAGATTAACTAAGTAATTAGACGAAAAGATAATATAGAAAGCTAAAATTGTGTAACTTAGTTCAGTAAAAAGATAAAAAGAACATCCAACGATCAAAACATCTAACGATCAATATATGTAAGCTACAGGCTACTGTATTTTTTGCAAGCATATTGTTATGCCATGCCATATACTGTCATAAAGTTGCATAGGCCAAAATCAACTGATTAAGAGTTAAGATTAGTGAAGAGAGAAAATATACAAATACCCAACCCTTGTAGATAAGGTACAATGATCCATGTAAACAAGCTTCAAAGACAATATTCATTAACAAACCACTTGTCATTTCCTTTCACTTATTATCAAAACCCATGGACCAAAATTTGAACAGTCAACACCCATGAAAGAGAGAACATATTGGTACCTTGAAATGTGGAACTGAATAAGACTCTAATTACAATTAAAACAGTATCCTCACTAAATTGATGTATAATAAAGACTGGACATTTTAATATGTTTTCATTTATCATCAACCTTGAACTTGCAAACCCCTGGGTCAAGTAAAGATTTGACAACTTAAATTGACTACTGTAACATGCATTGAAGGTATCTAAAGGATAGAAAGTATCAAGCAAGATCAGTTGTTCCTGCTTTGAGTTATTTCAAGATACCTATAAATCATGAAAGTTGGAAGTTCTGTGAAACCACAATACAATTTTGACCAAGAACAGCATACAGGCAGAATTAAAGCAAACCAGTTTTGAAGATGCTGTAATAATCATTTAGAAAATGAATTATAAATCTATCACTATTTACAAATGATTTAACCAAAAAAAGCAGTTGATGAGAAACAACTTCAGAATAGTTGCGAGATAGTTTTGCTATGATTGTGATGGCTTCTACAAATAAAATATCCATATCAAAACCATCTAATAATTGACAAAAAGAACTCGTTCCTTGCAAGCATGTAATTCCATTCAATGTTCTGTTGTTAGAATGTCCATCACACCTGGCATTTCCCAATAGTTTTTGCTATTACTCTGTGGCTTCTATAAGGGTAAAAACAAACCATCAAACGAATTTACACAAAGACTACAGTCCTTGCAACCTTGCAAGTTTGTTCACTCTGCAGTTGCTAGAATGTCCATCGAACTCAGAACAGTTATAAAATTATGACAAAAATGAAAACATGAGGTTATACCTTGGGCACACATTCATTTGCTGGTCCAGGCGGCTGATCCAGAATACGGGGTTCTGAGCTCAACTCAGGCATTGAAGATGTGCCAGCACAAGACTTATCCTTGCTGGGAAGATCAGCCACTTGAGCTGAACCAGACACATTCTGGCCTTCTGGAGGAACCCAAGCACTCTTATTACTGTTCTCATTAATGCTCATCAAACCTAGTTCCTGCTCACATGCTTCACCCATGGAAGGGATATCTAAGAAAAAGGACCATATTGAAGAAAATTCTGCAGCCGAAGGGCAGCCGTTGTAGCAATTGATTGTTTGCCTCTTGTGTGCCGAAGACGGTGAGGTACCATGACCCAACCAATCACAATTCTGACAAAGTGAAATTTTCTCTTCAACACACCTCACAAATGCAGGTTGTGAATTACATCTCTCGCATAAGAGGGTTCTCGAATGACGCCGAGAAAGGGCATTAGCAGAATGAACATTTCGATCACACGACAAACATAAACACGCAGCATCAGAGCGGCAGTACACCAAAGACCTCTGGTCTCCACAAAAATCACACAAGTAACCCATTTGTAAACTGCCTCTTCCCTTGCTCCTGAATCTAAATGAACAATTCTCAGTTATCACTTAAATCTACCCAAAGCTACAACAAGTTTTCCTTCTTATAGTAACATGTTGAAACTGAACTGAGCTCTGTCATACAACTTACAAGCTGTTGGACAACGTGATGAAGGAAGCTATAATTTAGTTCTGTAAATTCAGCTGCTGCAAAGTGGTAATAAGTAAACAATTTGGTAAGAATTTACACTATACCTACTTAGTCATATGAAGAGAAAAGAAAACTGAGAATGGATTCTAATGGAAACTCAGAACAATGCATAGATGCCATGATTAATAATTTATGGAACTGGGATGAAACGGTATGAAAACATGCAGCCAAGATCAAGCAATATAGATTAGAGAGGCAGCTCAAAGGAAAAGAAAATTAAAAAACTAAACAAATGGCTTGACAACCAAACTGGAAAATTTATTTCACAGCAGCACACAATTCTTTCTAAAGAATAATGATAAAAGATAGAATTAAATTAAATTATAAATAATTAAGCCAATATTAGCTAATAACAATACTATGAGAAGAATTTCCAAAGGAAAATATGAGTTTGGATTTGGAAAATAAGAATAAAAAAAATAATTATTATTCAACTGAATTATCCATTTTCTATTAAAAAAATGCATTTCCAACTAAAAAAACCGTAGTAGAAAATACACCAGATAAAAATTTAACTGGAATTTTGTACGAATTACGAATAGCAGATCAATTCTCCACAAACAAAACGTCAGAAACATCTCCAACACACTATCACATACACCCACAGAAGAAAACACAAAAGGAAGCAGAAACAACACCAAAAAACAAAAATAACAAATCTAACCAAATCCAATTACCTGGTTATCAAAATTCTCAACTTTTCCTTATCTTAATCTCCCAGAAAAAGCTTCATGCCCAGAAAAACATGAACTTTAAGAAGAAGAAAAAAAAAGCTTTTTAATATTAAAAAAAATAATAAAGACATGTGTTTGTACGAAATATGGAACAGGGAGGAGAAAGAGATCAGAAGGCAAGAAAATTACCATACGGCAAGAAAGAGAAAGAGGACAAGATCGGTAAGGAAAAGGGTGTGTTGCTTTTTTGAGAAAAATAATATAAAAATAATATTTTTATGCAAAAATTGGAAGCAAAGGAACCCTAGAGGTGGAAGCTGGACTTTTCAAGAGAACAAACACAGACCCTTTTGTGTTGCGAGTGTGTTTCTCTCTCCTCTGCTCTGTTCAGATAGATAGGAATAGGTAGATTTGAGATTAGATATGATGGAGAGTGTTGGTGTAGGTGTGTGTGTGAGAGAGAGAGAGAGAGTGTGTGTGTGAGAAAGAGAATAATGCAATGGAGGGGTTTGTTTGTTTGATGTGTGTGTAGGTAATGACATGAGCAATGTTAGATAAAAAGTGCAAAACAAAAGAGTAAAAAAACTTGTAATGCAACTAGTGGGGCCATGTCTTTTTCCTAGTGAAAGCAAAAGCTTATTTATTAGGCCACACCCACACCCCTTTTGTTTGGTCCATCCCATGATAAAAAAAAAACCTCTACTTCCTATTGTTTTTTTCATGAAAAAATGTTTTTACTAATAGTGGAAGACCACCAATTGATCACAAAAGTGAATATATTTAGTTACATAAACAGAAATCGAATCCTGATGATACATTAGGAAGATCTAGCTATCTACAAGAGTGTCCCATTTTTTATTTTATTTTGTGTTCACTATTGGTTATACCAGCAAGCAGAGTACTAGAAGTAGTATTTTTTTAATTTGGTTATGATTTATGAATAAAAAAATGGAGTTTCTCTCTCCTAGGTTGGGGCATTTTTTATTGTGTTAAATGCTAAAAAAGCATTATTAGTTGTCGTACAGAGGATGAACTTTTTGCCAAAAAGTGCATCACATGTTGGGTGAGGTGGACAGGTGGGAGCTTATTTTGTGACCCTTTTTCACAATCTGCTTCGCTTTTTCCGTTGCCTTTTCACACTTGCCTTTTCCATGGATTTGTGCTGTGTGCACACTGCACTATTGCACCAATACCTTCTTAATTCATTTTACCCTTTAATTCTTCTCCACATCTTTAACTAATTATAAATTTTTTACGTGACTTTTAACAATTTAATCGACATGTCATTAATGATCATTTATTATAGTTTAAATAATTTTAATATTTTCTCACTTTGATAACATAACTTGACAGTTATGTGTAAGTTACAATACTTAGGAAATTTTAACAGACGGATTTTATGTTAAGATGGGTAGAGTTATTTATTTGTGAGTAGCCTAGGGTGAGTAGCCTAGGGCCCCATACTAGATATAAATAAATTGGCTATCTCATTTAGTTAATTAATTGACTAACTCAATTTCTTATAAAATGGACATAAAACATTAAACTAGGATTATCCCTCTTTCTCACGTTCTAACGATTCTAATGAATTCACGTTGGTGGTTTATTAACATCTTGTAATTCGTATAATTATTTGTTTTTTTCATGTGATTATATTGTTATTTCTCAACACATGAAATAATTAGTGCAAGATTATTCTAATTTTATTAATAGTTTCAAGTTTGAGTATATAATTTAAGTCTATAAAAAAAATAGATATGTGTTATTTTATATAATCAACTAATAAAAAAAATGTTTTAATAACCATTATAAAAGTTGATAAATTTGCAATTTTAGTATATATAGAATATTATTTATTTTATTTATAAAATAATTATTATAAAAGTTAATAATAAATTTATTATACGTGATAAGTTGTGGTTGAGTCTCAATATTTCAACTAAAATTTTAATTTTAACAAGTGAATTATGAATGGATATTTTAAATTTTAAATATATTTTATTTGTAATTTATTTTATAACATTGATTTTTTTAAAAAAATCAATCCATTAATTTTATATTTCTAATTTTTATTTCCATAAAATGTTGTTAGTACATATATTCTCTAACTAAAAATTCTTAACTCAAATGATTTGGCCTTATAATACTTAATCAAAGACAGATATCACTTATAAAAGTTAACTCGTTAAAAAGTAATTATACTTCTTTATTTATATACACACACATATATATTACATAATTAAATTTATATGAATAAAAAATATTAATTAAGTCAGATTATTTTTTACATAAAGATATATTGGCATGGACTATATATAAATAATGTAATGTAATTTCAATATTACTTTTTTGTGCTGAATTAAGCGTCAATATTTTTTTAGGAGTCCTGTAAATAATATACACTCTACTTCCATATAATTCACTTATATTCTTCTTCTTTTTTATTCTATTTCTTTCTCTGTTTTTCATCACATCAAAAATCATATTATTTTTTACCTTTTCTTTTATGTCTGTCCTTCCTCTACCCTAAAATAGGGGTTGACATTTATAATTTATCTTTTAGATATATAGGTTAGTTTTTGTTAGCATCAATGAAGTCTTTGCGTTTGAATCAGGAGAACGTCCTTACAAAACCTTTAATGTTAAAATAAATATTTGGTAGAATAATTAACACATTATAAGTGCACAATATTGAAGAAAATAATGGAGAAAAACGCATTTTACTATGCTTATTCTAAATACTTTTATTGAGCAAAAGAATATCAGAAGAAAGTATTAGATAAATTGCATATCGTAAATTCTATCTTTATTGTCATAATTGTACCCAAAAAAAACAAAAATTATTTATTGCTTTTATGTTATATTTAAAGTTAAGTTATTTGGTATAAATCAATAGAAATTAAAACTATGAAACTATGAATCAAATATTATCGTCATTAGGAAGCTCTCTCAACAATTGCCTTGTTTTGTATGAACAATTCAAACTAGCATCCAGCTAAAGGGACCAGTTTGTCGATTCCAGAAAATATATTAATCAAACAAAAGCTAATTTTTATTTTCTTTTTGTGAAATAAATTTTAGGATAAAGATATCACCTACACCTAGAACTCATGACTAATAGTCATGGTATACCTAAACGGAACAACCCAAGTTCACTTGAGCCAAAAATTATAATAAAATTTTGATGAATTTAGGATTTAGAGTTTATAACTTATAGTTGAGTTGTATTATTGATATTGTTAAACTTTTATGAATTTGATTGAATTTGGTGTTTCTTTATATTAACTTTTTTTTAATATAATGGTGTCAATGTCATTAGTAAGAAATATTTATTGATATTATTTATAATTAATCTTTATCATAAAATTTGGTTATAACAATTTTTAGTAGAATCTCCCTGTAGCATTCAAGTTTTTACATTCTTATACTTGTATTTGAAATCTTCTTGAGAGAATCAGGTTTACTTCTATTCATCTTATATATATTTCAATCTTGCCTAGTTAAATAATTTTTTAATTTAATATAACACTAAGGATAAAAAATGAATTATGTAATCGGGTTATATTTCATAGAATATTGAATTATCGATTTCCTTTCAATTTTAAATTGTTGTTTTTCTTATTTTTTAATTTTCTCAAAATTTATTTTGATAAATAACAAGTATAAGTATGACAATCCAATACAACAATCCGGTTGTAATTATTTACAACTAAAAGTATCTCAAAATTAATCCAATTTAACTATTTTAATTTTTCTTTGCATCACCAACAACACCAACATCAAACATGAAATACACAAAATGCACGAAAAAGAGAAGAGAATGAACTTAAAAGTGTGAGAACAAATGAACAATTACGAGATCGATAATGAAAAGAAAAGCAGTACAAGAATGAACGAAAAGTTTTGTTAAAAATTACCTCAATGATCATTGGTGTCACTTAAAATTACCTTAACAATATACCAAACACTTATTACTAAAATCACTCATGTTGCTTAAATGAGGAGGAAGATGAAACAGTGAAACATGAACTGAGTCTAATAAGAAAATATTTTATAACGATTGACCCGTCATAGATTGGAGTTAAAAGTTGACCAATATATTTTATAAAAGATGTTAATTTACTCATCATAGAAAAAATATTCTATTACATGTTAGAATATTTTGACATATTTTCAAGTATTTTATCAAACTATTTTTTTATATCAAATACACTCAACATAAAAATAAAAATAAAAAATGTGTCTTAAAATTTTAATCTTACGCTAGTATAAAATTTTTCAAACTCAATTCACTTGTATCAGTGATGCTCTCTTAGATTCAAAGATTATTCCCTTAAAACTTACAATTACTTCGTATTAAAGAGTAAGTTTAATTTTGAGCTTAGAATTTGTTAGATACCAAAGATTATGCTTTTCCCCACTCTATCAATCCGATTTTAATATTAGCTAATAATATAACATTTTAGTTTAATAATAAATATATAAATTATTTTGTTATATTAGTTGACAAAATAAATTAGGTCACCGAATTGTTAATCCAACCTAAAGTTAGTTAATCAATTATTAATCACGAAATTAAGTTAGATATCTTAGCAATAATGTGAGCAAACTCTATCCGTAGCTTAAGAAGTTGTATTTTGCTATAAAAAGAATACCAAATAGTTAACTTCGACTAATTAGACGTTCAAACAAAAATTAGTTTCACGCTTAAGAAATGAAAAAAAAAAAAAAATACTTCACAGCTCTAAAGTAAAAGGGAAATGATACTTTATAATTTATACACGTATGGAAAAAGAAAAAAAAGCCAATCCTTTTTTTTTTTCATTGGCGTACTGAAATTTTTTTTCACTATCTTAATGGTGTGTTTGGACGAGAAATTTTACAAATTCAAAAAATTTTAAATTCTTGGTATTTGAATTACTTTGATTTTAATTTCTATCATTCTTAAAATATTTTGTTTGGATAAGTCAATTCAAATTTATCAAATTTTAAACTGTTGGGTTGAATATGATAATTTAATTCTACCATGGTAAAATTAATTTTAAAAATATATTTATATGCTAATATTTTTAAATTAAATTTTATAAAAATAAATATTAGCTATTTTTAAAATATTTAATAATTTTAAAATTTAATATTAGATAATATTTAATAATTTTAAAAATATTTTTGAATGTTCAATAATTAAAAACATGAAGAGATAAGAGATAAGATGAAATATATAAATGAAATAAGAAAAGAAAATATGAGGAATTTCAAATTCTTACTTTTTTGGGAGAATTTGAAATTCTACTATTTCAAGGAATTTAACAAATGCTTGAATTTCAAATTCCTTATAAATTCTCTATCCAAACAAGGTATTTCACCTCAAAGAATTTGAAATTCTTAAAATAAATGAATTACTCCATTTAAATTCTCCATCCAAACATACTATAAAGTTTTTTTTTTCTTCAAAAACGTAAAATATAATAAAAATAGGTTTTATGTTTTATTTTTTGATATTAAGAAGGGAAATAAAAAAAAAGTTAATAGATTCTACAATAAAATATTTTCGCACTCGAGGAAGTGAAATAACATGTAAATCCTAAGTCAAGTAATAACTAATTATTCTTATTTGTCACCTATAATTGATTATGTGTTCTCCTTTATTCTTCTAAAGTTACGTTTCAACAAACATAATTGATTGAAAATGCAAAATAATGGGTTAATTGTGAAAATAATCGATTAACACACACAGATTGGTGTAAATTTTATTTTCTTAAAAAAAAAATTATATGCACGTATAATAAATCATAAAATTTCAACTATATAAAGTCAACATCAATTTTTGTCAACAATTGTAGTTTAACTTTTTAAGAAGGGTACTATGAAACAGAAGGCTAACCAAGTCAACCATCAACGTGTTCGCATACAAGCCTAATTCATATTTATCCTCCAAATAAATGAATATTAGGTTTCAATAGTATTTATAATATTTGACCACTTTTTAATCAAATTAATGCTATGTTTTGCACAATTTTTTTTGAAAGACACATTATAAAAAAAAATCATTTAGTAGTTTATTTTTTACTCAAAAGAATTGCCTTCAAAAAAGTTAGGAGGGAAAATAGAGTAAGAAATATTGAAGAAAGTGATAAAGAAAATTAAGCTTGGTTATTTAATCAAAACATCTATGGTAATAATAATGCACCAATAGTCCTAACATCAGATAATACACATTAAAAAAAACGTTGAAAGTGTTTGTTAAGTTAAGTATTTGTAAAATTAATTTTAATTTTTTGTATTTAGTTTCTCAAATGAGATTTACATTTAACACAAGAATCACGACAAATTCAGCTAATAAATTATTAATTACGTTACGGATAATAGTGTCCACGTGCCATTTGATTCTTGAAACACATAATAAATTAATTATGAAAAATTGATTTTGAAGTTAAGTTATTTATGTTTGAGTGCTTTTATTTGAAAAACAAGTTAATAATAAAAAAAAAGTGTATTATTATTTTATAATTAGAATGAATGAATCTTAGTGGAATGAGAAACATAATATGGTTGGATTGCAGCGATGTTATTTGGGGAAATAGCGACGAAAAGTTGTGGGGCCCACCAGTTGGATATATAACCCTACATATACCATTTGTCACACAAATCTTATCTCATTGGTCATTGCATTATCATCACAAAAACCTGCTACAACCTTTTACTTCATCATTTTCATCTCTAATCAATTAATTCTTAATATATAGTTTTATTCTCTTAAAATATATATTTTTAAAACACCAACTAAACTTAAAGGATTTTACTTGAGTTTTTGTCTCATAAATTACGTTCGTTAATTAGTTACAAAGCATCAATTATAAAAATTTATAAATAAAAACATACCATAAAAGTGCAGAGGTTTAGGTATGTATGTCATATGAATTATGAAGAGTCACTTTCACTTTGTAGCAAGTCCATGAAAAACAGTTGCAAATCAAGGTGCCCAACTTCTAAAACAGGGTGCAGTAGAGTGAAACTCCATTTCTGTCCCTGTCATTGTCAATATCCGACAAAAAATTAATGAAAATTATGAGAAAAAAAAACTTCTTAATAGAAGCAACATAACTTGTTTTAAAATTATGCTACAAAGATATCATCTTATGTAACTTCAAGCGTGTGATTCAACGGTAGGGATTGATTCACGCTTAAGCAATGTTAGAAGCTCAAATTCTACTTTGTGTATGCAGCCACATTAAATCTTGGGATCAACTATCTCATTCTTTGAGGTGCCTCAGGAGATTAGTCACGGTGGATACTCCAGGAACGAAAAAAAAAATCAACTTATGTTTGCATGGTTTTATAATACAACTTCCGGTACGTGTGAGTTGCATACCTTCGCAGTATGTAAATACATATTTTATATGCTTCAAAATAAATAAGATAGGCCCAAAAACATGTAATTAATTAAAACATATCTATTTAATAACAAGTTTTAACAATAGCATGAAAGGTTAAAAAATCTAATATAAATAGTAAATTAAGTAAAATAACTCTATTAAAAATTATTCATATAAAAAATTACTCGAGTAGATTTCTTTTATATATATATATATATATATATATATATATATATATATATATATATATATATATATTATAAATCACATGTATTTTTTTATTAGAAATAATTATGTTAAAGCTAAATAAAACTATTATTGTTAGCGACAAAATTCTTGTTATTATGTAACCTTGATATCAATAGTTATATTTAAAACTTTATATTAATATTTTGTTTAAATCTATATGATCAACACTATGTTCGAAAGATTTATTAAGGATCGCACAATTTGGGCAGACAAAATGACATATTAGATAAGATTATAATTTTTATAATTTGATAAAGAAGTATAATTTTTTTTCATTAAGTTGATTGGTAAAATAATACCTACGATTATAACTATATATTAAACCGAAAATCAAATTCTAATATTTGGTTAAGAATTAACACAATCCTTTAGTGAGGGATTGCAAACGACAAATAAATAAAAAAAAATATTAGAATGACGATAATAATACACTTAAAAATGTTAAATTAAAAGAGTAACAAATTATGTGACAAATTATTCTACATCTCAATCATATATTTAAATATTTAAATTTACAGTAAATAGAAAGTTATAAAGATTATTTGTTTTAAATTTATTACTTTTAGACAACTGATCATACTAAAACTCTTAATTTGATATTTACCCTAAAAAGTAAATTGAAAAAAAAAGTGTAATAATAACAACAACAAAAAAAAAAGTTTATGTAAAATTAAAAAAAAAATCCTCGATTGTATAGGATATGTATTTCCTTAGACTACTATTAATATAAAGATTTATTTTCACATACTTTAATTTTAGCACTCATATGCTTCTATGGAACATAATAATTAAAAAATTATTTATGGAACACACATTCATAATATAATTAGAATTGAATGAATTAATAAAATGTGACATGATTAATAAATAATTTTATTGCTTAAATATATAATCATGATTCAATTTCTTATTTGTGTATATATAAAAGTATTTGTTAACATATGTTAATTCTGAATTTGATTCTTCTAAAATGAAAGGTACACTTTAGAAAATAAAATTTAATAATAATTATTAGTTAAAAAATTAATGATAAAAATTATAATAAAATCAAATATATGTATAATAAAAATTAAAATTAATTATAATATCTATTATTTATTTTTTTAATCAATAGTTATTATTACACTTTATTTTTTAAAGTAATTTTTTTTCATTTTAGAGAAGTCAAATTTGTCAATTCCTTAAATAAGTTTCATTATGGAATTAGTCTTTAGTATCAAACTAAAGATCCTCTAATTCACCGAAAAATAACACAAATAGAGAAGATTAAAATATCTTTACATTTTTTTTTATTTGGTGAAAATAAAATCTTTCTCAAAAAATACAAATTTACTTTTAAAAACAAATTTTCAAAACAAAATATCTTTTATTCTCTTTTCAATTCAAATTCCAAAATTTTCCCTCTTGTCTGATTTTCTTTCCTTTTTTTTATTCATCGATTGCCAAACAAAAGATTTAGAAAATTTGAAAATAATAAGTTTCCACATTTTTAGAAAATGACCATTAAGTGGAATGGTAATAACTTCAACACTACGTCAAGATTCAGCCCTAGACTTTGAAAACAATAAATTTGATTATATAATACAGTAAATGACATGTCATGGTATTAGAACGATGCGATAACAATTAAATTTTAATAAGTCATATTTAAACAATAGTACGTTGACTAACCATATGATTTAACTTAAGTAATCTTCCATTTTTGTCTCCAACTGTAACAGTTGGAAGAAACTTTGTGAAAAACATGGTTCAATAGATTAGACATTCCTTCTATTCCTTGTCTTTCGGGCACATCCTGTTTCTAGCCTCTGGATGGAGACTTTTTCTCCAAAGGAACAAAACACAAAACATTCTCCCCTTTCTCTTTCTCTTTCTCAGCCCAAAAACTCAGCCAAACATCATATTTCCTTTGAATTTGAAATGACATCACCATCACCATTTCAGGTTCACATTGCCGTCAAACCTCATCATCAGTCATAGCACCAACTATATCTCTTCCTTTTTCAATCTTTGAATCCTTCCACTAATTCCTCATTGCTTCTCCAAAGGGTCATCTATAGTTCCATTCATTTCCCACATAAAAAATGAACCATCCAAGGTGAGGCAACCAACATGAAATTTTTTCTTTCTTTCCTTTGATGCCACGAAAGGGTGGTTAAAATTTGATTCCTTTAGAAAACTTGAGACAAAATGATGGCGTTCCATCGCTCCATAAGGGCACAACCGGTGCCTTCATCTTTTAATGAGAAAACCACGGAGGAGCCTTTGCCATGCAAAGTTGCACAAAGCACCGTGACATGTTTCTACCAAGCCAATGTTGCGGGGTTTTGGCGAAACATATCGGTGTTATGGAGCAAAAACCTCATGAACCATTCCTTGCACATCACGGTTGATAGTGTAGGAGGTGAGGTGCAATATACATGCAAGATTGACGTGAAGCCTTGGCACTTTTGGAGCAAAAAAGGGTACAAAACCTTTGAGGTTGATGGCAACCATGTTGAGCTCTATTGGGATCTCCGGTCGGCTAGATTCGCCGGCAGCCCCGAGCCGAGCAGCGACTTCTATGTAGCCCTTGTGTCTGATGAAGAGGTTGTGTTGTTGTTGGGAGATTACAAGAAGAAGGCTTACAAGAGAACAAAATCTAGGCCTGCACTTGTTGATGGCATGTTATTGATCAAAAAAGAAAACGTGTTCGCCAAGAAAAGTTTCCCTACCAAGGCACGGTTTGATGAGAAGAGAAAAGATAATGAAATTGTTGTGGACAGCTTCACTGCGGGGCCTAGTGACCCTGAGATGTGGATTAGCATAGATGGTATTGTGTTGATTCATGTCAAGAACTTGCAGTGGAAGTTCAGAGGGAACCAAACTGTGATGGTTAACAAGCAACCTGTGCAAGTGTTTTGGGATGTGCATGATTGGTTGTTTAGTGGGTCAGAGTCAGGGCCTGGCCTTTTCATCTTCAAGCCAGGGCCTCCAGAACCTGAGACTGAGAAAGATGGCAGTGCTGTGGAAGGTTGTGAAAGTGATGATGGCAGTGTTGGCTTGTATTCAACTATGAATATTGCCACCTTTGAGTTCTGCCTCGTTCTTTATGCCTACAAAATTGAGTGATAGAAACCAGTCCAAGTGTATGATAGTTGAGGCCAAAATGTAGCAAGATTGTAATTGTAAAGTTAGTTTAATTTTTTATACTGGTGGATGCATTGTTTCTATTGTGAAGTCAATATTGCTTTTGCAAAGTAATTGGAAGACCTGGTTATTGGAATCGGGATACAGTGATTGATATTCGCAGGGAGATTTTTTTAATCTATTTTAATGCTATTTTATGTTGCATGCAACCTATTCATTTTTCTGAGCCATTGCTGCGAGTAGATAGTAATGAAAATGACATTTTTCAGCTAATCCAAGTATTTCTGTTCATTTTTCATGATCATGGATTTCTAGTGTTCTATTGTTCTCTATCAGGTAGAATGTTTGTAACAAGTGTAGTCGATTGGTGGCAATATACACTTTCCAATTAACTTCTCTACTATTTCTTCTCATGTCTGATTGCATAATTATCTCGCAATTAAATTTGTTGAAATAAATATATCTTTCATTCATTTGATGAAATGATCATTGTCAACTTACAATAACAACATCGTTTGAAAGGGAAGAGCAAAATATTTTCTAACTTTGAAAAATTTATTTTAAATATACCCTTGCTAAGCTTTCTTTATGTAGAATGGTAGATATTATCTTAAGAATCATAACATGTCCCTTGATATCATATATTAATATTATCCAACATTAAAAATGTGACTTGTAACGCTCAACCAATCATTCTCACACTCGTGCTACCTACTAATCAAACCCACAAAATTATTCATAATGATAAACTTTTAGCTGGCATTCAAAATTATCACAAGTAGAATGCATACATTGGGAGAGTATTACCACTTACAATTTCAAGCATGTCAAAAGAGGTAAGAAGATATTTCACTATTTCTATCTATGCTAGACCACAAAGAGAGAAAGATGATATCTAAGATTCTCAACAAGTTAAATTCATACGGATAAAAAAAACTCTTTAGTTTCAGCCACCTTTCCTCCCTTGTAGTTAGATTGCTGCATATAATATAAGTTGCATTAAACAGTTTAAACCTCATTGCATCAATCAAAGACCTAATACAAATGAATAGAATCTATATCATAAGGGCACCAAAACTACAATCATATTGAGGCCAATCTGGCATTCACCAAAACTAACAAGGTGTTGACAGTCCGAACAAACAATGAACAAATTTTATGAATGAATGTTAGGTACAGACACAAATTTATGGTTGTCATCTTCTTCAATACCAAATGTCATATGCTTATTCTTCTCTCTTTGAGGAAAATTTTCAGAATGGTGAGAAAGAAGGGGAGGATGATCAGAATTCACCTCATCCCTAAAAATTTTACGGATTTCCCACAGAACCTCTGCACAATTCTTCATAGGTGGCCTTGATTGTTTCAAAGGCGCAACGCATTGAAGAGCTAGCTTGAGAACCTTCTTTACTGCTTTAATGGAGGCTGGATTTCTTCTAAGTCTAGGGTCCATGGCAAATACAGCATCCCCTTGTTTGAGCATATTCATTGCCTGCATACATGCAAATTATGTTGATCTAATCTATTCAACCATCCTTTGGAGTGTACCCTCTACCAGTTTCATTGTCGTATCATCATTATAAAATACGAGAGAAAAAGTATGTCATGCAACTGATTACTTTATTATCTTCCTAACTAATTTATTCTCACAAAATTAACCAAAGAGCCGTGGAAATCATGATCAAAGTTGACTCCATTTAGCAAGGAGGACAGTATGGATCTAATTTTGACACTTGATTCAGCAAAAGTGCTGATATATCTTCCAGCCAAATTTTCTTTGAACAGAGAAATTGAATTTGACTTCTCTTTCCAGTATATTTATTTTTCTATGATCTAGGACTTTATTATAGACTTAATAAATACAAGTTTAAAATGTTAACCTATCAAAATGTTATTATGACTACATCTTTCAAAACTAAAGGGGAATGTCAATCAGCTGGTCCGATGGTTTTTCTTGAAATAATGCAATATGTGTATGTGCAATTGTGCATGCTTTAGAATAACTTGGACACTGCACAAAATTTATAACAATTAGATCAGTAAGAACCCGAAGATGAAGTACTATTGATGAAAAACTAACGCCCCCAATTTTGTACCAAAATGGTGACAAACTAGATTAGGCAATAATAGAAAGTATAGAAAGTATCCTAATCTCTCAGATTACTCATGAGATATCTTTCCTACTATACATATGACTATTTAATTCCGAACACTATGAATTAACTAACAATAACCAATTAGCTAAAATTCTATTTCAAACAGTTACGACTAAGTCAGGTAATAATCCTCTACATCTCCTATTTTTCCTCATATATACACCAATAGAAATCTGGTATCTACTTAGAAAGAATAAGGGATTTCTCCCTTGAATACAGAGCCTAACTTATAGAACTTTGAGGTCAGCACCTCTATTAGGATTTTGGGGATAGGGGAGTTACTGATTTAGTTAGAATAGTTAGAATATTAGTTAGTTATAGTGACATAAATAAATAGGAGGAAATTCATTTAGATTTGTTCATTTGTAGATTTAGCATTAGCTCTTGAAAGGAGAAATTCTTTGTGAATAGCAAACCCTTGGAGGAGAGTTATCACTCCAATTCTCTGCTTCTTTTTAATCAAGAAAAATCTTTCTTTTCTTTCTTCTATTTTCTAATCTAGGTTCCTAACAACCTCTCAATGCCCAAAAGCTCCAATTCTCTCACAAATGACAAGATGATCTCTCTGGCCACCTCCCCTCTTATTTATAGGCCACATACCTAATTTCTTCAACCAACTAACCTAACTAATGGGTATCTATCTTATACCCTTTTTAATTGGAGGGCTTTGCCTGTCAAAAATTCACATCATGATTTCTGAATTTTGATTGAAATTTAGTTGGTTTTCATAAACAATTGAAATAATTGCAGCTTATTCTAAAGTGATGTGCTCATTTACTCTAAGGTGGAATTTGGGAGAATCAATATACATACCCATCTGATTGTCACTCTCTCATCAAGGGGTCTCTTTGATTCTATTGGATGTCTTCCTGTCATCATTTCGACAAGCAATACACCAAAAGAATAAACATCACTCTTTTCAGTGAGTTGATATGTTCTAAGATACTCAGGATCCATGTATCCTGCTGTCCCTTTAACTTGAGTTGAAATATGGGTTGCAGTAGGATCATCAGACAACCGTGCAAAACCAAAATCTGCCACTTTGGCCTTTAGGTTCTCACTGATTAAGATGTTTGATGCTTTGATGTCTCTATGGATAATTGGATTATCTGTCAATACAAGACATAGTGAGGTTACTTGAACAAATATTGCAAATACCCTTCCCTGAGACTTCAATTAGATACATTTCAACTATACAGAATTCAAATACGTTGTGACAGATTTGGTCCATCCTAATTTAGTTATATGCACACACCTGTGTACATATGAAGGTAAGTTATTGCGTGAGCTACATCAATTGCTATGTCTAAACGCTCTCCAATTTCTAGTCCTTCTCCTCGAATACCTGCATTAATAATTGACTATTTTTAGTTCACCAGTCACCACTGTCATATACTATAAATCAACTGTATCTGAATATTGCATTATTGAATAATATACACACTGCAATGGTCTATTTTGGTATATCAGGAACCTACACGCCACCCAACATAATGTGAGTAAAAACTGTAGACTGTTTGTGCACGGGAGGTTCTCACTCACAAGTCTCCAAATTGGTATGATATTCATTTTGGACTTAAGCTTTTATGATTTTATTTTTGGTCATCACTAAGAAGGCTTTGTACCAATGAAAATATTTATGTGTTTATAAATCTATGTTCCTCCCCTTGTTCTAAAGATATAAGACTTCGAATGTATTCCAACAAAAACATTGTGAAAAGTTTCAGATGAAAAGAGTTGGATGTCTTATGAATACAAGAATAATGGAGAAAAGTTCGAACTTATACTGCTTTAATCTTCAGATTGTGTGATTTCTGAATCTGGCAACATATGAGTGAAATATTATATATGACTAATGTAGATGTGTTCCTAATTTCGTCGTGGATCTCTACACTGCATTTCTTTTCCTGTCTAGTTTATCCTAGTCTTTCAGCTACTTGTGTTTGAGCAATTTGAATTGATTTCTTGATCTTTCACTTTCTTCCTACAACTATTACCTCATCTTCCTTGAGTTATGTAAAATTAGGCCTTGCTCCTAAACTTAGAAGATTCCAGATTATGATCATACATTTACATTCAGCTCTGTGTAAAATCTAAAGAATTCACTTCTTCACATGATAGATGGCTGACAAACCAGGACTTACCATCTAGATGTTCTCGAAGGTTACCATTACCAACATATTCAACAACAATAATTTTCTCATCTCCATGCTCCAAATATCCATACAACCTCACAAGATTCCGGTGCTCAATTTGCGACAAGGTGTATATTTCATTCTTGAACTCGTGTAAGT
This sequence comes from Cajanus cajan, assembly GCF_000230855.2. Classification (NCBI taxonomy): domain Eukaryota; kingdom Viridiplantae; phylum Streptophyta; class Magnoliopsida; order Fabales; family Fabaceae; genus Cajanus; species Cajanus cajan. The sequence goes on from NC_138525.1 coordinate 56,416,505, forward strand.
GATTGCGTATCACATCCTGCAAGAAAATTCACTACATCACATTACACAAATCCCCAAAGCAAAAAAAGAACAAATGTGGGGGTAATAAAAGATGTCCATCTAGTAACCTATGTGGTAACTGATGAACATGCTTCATTTTCACCATCTTCAGCACAATTGAACAAGTTCTAGAGATAGGAAACAATCAAAAGATGAAAATTATCCTATACCTTCTTGGCACGTTTCACAGCAACAAGAGTTCCATCATTAAGCTTTCCCTTGTAGACGGTTCCAAATCCACCTTGCCCAATTTCATTATCTGGAGAGAATTTTGCTGTTGACTTGTAAATCTCTTCAAAGGAGAAGTTGCCGATTCCAAGCTGTCCACTTGCAGTGCTAGATGATGCGTAGGAATAAGAAAACTTCCATTTTGAAGAATTCTTGGTGTTACCTTCTGATGATAAATCTGTTGATGCTGCAAATTATGATACAAATACCCAATTTTAGAAAATCTCACTTGGAAGAATACTACAAAAGCATCATGTACCTCATGCTGAAGTGATTTGCCACAAAACCTTCCCATGATCTGAACCTCAGTTAACATAAAGAATTGACCATGAACAACCACAACCCAAACACTTCAAATCACACAAAAAGCAAAAGAATTTTTCATTTTCATCATACATACTTACATGATACCACCCCTTTGACTTTGGATGTATTCTTCCTCTCATCATTTCCAACATCATTTGAGGCTGTCTTTCTTTTGCCAGAGAGAAACAATGAAAAAGCAGCTGCACATTTCTTGACAGCATGCTTCAAAGATTTCAGTGCGGAATTAGTCTTAGGATTGTGCCTCCTTGTGTCATTGATTGCACCAACAAGTTGAAGATTAGCATTCGGTTTTTTTCTTTGGCTAGATTGATGCAATTTGGGGGATGGTGTTTTCTTCATTTGGAGATATGCCAAAGCTATTCAAACACCAGATCATTTCTTATGCCTAAAATATAAAAAAGGGAAGGTCTCATATGCTTTCTTCTCATGTGTTATTTTCTAATTTTTCTTGCCTTATAATTTATTTGTCTCAGACCTTTTCTTCATTCACGTTTTGTATCAGTCCAATGAACATAAGTTGCCAGCACTAGTAGCTTTGCCTTTTCAAGTTAACATTTTAAAAGTCAAAGTCACACCAATATTCTAGCCATCATCCAACCATGTCAAAGGATGAGTTCAAAAATAAAATAAAACCAGGTCAATGTTTTTGTTTTTGTTTTTGTTTCATGTGTTACCATGTCAATATCTCACTGGAGTTGGATAGTAGAGAATAAAAAAATAGCACCTTGGCCGGCCTTAACCCCAAGCCTTATTTTCTTAATTAAAACAAAAGCAATATCTATTGTTGGAATACAAACAAGTCTAACATCGATAAGATATGATAAAAAATAATAACATATATAGCATAAACATACTTCAATGATTGAAAGGCTTTTTAGGTGATGATCAAAAGTAAAATTGTGAGAACTAAAGCTTAAAGCAGACAATATCTCATCATTGTGGAGTATATTTGTGTAATAACCTCATAAAATATCTCCTCAAATAAATACCATATAATAAGCCCAACAGTTGTTGTTGTGTCCAATTAATCGATTATTATCAATAAGTGATTTTGACACTTTTATTATGTCCTATCTTCTTATGGAAGAAAGACATGATTGAGTATTCCATCCTATTTGCAAAATCTTAAACCATCTTATTCCGATTCAATCCAAGTAAGGATGAAACACTTGTTAATAAGATCAAACTTTATGTCAAAAATAAAATAAAGAGTCAAATGATAATTACATTCTACCTCTTTTCATAAAATCAATTTTATAAAGTCACTGTATTATAAATTTATGTAATTAATAATTTCCGAATATATATTATCTTGAAAGGGAAATAAATGGTGTGGGGCAATATCAGTTATTGTGTATGGTATAGAAGTCAAACTTGGTTTGCATCATTATTACACATGTGCGGGTATTGTATTTGTGGATCCCATTTAATAAATAATCTTTAGAATAAATTTTGAGTATTTCTTTTTTATATTTAACTGTTTTTATATTTTAATTTATCTTAAAATATTAATTATTCAAATATTAAATATATTAATTATATTTTAATATTATTCTTATTTATTATGATTTTATTAAAATTATTCTTATAATTTAGAATTCTTAAGTTAGACAGTGAAACATTTACTCTTTTAATTCTCTTGTATAAAGATTCTGAAATTCCACTCCTGGTTGAGAAGTACATTTCATACGCCTCTCGCAACTAATAAAAACAAATCTCTCAATGAGCATAAAGACTTAAACTACTCTTTTCTTTTTATTTCCATTTGTATATTTAATTTTCTTAATTATTCATCTGGTTCAATTTAAAAATAATTTATATCACAATTTAAATTATTAGCTACATAAAATATAATTTATATTCAAAATATTTATTTATTATGATTTAATATTAACATATTCTATAGTCTTTAAAATATATTATGAATTATAATTATATAAAAATAAATATTTAACCTATGTAATACACAAACTAAAATACTAATACTATAACAATTTATAATTATTTAATATTTTAATTAAGCTTATGTTAAAAATGATTTATTATAATAATTTATAATTAATATTTTTCTTTTTTTTACACCACTAATATATTTATTTCTTAAGTATAAATAAAAGGATAAATATGGGTTTTATCAATGGAAAGGATACATTAAAAAACACATATTCAAATGTAGAAAAGGTTAAAAATACTCATGAACATAACTTTTATCTCAAGTTCAAATAAATTGAACTCAACCAATTTTCAAATACACCCTAAACCCTATGTCACATTGGAGCATAACTCAACTAAAACTATGTTTAGCAATAACTCTGTCTAAATAAGATCTTATGTATTCCAAACTAGTCACCGAACTTTGGTTTCACTTTAACTTGTCGGAATATTCATGAATCCATTGGCAAGTCTCACTCGTTACAATTAACTAAATGGGGGAAAAAGGTGAAAAGAAAAATCAATTAATACCAACATTAAGAACCCAAAGTGCCAAAAAGGAATCAGAAACATTTAAAGTTACCATTAACTAAATCCCACTTAAATTGAAGGTCACTACAACACAATTAGGGTAAAATTAAAACAAACATTGCATTACCAAGAAGATAATAATCCAAGTAGGCAACAGAAAACACAAAGCCCTCCCATTTACACCCCCAAGAGGCCCAATAGGCCCAAGGCTAGCCCCCGAAGCCGTAGAGAGTCCTTCCCTGCCTCTTGAGCGCGTAAACGACGTCCATGGCGGTGACGGTCTTCCTCCTGGCGTGCTCGGTGTAGGTAACAGCGTCGCGAATGACGTTCTCGAGGAAGATCTTAAGCACGCCGCGAGTCTCCTCGTAGATCAAACCGCTGATTCTCTTAACGCCGCCTCTTCTCGCCAACCTCCGAATGGCGGGCTTCGTGATTCCCTGAATGTTGTCGCGGAGCACCTTCCGATGCCTCTTCGCGCCTCCCTTCCCCAAACCCTTGCCTCCCTTGCCGCGACCAGACATCGTCAACCAGAATTGGGGATTTTCCTTTCAATTGGGGGATTAGGGTTTTTGGTGAGGGGGAGAGGGAGAGGAGTGGCTATTTATTTATTTGGAGCGGGAAGAGTGCGGGTATGAATCGCGAGGGGTTTCGTTGCATCGTGGCCGTTGGAGGGGATGGGAATCGACGCTTTTCGTTTGCGATCCGTGGCCAGGTCTGTGGGGCGTTCTTGAGCGTTCTTGAGCGTTCATTGGGATTTTTTGGACGGTTGGATTGAATTGTGGGAAGAAGCCACGGATCGTGATTTGTCTCGTGAGCACATGCTTCCTTTATCGTTTTTGTTTCGTAGTGGCTTTCCGAAAATAAAGGTAGAATAATAATGGGAATAAATTTTTATACGTGAATTATCGACGAAAAAAAATTAATTAATTAAATTAACTTTTATATATATATAAAATTTGGGGTTTATCTTTTTTTTATTATGATAATTTATAGATTTTAATGAGTTATCGATTTTTCGGTATTTGCTTAAAGAGGGAAATGTAAACAAAATCCACGATAAAATCGCATGGAATTTTAATATGAAAATATCTATTTTTGTAAATATGGATTTCTAAATATTCATCATGACATTAATTTTAAATGAGTTCGTAAACATTATCATTAGTATTGTACTTTCACACCATTTTTTTAAAATTATTTTATTTTTTAAGTAAACATTTTTTAAAACAAACTTAATCTAACTATGTATATGTAATGTTAATTCATGGGTGACATAAAATCACTTAGTTTTTTTTTCCATTTAATAAGCATTTGAGAATTGGACAAAAATGTGTAAAATTACGAAATAAAAAAATAATAAGATGGTAAAATATGAGAGGAAAATTATCATGTAAAATTAAGAAATTTAAGTCACACGTGATGAACTTAAGTCGTCATTTTTTTTAGTAAATTGTGTAATTCTAACTTTATTATTTAAATTATTAAACTGTTGAAATAATTAATTTATTTACTTGTAAAAATATGATGTATGAGAGTAAAATCTTAACTCACATACATATAGTGTTTGTATTTTGTAACATGGAACAGATTTAAGACAAATGATCGTATCTTTCAAATCAAAACTAACTTTTATTATTATGAAAAAAACTTTACTTAAATCTAGTTAAAACAAATGGGATACAAATTCATGGATTATTCTTTAAACTACCCAAACTTTGGATTTAGTTAGATGCTTAATAAAAATGGGATACAAATTCATGGATTATTCTTTAATTTTGTCAAATTCAACTACACTAATAATACACTTAAGTTCAATTTTTAACATTTATTTTTAAACTCTTCCATATAATCTTCAAAAATAAAGATTAAATATCGTGCTATATAAGATATCCACACTAGACATTGTAGTTAAGAGAACAAATCCAATTTAGATGGTAAACACATTTAGTCATGTTACATGTCATTTGATATCAATATTAAACTTATTTTGATCAACAATTTTTTAATAATAAGAAAAAACTGAAAATTTATAATTAAAAACAAATTTTCACTTTTCTCATTTTATCCTACCCAATCGACTAGTTTAAATACAAAATCAAGTATAAACAACTTTTTTAGTTTTCCATTTTATCGTAAATAATTAATTATTTAAAATAAAAAATTAACTAGAACAAAATTTATATAATCATTTTATAATTTTACTATATATTAGAATGGTCAAAATACACAGATAATTATATTATATATATATTTTTTCTCCATTTTATCCTTTATCCTTAAAGAATTATGTATTTATAAATGGACAAAAAAATCTAACAAAAATAAAGATGAAAGATATTACTTAAAAATTTATTTTCTTTATTAATAATTATAGATAATCATTCTTTTAAAAGCTCTCTTGTATCAAAAACATTATTCACTTAGATACAATGAGTATGTCTTTATAAAAAAAAAAAAAATTAAAATACGTTAAATTAAATAAATAATTTAAAAAACAATTTTCATGATTTTCATCTAATATATTTAATTATTTCATACAATCAATTAATAAAATAATTTTTTAACGACTTAAATATTTTTTTTGTTAATATAATATACTGTTTTTTAAATTTTAATCCCATTAATTTTTAAAAAAATAATACTTTTAAAATTTTTCTTTTTTATTTTAGTTCTTATTATTTTTTTACGGTCCTTGTACTATTTTTTTCCCATTTTTGTCCTTATAATATACTATGTAAAAATTGTACTTTTAGCCTCTACCATCTTTTTCAAAGAGACTAATTCAAAACAAAATAAATATATTATAGTATCATATATATATATATATATATATATATATATATACTAGACCCAATTTTTGCTGGGAAATTTCAGCATAATCGATTATGCAAGGCCATAATCGATTATGTGGCCAAGCATAATCGATTATGCTGGGGAATTTTTGCTGCCAGTGGAACCCAGAACTATGGGTGGCAAAATGGGCCAGCCCGCCCCGTTTTGGCCCGCCCCGCCAATGGACCGCTAAAAACGGGCTGGGCTGGCCCGCCGATGAAAAATGGGCTGAAAATGCTGGCCCGCCCCGCCTAAGGGTGGGTTGGCAGGCCGGCAGCCCGCCTACCCAAAAAATAATTTGCAAAAAAATGGAAAAAAAAATAGTCCATGTTTCCTTTGATTCCAGCTATCATTAAAAACAAGTTGGGCGCGAGACTAGTGCAGTGTATCCCTCGTCTGTTGGCCATCACATATCAGAGACAAATAGTTCACTATTACAGCACTAAGATTGCTTTATTTTTCAGTGTTTATGCATGTAAAAACACAACACATATAATGCAAATGTCTTCCAAGTCAAGATAGCATAATACATTTTCTGAACAGAATAGAAAGAACGCTATAATATTAATTGAATTCTTAAGAAAAAGTGCTTTTTAATTTAATCATCACTAGTATATAACAATATATGAGATGGTACAGTAAGGTTTCACCTAAAGAACCCATACCAAAGACACCCCATATTTTGTTAATCAAATTAACACAGTGCCCAAAAATCCTGAAACAAACAGTAGTCTTCCTTTAATCAGATCTCATAGAAGCACAACAGGATGGAATCCACAAATGCGGTTTTAACATTGTGGGGAAACCAAACTTTCATGATAAATATGCATATTAAACCCAAGTTCGCCCCTAATCCTAAGATAATCCAACCTACCATCATTCAGATTATACAGAACTAATTTGCCATATGTGTTTTTCATGAGAACAACATCATCTTCTAAAATGCACAAGGGCTCAGACGAGGGATACATTGCACTAGTTTCACTTATGCGGGCTGGCGGGTTGTGACGGGTTAGCCCGCTATTTGGCCCGCCGGGTTGGCGGGCTTGGCAGGACGGGCTTGGCGAGTTGGCAGGCTGAAATAATAGGCCCGACCCACCAAAAATTGGCAGGCTAGCGGGCCACGTCCCATTTTGCCATCCCTACCCAGAACGACCCGTTCCAAAAATGCATTTTATGAGCAATATGCGAAGTCAGAACGGGCCGTTGCACATTGGGAACGGGCCGTTCCATTTTTGGAACGGGCCGTTTCATAAATGGACGTTGTAGGTTAATTTGTAACCCCAGAACGACCTGAGTTAATAAATATTATTATTTTCATTTTTATTAATATTATTATTATTATTTATTATAATTAATATTATTTATTATGATTCTTATTATTAAATTTTTAATTTTTATCTATCATTAAATTTAAAACAAATATTTAAATTAATTTATTTTTAATTTAATATTTTATAATTTTTTTAGTTAAAATTTATATATTTATCTTTTAATTATAATAATTATAAACCTTTTTTTAACTTAAGGACAAAATAATAATCTTACACAATTGTCAATTAAAAAATTTATTTTTATCTATCACATCAATCAATTCATTCACAAATTTTCACAAATTTTCTCTACACTTTCCACTCACTTTCCCTTAATCCAAACAACCTCACTTTCTCTTCAAATCCCTCATTTTCCATCCTCAAATTCAAACAAAGCCTTAGGATATGCAAACCAGCAAATAGACTCCATGATCAAGCACGAAACGGTCAGAAACCTTATTACTGTATATTTTTTCTCCTTTATTTTATTTTATTTTAAGTATATTCTCCGAATCCAAGAAATCCTAAAAACAAACTATACATCAATGATTTTACAGTAAACAGATGGTTAGCATCTGTTTTACACTTGCAGGCGTCACATGACAGTTAGATCACGTAACCATCTCTGCCATTCTTGAGCTATCTCCTTTCGTATACAAGAAATTGAACTGTACAGTACACTATGTAGTTTTCAGCACTCGTCAGACAACTGTTAAAAGAGTTTGAGAAACATTTCATCAGCAATTTACAAATTAATAGGAGTCTAAGATTTGCTATAACAAAATCACAAACACAAAAAGTAATTTTCACATACAAAATAATATTCTATAAAACATAAACATACATATAGAGATTAAAGAGAGACCATATCCAGCGAGAGAATTTATTTATTATAAGTCAGCAAAACAAATCTTAATCATATAAGTTTACATAGATAATCATCTGAGTAAAGCTACATCGTCAGAAAAAATTGTGCGAATCATCCTCTGAAACTTAAAATATTAATATTCTTTTAATAAATTTGTTATAAAATAATTATTTAATTTAATATTTATAAATTAAATTATCATTTTATATATTCGGACAGATTTTCAGACAAATTTTTAGAAGATCTATCATTTTTCAATTTAAAAAGATAAATTATACTTTTAATTCTTTATATCATATTTTATTTATTTTAGTTCTTTATCTCTTAAATTTGAATTAATTTAGTCTTTTAAAAAGAATGATTATTTTTAATTTTGAAACATGTTTTATTTTTTTTAACTAATTTAAAATTTAAAACTTGGTGTTATTAGATTCACTTATTTAAGAATTATGCAATTGAAACTCAAATTAGGAAATGTTATAAATATAGTAAAAATTGCATAAAAATAACTAAAAAAAAGTTTAAAAAAAATCAAAAAATATAATTACATACTCGTAAGATATATTTTTCATATTCACTTTATTTATAACCTTTTTAGATTTAAAAGTCAATTGAATTTCTTAACTTTTATATAATAAATTTAATATTACAAATTTCACATCTTCAATCAATCAAAAATTATTCAAAATCGTGTCATAAAGTTGAAATGATCATTCTTTTAAATGATAAATAATCAAAGTGAACATTTTAATAAATAAAGGATCAAAATAAATTTAAAAATAAGATAAAGGATGAAAAGTATTATTTAACCAAATTAAAAATAACCTAAAAGGTCACGAGTTAAGCAGCTTATTTAATTTCGATGATTTATGTTAGATCCAATATTTGTTTCTCTCACAATTAAGCAGCTTATTTACTTGATATGCTCCCTATATTCGTTCAAGGATGTCAGTATTCACAAAAGCAATAATGGTATGCCAGGAGAAAAATTTAAAATATATTTGCTAGTTGAAAGCCAAATATATGTATATTTATACTCACCAGGATCGTCAAAATTTACTCTTTCTCCAGTAGAAAATAGGCAGTAGAAAATTGCAGCAAGAAAATAAAGGAGTGATGTAAGCAACAGAAATCCTGGGAAGGAACCAACTAGTTCAACGAAAAACCCAGCTCCAACTGTTCCAATTATAGCAGCCAATGTTCCAGCAGTATTTGACATTCCTAAAACAACAAATCAAAAGGTCTTCATTACAAGACATCTTATCGTAAAGTACAGAGACAAGTATATTCTCAACTCTAGGCAGATTTTGCACATATTTCACCTTATTTTTCCATGTCTTTCGTTACCAAACATTATAATTTCGTTGAATGTTAAAAGTCCAAGTCCAATCGATATGACTCGTATCTTCCCAAGCTATATGAAATTTCATGAAGGGTATTGCGAGGTGCTTTATACATCCACATCACAGCTTGGCCAATTATATTTCAATGGGTTAAGTAGCATGACAAAAGCCTCTTCAATTAAATCCTACACTAGTTAAAAGAATTACCCAATTCTAGACTGAAAAATCGTAGCTGCCAATTTGCATTTTACCACACATCACATATAAATATAACATAATACAGACTACACAAGACTTCAAATGTTTATACTGATGAAATATGCTACTAATCTTATTAAATGTGTTTTGAAACACCAAAACATGCAATCCACACAAGTTTAGAAGACAAAGATGAAAACATACCATGTAAAACACCAGAATACTGTGGTGCAATCTCCTGCAACAATAAAGAAAATGAACATTATATTAGAGAGAGGACTTCTAACCAGAAAAATATTTGTTTTTACATGATTGAAATAGAAACCTGAAGGTTCACAAGAAAACCAGAGTGACTGAAAGATTTCAGGCCAAAAGCAAAAGTAAGCCAAGCAGAACCAATTGAGGGGTTTTTGGCTGTAGCTAAGCCGATGAGGCAGAGTCCAGGACCAACAAAACCAATGGACTGCAGTGAAAGTGCAGAATAAACATTATCCACTTAAACTAATACATAGTGAGAACAACCAAAACCAAACTGGGATATAGAAAACTATGAATTTTGATGAAAACTGAAGAACATAGAATAATTTCCTATTTCTGTATATTCTATTGAGGATAACAAAGTATAAAACAGTAATGAAATGGAGCTATTTTATTGCTTAAAGAGGTGAAGAAAATGACAAGATAACTGCATAAAAGATAGATCCCAGGGTGATTTTTTTTTTTTTTTTTTTTTCTGAGGAAGAAGTTTCTTCCCTCAGCCCATCCTTTATCCCCTTAACAATTCCCTCCTCCCTCCCCACTATATAGAATTGTTTCCATCTCTTGCTCCACTTATTAATTGCTACCTATCCTTTCTGTTGTGCCCCTTCTAGCTTCTTACTCTCCCTCCAATTCCCATCCTCCTACCCTTACCACTTCTCTTCTTTATTTGTCAGCTCCTAACTGCAGGCCCAGTGAACCCAAATGGGTTACCTATCATGCTTTCGTAGTTTCATGTTTCAATAGAACCTAATTCCCCTTGCTATAAACCTCTGCCAGTAAGGACAAACTGGTACCGAATTGCTTATTTCTCAATGATCTTATGCTTTAAACATTAGGATTATGCAAAAGGCAAAATAAAAAAAATGTTGGATTGAAAACGAATAAAGATATAGGAAGAACTTCAGATAGGGACAGCCTGGAAAGATATTTATGCAAACTGTCTGAATAATCACTCATTGTAGTGATTCTGTTCCTAATCCATAAATAGCCACTTGGGTTGACCTATCTCAAATTCTCCAAAATATCCAGGAGCAGTTTATCATGACATTAATACAATAGAGAAATCTAGTTTTTAATTAAATTAGAAATAGAAGTTTGTTACCAATAATTTCACAATTCACCTGCAATCTACATCAAGGGATAGATTTAAAGTCTACCCTTGTAGAAATGTAACTCTCTTTTTAATATCTGCAACATACCTGCATGATCTTACGGGTCAAAGTGACACTTATACCACTTTGTATCATCATATCCGACCACAAGCCAGCAATGTAATTCATGATAGCCATCACAGCCCATGGAACTGCACTAAACCATGCTGCATGCCTGAGATCCACACGGTACACCTATAATGGAAACCCATATATTCACTGTTCTAAGTGTTGATTTCTAAATATTTTATTGCTTGACATTTTACAGTCTCAGAACTAAATATGATAAGCCTTACTGTGCTGAAGTATATCGGCATCCAAGAAAGAACAATAAAAAAACCCTGTGAAATAAGAAAAAATAAAATTAAAAAGGGCAACAAATATGAATTTGCATGAATAATAATAACGCTGCATGATGTGGGCTCCTGAGCCACATTTAAGAAACATCTTTTATATTTTTTCTTTTGGTGGATTGGATGAGAACCAAAGGTGAGGAATGAGGATTACCTTGTGCAATAAGATAAGTGAATCCAATTGGGGCATAATAAATGATAATTTGCTATCAAATTATGACAGTTATCAGCTCCAATTAAGAACACCAGCAACATAAATTAAACAAATGCTGGAGTGTGAAGCATTACCCAACTGTGCATGGCATTTGCAACTATTAGAGACCATGTTGGCAACTTCGAAAGCAACTTCCTAAAAGGAGGGATCACTTTAACTTTCTTTGGCTTAGGTGTCTCCACCATAAAAGACTTGTCCTTTCTATTTAATATATACTCCAGCTCATATTTTGATATCTGAGGACTTCGATCAGGAGTGCTTGAAGTTGCAGACAACCACACCAACACCCAAAGAAACCCAGACAATCCAAAAATCACAAAAGGACCGAACATACCACCTTGTGACATGAGAATGGGAGAAAGAGTGAGCCCTATCGCACATCCAAGCTGAAATCCAGCCATTGAGATTCCTACAGCCCTTGATCGCTCAGTTTGTGGAAACCATCTAAAGCAGAGAACCAAAACCAGTCACTATAAATATCAAGCCTTTCTTGCTCCAGCAACTTCATACAATCATAACAAGGTAATAATTAAAGGCCATCCCACATTCTCATGTCATGTCAAAATTTAAAAACTCGTAACACATCCATACTATAACCACCACCTCAGATTGAAAATTGTACAGTCCAGAGCATGACACATTGAGCCTGTGTTTGGTTTTGCAGGGGCTAAATACCATATTCAGCATCTTAACTATGTTTGGTTTTTTGTTCCATCATGCTTCAAAAAGGTTTTAAGGGGTCAAAACCAATTCAAGGAGAAGCTTGTTCAATGTAACTTTTGCATTGAGAATTCTATACTAAAACTCTACTACAAACTTTATTTTTCAGATAAAAAGTTCCCAATCCTAAACATAAACATGTGTCTGGTCACGCATTTGGGAATAGCTTTCTGCATCAACAAAGAAGCGCAACTGTAGCTAACATATCATTCACCAATTTGACATGCTTTTTTGCATTTATAACGCATATCCAAACACACTATTTGTTTCATACTCAATTTTAGCCAAAATCCAGATGTCTAAAAGACTAAAATAAAGTTCGTAAAGAGTCACTTTACCTGGCGACCATGTTATTCATGGAAGGAAGCGCGACCCCTTCGGCGACACCAAGCAAGGCACGGACGGCAAGTAGAGCCAAGAGTGATGTCTGAGCAGCCCAAGGGGTGAGAAAAGTAGCGAGGGACCACAATGCCACACCCCAAGCCATCACCACTTTGCCACCATAGATATCCACCAACACCCCTCCAGCGATAGGGGAAGCCAGATACCCCCACAGGAAAGACGACTGCACCAACACAAACCATCCAACAACAAAATCAGAAAAAATAATATATGAACTAGCATAAAGGTTTTTAGGGCCTTTTTGGATAAAAACTTCTCTAGAAACACTTATATGAGAAAAAAAAAATAGGAAAGAAAATCGAAATACACTTTTCTATAAGAAAAAAAACTAGTTTATACATAAATTAAAAAAAATAAAATTGGGGAAATAAGCAAAAGAAAATTTCTATAAATTAACTTATGCATGAGTTAATTTAGCTAATGAAGAAGTTTAATTCATTTTTCTTCTTATTCTCATTTTCCTCTCCTAGAAGTATTTCTGGAGAAGTTCACTCAAAGAGGCCCTTGCTATGCAATCCAATCACAAAATTGCATATATGATAATTTTGTTGACTTTAATAATGATTAGTTATAATACATACCAGAATCGAATTCTAATTAGTTCACGTTGTAAAAACTTGTAATGCATGCATGTTAAACTCATAAAATCAACAACCAAAATAAGAAAAGCAGCAGAGTCAAATCATCAAACAGCTGGTGCGCGGGAACCTGAACGATTCCGGCGAAGGCGCGGGTCCAGCCGTTGGCGAGGGACAAGGGGACGATGGCGACGGACATGACGACGCGATCGGCGTTGCAGAGAGCGAGGGCGAGAGCGAGCATGGCCACAACTTTGACTCTCTCGGAAGTGATGAACTCTGCGAAGCTCGGCTGCTCTCGGTTCTCCTCGGGAGCCGAATTGAAGCGAGCGTCGTTGGAAGAGACGCGGAGGCGGAGGCGGAGGCGGAGGCTGGGGAGGGAGCGGAGAGGGGCCGAGAGGTTGGCGAATTTCAATTGCGTTGTGCTGAGCTGGAGTTTGGTGGAGTGGAACTCCGCCGCCCTGGCGCGGTGGTTTTTGGGGAGTGAAAGGGGTTTGGCGGCGAGAGCGACGGCGGAGGAGAGCGCTGCCATGGCGGCTGACGGCAGACGTTTTGAGTGGGTGGGTGGTTTGGTTGGTTGAAATTGTCTTTTGCAGAGTTTTAGTGGAAATTTAAACAACGCTTAATTACTCCTTTGTCCTTATTACTGAACAATCACACTTCACGTGTCACTCGTTACTACTGTTTTTGAGACTGCACGGCCACGCGTCATTCAATTAATTAAGACACATAAGATTCCATGATTAAACCTTAATTGATTATTAATAAGGTAAAATTAGGTGAAAAATAAATATGAATTAATATTTTTTAAGTTATATTTTCTGTGAAAATAAATAATATAAAATTATCATTTTATTCTTATATCTATTAACATGTGTTTTTATGTTTTTATGTCCTTAATATATTATAATTGTAATATATTGGAATATCGTTAGAAATTTATAATTCAATAGAAATTATTAACAATTTTTATACATATAAAATCGATGGAATGTAAAATATATCATTGGATATGACACATTCATTTACATGCGATAGAGTGTCAGATTATAATAATTGAATATACTGATGATAATTGAATATCATAAATAATCAAATAATCATAATCGAATATATAAAAAAAATAACAAAGTCATAAATGGAGAGTTTAGGGTAATAAAAACAGACAAAAGGTAGTATCGTCTTCTAATAATTTTTTTTTACATCAATTACCATATTTTTCAATGTATTTGTTTTATTGTATGGATCTCATAATTTATTCTCATAATTTCACTCAATTCCAATCTTTCAAGTAGAGATGTTTTCTATAGTTATTCTCTAATTCACTTGTCTTTTCTCAAATACACTCTAATTCATCTTCACAAAATACAATAATAATAATTATTAGTCTCTTTATGTTATAATAAGTGTTATCTTAAATTATATTGGAAAAATATTAAAAAAAAATTAGGACTTATTTTTTCTTTAAATACAATATTTATTAGGAGACGAAGAGAATAAAAAATTCTCATAAATATAAGAACAACAAAAGATGTCATAAAAAAATTAATAAATTTAAATGTATTTTTGGTCTTCAAGTATTACAATTGTGCAAATTTAGTCTCTAAAATTTTTATTAAGTAATTTTAGTCCAAATTTTAATTCAACAATTTTAATATTCAAGTATTGCATTTGTTTAATTTCGATTTTTAATTTTTAATTGAATAATTTTAGTTTATTAAGTATTGTAATTGTGTAATTTTAGTCATTTTTACTAAAAATATAATAATAATCTTTTTGGATAAAGCATTAACAGGTGACATGATATATTAATATTAATTTTAATTAACTTTCTTCATATATATTTACATATTGTAAAAGTATTTTGATATATACTAATTTATATTCATGAAATTATTAATTTACCTATAAATATATTGATAATACTATTTATATTAATTTATCAATAATATTATAATTTTAATAATATATAAATTCTATGTAATAATTTAATAAATATATCTTATTTAATACATAAATGAAAATTAAAAATATATGTAACATAAATAGATCAAAAATTGTATATTTTATTTTATTTTGACAAAAAAAAATATGTAATTTTAAAAAAATAGTATATATATATATATATAAGTTATCGCACAAGTTAAACAATAACTTATACTTTATAACTTATTAAAATAAGCTTAAAATATCATATGAACTACTTATGGGATATTTTGGGCCTGTTTGGACAAATAACTTATTTAAGATCTTATTAAATAAGTTCTTATGTAATAATAACTTATGTTATAAGTGCTTCCAATTCAATAAATTATTAGATTTGGATATACCTATTAACAAACACTTGTACAATTTTAAAATATTTTGATGTATTATTATTTGAACATTTATAAGATTTTATCTCATGTTAAAAATTAAAAAATTGCAATTTAAATTTTAAACAAAAATAAAATGAAAATATAAAAGTAACTTAATAATTTTAAATAAATTATAAATAATAGAAGAAAGTGGGTTTTGAGGAAAAAGATGGAAGAGAAGAGAAAATATAAAGAGGGACAAAAATTTGTAGAGAAAGACAAAACAATATATTTGGAAGGAGTAATGAAAAAAATTATAAAATTGATTTTTAGTGAAAGAATGAAAAAAAAAACTATTTACATCATCAACAAGATTCGAATTTTGACTTTTTTTAATAAGTTATTGCATAATTTAAGCAATAAGTTATAGTAAACAACTTATTAAAATAAGTTAAAAACATCTTATGAGTTATTTATGGAATATTTTATAAGTTTGTTCAAACACTTTCATAAGCACTTATAAAACAAGATAAGTAAAAATAAGTAGTTTATAAGCTCTTCCAAACAGGGCCTTTATAAGTTTGTCCAAGTACTCTCGTAATCAGTTATAAAATAAGATAAATACAAATAAATTGTTCATAAATTATTCCAAACGAGATCTTGGTCCTTATAGTTTAAAATAATTCTTTTAGTTTCTATACTTAATTCTTTTTAAAAAAAAAATTAGTCTCAATCACTAATTTATTTATAATGTCGTTTTCATATGAATGATGTTGAGTTATTAAATTCATATAGTAATAATGTATTTAATTTTGTGGACAATGTGGCGTTAGTTAATAATTTGAAAGAAAAAAAGCAAAAATCTTTTAATTTATATCAATATATAAATGAGATATTCTTTTTAATAACTACCTTGTCTCCTCATTTAATAAACCATTATACACTTTTATTATTAAAAAAAAATTAAATATATTTTTAGTTCCCAAAATTTAAATAACTTTATTTTTAGTCTTTTAAATTTTAAATTGATCTCTTTGATCTTTGTAACCTTAAAAAAATATTGTTTTAATTTTTATACTCGAATTTGTTAAATAATATCACATAAAATCTATTTATTAATATTTTTATTAGTAAAAGTATTATATTAAACCTAATTAATATTATATGACTGGTTCCATTTGTCATTTTGATATGTTTTTTTTTTAATTTTGTTAAGGTTTAAACCTAGTAAAGTTAGTCACACACAACTAGAGATAAAATTCTGATGAACTTTACACTTGAAAATAATTAATCATTATTATACACGTACTACATTACTATTCCATTTATCCTAAAATGATTACAATTTTTACATTTGAAAATATTCTAAAATAACTTTTGTTCTCGATCTTTAATGAAATGTTTTTTTCCCTTAATTTACCTCTTTATAAATTCTTCAAACATCATAAATAAAAGTAATGTATTTATTCATTTTGAAACTGAGAGTATCTTTTAAGAAAGAGAGAAAGAGATTTTGAGTGAAAAAAAATCTAATTGTTTATTTATATTAATGTAAATATATAATAACTTCATATCATAATCTGCATCGTAATAGCTGTAATGACAATCGTAACCTCAATATAAAACCATGTTAGGTATGTGTTGATATTATGTTGTAGGATGAATTAGCAAATACTTATAGGCTGTTAGGAAAGCATGGATGTTATTTGGGGACAATGGTTCTCCTTAAAAACAAAGCAACCGGAGAATTGATAGCAGAAGGTCGTCATTCGCTATTTGGTAGACATAACAGCAAATTGTTATTCAATATGGTCAATGTATCTTTTTATTGGTAAGAAAAATTATAATCACAATAATCATAACCGAATTTAAATTTTCATACATATATCATAACCCTCAATAGATCGGTCCAAGTGACAGTGATTCAATATATATGGTCGATCTACATGAAATATGTAAATAAATGAAGGTTTTCTTAGGAAAACTTGGGTAATTAGATAAAGTTCCGATTGAGAGAATAATTTGAAAAAATGTACATTGGAAAAATGAATATTAAGTTACTGTGACCATATTATTCCATTACTTCTCATATATCACAATTTATCGCTGACTGAGACATCATTTTCCAAGGAACTTTAATTTGAAGGGAGAAGACTAGAAGAGTACATATTTTTCATGCCATGTTGCAGCTTGATTTCCTCATGACAAATGAGAATGCCCAAAAAAGTGAGAATAACATCACACCAGCCATTTGATGTTTAATTACCTTATATTTCTGTTCATAATATTTAAATCTGTTATTGAATTAGTTTAATGGGTTTAACTAATATTTTATTATTTACAATATAATTTTTTTATGACTAAAATTTATATTAAATAAATATTATTGATCATATAAATTATATTTTTATGTAATATTTAGTTATTAATAATTATATTTAAAATAATAAAAGTTAACTTAAAAATAAAAATAATAGATAAAAAATGATAAGAGATTAAAAAGAATTATTTAAAACGTTCTCATCAAATAAAATAACTAAAAATATTTTGATCAAAGATTAATCTTTAAAAAAACTCTCTGTCAAGATAATTATTTTAATTTATACATAGAAGGGATTATGATTGAATTAGTAATAATCAAATGATGTTATTTCAATTTTGAATATAATGTGTTCAGAAATTCTTTTAAAAAATTGTTATATATTAGATTTATCATAAATATTGTCTATAGTAATACAAGATTATTTTTAATCATTAATAATTTATTTAAAAATATTAAATTAATTTATAAATAAAAGTAAAATGATAGATTAAAATATATAAAAAAGTTTAAAAATATTTTGGTTGAAGTAAATTAGCTTAAAAAAGCAACACTTCGTAAAAGAATCATTATAAAATTAATTGAACCAATTCAAAGTTGGACAAATTGAAACTGATTCATTTAACCTGAAACTCACCCTGCAAAACTGGACAAAATAAATTAGATTTAATAATTTGAACCAGTTAGCAATAAATAATAATTTTAAAATAAAAATGATATTATGATAATTGATACAGTTTTAACTCAAAATCACAATGCTTAATAGTTATATAAACTACATTTATTAGATTTCTAATTATAATTGCTAATAAATATTTTTCTTGTTAAACTTAAATATTATGAGAAATTTGATGTAATTTCACTTTTTTAATTTTGAATATTGTAAGTCGAGTTTTTATTATCATAACTAAAACCTAATTTGTAATTATACAAAATTATAGATATTGTGCTTTTATTTAATGTTGCTTAATATGTTAACATTTTCACCAAAAAAAATATTAAATTTAAATTAAAATAGTATCACTAAATTACTACATATTAAACCATAATTAAATCACTAAAACTATAACGTGTAATCGCTTAAGTTTTAAAAATCTTGGGTGAACACAAATGTAAACATAGTTCAGCCTTACTTCAAGCATAGTTGAACCAAATAATTCAACGAACAATCCAATTTTTAAAAATTGTGAACACAAATGTAAACATCAAATAGTTGGTGTGATGCTCTTCTCACTTTAGTTGGGTATTCTCATTAGTTATGAAGAAATCAAGTTGCAAATTGGCAGGAAAAAAATGTACTCTTCTCTACTTAAAATAATGCTACTTGGAACTTGATGTATCTGTCAAGCGCAAGAAAGAGTGATATATGAGATGTAATGGAATAATGGTCACAAGTAAAGACTGGAGTTAGAGGGGCTTGCACGGTTTTAAAAAAAATACATCTTATTGGAAGAGCCTATTCAAGGTCATCTTTTGTACACCGATGAATATATGACATGATGCACGAAAATACTCAATACTTTACTTGTCCGTGTCACCACAATTGCAAGACCCACGATATACACATAACAAATGTTTGCCACACAATGATGAAAGACAACAACGTTAAAAGGGAGCGGGGGGGGGGGGGGGATTTTGTTAATTTATTATCATTTTTCAATGCACATGCCAGTTTCCGAAACAAAACCTTCATTTATTTACATATATTTCATACACATCTATCTATTGAATTACATTTTGCTGTTATGTCTGCCAAATAGTGAATGACGACCTTCAGCTATCAATTCTCCAGTTGCTTTGTTTTTAATGAGAACAATTGTTCCCGAATAACCTCCTTTCCTTCCTAACAACCTAGAAGTAATTTCTAGTTCATCCTGCAACATATGTCAATATGTGCATAAGGCATGATAAACATACATATAAAACAAGTAAAAGTACATCTCACGCCCTAAACTGCAAGGCTCATATTGCAAGAATGCATGCGGCAGAAGGAAAGATGGGAGAAAAAGAGCAGGAAAGTGGGGAAGTTGGTTGCGGTGCAAAAAAGAAAGAACCCAGTTGTTAATGAAATCTGAAGCAAAAGTCTTGTAGCAAGAAGTGGTTTGAATTGCAAATGGATACATAAAATAAACATGTTGCTAACATTATTAGGTCTGAACCTTAAGAAAGTGACATTATTTTTTAAATCCTCGGTATAGTTTAGGTCAAGTGTACAACCCAAGACATTAATTAAGACTGACATTGATCAAAATTCAAAAGAACACTTTTCAAGAGTGTGTTAGCACTCTCCTTACAGATAAGGAACAGTCTAAGAACAGAACAGAATCAATCTTACGTCTCATTTTTTTTTTCCTGTTAAGTTTTTACACATGTTTTGAATGGTTGAGGCGTGGAGATTATGAAGGGAATTTTGTCTCTCCTAACAAAAGTTTCTCCTTATGCATGGTCAAGAAAAGAATTCATGTCAACATGCTTAAGACAGCTAACTATCTACTAAGTACTTGTCTGGATAAACTACTCGAGAAACACTTAAAAAGGGAAAATTAAATAAGCTTCTTGATAAGCTATAATCAGCTTATACACCTATTTGGATACAAATTCCGTAGAAAAGCTCTAAAAATCTATTCATGTTTTAAAATATCCAAAATCTTAAGAATTACCAAAAAACCTAATTAGATTTCTAATGATGTGAAAGTAGGGTTCGATGCACATGAACATGAATCATTAAAAAAGGGTTTAAGAGGAAAATTAAAGAAGATGTTAAAACTTACAGCAACGTTGGCAGAAGAGAGAAAAGAGATAGACATGTCGACAGAAACATTCATGGGGAGACCCTCTTCATGGATTAGGGCACCACCTACCTCGTCCACCAGATTCGCAATTGCTCCATTCGCCAACTTCCCACTCCTGTCCTGTAACACAAGGACATTAACTTTTCCCTCCAATCATGAAGAGACACCATTAATAATCGATTACGATAAGAGGAAAAAACAAGGTTACCGCGAGGCGAGAGGGAACTTTGAAGGAGCACGAGACGAGACCGGGTTGGACTCGGTCGACTCGGATTCCGGCGAGGGCGAAGTGTTCGTAGAAAGACGAGTTATCGCCGGTTCGGAGGGGAGGACCGGAGCAGAGCCGCGACACGGCGTCTGATTCTTCTTGCGTCACCCTCAGCATCTCCTTCGCCTTCTCCATCGTTTCTCAACCTTCAAACTTGTCGATGTGGGACTCTCGTTATCATCGGGATCTTGAGTTTATTTGGGCCTCATGGGCTCGGAGAGGAGGGGCACTTTGGGGCTTTCGTTTTAGATTTGGTAGATGATAAACACACCTCAACTCTCGTATAAACACACCCCCTTTTTTAAAAAAAATATATAAAATGTCTAAATTACCCTTTTAAAAAAATGAAATTCCTAAATTTACACCCCCTTCCCTGCACCCCCCTTCCCCGCACCCCACTTATCCTGTATCTGCATGTAAACTTTAGTATGGAACGGCACCAGAACGGGTTGTTCTGCAAGCGGTACGGGTCGTTCTGCTTGCAGAACGGGCCGTTCTATTGCAGTACAGGCCACCGCGTCACTTTTAAAATGGCTACCTTATGATTGATTTTAAAACCCCGATTTTAAAAGTCATTTTTGTACTAATGTTTCTTTACATAGAACAAGTAAGAGTCTTTCTCTTACAAGACCACCTGCTGACATTGCGCACCCCTCTTCTTTCTCTTTGTGGCATTCCTCTTCTTCTTCTTTTTTTTCCCGCACCTCGCACACCCCTCTTCTTTCTCTTTCTGACACTCCTCTTCTTCTTCTTCTTACTGTTACGGAAAGTTCTTTCCAGAATTATATAAAAATGTTCCAGAAAATACTTTCCATAATATTAAATTCTTATTCCGGAAAGTATTTTCCGGAAATGTTTTGTTACATAATTCCGGAAAGTACTTTCCATAATATTAAAGTTACTATTACGGAAAGTTCTTTCCGGAATTATATGAACAATAATTTTACTATTCCGGAAAGTACTTTCCGGAATGCTTATGACTGTAAAAGTACTTTCCGGAATGCTAATGATTGTAAAAGAGCCTTTCTTATGCTGGTTATGGTGGGGCTAGTCCTTTTTTTTCTATTCAGAATGACTGTAAAAGTATATTACTTAATGACATTGAGCGGAAAGAGGCTTTGGGAAGAAGAGGGGTGTGGAGTGTGGGCTGCGGGAAAGGGGGGGTGGGGGGAAGGGAGGTGTAAATTTAGGAATTTCTTTTTTTTAAAAAGGGTAATTTAGATATTTTATATATATTTTTTTTAAAAAGGAGGTGTATTTATACGAGAGTGGAGGTGTGTTTATCATCAGCCTTTAGATTTTTAAAACAAGGGGTGTGGATAGTAAAATAGGGATAAGAACAATTATATGATGAAAATAAAAAATAAAAAAAGTGATATCTTTTAGGGATTGATTAAAATATCTGAGTTGCCAATAGGGATGACAAATATACCCGTACCCGCGGGTAATACCCGAACCCGTCCCGACTTTGACGGGGAATACCCAGTTTGACCGGGTACGGGTACGGGTACGGGTAAAACCCGATATATTAAATCGGGTACGGGTACGGGTACGGGTATGTACTTACCCGCGCCGTACCCGTACCCATACCCGTCCCCGTTCTCATTTTTAATTAAATACTCACTTTTAATTTAATTATATTAAAGAATTTTAGTATTTTTTATGTGTAATTATTTATTATAATATGAGATAGATAAATAATCTAATTATAATTATAATATAATTAAAAAAATAATTTAAAAATATTATATTTTAAAAAAATAATAATAAAATAAAAAATTTGCGGGTACGGTATACCCGATACCCGACGGGGACGGGAATGTGGATGAAAATCACATACCCGACGGGTACGGGTACGGAAACGGGTATGGATTTGGCTCGCGGGGACGGGGACGGGTATCATGAAACCCGTACCCGCCCCGCCCCGTTGCCATCCCTACTGATGAGACAGGCTCCTGCAACAACTCAGGTAGTACTAAAATTAAGTATAAGACACATTTTTTATTTATTTTTTTAGATTCTCAACTAACCTAGTCAGCATTAATCACGTATAAACCTAAAACACTCACTGCAATTCAACTCTCTTAACTTAAAAATAAAAATAATAGATCAAAAGTGATAAGAGATTAAAAAGAATTATTTAAAGCGTTCTTATCAAATAAAAACAACTAAAAATATTTTGATCAAAGATTAATTTTTAAAAACACTCTCGGTTATAATTATTTTAATTTATACATAGAAGGGATTATGATTGAATTAGTAATAATCAAAATGATGTTATTTCAGTTTTAAATATAATGTATTAAGAAATTTTAAAAAAATTCTTATGTATTAGATTTTATCATAAATAGTGTATACTGTAATACAATATTATTTTCAATCATTAATAATTTATTTAAAAGTATTTAATTAATTTATAAATAAAAGTAAAATGATATATTAAAATATATAAAAAAATTCTATAAATAGTTTGGTTGAAATAAATTAGCTAATAAAAATGCAACACTTCGTAAAAGAATCATTTTAAAATTAATTGAACCATTTCAAAGTTGGACATTAAAACTGATTCATTTAACCTGAAATTCACCCTGCAAAACTGAACAAAATAATTTGATTCAGTTTGCAAGAAATAATAATTTTAAAATAAAAATGATATTATGATAATTGATACAATTTTAACTCAATATTACAATGATAATAGTTATATAAACTACATTTCACTTTTGATATTATGAAAATTTTGATTTAATTTCACTTTTTAATTTTGAATATTATAAGTTAATTTGTTATTATCATAAGTAAAATTTAATCTGTAATAATACAAAATTATAAATATTGTGTTTTTATTTAATGTTGCTTAATATATTAATATTTCCACCAAAAAATATTATATTAAAATTAAAATAGTATCACTAAATTACTACTTATTTAACCATAATTAAATCATTAAATCTATAACTTGTGATCGCTTAAGTTTTAACAATTTTGAGTAAAAAAGTGCTTGGAAATTTTAAAGGGAAAATTATTAATCTACATAAATCTAGAACTTGTAATCAATCAAATTTTAAAAATCTTATAGAACAAATAGTGGGCCCAAATTTGGAAGGAATGAAGAAAAAAAATACATCTTATATTCAAAGTCATCTTTTGTACACCGATGAATATATGACATGATACACTAAAATACTCGATACTTTACTTGTCCGTGTCACCACAATTGCAAGACCCACGATATACACATAACAAATGTTTGCCACACAAGACACAACGATGAAAGACAACAACGTTAAAAGGGAGGGGGGGCGGGGGATTTTTGTTAATTTATTATCACTTTTCAATGCACATGCCATTTTGCCAAACAAAACCATCATTTATTTACATATATTTCATGCACATCCATCTATTGAATTACATTTTGCTGTTATGTCTGCCAAATAGTGAATGACGACCTTCAGCTATCAATTCTCCAGTTGCTTTGTTTTTAATGAGAACAATTGTTCCCGAATAACCTCCATTCCTTCCTAACACCCTAGAAGTAATTTCTAGTTCATCCTGCAACATATTACATATGTCAATATGTGCATAAGGCATGATGATACACATACATATAAAACAAGTAAAAGTACATGTCACGCCCTAAACTGCAAGGTTCATATTGCAAGAATGCATGCGGCAGAAGGGAAATTGGGAGATAAAGAGCAGGAAAGTTGGGAAGTTGATTGCGGTGCAAAAAAGAAAGAACCCAGTTGTTAATGAAATCTGAAGCAAAAGTCTTGTAGTAAGAAGTGGTTGGAATTGCAAATGGATACATAAAATAAACATGTTGCAAACATTATTAGGTCTGAACCTTAAGAAAGTGACATTATTTTTTATTTTTTTAAATCCTCGGTATAATCTAACTCAAGTGTACAACCCAAAACATTTAAGGGGGTAGAGCTCTCACAACGCATTCTGTTGCTGTTCACAGGAGTACAACCCAAGACATTAATTAAGACTGACATTGATCAAAATTCAAAAGAACACTTTTCCAGAGTGTGCACTCTCCTTACGGATTCAGATTCTGTAGAACAAACGTCATGATAACTTAATACATTCAAATTATTAAATTTATAAAAATAAATTAAATTGTGACACGTGTATAATATATATTTTAACTTAAATATACACGTGTTACAATCTGATCTTTTATTACAAATTTAAGAGTTTAAATGTATTAAGTTATCATAACTTTCTCTCTATAAAGTCAGAAGATCCATTTCCCTCGTTACAGATAAGGGACAGTCTAAGAACAGAACAGAATCAATCTTACGTCTCATTTTTTTTTCCTGTTAAGTTTTTACACGTTTTGAATGGTTGCGATGGTGAGCAGTTCATTTAGAACCATATAGGATCCAAACCCGTGTAGGACAGGTTGGCAGGAACTAACTGGACTATTGGATAGCACATCTATCTATACAGGCGTTACAATGTAGACCATAAGTAATCCAATCAATATTAATGGTATCTCAGGCTTACACATTCACAAAGTTCCCCCAATGCTCAAGTGAGTTTTGCCTCTCCTAATAAAGTTTTCTCCTTATGCATGGTCAAGAAATTAAATTCATGTCAACATAAATTGCTCCAGAAACACTTAAGAAAGGAAAAATTAAATAAGCTCTTTGATAAGCTATAATTAGCTTATAAGCCTATTTGGATAGAAACTTATAACTACTATCGAAAGTTTTTAAGCTGAAAAATACTCTTTATTTCCCATATAAATCCAAACTGAATTTATTCATCTTTTAAACAATTTCAAAATCTTATTTTTTAAGATATCTAAGTTAGTTATAGTTTTAGCCTATGAAAAAACTAATTTAAATTTCTAATGAAGTGAAAGTAGGGTCCGATGCACATGCACATGCATATGCACATGAATGATTAAAAAAATAGGGTTTAAGATGAGAATTAAGGAAGATGTTAAATTTTACAGCAACGTTGGCAGGTGAGAGAAAAGAAATAGACATGCTGACAGAAACATTCATGGGGAGACCCTCTTCATGGATGAGCGCACCACCTACCACGTCCACCAGATTTGCAATTGCTCCATTCGCCAACTTCCCACTCCTGTCCTGTAACACAATCACATTAACTTTTCCCTTCCATTATGAACAGATACGATAAAATACCCATTATCATAAGAGAAATAAACTAGGTTACCGCGAGGCGAGAGGGAGCTTTGAAGGAGCACCAGACGCAACCGGGTTCGACTCGCTCGACTCGGATTCCGGCGACGGCGAAGTATTCGTAGAATGACGACTTATCGCCGGTTCTGAGGTGAGGACCGGAGTGGAGTCGCGACACGGCGTCTGATTCTTCTTGCGTCACCCTCAGCATCTCCTTCGCCTTCTCCATCGTTTCTCAACCTTCAAACTTGTCGGTGTGGGACTCACGTTATCATCGGGATCTTCAGTTTATTTGGGCCTCATGGGCTCGGAGAGGAGGGGTACTTTCGGGCTTTCATTCTAAATTTTAAGAACAGGGGGTGTGGATAGTAAAATGGGGATTAAAGGAAAATTTTATATGATGAAAATTAGAAGAAAAAAAAGTGATATTTTTTAGGGTTTGATTAAAGGAAAATTCTTCGTTTTTCAAATGCAACCTCCGAAATATATTCCGAATGTATAAAAAAATAGTTTAAATTATAAAATATTAAATTAAATAATTATTTTATAATAAATTTATTAAAAAATATAAATTTTTTAAAATTTTGAAGGATGATTCGTTTCATTTTTCGGAACGTGTAGCAATCCTCTTGATTAAAATATCTGTGTTGTTGATGAGAAAGGCTCCTGTAACAACTCAGATAGTACTAAAATTAATTATAAGACACATTTTTATTTATTTATTAAAAAATGCTGTATCTTCCGGAAAACAGAGGCCTGTCCGAATAATTAAAAAATTATTATTTTTTAACAAATTTATTATAAAATAATTATTTTATAATAAATTTATTAAATAATAATAATTTCTTAATCATTTAGAGCTTTTTCGGCTTCTATTTTTTAAGGCTGTAGCAACGCTCTTATTTATTTAGCTTCTCAATCTCAACTAACCTAGTTAGCATTAATCATGTATAAGCCTAAAACACTCACTCAAATTCAACTCTCTTAACTTATTTCATAAAACTCAGGGTTTTTGTGGATTGTATGGGACTTTTGGCAGTGATTGAGCCGAAATATCTTTGATTGTTACACAGATTTAACATGATGTGATATATACCAGATGGGGTGCTGCCATGGTTCAGACTAAAACTGGATATTTTGATTCCATAAGCTAAAGGGTTAATCAAATTATAGAGTAAGAAACTATGTGTTTTCATTAAAGAAAAAAACAGAGTACTATATAATCTAGTAGCTGCACCAGTATAAACATCATTGTCTTATGCTTAAACGTTAAGAAATTATCATATTTTGGTAAAAATGTTATTTTGTCCGGAAGTAATAACAACCAAGCTTAAGAACATAAGCAATGATTTAAGAGGATATTTGAGTTAAAAATTATTAGCACACTTTAGAAGTGGTTTGATTTTGAAATGATCTTAATCGTTTTCTCAGAAGAAAAGAAGAATTAAAATTGTGACACTTGCCCCACCTTCAACTAATATATAGATTGAGATTGACAGCTATCCATAAACATGTTCTTAGTAAATTATGGATAGTTTTGAAGTTATAGAGCAATTGGATATTGCATAACGAGGAAACTAAACAAAATATTCATCATCGTATATTTTTAGCAAATAAGTGATGCTAAACATTTTCTTACTGTATTTTTACACCAATTATATAAAACTATATTTAATATCTTGAAATAACATACAAAATTTAATTTTCCTTCATTTATTATTTCTGTTATTTTTTAAAAGGTTAGTTTTTTCAATATTTAATGTATTTCTTTAATAGACCCCAATGACTTTAGAATATTTTTTTTATTGCACAATGAGCATAGATTGATTATAAAGAAAGGGTTAGGGAAAATAGGTTTAGAAAGCCGAGATTAAAAGCGAGAATTTCAAGAATGGTTGCACGTGTGGTTACCAAAACAAACAGCTGTATCGGACCACTTTGGATTCGCATCCCAATTAAAGTGTTGTTTGGGAAATGCGCTGCCTCGTGCTCCAATATTAGATTCCCATGCTTCATGTCAATGGCAAACCAAACAAAGTGCTCTCCAAGGGTTGACTTTTAAATTTTCACAAACCTTCGGGTCAACTCATGATTAAAAAAAGTTACACTAAAAAATTAAAATTAAAATTAATTTATTTTCCATAATTAGTGTAAACATGCATTGAGGAGGGAGGTTAAGTTTGTAATGAAGTGATTCAAGAAATGATAGCAATGATTGATGAAAATTCAAAATTTAGAATAAGTGACCGAATTTTGAAGATTGGTTTTAATGTGTAATTAATAGGATTAATTAAAAAGTAGAATTAAATAAAATAAATAAATAAGAAAAGAGAAGCGATGAAAAGTGGAGGGTGGTGGGTTTAAGGAGGGTTTGGTTGCAGCATGAGCATGAATATGAATGAATGAATGAATGAATGAATGATGATGATGATGGTTCCGTACAGCTCTGTGCATACTTATGGCGTGTCTCCCAGTCTCATCTATAACACATGACACAACATGCCATCACTCTCACTCTCCCACTCATGACTCCGCAATCCCACCCCTGCCGCTGCCACCGCCACCCCGCCGCCCGCGTCACCGGCTTCTGCGCCCTCTGCCTCCGGGAGCGCCTCGCCGGGATCCTCCCCGATGACACCCCCCGCAGCACCCTCTCCGATCTCTTCAGCCGGAGCCCCACCTCCCAGCCTCACCCTAGGGTTTCCCGCCAGGATACCAAGACGGTGAAAGAGTTCATAGATCTCGAGCTTCAGCGTCGCAGGAGGAGCGCCGCTAGGGATTCCGGAACCTTCTGGAACGCCGCCGCCCAGAGGTTGAGGAAATGGAAATGGAAACACGCCTCCTCCAACAAGGGCGATAGCAAGGCTGCAATCGGAAACGTGGAGAAAAGAAAAGCGCGGCGCTTGAGAGACACGCAATCGGAGATTGGAGACTGCAATTTGGGGAGAAGATCCTGCGACACCGATCCCAGGTTTTCGGTTGACGCCGGGAGGGTGTCGTTTGATTGTCCTCGCGCTTCATGGGACGGGTGTTTGATTGGAAAGTCGTGTTCGAGGCTTTCCTCGATGGAGGAAGATTCCAATGACAGTGGTGGTTTGGAGAGTTCTGGGGGCGGAAGAACGAGTTTGGGTTTTGATAGGTCAAATTCTCGTAGGAGAAAGTCAATTGCAGGGGTTGATGACTTGAAATTGATGTCAAATGCAAATGCAAATGCGAACGGGAACGCCAAGGTGTCTCCTGCGACCTTCTATGGGGCCAAGTTGCTGATTACTGAGAAGGAGTTGATGGATAGTTATGGGAGGCCTTCCAGTGATGTTGTTCAGTCTGATTCTGTGGTTGAATCTGATTCCAAGGATGTTGTTGATGTGGCCAATGGGGTTAGGCAAAAGGGTTTCAAGAAGTTGCACAAATGGCGTGGTGTGTGGAACAAGTTAGGGTTAGTTCATAGAAAGGAGGAAAAGTGTGATTCTGGGGTTGTGGCTGATAAGCCACTTGCAGAGTCTTTGCAGAGGCTGAGGAGGGTGGTTAATGTGCAAGCAAGTGAGCCTGTTGGCCAGAAGCTTATGCGGAGCTATAGTGTTAGCTGTAGAAGCCCCTGTGGGATGGATGGTTTAGCCGAGGATTCTGAGAGCAAAGGGAGTGTTTTGAATGGGAGGCAAGAATTTATGTTTCAGAGGAACCGGAGTGTTAGGTATTCGCCCAATAATCCTGACACTGGCTTGTTGAGGTTCTATTTGACGCCGTCCAAGAGCTATAAGAGAAGCAAGGCTGGAAGGAGTAGTGTTAAGGATTTGAATTCGGTGGCCAGAAGTGGTCTGTGAAACTGTATTAGCTGTTGAAATTGAAAGTATGTCTGGTTGTAAAAACATATATAATGTAATTTTTGTTGTCAACGATATGAAGTACATCACACTGATATTAGAATATTGTTGCAATTTGTCTAATGAATGATGTTAGCAGAAATAAAAGTATTCTTTCCATGGTGCTGTTCAAATGGTAATTTTCTGATTGCAATGGTTCTAGGAGCAACCCTTGGTTTTGCTTGAATGTACTGCAAGATATGTCATGCTGTTTAGTGATTTATATTTTGTTGATGACATATCTATGAACTGGTAAATTGCTGCCTCAATTGCTGCAATAGCATGTCACATAAGATGAAGGTGTGTCTCTGTAAACGCAGCATGGATTGTTAGTTATAGATGCTTCATGCTTGAACTTCAAATTGTGAAGTTTTAAACTTTCCTCTATTATTCGGAACAAGAACCTACGTTTCTTTTTTAAGTATGCACATACTTGATGACATTTAATTTATGCTGTTATTTCTGTTTTAATCTTTTATTTTTTTGGCTTTCAAAAAAGTTAAGGATGGGGCCTTGAATTCCTGATGTAACTATGAGAGATATGGTTTGAGAATTTCTGGGTATGTAATTGGTACAGGAACAATATTGAAGGACAGGGTTTTAAATTTACAACTGGAATTTCCTTAATCGAAAACAGAAATTTGAATATCCTTTTTCCTACCTTATGACAGATCCGAAACTTTTGGGCAGTGGGGTAAGTGTAGTAAAGATAGGTAGATACCAAATTCTCATTAGAAAATTTTCATTCATCCAGATGAGAGGGGGAAAGTTTGAAACTTAGTGGGGGCAAAAGTGACCAGTCCCTACTATGGCAATGGAATTTTTTTAAAAATGGAATGGGGACATGAACCCGCATTGTCAACCACTTAGAATCTAGGATTTGTCCCAGCCAATGAGTCAACCTGCTTTTTCTCTTTTCCTTGCCAAGGACCACAATTATATATTCCATAGGAGACAATTCTTTTAGTGGAAACATCTACCGCATAATAGGGATAACTTCGCTAACTTTTCAAAAGAACACAGCAAATCCTTCTATTAATATACCTTATGCTTAGTTGTAAAGATTTTACAGGTTCTCTATATGCACAACATATTCTGTATCTGGGTTAAAGCCTTTCAAAGTCAAGAATCACTGACATCAAGGTTCATGGCATCTGCTTTATTGGCTGTAATGTATTTGTACTTGCTCTGTATTTCGGAATTTGAATGTGGGGCTTTCAGGCAACAGGCAAGGGAAGAATGATTTTAAGTTTCAAGCTCGTCAATAGTCTTTACTCATTAATGGTCGATTGCTTGTTTAGCAAGAGCTTGAGAAGAATTCAATTTCCGCGTTTCATTTTCTTCAAGACTGTAACAAAGAAAATCGTTTTGTTAGTTATTAGAAAACAGAGGGAGAAGATTATAGTTTAACTATTACTCTGTTTTATCATCCTTTGTGCGTGTGTGTTGGTTTTTTCAAACTTTAAAATTTATTATGGTCCTGCTTTCTGTTGGTACCTTGATTACTTTTCTTGTTTTGTATTGAAGTACATCCCTTGATTCTGATGTTGAAAGATTTGCTAGCAAATGCTGTCTGTTTAATCCTCCGATTGGATTGCAATTAGGAATGGGTGCCTGTGAAGTAGTTTACCTCCATAGGAATATCCTTTTTCTATTTGGGTACTTGATTTCTTTGGTTAAGGATCTGTTTCAGTTTCTCATTGAAAATTTATATGATGTTAGGATTTTGGAAATATGGCCATGGTCTCGTACAAGGTGATTCTAAATTTATTGCAAGGTCAGCTAGCTCACTAGTCATTCTGAATTTTCTGGTACTGTTTTCATTTATTATTTACATAATATTTTTTTATAAAACATCTTGTTATATCAATAATTATCTCTATTTCTTATTTATTGCCAAGATCATTAAGTTTACCTAGTGATAGAGAGTTAGAACATCTCAAATTTGAATTTTATTTTTGTTATTATAATTTCGATGGATAAGAAATAAGTAAATAATAATCATTCTAAAGTTAATTCATGACATTTATAATTGACTGTTGGTTTTGAAATATTTTCTTTTTGACTTACTTTGTGTTTTCTTCTAATAGCCGGAGGTTTTTCTGATGAATGGAATCAATAATGCATCATCATGTTGACCATGATGTTAGCGTTGGTAAATTGAAACTCTGTCTGCTTTTCATAAAGCACTTAACTTTTCACTAGTCTTCGAATGATGTTGTGGCCATACCATAGTATTGTGAATTAGAAAAGAAATCTGACTAATGAAAGTGCTTCGGAACAAAAAGCACAACCTTTTGACTTGCAAGTTGTAAGTCTCATTTCCATGATGCTTTTAGCAGAAGTACGAGTAAATTCACATTTTTGGAGGCAAATTTGTATAATGTTATTTTTCTCAATATTATATTAGATTCATAGATGCTAGCACGATGGAAGAATATTCACTTACTTACCAAGTACTTGTTTGGAAGAAGTCTTAATAATTTCTTACAAGACAAAAAAAAGAAAGTAAATCGTATCAAACTTTTCTCATAAGTTAAAATTAATTTGCACATTTTAATTTTTTTAGAAGTTCCCATTTTTCTATTTTTTTTTTCCTTTTCAAAAAACTGAGTTACACAAGTTAAATTTAATTTATAGAAATTTGGTTTATTTTATTTTTAATTTTCTTCCCCTAAAAAGGAAAGATATCTAAACTAGTCCAAGAGCTTGTTGCACTCCCATTGCCTGGATTTTGGAAAGATAAAAATAAGAAAACAGAGACCAGTATAATATAACAAGTGAAATTGCTGGGAAAAAAATTTTAAGTCACATACATACCCATCAACAAAGAACGACAAACAGACTAATCAGCCTCTTCCCTCTCCCATGATGATTTATTGAAATTACAATATCCAAACACACAAAAAGTGCAAACTCAATATTTAGTTACATACTACCATCAATAGTTTTGCGTAGTCACTTCACTCATTCTTCGTTCATTCCACATCAAAGCCCTTCTCCTGAAGCTCAGCAACGACCTCATTCCTCATCCTCAACCACAGTTTCTGAGCCTCCTGCTCAAACTTCTTGTCCTTGAGGTCCTTCTTGTAGTCACTGTCATCCTTATCACTCTCAACCATCCCTTTGGGACCAATGGTTGTTCCAATCATTCCACCCCTGGCAATGAACTCCTGCATGGCCTCTTCATCACCCGGGTAAGGATACATCCTCCTCTCGTACAAGTGAGCCAGCTCTTTCTGTTCCTTTGGCATTGGCACCAGTGTCCACCATCCCAGTGGCGATGTCTCGTTGTACACCCACGCAGCCCCAAACACTGCGTACGTGCAAAGCAAAGCCTTTCCAATCTGCTTCCAGAAGTAGTAGTTCTCCTTCCCCAACCCTATTTTCTTCAGGAAATGCTGTAGACCTGCGTTGGAACAAAAATGGGTGCACAAAATTTTATCAAAGATGTAAGATTATTGTCTGAGACATTTCATCAAACACCTTGTGCGCATAGTTGGCTTCTACGAAAACTTTGACCCACGTGTAATGGGGAAATGGGTTAACGCGGAATTTGTGAAGATGTTTATTGTTATTAAAATTTTTGTGTGGGTTGAAGGAAAGGTACCTGTTTTGGGTTCCGGCACCGGAAAGCGCTTACGAGGCATTGCGAAAGTGAGGCTTGGATCATTGGATGAACAAATGATGGCGATGACGTGGTTTAGTAGTGTGGGTCAGCTCGTCAAGGCCCGGAAAGGTTTTGGATATTGTGTGACCATTTTGGTGTGAGCCCATGCCTTACATGTTATACAAAAAAAAATATATATGCTATTGATTTTTATGAGTGGATGACCCTGTGTGTTTCTCACCCGTATTTCCTCCAATTTCTTTTGGATTTCATAGCATAACTTACGAGTCATAGTTCTTGCATTCTAGCAATTTTTAAAATTTTAAAAAAAGTTACAATGTTATTTTTTATGAAATTAAAAATTTACAATGTTATTAGGGTTTAGGGTATAGAGGAGGGTTATAATAATACTCTTAGATTGAAAGTTCTTTACTCTTAGATCATATATACAAAATTTTATATTAATTCAAGATGATTTGATACTTCATTCTTATAAAATAAAATTGACGTAATATATTTATTTCAAAATATACTAAAATATGAATACTTTGATTACCTTCACGTTGTTGTTCAATTTTAACAAAATTTGATATAAACATGTAAAGTGATATGGATTTTTAATCCAACGATTAGATTTACAAAACACACATTTAATATAAAGTTATTGAGTGTTGTAATACTTAGTAAAAATTATATCGATATTATTATAATCCTCTTTATATATATATATATATATATATATATATATATATATATATTATAAAATGAAGATGACATAAATTAGTTTTTGAAGAAAATTAAAATAAGAAATTAAGTTTCTCTCAAATAAAGTCTCTGTCCTCTCTCTATATATATGTGAATAAGTATTTTGAGTGAGTGTTTTAAACAACAATCATGTTTTAAGAAGTTTTTCTTGAATACGAGTATTTTTAAGGATTTTCTTTTTCTAACCTCTTACATCTTTTAATCTATTATTTTTAACTTTATTTTAAATTAAATTTTAATACTCTCTTAAAAAATCAAGTTAAAAATAATTTCTATCACAATGTAATTACGTATCATAAATTTAAAATATAATTCATGTGCTCAAAATATTTATAAAATTTAATTATAATATATTTATATAGTTAAAATATTCATTTATTATAAATTTTAGTTATATAAAATAAACATCAATTTATTTATGTAGTTATTTTAGTTTAATAAGAGATTTTAAGTTCAAATTTTGGATATGAAATTATGTTAAAAGAACTTTATCATTTAAAGTGGTCTTATTCGATTTAAACATAATTGTTTTAAATAAAAATAGATGTGTTCTTTTTTAAAAAAAAAAAAACATTAATCCTATCTACTACCTCCAATTCTTTCTTTAAAAAAACAATAATCCTGTGTACTACCTCTAATCCTTTTACAAGAAGCAAGTTATAATATTAAATTAGTTAATCATTCATACACTGTCATTGTAAAGTTTTTTACACTGGTAACCAATCATATCTTTTAAATTATTTTATTTTACTTTTATTTGATTAAATGAGCAAATGACATGACACTATTGAGATATATGATTGGTTGTCAGTGTAAAAAAATTTTACACTAGCAGTGTATAGGTGATTAACCCGTAAAATATAATTAAACAAGCTAAAATATTTGTATAATTTAACTTTGTTTAATAAACGAACGATGCTAAAAGTATAATTGTCAGAGTAGAAGATCCAAATTCTTTCACCATTCAGTCAATCAATCCTAGTGGGATGATAAACATTAAAAAAAAAATACATTACTACAAAAAGAAAATGAATTTAAATTGATAGGTGTGTTACACATGCCCCAAGTAACAAACATTGTGATAATTAGATTTATGATAGATTTTTTGCCTCTGAGCAATATCTGTAAACAGATTTTGAAATCGAAAGTTATCCAAATTGAAATTGTTTTGGTTTTGCTATTCTCTGAACTTACTGGAGTCAATCTTCCATATGCAAACAAGTTATTTCTTTGGATATTAGAAAGTATTAGTTCTCTCGAGAATTTAACTTTCTGAGATGAAACTGTGTTTACTCGATTATGAGCTGCATTGTAAGCTTATTGGGAATCAAATAAAACCATGCTGAATGCTGATGAGAAAGATCTGACACATACCGTGAATAAAAGCACTTATAATAAGAACTTCATATATTGATTTTGAGCATAGTTGATGGTGTAACACAAGGTGGAAAACAGATAATAGGGAAGAAAACTTTCTAATGTGCAGCTCCACCTAGTTGCATGCACCAGAAAATAACACTTACCTAACAAGGCAAAAGGCATATTGAAACTGCATAATTTGAACAACCTTTGTACAAATTAATCAAGTTTTCAGCGAAGAGTTCCAACTGATTTTTTATACGTATACAACTTTGACACCATAAGGAACGCAACAAAATTCAGTGCACTTAACACTGTCAATAGCAAGAAGAAATAATCAAGGTGACCATAGTTCAGTTTATCAGGTAACCATCCAGGATTACCATTCCTAGTAGTGACATTTGTCACAATTGTTATAAGCAAAGAGCTCAAGTACGATCCAAATGCAACAGTGAGGAGTTGGAGAGCAGAACACGTGCTCCTCATGGCATCAGGGGCTTGCTCATAGAAGAACTCTAACTGACCAATGAAAGTGAACACCTCAGCACAACCTATGATAAAATATGGTGGAATCTGCCAAAACATTGACATGGGGACCTCCGTAAGTTCATAATAATTGTGTCTCCTCACCATTTTAAGTCTCATGCTCTCCAAAATTACTGCATACACCATAGAAAATATGGATATGAAAAGGCCAATTCCCATTCTTTGGAGCTGAGTTAGGCCATTTTTGCGGCCACTGAACCTTCTTGCTATTGGCACAATGATCCTGTCATACACTGGGATCCAAAAGATGACACTAATGGTATCAAAGACAGAAAGAGTAGCTGGTGAGATATTTAAAATTTTGTTGCCCACATGGACATGGTTATCCATGGTTTTCCCTTGCAGTATAAAGTAGCTTCCCATTTGACTATAAACAGTAGAAAATATGATGCCAGTGACCCATATAGGAAGCAATCTTATAATAGCTTTCAGCTCTTCCACTTGAGTCACAGTGCAAACTCTCCATGGGTTTACCGGGTCCTTCACATTATCTGAATTTTCTAGCACTGCTGCTTTGTCAAAGAATCTGTTACACACAAGAGGTAAATGTGAATAAAAACTAGATAAAGCAACAGGGCAATGTCTTTCTTTATTTGTCTTTTGTGCCTCAGAAAATAGGTTGTTGTCTATAGGTTAACAGAAACAGTAACAAATGTTTTATGGTTTGC
The DNA here is from genome assembly GCF_000230855.2 of Cajanus cajan. Taxonomy (NCBI): domain Eukaryota; kingdom Viridiplantae; phylum Streptophyta; class Magnoliopsida; order Fabales; family Fabaceae; genus Cajanus; species Cajanus cajan. The sequence continues at coordinate 56,453,442 of NC_138525.1, forward strand.
AAGAATTATAGTCCCACCAAAGCATTTGGAAGACTAATTATCATAAATATATAAAATTGTCATGATTTGATAAGATAGCATGTGAAATGGCATGAGTATTGGCTAAAGTACTATCTTCCTATGCTTAGAAAGAAGTGTGTAACATCAAAGTTACTTCTAGTATTTTCAACCCTCTTTATTATTGGTTAAATTTTAGCACGGATATTACTACATTACTTACACTCACTCTCTAATAGTGGAACCTACATGACAATTTACCCAAAAGAAATTATCAAAAGGTGTGTTGGTAAGTGGTAAAATTTATGAATAAGAGGAATAAACAAAGAATTTTGTTACAAATGGTTTACCTTAATCCATTTGAATGGTCAAGTTTGCGGCTTCCTTGGATAGCTGACTCTGAGTCTTCTTCTATCTCATATAAGGCAGACTTATCATTAGGAACTTCAACATCAAACTTTCTAATGGATGCCACTATAACCTGACAAATGCGAGTGAGGGGGCTTCCTCCTGGTTTCTGATTTCGATACAATTTTGTACCTGAGAAGAAACTCACCACAGCAATTGCCATGGCCACTGCTGGAATGCCAAATCCCAAACCCCAACTAACACTAGTTTGTACCCACACCAACAAAGAAGCAGCAACAAGAGCACCAATATTTATTGACAAATAGAACCAGTTGAAGAAAGAACTCTTGTGCTCCTTCTCAGCTTCATCAGCATCATCAAATTGGTCTGCACCAAATGATGAAACACAAGGCTTGATCCCACCAGTGCCAAGGGCTATAAGGTAAAGGGCCACAAAGCACGCTGCACTCTGTCCCTGAGTAGCATGGCAATTGCCTTCTGGATCACAGGTTGGTTTTAGGCCAGGAACTGATGCAGACAATGTCAAGAGTGTCATTCCCTATGCAGAAGAGAAAAGATTTTCAGATATTCCTTATCAATCAAGAAGATATATGGATTGTGCACATAAGTCATGACTATTGATCTTCTGTATGTGACTTTGTTACTTCTCACATTTTATATATCTTAAAGAACGTGGAATTAAGCTTAACTCAGTTACATAAAACTTACTTTTTAGGTGAAGGTTGTTTCATTATATACATTATTTTTGTTATACCACTAGTTGAGTTGGGTCTTTCAGACATTCCTCACGTTAAGAACTAAATATCTTGATGTGAAGTTTATAAGACTAACTATACATATTTAAGTGGTCCAATAACAGTTTGATAATGAGTAATCTTATAGACCCAACAACAATTGCTAGAATAAACTCTTGTACCATCTTAAGATTGTGAGATTAAATCTAACTTGATGTCACAAAACCAACTTTTAAGGTGAAAATTTCTCTTATATATATTATTTTGACCATATTACAAGTCAACATGGAATCTCCTACAATATAAGCCAAATGGATGACTTGACCTAATTATCTCATTTTCATTTCATTTCAATATTTTGATTCTCTCACCCACTCTTCTGGACTCCACCATTTTTCCTAACAGTAAACAAGTAAAAATTAAAGAGACTATACTCACAATAACATAAACTATTGAAAAACAAAGAATGGTCTTATATCTTCCGAGATAGGCATCAGCCACAAATGCTCCAATCAATGGAGTGATGTAGCATGTTCCACCCCAATTTGCATTATTCTTGGAAGCAGTAGCGCCATGCTGATTTAGTTGATTAGTGAAATAAGTCACAAGATTTGTGCTCATCCCATAGTATGCTAATCTCTCACAACATTCATTTCCTGCAAATTGGTCAAATCAATTTCTTAACCCCCAAAACATTAATTGTTTAGAATGGAGATGCACAATGGTTACCTAAAATAAAGGGGCAGGCTCTCCAGGTTCCAGTCTCCTTTTTGTTAGCAGGATTTCCACGGTAATCTACTGTTCCATCTTTTGTGTAAAAATCTTCCTCAGCCATTGTAATTCAGTTGAGGGATTCACTGGCAACAAATCAAGCTAGGAATTGACATGTTAAAAACCAAAAAGCAAGAAAATCATTGAAATAAAGTTGGTCAGTTTTAACTCATTATGCTGCATAGTTAATCAAAAAGTACAACCCTTACCTCGGATAAAATTATTCAACACAGCTTGAGATGGAGGTGTCTCCTAAAAGCAAAGCACTATGTATAGAAGATGTTAGATGAAAACAAAGAGTGAGTGAAAAAGTAATATATAGTGTTTTAGTATGAGACTAGAATGACGTTTTGTTCAAGGAATTGCCTCTGCTACATGCAATATCAATATGCATGTTATAGAAACCTATACAAAACAAGAGGCCAAATCCCACCGTTACGGAGCTGCTGCTGCTAACCATATTATATGGTGAACAAAAGCTTGCACCCAAAACTAAATTGCAGAATATAAAGCTGTAAAATTGTATTTTATCGTTTGTAAATTGTAATGTATTCTTTTACGTGACGTTGGGTTTATCAATGCTCGAATAGGGACAATTACAAAAGATCATTTTCTTGTTTTCTAACCAATGTAAAGTGTAAACATTCAAGGGACAACTAATAGTGAAGTAATTGTCTGGCTATACCTCAAAACTAATTTTTTGGTGCACGTTCCAATCCAAGGACTATAATTACGATTATTCGTATTTTTTATTTTATTTCTAGTTATAAGAAAAAATTAGTGAAAGTCAATTTCAATCTTATATCTTAATTAATAGGAGTAAAGAAACTTACTCAACTTTATTATCTTTGTAGAATTAGTTAAGATTAATTTTTATTTTTGTAAAGATAAGAAAGATTTATAAAGTATATAACTTTAAAATAAACGATAGAGTGTTAAAAGTTCTTTTAAATTTAATTGGAGTCAAGAGACAATTAATTTTATCACCTTTATAAAATTAGTTAAGATTAATTTCATATTATATTTCAATTATACTTAATAATTAACAATTTAAAATTAAAGTATATAACTTAAAAATAAACAATGGAGTGTTAAGAGCTCTTTATATGAGATTTGGTGATTAGTTTAGGATAAGAAAAAAACCTCCGATTGATTTGAGTGGTTTACAAGATTTTATCTTCTGACCTTGTTGGCACTATTTTACACACAAAAAAAGTTTAGGATGACGAAATAAAAATTTAGTTTTTCTCATTTTTTTCTTCCACTAATCCAAACCAAATTAATATGGTAAAAATTGAATTGGTTTGATTTAAATTATAAGATAAAGGTAAAGGCATAAATTATATATATATATATATATATATATATATATATATATATATATATATATATATATATATATATAATATTCAGTTTCGTTGCAATGTGAAATATTGGATTCAATTATACTTTTACCTCATTAGTTTTTATTCATTATTCATAATGTGATACGAATTAATCATCTATATATTATTATTGTAAAAAAAATTTACATTGACAATTAATTATATTTTTTAATTATGTCATATCACTGTTAAAAGTAAATATTTACAGTGACATAATACAATTAAGAGATATAATTGGTTGTCAATGTAAATTTTTTTTATACTAACAGTATATAAATGATTAACTCATATGATATAAGTAGAATATAATGTTTTGAAAGTTAAAAAAATGAAAAATTATTAGATTGAATATTCAGATCTTAGCTGGAAAAAAATTTGAAAATTTTAATCACGATTGATTAGATAATTCGTCACATGATAAATCATTCGGTCTAATGAACATGAACATCTCTGTATGCTTGTGTCATGTCATGTAAATTTTTAGAGTGGTCTTAATAGTCAAAGTTAAATAATATGTAAGATGTTGAATTTAAACTTTATTATTGTGATTGTAATAATTTTCATGAAAATAAAATAAAATAAAATGTATCATGTCATTCCACCGATAATAATGGGAGTCCGCTTACTATTTCTCACCTTATTATTAATCGGATGAAATTAAAACCTTTCACCTTTTTATTTTGGATGAAAAGTCTCATATAATTTTAATTCTTCAAATTTTCGCATAAAATCAGGCCAACTCAACGTATTTTTAGGTTTGAAGTAAATTTTAATGTGAGATGTTTTAAAATTAATAATAATATTTTTATGAAATAATAAAAATATTTTAAAGATGTCTTAAAAAAATAATTATATTTATATATATTTTAGAGATAGATCTTTTAAAATAAATTTTTAAAAATGTAAAAAAATGATTTTTAAATTATATATTTTTTTAAAATATATAAATATTAATATAAAATATTTTTTCAAAAGAATTTAAAGTAAAGAATTTGTTAGTTTTATCCTTGGATCAGTCCTACATTAGACATTTTTTATTTTGTTGATTTAATTATAAAGAAAGAAAGAAAAGAACAAATATATCTAATATTGAAAATGAAAGTAATTGAATTCAATTTTAGCAAAGAGAAAATTTTATGATGTATTAAATATGTTTTTAATCTCTAAAATTTAAAATTGATCTTTTTAGTTTTTGTAATTTTAAAAAATCTTATTTTAATCCTTATATTTAAATTTTTTTAGGAACGTATTAAATATTATTGCATAAAATTTACCTACTAGTATTTTTATTGGTAAAAACATCATATTAAACCTAGTTAATGATGCATAACTGTTAAGTCTCAATTTTACCTCTTTTTGGATGAGACTTATTGAACGAATTCCACTCATCCTCTGAACCATTGCAATATAATTGTTCTCTTTTTGGTTCATTTTGTGTGCAGATATAACTAACCCAAATTTAGCTAACAATACCTTAATACACCTCATTTTTGTGCAGGTATTGAGCTAGAGAAGTGAGGATTGAAGATTCTTAGGATTGGGAATCCAAGAGGCTAAGGAGCAGAGAAGAAATTGCGCCGGGCGCAAGATGACTCGCGCCGGGCTTGAGAAGAACAGAGTCTGGAAGCCATGGCGTCGGGCGAGAGAATACACGCGCCGGGCGTGGTCAAGACAGAGAGTGCTTGAAACTCTCTAGAAGACATCGCGCCGGGCGTAAAAGGAAAATGCGCCGGGCTTACACTGAGGCAGAAAGTGCACAGAAGAGTCCGCGCCGGGCGTGAAGACTTACACGCCGGGCGCGAAACCCTAATCTGATCTCCCTGGCTCGTATTTGAAGCCATTTTCGGGGGAGAAACCCCCATTCACACATTAGACGAGTTTTAGGAGCTGTGGAAGGGATTCCCGGAGCTTGGAGCTGTTCGTGTGTGGGTCTTTCCTTCGGTTTCTTCATTTCTCCCTTCATCTCTATTTTGTTTTACCCTCATTTTGAGTGGGGTTAGATGTAACCAACGAATTCTAGTGTAATCCTCACGTTTTCAATGATATATATATATATATATATATATATATATATGTTTTTCATTCATTGTTGTGTTGTTTCTATTCTTAATGCTTGCCTTGGATTGATTCTCCTTGCATGATATAGGTTCCATGGGTATTGGAAAATAACCTTTGAAACTAGCTCTAAAACAAATGCCTAGTGGGAAATGTATCTAGGAATGGAGTTTGACCCATTAGTAGTCTTAAACCCTAGCTCATAATGCAGGTGTAGGTATTGGGTACTCAAGGGATTGATATTCAATATCCGCACCTAGGCTCTTGCTCTAAGGGATTAGGTTTGAGTAAACTATTGGGTTGACTAAGCAATGAATTTAACAAGAGATTAAGGATTCATTAGTTTAACGTTTGGTGAAATCTGACCCCCACAACCTCACAATACCACAATATCATTTCTAACCTTTTCCACTCTCAAACAAATATTTTTATAGCTTTCATTCCAGTAGTCATGATCTTTAATTCACATTCAGATGACAAACTACAAATTGGAATTATTCTTTAGTCACGAATAGTCAATAAATGCTTATTTTACCTTATAATCCCTGTGGATACGATATTTTTACTACTTGAACGACCGGTATATTTGCCGTGTTTGAGACCGTTGATTGAATCAAACTGATTTACAATTATAACAAAAGTACTTCAACGGAAATCTCAACAAGTTTTTGGCGCCGTTGCCGGGGATTAGAATGGCGATTTAGTATTTGTAGCTATTTGTGACTTATTCTTTTGTTTTTATTGTTATTTTTATTTGTGTGCTGGCAATGAATTGTTGAAGCTAACCTGTGCGCTCTAGTCCTCTGCTTTCTCTTGTATGCAAGGTACTGTGAACTAGATTGACCAATTCCTCTGAGCAGTTGCTGAGCAATCCTCAGATTGAGCACAAAGCAAGGAGGAACAAGAGCAACAGGAGGAGAAGGAGAGTAGAGCACTTCAAGTTGGTCATCGTCAGGCTCGGGACAGTAAACAAGCGCTTCCTGGGAGGCAACCCAGAGATCTGACTTTGTTTGTGTTTGTCATTTCATTCTGTTGTAGATTTCAGTGTTAATGTTTGTTATGCATAATTGTTTGGTGTTATATGTTGTTTTCTGTTATATGTTGTTTTGTGGTATAGGTTAGTTTGTGTAATATGTTGATTGTCAGAATCATGCTTGAGTGAGTAAATATAGGGTGCATCTTGTTTGGAATGTGAGGAATGAGGCAATTCCATGTCTAGGTGGAAATAAGGCCTGATCTTAAAGAAAACTTAGGTGAATTGACCTTGTAAGTAGTTACACGCCGGGCGTAACTCTTTTGCGCCCGGCGTCGTATTCGATTTTTTGTATCTGGAACCACCAAGCCGGGCGCACTTAACTCACGCCCGACGCGATATCAGATTTTGGGCCTTGTTGAATTTTACTGATATGAAACCCGGCGCATCTGTGTTGCGCCCAGCGCAGGACATTCCTGACAGCCCATATTTACCTGTTTTTAATCATGTTTCTTTATGTTCTGTTGTGTGTTGTATGTTTGTGTGCTTTAGGTTGCATTGTCATGATCCATTTCCGTGTGCATGCATGTTGTGCTTAATTGTGGTCTAAGGATATTCTCCAATGTGTTATAGTTGCTTGGTCATCACTGTGTATACATTTTTGCTCTCACCATTCTTTTTCATGCTTATACTCCGCGACCACTCTTGGTCACTAGGACTTTCAGGCATATACTGGTTGGCCTGGGGACCAGGCTCCTAAGTTTGGGGGAGTGGAGTTGCTGATGCAGACGGAGCTGATGATGGTGGAGCAGCCCCTGAAGATGATGATGACCAGACCCCATAGAGGGAAGTATAGGGAGCCTACCTTAGTTTACCTTTGTCTATTGCAAATTATTTTTTTGTCTTTTATTTTCAGTATTTAACTATTTTTATATATAGTCTTTTAGATGATTACTCTGTTGGTTCTTTTGTGAATAGTCTGCCTTAGCATGGTTTTTAATCTTGTTGATACTTGTTTTACGTGTGGTCGATTCTGGATTATAGTTTGCTTAATGTTTATGGTGTGTGTACCTTAGACATTTTCAAGTCACATTAGATCTTTAGTTCATGACTAGTTGCATACGGGTTTCAATGTTGATCATAGAACTGAGCTGAGTTTGATAGTTTGTAGATGCATAGCCGGGTGAGGTTTGAGCCTAAACACTGATGAGTGAACTACGCTTAGGTTGCATGATAGACTTTTCTTGAGTTTCCCTGGTGGTTTGCTTATGTTATGCACTTATATGATCAAGACATTCACATTTCCATATTTTGTTAACCATCTAAGCCAAAAAGCCATATCCACTTTCCACTTGACCCATACCTTCCTAAGCCTAAACACCACACCTTCCACTTGTCCCAAACCATGAAAAATTAACCATAACCTTTGTCTTGGTTAAGAGAGCAAAAATGATGACATCAAATAAGTTTGGGGGAGTTGAAGAATGAGGAAATTTGGGAAGAAGAAAGTATGTGGTCAGCCATTACTAAATAAATAAAAAAATAAAAAAAGAAGAAAAACAAAAAGCAAAACAAAAACAAAAAGGCTAATGGCTTGGATCCGGTAATGGGCATGTGCCAAAATGTTGTATTGGGGTATGGAGAGGGATATCATTGTAGAAATCTTAATTGCTCTCTTAAGCCATAGCACCTTCAATTCTTGAAAAATCACAAGATTGCTACTGCTTGACCCAGAATTGCCCTAATAAAGACCTTGTGTTAAGTGCCTGCATTTGTTTTACCACTGGTTTCAGTCGGAAACGAAGAGCAAAGTTAAATCATGTGGCATGAGTAGTAGACTAGAGAGAAACACTCACCCTGATACACTAGTGTGCATAGAGAGAAACACTTTCCTAGTGAGGATGCATACACAGATAGTCTTTACTCTTCTCAGCTCTTTGATCTCTTTTGAAACCTTTGTTTGCCCCTTGTCATGTTCTATTGCAATAATTGTGGCTGGAAATCCATCCGAGGTTCATGCTTGCGAAAAGAAGATACAAGTGAACTAGGATGTAGAACTTGACACACTTGCATTGCTTGTTATCTGCTAGATTAATTACCTTTTGCTTGAGGACAAGCAAGGTTCTAAGTTTGGGGGAGTTGTTAAGTCTCAATTTTACCTCTTTTTGGATGAGACTTATTGAACGAATTCCACTCATCCTCTGAACCATTGCAATATAATTGTTCTCTTTTTGGTTCATTTTGTGTGCAGATATAACTAACCCAAATTTAGCTAACAATACCTTAATACACCTCATTTTTGTGCAGGTATTGAGCTAGAGAAATGAGGATTGAAGATTCTTAGGATTGGGAATCCAAGAGGCTAAGGAGCAGAGAAGAAATTGCACCAGGTGCAAGATGACTCGCGCCGGGCTTGAGAAGAACAGAGTCTGGAAGCCATGGCGCCGGGCGAGAGAATACACGCGCCGGGCGTGGTCGAGACAGAGAGTGCTTGAAACTCTCTAGAAGACATCGCGCCGGGCGTAAAAGGAAAATGCGCCGGGCTTACACTGAGGCAGAAAGTGCACAGAAGAGTCCGCGTCGGGCGCGAAGACTTACACGCCGGGCGCGAAACCCTAATCTGATCTCCCTGGCTCGTATTTGAAGCCATTTTCGGGGGAGAAACCCCCATTCACACATTAGACGAGTTTTAGGAGCTGTGGAAGGGATTCCCGGAGCTTGGAGTTGTTCGTGTGTGGGTCTTTCCTTCGGTTTCTTCATTTCTCCCTTCATCTCTATTTTGTTTTACCCTCATTTTGAGTGGTTCTACCCATTTTTTGTGGGGTTAGATGTAACCAACGAATTCTAGTGTAATCCTCACGTTTTCAATGATATATATATATATATATGTTGTTCATTCATTGTTGTGTTGTTTCTATTCTTAATGCTTGCCTTGGATTGATTCTCCTTGCATGATATAGGTTCCGTGGGTATTGGAAAATAACCTTTGAAACTAGCTCTGAAACAAATGCCTAGTGGGAAATGTATCTAGGAATGGAGCTTGGCCCATTAGTAGTCTTAAACCCTAGCTCATAATGCAGGTGTAGGTATTGGGTACTCAAGGGATTGATATTCAATATCCGCACCTAGGCTCTTGCTCTAAGGGATTAGGTTTGAGTAAACTATTGGGTTGACTAAGCAATGAATTTAACAAGAGATTAAGGATTCATTAGTTTAACGTTTGGTGAAATCTGACCCCCAAAACCTCACAATACCACAATATCATTTCTAACCTTTTCCACTCTCAAACAAATATTTTTATAGCTTTCATTCCAGTAGTCATGATCTTTAATTCACATTCACATGACAAACTACAAATTGGAATTATTCTTTAGTCACGAATAGTCAATAAATGCTTATTTTACCTTCTAATCTATGTGGATACGATATTTTTACTACTTGAACGGCCGGTATACTTGCCATGTTTGAGACTGTTGATAGAATTTAACTGATTTATAAATTAAAACAAAAGTGTTTTAACGGAATTCTCAACAATAACTATCGTAATTTGTTATTTTAAGTTTTTATGCTTAAATTTTATTAAAAAATTTGTCAACTACTAACACATAAAATTTGCTTATTAGTATTTTGTTAGTGAAAATATTACATTAGATCTAATTAATTTTGTCACTTTCAGATATATTATTTGTGATCTAAGAGAGTAAAACAATTTTTTTAAAAATTATAGAGACTAAAAAAATTAATTTTAAATTTAATTTTTTTTAAAAAGACCTTAAATTTAAGAGATAAAAACATATTTAAGTTTATATTCTATTTGTTTAACACAACCTATTTTGTTTACATTCCAAAAACAAAATATTTAGTTTAAGGTAACTATGACACTAAAAGAAGACTATTAAATACTAACATTGCACTGAGTGTAGAGATTTAGAGAGTAGAGATAAAGAAAGAAGTCATTCCATACTTGTAAATTGTCTTAAAAAAAACTATTTTGAGAGCTTTTTAATCTCAACCGTTAAGCTAATCCAACACTCAACAATTGTGCTACAAAGGAGCTAGACACAATATGTGCATGAGAGGATTTGTATACATAATTTTCTAAGCATGTAATCAGAAATCTATAAAAAAAATCTGGAAAAAAAATTGGGTGGGTTGAAGATGAGTCAACTTATCAATCCACTATTTTTAACCTACCAACTCACTAAAGTGGGTTAACCTGCCAACCCATCGCTAATTGCATTTTTCAACTCATTTCCTTTAGTGGACTAACCCACCCCACCCCGCTTCTTTGGTGGGTTAACATGCCCCATCGCTTTAGGTGGGTTGCTCCACTTTGTAACCTATAATTGGGCATGGGTTGAATGGGGCTAGGCGTGGATGTACTTGGAGTTCTCTGACTTGGTGACATTGGGCCCTAATTGAGTGGTGTCCAGTATGATCAAGGCAGAAGCTCTTTGCTTGAATGATGCCTAACACTAATGGAGTGACATCAGGCGTGAGTCGGATTGAGACTTTTTGCCTAAAATGGAGTCGGACGTGGGGTTTAGCCTTGCCAGAGGTGATTGCCAAAAAGACTCTCTTCCTTATTCATGTCAGGCGCAGGTTGAGTGACATCGACCATGAGTAAGCCCAAGAGCTCTTTATCTTAATGACGTTAGACGTGGGGAGAATGGTGCCAGACTTAGGGTTGCCTTATGAAAAATGTTGTTTGGTTGATAAGATGTTGCACTTGTACTAGTAGTTGTATATCTCATATGTTGTATGTTGATATATGTTGTTAGTTATTTATACGTAGATCAGGATAATGTATATTGATGATTAAATTATTGAAATGTTGAGGCAATGTTGTTGAGAATACTTAAGGCATTCAGTTATGTTGAGGTGATTGACTTAGGACTATATGAGATAATGTTTTAAAAAGTTGGATATCCAATTATGAGGATATTGTTGTGCTCAACGAGTTTAGTTGTTAAAAACCCTTCTTAAGTAGTCGACTCTTGAAGTGGATAGTTGAGTTTCCCTATGATCTTAATTGATGTTGTATGGGAACAATGTCAAGTCATATCATTTATACGTGATCATAGTATATGGGTCAGATTAAGTTATACTAATTATAAAGTGATTAATGTTGATCTGTATGAGGGCTATGTCAAATCATACATGTACAAAGTGACCAAATTGAGTTAGGTACAACATTGAGGGCCAAAATTCCCAATTAAGTATTAGAAGGACGTAATATTCAAAGTGTAATCGGCGGACTAATCTCATAGAAGACTTAATTATGCATGCTAACGGCGTGGTGGACTCATATCCAAGTTGTTCTATCCTAACAGAAATATTAGACTTTCCTAATTTAAGTGACGAAATTCGAGAAATCACGTTATTGTGGATTTTTATTCAAATTGGTTATTGATCTAGCAAATGTAAAAAAATTGTGTTGTTGGTTTAGTATGGTTAAGCCATTTAGATTACTCACCTTTGTTGTAAGAAATCTCTTATTTGAATTCGTGATGGCACATGTAGTTGTGGTGTAATGCATATGATGATTGATTGTAGTGTTATTCATATGCTATATTGAATTGTTGATGAGTTATATTGTTGTGGTGTAAGTTGAAATTGTTGCTATGTGGCTAAGTTGTTTGCTTTTTAGAGGTTGTTGAATGTCATGTTGAGGTGGTGTTGCTGTGTTGCTAAAGTTGTAAGCCATGAAATGTTGTGTTGTGTGGTTTACATGATGATGTTGGTATCATAGTTGTTTTTACTTCTATACTTATCAAGTGATTATTCTTTTGAATACTAGTTTACTTTTGCATGTTTCCTTATAGTTGGACTACGATAATTACATTTATATATTAGTAAGACAATGATAAGCCGAAGGCAAAGGTTGAGTCATGTTGGATGGTGGTATAATTAGGTGTTACTTTTGTAGATTTTTTGTAGTGTTACTTAATCGACATGAATTATTATATATATATATATGATATGTTGTAATTTTGTTGAGAAACATTTACTCGTGTAATTGATTTTATCCTTATACATATATATTATTACATGTATTTTTTAGAAATTATAATCTTAAATAATTGTATTATATTTTTTAGTTGTAAATAGCTATGGTAATTTGATAGTCATTACAATCTTCACTTTTTTAATTACATAAATTTATTGTTAATTGTTCCTGTGTTAGGATACACACTCCAATTATCCTTGTTGTAGTAGGTCTGGTCTTGGGTCTCGGTCTTCTCGTTCAATCTGGGTGGTCCGAAGCGAAAAGGGGGGGTGCCTGCAAAGACACTCCAACGCTCAAGTAAGTACTCGGCGTAATAAATGCGGTAGGTCAAAAGTAGTTACGTACCTCTCAGGAGTTCTATTTATAGGTGTTCGTGTTGGGCCGTGATTATGGGTTGGGCCCCGGAAAATTAGGGGACTGATCCGAAGTTTATGCTAATTAATTTACTTGTAATTAAGCCGGTAATGACGTTGACCTTGGCCGACCGTACCGATAAGTTCCGTACGTTCGTGTGGGGTCGGCGGTGTCGGGTACTCGGCGTGTTCGGGTACACAAAGCGTTCGGATTGCTCGTCCTAGTCGGCACCATACGGTATATTAATTAATGTAGCATATTAACTTTGACATAACATTGTTGTTAAAAAAATAAAATAAAATAACTTTGATAGATAAATTTTTTTTATTCATAAAATAGGAGAGAGAATGATACTTTGATGATTATTAAGCAATAAGTAGGTGCTAACTACTTGCACCTTAACCCTATTTGTTTAATAGTTTATTAGCTTGTGTACAAATACCTATTGCACCCTAAACTTATTATTTGGTATAAGCTTGTTTAGTCGTATGTCAGAATAAACTTTAATGAAATCATTTTCACTTCACACTTGTATTATTTTGAGTTATTGGTCTACTACGAGTTAAAAATAAATAAAATTAAATGGCCTAACGTGAGCATAAAAAGCTTGCTCCAAATTTATAGATTTGTCCGGAAACAAAATTTCATTGAAATTTAGTAACTTGACCATCTTGTAATTTAAAATAGGTTAAATTAATATATAAATCCTAAGTTTTTTTTTTAAAAATTAATTAAGTCTTTATAGTTTGTTTTAGAACTTTTCTAATTAAGTTTATATAGTTAAAAACACTCTTTTTTTTATAATTTTAAAATCTTGTATTTAAATTTTTCACTTACTAATGTCGTTATAATTAATTCTTTTAGTTTATGTTGAATGAATATTGTCACATAGAAATTTATTTACTATTATGTTAACATGGTATTCAAATGTAATACTTATTTTTCATTTTTTTTACTGTTTAAAGATTTCTAAATTTCCAATTTCATGTATAGGTGATGCACGTATATTTTTTTTTTCTTTCTTCTTAACCCATACCCACTCCTACATGGTTTATTCTCTTGCTATCACTAGCCAAAGTTTAAACTTCTTTGATACATTTAAAAGCCCAGATTTAAAAAAAAAATTGAAACAAAGTCAATTAAAAATCCTTTGACGTTTAAAATTAAACTATATTTATTTTTCTCTCTCTTATTTTATCTATTTTAATTATTTTATTATTAAAATATTTAACTTGATTCCTTAATTTTGTAAACCGATATAATGTATTTTTTTCACCCATATGAAACTAATGACATTATCTTTTTATATACACGGTACAATAAAAAAAATGTAATAAATAAATATATTTTAAGTTTATGTAAAAACAAGAATAACCCGTAAAAAATATGAGTCTCGTGCTAATTTAGTTAATTAAGAACAAAACAAAAAGTTAATAATAGTATAAAATTTCAGCCAAATTGCGTTATTCAGTTTTTCCTACTTGTGATAAGTTTATGATTGAGACAATGGGTGGACTAAGATGTCATTGTTTTCATTGTTTTGTGTGGTCCTCAAAATGTTACCCAAATCTAACTTGTCACAACAATATTCGTAATTAATTAGATTAAAATTTGTTTGATCTGTTAGTGTCCTTAACAATGTTTCCACTACAATAAATATAGGTTTGTGCCATAAAATTCCACAAATCACATTTGCACTAAAGAATTGAGAGAAGGCATAGAGAGAGAGAGCAAAGGAAGATGAAAATGGATGCTCAACAAAGTATCAACATATTAGCTTTGTTGTTATTACTAGCTTCCAATGTCAGAGCTCAAACCGGCCTTTTCGATATAAGAAAATATGGTGCAACACCTAATGGAGATATAACTAAGGTAAGATCATATTATTGAGAGAAAAAATGTCTATGTAAAATGTAAAAAATAAGAGTTATAAGTTGGATATAGTGTCTTGATTTTTCCTAATTTCTTGTTTGACGTTTTCTTAAGGCTTTACAAAGTGCTTGGAAGGATGCATGTGCCTCAATGACTCCAAGCAAAATTTTGGTTCCTAGTGGTAAATACAAGTTGAACCAAATAGATTTTAATGGACCTTGCATGGCTCCTATTGAGATTCGAGTTAATGGGATACTTATAGCTCCAAAAAACCCATTTCATCTCAATGGACAAGATCAATGGATTAGATTTGGATATATTAATTTCTTAACCTTATCTGGTAAGGGAACTTTTCATGGTCGAGGCAAAATGGCTTGGGAACAAAATAATTGTGCATCAAATATGATGAATTGCAGAAAGCTCGCTATGGTAAATATAATAAAGTATTTTTCTTAATATGTGTTGCAATTAGTATATGTTAATGCATTTTCGCCAAATAATAAACAAATTGTGTACTTTTGACAATATTTTCCACAGAATTTTGGCTTTGGTTTTGTTAATAATTCAGTGATTCGGGACATAACTTCCAAGGACAGCAAATATTTTCATGTGAATGTTTTTGGCTGCAAGAACATTACGTTTACAAACTTTAAAATTAGTGCACCTGCATATAGTCCTAATACTGATGGAATTCACATTGGGAGATCAATTCAAGTGAAGATTACTAACTCAGAAATTGGTACTGGGGATGATTGCGTATCTCTGGGTGATGGAAGCAAAGAAGTCACTATCATGAATGTAACATGTGGACCTGGACATGGTATTAGTGTTGGAAGCTTAGGAAAATATTCAAATGAAGAGCCTGTAGAGGATTTTGCTGTCAAGAATTGCACACTGAAGAACACAAATAATGGTTTAAGGATCAAGACTTGGCCTGGTACCCCAATAACTTCTTTTGCGACTGATTTGCATTTTGAAGATATCACGATGATTAATGTCACCAACCCTGTAATTATAGATCAAGAGTATTGTCCATGGAATCAATGCTCAAAACAGGTATCTAACACAAAGTTATCAATAAATAGTCAAAGATCAATTTTACTTAAATATAATATTGACTATTATAAATATGCACATAAATGTATGACTTTGAAAAAAATATTGTTGATTTACTTCTAACTTTCGTGATTGTTGGTTTCCATGGCAGAGTCCATCAAAAATAAAGATAAGCAAAGTTTCCTTCAAAAACATTAGAGGAACTTCTGCAACTCAAGAAGGAGTAGCTCTTATTTGTAGTAGTGATGTTCCATGTGAGACTGTGGAACTTGGAGACATAGATCTAAGATTTAATGGAATTACTGCAATTGCAAAATGTAAGAATGTCAAACCCATAATGGGAAGAAATGCACCAACTTGTACTACTTAGATGGATGTATGCTAGCTAGGCTCTACCATGTACAGACTACCATTTAATTTGAGTAAACACTGTATTTCGTCCCCAAAATTTCAATGGCAAGCATACCAATCCTTAAGAATATAAAAATCTCACCTTAATTTTGTTGGAGTTTCATGGATATTTTATAATCAATTTTTTTAGTAAAAGGAATCTCATAATCGGAACAATCCCTACCCATAGATCATATTGCCAAGAACCATGTTATGGTTTCAAGGTTTTACTTTTATAATGCGCTTTATATTATTCTAAAAAATCTTCTGTGTGGTTTGAAGGATGAATACCTTCTTTTAGATCATCACACACAAAAGAATATGATGTCTCTACTTAGTCCACACAAGAAACATAAAAGTAGAGTTTTCGTGTTAGACACATGTGGATAAAATTAGGATCTTATGAGATGATACAAAATCTTGTGAGACTCTCTCTAGGTCAACCTACCTATTAATAGATTGTTGTTGACCTTATTTACTTCTTAATTGGATTTGTCCAATACAACTTTAATATCTTGTTCATTTAATTAAGTTATATTTAATTAAATGTGTTGTCAATTAATTGAAACATATTTAATTAATTGATCTTAAATTAAATATTACTTAATTTAATGACTTTTCTCCAAACATTTAACCTATGTGTGTGACCTCATAGGTATCCTTTAATTGACAGCAATATTTAAATATCAATATATCAAACATTATAAACAAAGATTGGTATCTACTATTGCGTCATTGTCATCCAATTAAAGAGAATAAATTGGTAATCCAATTTTAACCTTCTACGATCACAATCATTGTAGGGTAATTTATTCCTTCATTCATGTCTTGCTTGAACACAAGATATAAGAGTGTCATTTCGTTAAGTTCAATAATATGTTTCTCAATATCCAAATAGACATTTAATCATGAATAGACTCAATATCGTCCAATACTAACTCATTCTTGTATGGTTACACATAATTCACATCTCACTCTATCAAGAGACCCAAGACACAACTCCTGTAATGCAGGAGAGATGAATCATTTCTACATCACTCACATTCCTCACATGATTTATTACATAATCAATTAATTATCTTTTTAGTCATATTGTTATAGAAATGTTTGATAGCATCAAAGCCTAAAATATCTACATGTAGAAATCGTAGCGACTTCAGGTCAAATGACTACTCTATTATGATTGTCATGAGAAATGTTTGAGTTATGACACTCACATAATGTATTATAAAATCTTCTCATAATTGGTCAATCCACTATAAATATTTACTCTCAATATTTATACTTATATGTATAACTTAATATTTCCATACTTAAGAGATATGGTCATCATAATCAACTTATATAATAACTTCAATGTGTTATTATCGTTTTAGTTAAAAATAATATTTGACTATGGATAATTTAAGAATAATATTTTTTATTCAAAGAATCTCATAATCAATCACATGATATATCTTTAAATGAACCTATTATTCTAAGAATGCTATTATATTTATATAAATAACAATTAATATAACAACTAAAATTTCTCTATCAAAATCATGATATAAATAAAGAATTGATCGCTAAAATTAATTTCAACAAATCACAAACATTAATTATATTATTGATCTTTTTAAAGGATTTTTGGTGTCATACGAGAACTAATATAACCAATTTTAAGAATTAATATAAGATTTTGTATACTATAAATTATTGTGGTTTATACTAAATTTATCTATCGGGAATAAATTTTTGAATTTCATCCCCATAATTATATCAACAAAGGCCTATTATGCATTTATGTCTTTATAATAAATCCTTTTTATATTAATGGTAACTTTTAGAATTACCATGTAACTTTTTACATTAAATTTAAATGATGATTATATGTTCATAACATGATTTTTTTTCTTATTATTTTCTTTGTTCTCCATATTTCTTAGGGGGTGTATTGGTTTAGAATTTCGTAAGATTTTAAAAGACTTTTTTTTGAGTAAAAAAGTCCATTAGTATTCAATCAGGATTTTATGTCACTTAAAAACAATTCAGTGGTATTCAATCTGGATTTTCAAGATTTTTTAAAGAGCCCATTAAAATTCACTGGTATTCATTTGAGATTTTTTACAACTTAAAAACAATCTATTGGTATTCAAAATATAAGGATTTTAAAGGATTGTTGTGTGTGAGAGATTTTGAAGGACTTTCTAGTATTATCTATAAATACCAGATTCATAAAACAATTCCATCCAAACCCATCGGATTTTGAAGGATTGTTTGAAGTGATTTTTCAAGTGTTTCAAGAATTTTCAATTGAGTTTTTTTATCTTTTTTTTTTCTATGCTCCTGTCTTCTCCATTTTTTCTCTACTAATAATACTACACTATTGTTCATTGCTCATATATAATATTGTAGTACTGTTCTCATCCCATTCCCCTATTTTGTGAAACTCTGATATGTAAATGATAGTGTCATTGACTTGCTCTATTTTTCTGTTCGTTCTCTTTAATTGACTTGCTTTATTTTATTCTATGTAGTTGAATTTGTTCCTTTATATAAAAAGAGGATAAGATATTATGGAGAATTATTATTATTATTTATCTAGACTATTATTTTTTTATTATTTTTGTTTTTGACTCTTTTTAAATTTGAATGTATGAATTTTTTTTTAAATCTTATCAAATGCCAAAACTCCACAAAATCTCACAGAATCCATTAAAATTCTTATTTAAAAGTCTTGCAGAATCCATTAAAATCCTGATTTTAAGTCTTGTAAAATCCTACAAAATCTTAAAAGTCATGAAAATCCTGCAAAGTCTTTTAAAATTCGCAGGATTTTTTTTAACTAAAAAAGTTTTTTAAAAAGTCCTTTAAACAATTCTTTTTTTTTTGTTACATTAAATAGTTATAAAAAAAATATTTAAAAGAGGAAAGCAGGACAACACGTGTTTAATGACATGATTTTGAGAATAATTTTTATATGAAGGAAGAGTACTTTGATGAAAGATGAAGCACTATTTGCTAAATTCATTTCTACCGACACATTTATATTATTAAACATTGTGAAATTGATGTGGTTTTGAATTCTTTGTTTGATCGAAGGACAAATCAGGTCCTAATCAGGTTTATTAAAAATTTTAGTTACAACAAACAAAAACTATAATTTTTAAGGAAAGCTTTTATATATCATGAAGGCGTTTAACAGATGAAACACTATGTCTTATTAGAATAGATGATAATGCTATATTGGGGGTGCGGTAATTATAAACATTAAAAAAAAAAGGAATTAAATAACAATTTTTATAGTTTCGAGACTTATTTTTAAAATAAAATAAAAATTCAAGAACATATTGATGTATTGATATATATCTTAATCATGGTAATTATTATCATTTGAGTTTTTTATTAACACTAATATTAAAGTAAATTATATTGATAAGTCTATGATTTCTTGAAATTTTTATAAGTACCCCTTATTTTTTTTAGCATTATAATAATCCATGTTATTATTATCAAGCATCTTTGTCTAACAATTGTAAAACTTGTCCTGTGACATAAGAAGTTGATCTAGTGTACATATTTGATTTTTGTCTATATTAAAATATTGTTTGTCCAACAAAAATCATGTCTCGTAAATATTTGTAATATTGTATGGATTATGTCAATTAATCAAATTTAAAGTGAAAAAAAATATAAAAATAAATGACCACAATGTTAAAAAAAAGTGTTTAAAAGATCGAACTGGAAAAAAAAATAATATCAATTTTTCTTATATAATACTTGTAATAGTGCATTTGAGCATTTGCTCAATTTGTAAAAGTGAAATAAAGACACCCCTAAAATGTATAAGTTGAACCGAGGGGCGAAATTTTTTTTTTATTGTTGCTAAATGTAAAATCGGAATTTAATGTTGTTAAGCTTGCTAACTAGTAGGATATCAATAGTTAATTAAGAGTATAAAAATATTTCTTAAGAAATTACGTCACGACATCACAATAATCCAACGAGTATTATGTAAACATGCATTATAATTTGAGAAGAATATTCACGCTTATGTACACATACATGAAACTTTTTTTGGGTGATTATTACACAAAGCATTATGTCATACATTACATTACATTTTTCTTTAAAAAGGACTTACGTTTATAAACCTAACCAACTATCAATTTGTGTTTACAAAATACGTCAACAACTGCACTACATTCTTCTAGTTCTGTGCTTGGGGTTTTCACCCTTGACTTCACAATGAAAAAAAAAAAAAAAAACTAAATTCAATACATATTATTTATTTATTTAAGTTTAATCACTATGTGTTATTAGTATAATTTTTTTATATTATCCATCAATTAAAAATCACTGCTAATATAATTTTTAAGGTAGCTATTAAAAAGTTTATAAATTTATCATTTATTATACTATATAGGTAGAGTGGTGGCAAGAGGGCTAGAGAAAAACGTGCAGAAATTTGAATTAAGAAATGAAAATATGTATAAGACAGTGGTAAGCATGAAGATTAGTTGTTTAATGAGATGAACTGCTACCAACTCCTCTAAGGAAAGAAACTTCTTTTCATCTAATAATCTCCCACTGCCAGCAATTTCTGAAAATCATTCTTCACCAATAATTTTTTGTTGGGCTAACATTAACACCCTAAGCACTTGTGCCACCCACCACCTTAAACATGGTAAAACCACTTCTTGTTCCAAACAAAAATAAAACAGAGAGAGGGTAAATCCATCAAATTATGACAGTTGATCCAGAATATGTGACATAATTAACTTTATTTAAGACATGCTTTTAATTCTTTGTTTTCAACTTAAGAGTTATTATTTCAATTTTGCCTTTTAAAAAATGCCATTTTGTTATCAAAAGTTATTGGATGTCTGTTCAAAATTTGTTTCAAATAAAAGTGGTTTGGCAAGTGTGCCTAACTTGGATTGATTTACATTGGCAAAAAAAATTCAAACAGATAGACTTGGATTGGTTATTCAAACAATTATTTATGTGCCATTATGTGACAGTTTCAAATGTTCAGGATAACTCGTTACTTAGAGTGATGTCCAAGGTCTGTTTGACCGATTTATCTAGAATCGGAAAATCTCTTGCAAGTTCCATTTTTTCAAAGGTTTTTATCATTTTTTTACTATACAAAGTATTTACTAATTTTATATTTGTCAAAAAATAATTGATTGATCACGACTATGTATATTTTTTATATATAGAATTCAAACTTAAGACTTTATTTTAAAAAATTTAACTTAATTTTAATTGGACTAGTTACATATTAGTAAAAAAAATTATAAAAATTACAATTACAATAGTAAGATTCGAACATAAGATTTTCACTATTAAATTGATATAAAAAAAGTTTAATCATTTATAGTTCATGTGACACAACTTAACCTAGAACCTCTCGTTTACCCACTTGGAATAAAGCAAATTAATTACCAGCATAGTTGTGTCACATCTTGATGGACGTGATTTTAAGAAGCTAATAACCATACATCTAAATCGTGATTTTTTTGCTTTTTCTACATATTTCCAAACAGCACATTCATAATTATACAATTTTTTGGTTTTTACCCATTTAAAAGAGAAGCAAAATTTAACTGAATTTCCATTCCGTACATCAATGGTTCAAGGTGAAGGTGGAACCTCTTTGTGATAAATTAAGTTTCTAACAACCAAAGCAAAATCTCCAATGACTAACATAAAGGTAAAGTTGTTTTATATTCAAGAGTTTCTTAATTTGTTGTGGCGTATATATCATCTCCTTGACTTAATCAGCGTGTATCCATTCCACCAATTGGCATGTTAGCTAAGAATCGTTGTACTTCACCAATATGGTTAGACCAAACCCAGTATCTGATGTGACCACCTAGTCCATCACAAAATAAAAAATAAAAATAAAAAACATTACCCAGAAACTCAACTATCTTAGCTTCAAAAGGTATCTTAGTTACTTTATGTGATACACAAGAAAAATAATACAACTTTCTGGCCAGCTTCTTTTTGTCTTCTGGTGTATACAATTTACATTATTTTATTGCACTTAGAATGTCCTAAGTATTTCTTCAACCAACTGATTAAAAGGACATGACAACAGAGAATACCTCTTTATAAGCTTCTCCTCTCATACTCGCTTTGCATTGTGCATTCCACAAAGTAACACAACTGTGCTTTGTGTGGAAGCAGAGACAACTCAAGGAGGTGTTCATGGCCATGATGTGGATTAGAATCATACTTCTTCTAGCAGCTTGCATGCTTCCTCTTTCGGTGGAAGCCATGGTTCGCCACTACAAGTTCAACGTAGGTGCATTGCATTACATTACATTACATTCTCAGTTTAGTTATCATGCCATGCTAGCATTATAGAATAATCAAGTTTGTTGTTCATTTCATGATATTGGAGAGATAAGTAAAATAATAACAAGAAACAGCTAGCATGTGAATAAATGATGTAACTGTTCCAAAAGCATGCATGCTTATGTTCTAGCTATTAGTCATAAGATTACATGTAGTAAATATTCATGTATCGAACTTATGTCTTACAATTAAACTTTATATTTATTTAATTAGTTAGAATGCATTCAATTGAATAGACTTGTCCACTGAGAAGAACTAAGTAACTTCGAATTGTAAAACAATCTTCAAAATTGTTCAATCAGGCAAGGCTAGTGCCTATTAAAAACATACGACTCTGCATATCTTTATTAAACAGCAAAGTGCTAGAGGTATGTTGTTGAGAAATGCAAGGCACTCAAGTTTGGTAGATGTGTCCCAGACATGCAGTTACACTTTATTATTCTTCTTGTTGGTCAAGAATGTATATGTGATGCATGGTGGCTATTAATTGGTTAATGTTCTGCACAGGTGGTGGTGAAGAATGTCACAAGAATGTGTTCAACCAAGCCCATAGTAACCGTAAATGGGAAGTTCCCTGGCCCCACCATTTATGCCAGGGAAGATGACACTGTTTTGGTAAAGGTGGTTAACCATGTCAAATACAATGTTAGCATCCACTGGTGGGTGTGCTAGAATTATTATATACTCTGACCTTGATTAATTTTTTTTATTCTTTGTGTTTTACTAATTTATTGTTTAATTTGATGATGAATTAAAATTGAATAGGCATGGGGTGAGACAATTGCGGACGGGTTGGGCCGATGGGCCTGCTTACATAACCCAATGTCCAATTCAACCGGGCCAGGTCTTTGTGTACAACTTCACCCTCACAGGACAGAGAGGGACACTTTGGTGGCATGCACATATCCTCTGGCTTAGGTCAACTTTGCATGGTGCCTTGGTCATTTTACCTAAGCTTGGAGTTCCTTACCCTTTTCCCAAACCCCAAGTGGAAAAAGTTATCATATTAAGTCAGTTCCCCTACCTTTTTTCCTTTATTTATCTCTATACAGTTTAGCTTTTATACACTATCATATTGTCTACTAAGTAAAAAAAATCATCATGATTATGATATTTAAGTTGGTTAGTATAAAAGTTAAAAAACTTACCTGTGGTAAATTGTAATTGGATAATAACTTAAAAACTCAATATATTGTGAATGCATTTATTCCAACTTTTAAATGTCTAGTCATGAATTAGAGAAAAGAAAATAGTAAATTGTTTCCTCATGAAACTAGATTACATAATTAGTGCAATGCATTAACTTCACTATTTCAACATTTCAATTTGGCTTAGGTGAATGGTGGAAATCGGATACTGAAGCAATAATAAATGAAGCTTTGAAATCTGGCTTGGCTCCAAATGTTTCTGATGCCCACACAATTAATGGTCATCCAGGACCTGTTCAACATTGTGCATCACAAGGTAAAATCCATGAACCAAGCCTTTGGCATTTAATATAAGGGTTAATCACTTATACATTGTCAGTATAAAATATTTTTACATTGGCAACCAATCATATTCTTTAATAGTGTCATATCATTTGCTTATTTAATGAACTAAAAATAAAATAAAATAAAATAATTTAAAAAATATGATTGGTTGTCAGTGTAAAAAACTTTACACTGGCAATGTATAGATGATTAACTCTTAATATAATTAGTCCAAGCACAAGATGGAAAAGAAATTCAGATAGAATATGTTTGGTTTGTCATTAACAAATACTCCCTCCGTTTTTTATTCATAGTCGTTTAAGGTTTTGCACGAGACTTAAAGAAATGATTGATATTTTAGTTTTCAAAAATATTTATTACTTACTTTCCTATTCTACCCTCTATTTTTTTATAGTATTTCGTTGGAAATATATTGTCTTTTTAAATACAACATTAACTTTACATAGGTAATTGGAGAAAAAATAGGTAGACATTAGAAATAAATAGACACGTTGTTTAATAAACATACATTAATTATCAAGGGTAAAAATGAGAAAAAAAAAATTAATAAGTCATTGATTTTAGTAAAATAACAATGAAAAAAACCGACAAATTCTAAAAAAACGACTATGAATAAAAAACGAAGGAAATACTAAAATGACAAGTTATTAATATTTTGTTTTTGTATAAACATATAAAGGTGAGAATATTTTCACTAATGAAGACAAGTTGAGAACATTTTCACTATAGAGGCTGATAGTAATTTCCACTATGCAGGGGGATACAAACTCCAAGTTCAACCAGGAAACACATACTTGCTGAGAATCATCAATGCTGCACTTAATGAAGAGTTGTTCTTTAAAATTGCTGGCCACCAACTCACTGTGGTTGAGGTTGATGCTGTCTACACAAAGCCTCTCAAAACTAACACCATAGTTATAGCACCTGGCCAAACTACAAATGTGCTTCTAAAAGCCAATCGTGGCACTGGAAAATACTTGGTAGCAGCCGCTCCTTTCATGGACTCTCCTATTGCAGTGGACAATGTGACTGCCACTGCCACATTACATTATTCAGGTTCACTTGGTTCCACCATCACCACCCTCACTTCTCTACCTCCCAAAAATGCCACACCAGTTGCCACCAGCTTCACTGACTCCCTCAGAAGCCTAAACTCCAAAAAGTACCCTGCTAGAGTCCCCCAAAAGGTTGACCATTCCTTGTTCTTCACTGTTAGCCTTGGAGTCAACCCTTGTGCCACTTGTGTCAATGGTAGTAGGGTGGTTGCAGCTATCAACAATGTGACCTTTGTGATGCCTAAGGTTTCTCTCCTCCAAGCACATTTCTTCAACATAAGTGGTGTTTTCGCTGATGATTTTCCTGGAAAGCCTCCAGTGGTGTATGACTTCACAGGGACTCAACAACCAACAAATTTGAGGACTACTAGAGGGACAAGGGTCTATAGACTCGCATACAACTCCACAGTTCAATTAGTCTTGCAAGACACTGGAATGATAACACCAGAGAACCATCCCATTCACCTCCATGGATTCAACTTCTTTGTGGTAGGTAGGGGACAAGGAAATTTTAACCCCAAAAGGGACACCAAAAAGTTTAACCTTGTGGATCCTGTGGAGAGAAATACTGTTGGTGTTCCATCTGGAGGGTGGACTGCAATCAGATTCAGGGCTGATAATCCAGGTGAAGTTGTCAATTTAATTGTGTATGAAACTATGATGCTATAATATTTAGAAAAAAAATACTATACACTATTTTATATTATCATTCAATTACAAATAAGTTTATTAATTTATAATAATTATATTAAAAATCATATCAATAATAATTTTTTATTAATTGATAATATAAAATTATTTTACATTGATAGTACATAATCATTAAACATTAATATTTACAGAAAAATTAAAAGTCATTTGCATGCATGTCACATTTTTTTATTAAATGTTTTCTTGTTGATTTGGTTAGGTGTTTGGTTTATGCATTGCCATTTGGAAATTCATACAACATGGGGATTGAAGATGGCATTTGTGGTGGACAATGGTAAAGGACCAAATGAGTCTCTACTACCACCACCAAGTGATCTTCCGAGGTGCTGAGAGAGGACTAATATAATATACAATCTTTGCTTAAGGAAGAAGTGGAGGAAACATGTAAAGAAAATATACTTTCCAAAGGGAGTGAACCACCATCATCAAGGCTAATAACAAGATTTTCTTGGAGCAAATAAAAAGTATAATTTGCAATAGGAGAATAAGACCAATTAATTAACATATCTTCACTTTCTATGTTTATTCCCCGTAATTTTTTCATTTTTTGCATTATTTGTACTTCTCATCTCTCACCTTCTTGAAAAGTAGTTTTGGCTTCATGTAATTATATATACAGTGTGAATCAAAATTTGCAGGATGTTCAAAATGTCTTGCCTTGCGTTCTTGGATCAGAAGTTCTGTGACTTGTTTATTGGTACTACAAAAGTTCCACCACTGATTATACAAGCAATTTGATTGAAGCGTGCGAAAATTGATTTTTCATATACATGATCAAAAGCATAGTTCCATGGGAAAATCTTCATATAGATGCTTCTTTGTTATGTGCAAAAAGATGATTTAGTATATGTTTACATACCGATTTAAAAGTATATTCAACAGAAAAACACACGTTACAATAAATATAAAAAAAAAAAAAAGTTTATGAATGTAATTTTTATTTTATTTTTTAACTTTCAGTTGAATTGACTTAACTTTTTCAAACACACCATTAATTATTAATTTTAAATTGGTATACTCTTTGCCCTGTGAAGTAGCTATGTGGTTTTTCTTTTTTCCCCTTTTCTATAACTTTAGCTGGCTATGTCTCAGTAATGGAAAAATTATGGTGATATCACAAAGATGATAAAGGACTGTCATCTTTCATTTATTAGTCATGTAAAGTGATAATTATTGGACATTGTTTGAATTTGAGATGCTCTAATATTGGACTGCCAGTTGGCCTAGAAGCAGATAATGTCGAAATTCACATATCACTGATTTGGATCTTGAGTTATTTTTTTAAAAAAATAATTATTTGTAACAATAATTATTAAAATAACCTTAATTAAAAGAAAGTATATTCTCCAAAAAACAATTATAAGAATAACTTTATTTTATTAAATTATCTTTCATTCACCAATAGGATTGTGTTTAGTAGTAAGTGTTAGTCCTCTAAAATATTGATTTCAAATTTATGCTTAAATAGGTGTTTTTATGTAATGCTTAAATAGCCCATGACGATTCTGTGAGAGGATTTATGCATATATGGGCCCAATCCCTTCATTGGACCTAAGACATCTAAATATTTAAAAAAATAATAAAAAAAAAATAAAAAAAACACCAACTCCGTTGTTTTAAGAAGTTACTTATAACTTTACCAAAAAGAAAGAAAGAAGTTACTTATAAACTTGTTTTTGTTATAAAAAAGAATATGTATAATTTATTTAGGTAAGCTATTTAATAGCTTTATTTTAACAAATAGAGATAAAGGTAATTTAATTTGTGTACGTCTTCGCGTAAAACAAAGAAAATAACAATTTTTTATGGCAATTTTTACTATTGTAATGTTTATAGGTGTTTTTGGCATTTTTTTTAAACAATTATTAAAAGTAAAATAGAAATAGGAATTGTGGATACTAAATAGAGTAATTCCTTTTATTATTAGTATAAATTTTTATTGTTTTAATTTTTATAGAAATTTTTAGAGACATTTTTTTAATAATTATTAAAATTAAAATAGATATAAAAATTGTGGATGTCAAATGGAATAATCTCTTTTG
Source organism: Cajanus cajan (assembly GCF_000230855.2). NCBI lineage: Eukaryota > Viridiplantae > Streptophyta > Magnoliopsida > Fabales > Fabaceae > Cajanus > Cajanus cajan. The sequence continues at coordinate 56,481,060 of NC_138525.1, forward strand.
TTATTGGTATATATAACAACTACCCATTTTAATTTATTTGTAAAATTTGATTTAACCCAAACACTATGTGTGACAATTGAAAGAACAAAGTGAATTATCATGAGTTCAACCATCATAATTAAGCCCTAACAAGACTAATTAACATTGGCAATTTGTCATTTGTTGAGTCTTCCCAACCCCTTCAATTTAATTTCAATCTCTTTCTTGATCCTTTAAAGTTTCTTGCTGTAGACCCACACTTTGATCTTATTTTCTTGTTTCCAATAAATATGATTGAACTTGTCAGTTTGACTGTAGTGTTTGCCTCTCCCATATGGGACTTTTCCCTTGTTTTATAACATGTCTAAAATCTCATCATGCGAAATCATGGATCCAGCTAGTAAAATTAAATTAAAATATAATATATTTTTTTTGTTTTTCTATGTTGCATCACAAACAAATTTAATTGATGATTTCTACAATTTGATAGTTTAAAAAAATAGTTTAATGATTGAATAAAAATAGTATAATATTGAAAACTATTAAAATGTTATAATAATACTAATAATGATAAATTATGAATTATAAAGTAAATAGTTACTTTAAATAGCATCTAAAAAATATTAAAGTTAATAAAACATTTTTTTACAACCAAATGAACTATTTTATTAAACACTTCTGTTTGCATGCTTCAACTATCGTACCATTAGCAACAGATCCACGTTGTGGACACAAATGCCTCTGCTAAATTTAAAATTTGTATTATTAACCTCACTTTCATTTAAAATATATAGGGTCACGTTTTTTCTCTCGTCACTAATTTAACAAGAGACATTTTATTAAATAAAATTTTGGTCATTATTTACAATTATTTGATAAAAGAATACTTGAAGAAAAGATAAGCATTGAGTTGGTGTGTTGTTCACAGGAGTTAGGTGTAGACGAATTCTTGGCTGGATTTGCATACTTGCTTGTGAGTGTACTCTAATTGGACTTTTCTTATAAATAAAAAATTATATTTTATTTATGTTCCATTTAAAAGTAATTTATTAAGTTTACAAAATATTTCTATTCAAATAAAAACATATATTCAATAGTAGCATGTGATTAATTAAATTTAAATAAATAATCGTTAGTGTACATTTCCTTCTTTGAAAGAATTCTTTAAAGTGTTAATTTGATAGTTATTACTTATTTGGTTAGAAGAAATGATCTAATCTAGACCCTAATCATGCACAATTTTCTGACTTTTTCTTTTGACTTTTACTAGGGAATCTTTCCATTTATGGAAACGATTTAGTGGGACTTATGCAAAAATCCACATACTTATTTATTTAAGTTGCTTTAAACTTTTATATTTTATTTTATTATTTAAATGTATGCACATGGAGTCACTAATTTCATTTCCAACAACTGCCCATGCCTGTCCCTACAGGACCTCTAGGGGACAACATGAGCTCATACAGATGCAATACATTACAACAATTAATAATATATATATATATATATAACTATTTATATATATAGTAGAAAAAATATAATGTTTAATTTTAAAATTTTGCCAAACTTTTATACTTTTGGCGTTTCAATTTAGTTGCTTATTGTATGTTGTGATTATTGGAGAGTAGAAAAGAATAATATTATTGTCTCATGAAGGATTGTGTATTGATTATTAATTCTCACAATTTGTTTTTATTTCATTTAACCACAATAATGGAGTAACTAAAAAATAATATTGAATATAATTAACTAAGAAATAATAAGGTAGCTATCTTTTGATTCTTTGATGATTTAATTTGGAAGATATCAATATATGAAAAAAGATCAATTTTTCCAACTTATCCTCTATGCAATAATGGTCAATTCAACACACGACGTATCATAAAGTTAATTAGTAAAGTTTGCATTAACAAGAATAGAACAAGTTCAATCCCTTTGATGCTAAGAAAAAAATTCAATTAATTATATTTAATCCTTAACTATCAATCTAAGAATAAAATTACAGTTATAATATCTTAGATGATCTCAAATTCCATTTAGCATTAATTTCAGTAATTTATCGGAACACGTATGCATAGAACTTCATTTGACTAACTTATAAGTTAATTTCATCAAAAATAAATTTATTTAACATGATAACTTATTTTAATCAAACGCTTATAATTTATTTTTTATAAGTTAATTGAAACAACTTAGAGTTTATAAACTCTTAATATTTTTTTATTTCTTTATTTTTGTTAATTTACTTGAATTTTTTCATTCTTTTAATTTGAAAACTCTTTTCTTTATCTTGTTATATATTCTCTCACTTTCATTATAAAAATTATTTTATATTATTTTGCATTTATTAATCAATTATCAAATACTTTCAAATTAATCAATTGACTTATAACTTCTATTTTTTCAGTTCCTAAATTATAACGTATAAGTTTTTAGTTGATTAAGCTAGTTTTATTCAATATGAAATAAACATTGAGTAAATTTTTGTTTCACTGCATAATTTATAATTTGTATGGATAAATTTTTTCATAAATATTTTTAGGAGGAAAAAAAATTAAAGAACTATTTTTCCATAAATTAAAAACAAATTTTTAAGAAGATAATTTCTACAAATTAATTTACATATAAAATAATTTTAGTTTATGAAAAATTATTTTTATTTGTCTTTCTATTATCTTTTTGAAGTATTTTTTGAAAATGTTTACCGAAACAGACACGTAGATTACAAAATGATTAAAGATACTATTTTTCATTTCAATCATTGATCGATTCAAATGAAATACAATCTTTCTTGTTGCTTGTTATCTAATGAATTCTAATTTATTCCTTCTTAAAAATATCTTAAAATTTCCAAGAAATATATACGAATTTATATATCATTGCTGATCTAATTCATATTACATTATTAAGTATAATCAATCATCCATAGTTATTAACTTATTATTGCGATGATTTTGTAATTATAATCATTTTTTTTATTTTGCATTACAATATGCTTTACTAAAAAAATTATTTAAATTACATAAATAGACATAAGGAAATATTGCTTATAACGCATGGTTTTGACAAAATATTGAATCAGTTGGGAAATTTTATCTCATTAATTGATATGATCATTTCCTACTTTGTTTCCATATCCATTTTAAACAAAAGAATAAAATAAGATTAAAAAGTTAATCACTGAGTATATAAATACATATTTATAAATAATAAAAATTAAAGGACTCTGACATATTTAGAAATTTCCATTAAAATCATCTCCACTTTGTAAAGATATATATATAAAAAGGAAAGGTGTAAAATGGCATCATGGAAATTATGTTTTATTCAATAATTATATGTCTACTGCTTAAAAGGAATATTTGATGATGTTATGCTGTATTTAGTTTAAAATGATAATGGGCCCAACAACACCATTACTGGTATTTAAATGGAAAATTTTTAACAACTTCATATAACAAATTTGTTTTTGTTTGATTTTGTTACGTATATTCACGCACTATATTAAACAAAAAAATAAATATAAGCATATAAAACAAAAGCATCATTTCCAAAAATGATTAATATCAT